>NC_062549.1:81464198-82089198 GCF_016906955.1 Phacochoerus africanus
TTCAGAGAAGTTAACCAAATTGCCCAAGGGTTTGGAGGAGTGATTTCAGAATGAATTCAAGATATGCAAGGTGGCTCAGAGCTGAAACTTTTAATCAGAACACTATTACTTGCTGGCAACTTAATGACCCAGTGATGCAAGAAAAGCACCTAAGACCTGAAAGTATTATACTGACCTTTAATGTTTTATGCATGTGTATAAAATAGAGGTTCTTAACCGTTTTACATCTCAATCATATCTCCTCCCACTCCTATGGATCTGATGAATGCTATGGGCACTCTCCCTAGTTATCCTTCATAATGGTCCAGGTAAAATTACTTTATAAGTGGAATTAAACTTGAACTCAAAAGCAGTAACAGATTATATTCAGATCTAGTTATAACTGTTAATTATCTAAGCCTTGAAATAAGACGTTTGATAGTTAAATAACAGTAGCAGTAAGGCAAGTGGTTAGACCCATGGCCCATTATTTCAGAAGTACTAGCTAACTAGGTAGACTTTTTTTTTTTTTTTGGTCTTTTTAGGGCTGCACACACAGCATATGGAGGTTTCTAGACTAGGGGTTGAATCGGAGCTGTAGCTGCCAGCCTACACCACAGCCACAGCCACATGGGTTCTGAGCCACAACTGCGACCTACCCCACAGCTTATGGCAACGCCAGATCCTTAACCCACTGATTGAGGCCAGGAATTGAACCTGCCTCCTCATGGATACTAGTCAGTTTCATTGACCACTGAGCCACAATGGGAACTCCTAGAACTTTTCTTAAATCTTAGAAGCAGTAAGGTAAGGAAGTTCAATTTGGTTTGGAAGCTACATGTACAATATCTGGATTATAAGACAGCAGTGTCAGTAAACACAACATACCTCTATACCAAATGTTTTATATGCAATCAAAGAAAATTTATAAATAATTAAGGTTTTGGATTTGGAAAATATATTACAAAAAGTAAAAACAAAAAACTTACTTAATTATAAATTTCCAAGTATTGGCATGGAATGCATGGTCCATACTGGAAATAACAGAGCAGATATCCAACAATGAATGAATAACTACAAAGAAAGATAACAGAACTCTTAGGACATTCAAATGTCATATGAGGGTGAGTTTCTTCTATATTTAAACATATTTACTGAACAATTTCAACATTTGTTAAAATGGTAATACAGCTTGAAAAATACTGTGTTAAAATAATTAGTGAAAGTAGGTGTCATACTTTTGATTCAGGGTTTTTATAAATTATAGAAAATTAAGTTTGAAGTTTATAACTACTCTATAACCTAAATAAAACTAATATTCAGTGGAATAAAAGTTGTGTCCTACTATAACTGAAATATTCTAGATATTCTAATCCAAAATGACAAAATGTAGGAAAGAAAACTTAAGGAAGAATCAAAACAAATTTGCCCAGTACTCACTAAGGCATCTACTCTGGTAGATTATCTGTTAAAAATAAGGACAATAAATCCCCTGAGTCCACACTCTAGGGCAGTTCCCTTCCACACTGACCCTGGGTTTGGCCACATAACTTTAGCTTTGGTCAACAGGACAAAAATAAACATAAGGTAAGCTGAGACTTTATAAGTGCTTTCATCATGGGGCCTACCCTCTCTTGCTGCTCTTAGAACCCTGAGGCCATTAGCAGATGGCTGCTCCTGGGCTAACCTGCTGGATGATGTGCTACCTACCCTTGGATGGCTCAGTACCTTACTTCTCCCTCTTCCAAAGCCACGAACACACCAGAGAGCCAATTACTCTGTGTGGAACAGAGTAAGCTGTCCCAGCTGAGTCCTGACTACAATGCTAACTCAGAATTGTGAATAAATGAAATAGCGGCCACTTTAATGTCATAGATTTTGGGGTGGTTTGTTAGAGAGCAATGGATACCTGATAATACCTCACAAAACCAACTTACCATCTTTATGCTAAAGCTATGAATGCAATCTTTGCCCAAACTCTGGTTCATGATCCATCAATAAGTGATGAAATTAATGAAACAGCAATCAGCAACTCTTTAAAAATGAAATAAACTAAGGACTTTCCATTGTGGTGCAAGAGAAATGAACCCAACTAGTATCCATGAGGATGTGGGTCTGATCTCTGGCCTCATTCAGTGGGCCAGGGATCCAGCATTGCCATGAGTTGTCACAGACGTGGCTCAGATCCCATGCTGCTATGGCTGTGGCTATAGTGTAGGCTGGCAGCTGTAGCTCCGATTCAACCCCTAGCCTGGGAACTTTCATATGCTGAACCTGCGGCCCTAAAAAGAAAAAAATAAAAGAAAAAAGAAAAAGGAATAGACTATAATAGAGCACAATACATGTAAAATGGGCATTATTTCATGCACAATAATTGAATGTGGTATATACATACACATTCACAAACATACACATATATGTGATTTTGTGTGTTCTGGGAAGGAATACAAACTTCATTTCTTACTATGAGTTATGGTTAGAAACTCTGAAAGCTACTGCCTCAGAATTTGGACATTAGAGGATATAAAGCCGCATAACTTTCTTTGAAATAATAATTGTAGAGAAATCAACCTACTGCAAACATTGACTAAATATATAAAAATCTACATTATTGCATCAAATATCAACTTTACAAAATACAAAATTTAAGAGATTAAAAGTTTACTGGGTAGGATTTGCATTTTTTAACACATAAGATCATGAATCATTAGAAACAATCTTGGGTTCAATAATTTAACTGATGTTCAGTTTATAGTCAATATATACCATATACTAATTAATAAGCTTTCTTCACTCACCTACTACCATATCCAAAATATCATCATTCTCATCTATCAAAGGGTCCATGCAAACCATATCCAGCAGTTCCATTAGCTGCTTCTGAAGGGAATAAGCCTCTTTGAAAAGCGCCTGCAGAAGGTCTGAGACTAGGTGTAAACGTCCAGAATAGACAGATTCACTATTCTGATCACAAATAAATAAAAATAAGAGAAAAAGCAAATCATAAAAAGCTCAAGAGCCAAATTTATTTTAACTCATTCTATCAGAACTCATAAATTTAATTATATACAGTATATTTCAATGTGGGGAGCCAAGGGGATGCAAGGACTCAAAAAAAGGACCTTGCTTGATGGCAGAAAAACTTGAAGGCAGGTTCCTAACCAAGGAAGGGCGCTCACCTGAATGGTACATGCCGAAGATGGGCCTCTGGACAGGATAAAAGCCTGCCTGAATGGTGCATGCCGAAGGTGGGATTCTGGTCAGGATGAAAGCCTGCCTCTACGGTACAAGCCGAGGGCAGGCCTCAGGTTATACGGCTCTCATTTTGATGTTTATGGTTAAGAATTGGGGCTTTCCTGGGAAAACAATTTCCATGTTTGGGCCGGAGAACATGGATTGTTTCTCGGGTGACCTAGTCTTTCCTGCTGTTTTATTTGTTATTCAGGTTTTCCTCAGTCTTTTCTGATTATTTATGTATTATTTTCCATTCTTATTTTCCTGTGGTGCTTTGTGATTTAACAAAGTTACAACAATAATATAATAAGAATTTCATCCTGAAGGACTTTTCCCTATTCATATCCAACTTAATTAATACATAGTGTTTATCTACTAACTAGTTACAGTAAACTTTAGAGTTAGGATTTTAATGAGGATAATAGAAGTTAGACATATATTATTCTTGATCAAAAGAAACCCAGCTGTGAGTTTTGTCCTTGAGTTTAAAAACTTTTATCGGTAGCTAGCTAAGTTGATTTGTATTTTCTCATACTGTTTCCCTGACAAGGATGCTTTAAGATAGACACTAGTCTGAAGACAGGATTTTTTGTGTTTGTAACTTCTTCAGCTTGTGGGAATTGGCTGGCCATGAGATGGTTTGTGCTGGGTCTCCTCTTTCCCACATGATATGCTACACCTGTTTGTCCTTGAATTGTACTCATTAAATTTAGTTAAGTTGAAGATTTTAAAATGTGATGTATTGCTACTGTACCATGTGATCAAAAAACAAAGCCTAATAGTTAACCAATGTACTTTTAACACTATGATGTAATCTATAGTGAAAAACTGTCTATATAATCAACCACTTATGCCACTAAAATTGGAGCAGTCCAGCGCCCTGAAAGAAGGGACAAAGAGGCTGTCTCCGTATGTACATTTGCCGACGCCGTGTCCCTCTCCGACACTCCCTGGCCACCGGAGCTGGCCTCCGGCACTTCAAGAGATACAAGCATGTATCAGACACAATTTCTGACTTCCAAAACCTTACAAATATAAAACTTAAAGGCAGATAAATAACATTAGGTCTGGTGCATGACATTTTAGTACCCTATCACCAAAGAGAAGCATTAATTAACTAGCTAGCAATTTTCATTTACCCAACAAATAGCGCTATCAAAACTGCCCATGACCCACATATCCTAGGCCAGTTTTTGTACTTTAAAGCTGCCTCAAAACTAAATAAGGGTCCCTTTCTGTCTCCCCAAATTGAGCCTTATAGGTGCATAATCATTAAGGAATTCATCTGAGCCACCAATGCCATGAGAGGACTATTTCAGGATACTTGTGACTCAACACAAATCCCTATCACTTCTTATCAAAAGGAAACAAGACAATAAGAAAAAGTGCAAGAGTCCCATTTCTATGACTTCCTTACTACTTATTGTGAAACAAGTATTTACACACATGTTCTCTGTTCTATGGAAAAGTCTACTGCAATAATACAGGCTAAAATGTAAATTTACAAACACTATAAACACTACAAACTTAGCCCCTTGCCCATGGATTCTAGGCCATTTAAAATGTACTTAGATCCACTACTCACCTTACAATGTACAAATGTACTTTTGATTACATGTAGGATTGAGGAGGGGAGACTATGAATATTTTCTAGAATGATGGATTCCTGCGTGGTACAGACATGTTGAACACATCCTGTAAGAGTTCCTAATAGCTGTACCATCGTCTAGAAATAAGGAAAAGAAGTTTTATTCAGAAACATGCTGGGTGCTAGAGATAGAGCAGTGAATAAAACAGACCCTCTGTTCCTCCTTACACATAACTTTAGCCTAACAAAACTACAAATATTAGTCTGTAGCTAGCCATTTGTTTTTTTTTTTTTTTTTTTTTTTAAAAAAAGGAAGTTGGAATCCTAACCCACACATCAAAACATATAGCAGGTGTTCTACACATACACTTTGAAATTACATGCAGGGCATGCGGTCTTGATGATTTGTCCTCTTTCTCCTAATGCAAGTTTAGATGTTTACTTGCACGAAATTCTATAAAAATTCAGAATTTAGGAGTTCCTGTCATGGCTCATGGGAAATTAATCTGACTAGTAACCATGTGGACGCAGGTTCAATCCCTGGCCTCATTCAGTGGGTTAAGGATCTGGCATTTCTGTGGCTGTAGTGTAGGTCAGCAGTTACAGCTCCAATTCGACCCCTAGCCTGGGAACCTCCATATGCCACAGGTGAAGTCCTAAAAAAACAAAACGAAACAAACAAAAAAAACCTCAGAATTTATGGTTTTGCAATGTCTTTAATTCTGTAAATTTAATTCCAGCATTGGGCCACTATATAAATATATATAGCTAATTAATATCAGTATAAAATTCTCATATTAAGCTCTCTTCCACACCCCCCTCAATATATTTGACATACCTGTAAAATATTTCTTAGAGTGGTCTGGATTTCTAAATTTTGGCTCGATAGTCCTCTGGCTTGACTGGTTAACTCAAACATCATGTCATCAAATAACTTTACAGTCTGTGAAAATAAGCAGGTCATATATAGTAACAGGAGTCACCAGAACAGGGAAAACGTATTTTTAAAGAAAAAAAATTAGATGATTTGATTTTGCATTAACAACCACAAGATACTCTAGTGTGACACCTAATAAAGTTAATAAAAAATATAAACATAGTACCTAATAAAGTTAATAAAAAATATATATGTAGCATAGAATTTTACAAGAGAATCTCTTAAAGAAAAGCCTCCAACAAAAATTGATTTGTTTTCCATTTCTATGATTTGAATCTATTTAATGACATCCATTAAAAAAATCACTTGAAGTTCATTTTTTGATGATAGAACAAAAGCCATACTCCTACACTTAAATAAGTAAAAGATGACAGTCTTAACCAATCAACATTCACGTGGACATTCAGAAGGTTATTTCCTGGTAACGGTAATGAACTTGTGAATTACCTATTCACTTGTATCTAATTAGTTCCCCTTTTGACCAACTCAAAATACCACTCCTGGGGTGCAGTACAGTATGTGACCGCAGAATGAAGTGTTTTTGTTTATGAAGTTAGCTACCCTAAGACCTTAATACTCTAAACAAGTTAAACGTCTGCTTCATCCATATACTAGCTGGACCTTATTTTGGCAGTTAAAAACAAATATTAAGAAACTTTTTAGATAGACAATAATCCAGTGAATATGAGTAAAAGGAGTTCTGATGATTATTTGCTTCAAATCTAAACTAAGAAATCCATTCCAATAAGAAATAAGTTATCATACAAAATGTTTAATTTTGGCACCAAAATACCTTTAACCCCGACAATTAAAAAAAAAAAAGGGGGAGTTCCCGTCGTATCGCAGTGGTTGACAAATCCGACTAGGAACCATGAGGTTTCGGGTTCAGTCCCTGCCCTTGCTCAGTGGGTTGATGATCCGGCGTTGCCATGAGCTGTGGTGTAGGTTGCAGACCCGGCTGGGATCCCACGTTGCTGTGGCTCTGGTGTAGGCCGGAGGATACAGCTCCTATTTGACCACTAGCCTGGGAACCTCCATATGCCACAGGAGCGGCCCAAGAAATAGCAAAAAGACAAAAAAAAAAATCAAAAAAAAAAAGGTATGACTGTGCTTTTCAAAGAAAAGGTATACCACATAACATCTAAAAGGTAAAAATGTGGTTGGTGAATTTGATGTTTTCCCTCTAGTTATTTCACTTTACCAATATTCCAGCCTTTCTGTCTTGTTTTATTTTTCCTTTATGGCCACACCTGCAGCATATGGAAATTCCCAGGCTAGGGGTCAAATCGGAGTTGCAGCTGCTGGCCTATGCCACAGCCAATCCGAGCTGCAGCTAGGACCTACACCACAGCTTGTGCAATGCCAGATCCTTAACCCACTGAGTGAGGCCAAGGACGGAACCCATATCCTCATGGACACTACGTTGTATTGTTAACCCACTGAGGCACAACGGGAACACCTTCCCCAGCCTTTTTTTTTTTTTTTGTCTTTTTGCTATTTCTTGGGCTGCTCCTGCGGCATATGGAGGTTCCCAGGCTAGGGGTCGAATCGGAGCTGCAGCTGCCAGCCTACGCCAGAGCCACAGCAACGTGGGATCCGAGCCGCATCTGCGACCTACACCACAGCTCACGGCAATGCTGGATCGTTAACCCACTGAGCAAGGGCAGGGACCGAACCCGCAACCTCATGGTTCCTAGTCGGATTCGTTAACCACTGCGCCACGACAGGAACTCCCTCCCCAGCCTTTTTTATTCTAAGACCTCTTTAACAAATTTTGGCTTCATTTTCCAAACAATGAAATTTAGCAATTACTAATAAACTCTACAGAGAAGATAACAAAAAGAAATTTAAGTAACAACATCATTTATCTCAAATTTTCAACAAATAGCTTTAAAATACAAGAGTATTTAAAATTAGCTACAAATAATGTAAATACAATCAGTAAAGGATCCACACTCCCTGAAAATATAAAATCGCCTAATGATCACTAATACAATCATATTCTCACATGAGATCTATTTTTAACTACTATATTTGTATTTCAAATATGTGATACATTAAGAAGAGCCACAGTTAAGATTAAATGGTCTAAAATTGAGACCAGATTTTAACAGCCTTTATAATGTGAACTGATTACGATAATAATTGTACTATACCTTTGGCAGCACTTGTGAAAAGCAAGTCTGTTCCAATGTCAGGTGGTTCATATGAGGTAAAAACATTTCTACAATAATTTTCAGAATTTCTATAAAGTAAAAGAGTGACATATTTTGCAGCAATATTAAGTCATATCAGCCAACAAAGATCACCACCCTTTCCAAATGCAAGAATATGTAAGTACTAACAATCTAAAGCTTTGTACAGTTTCAAAATGCCATACTCTATGCAGAGAAACCACTAAAAATTGAATAACATGAAATAATAGTCAAGTTAAAAAAAAAAACAAACAAAAAAATCAATCTATATGTCCAGCGATTAAGGACAGTTTAATGGATATGGGTACAACTGCTGAATAGGATCTGCTATAAAGTGATTGCTAGAGATGGTTTAAAACCATGATAAATTGTTCACAATACTCTAAGGTAAAAAGAAAAAGGTTCCAAATAGTATAATTTCAACATTAATATATATATAATATGTATACAAAGAATAATAAATAGGCTGACATATAAAATCAAAATGAGAATGTTCTATGCCAAAATCTTAAACATACTAGATTAATGACTGTTATATTATCTTTTCTGTTTTTCTGTATGATACAAACTTTCCATGATGAATAATTAAAATCCCTTTAAGTAGGGAATTTAAAGTGAAATAATTAAACTCCCTTTAAATAGGGCATACAAAACTGTATTGAGATATGTGGGACTCAGGTCTTAATGACACCAAAGTAATCATAAATTAATTTTACTTACGAATATGCTCAATCCAATTGTCAGAATGCTGATACATAGAGTAAAAAAATTAAGGAAAATATTAGTATGACGGTAATAAGATGTTCACTACTGAGAACAGAGTTTCAAAGGACCATTCTTGACATTTAAGCAATGATCACTAAGAGACTGATATTAGACTCAAATTACTCGCTTAATTTTGCTTTAAAAAACTTAAATGTTTATTGAGTAAACAAACAATATAATGAAAATATTTTAAGGAAACATTTTTAAAATTGCACAGGGATAAACTTGTATTTACAAACCATGTATAGTTATGACATATTTCTTACAGATGAGAAACAGTCTATAATAATCCATGGATTTCTGGTTCCTGAAACAGACATTTCTTCCTCCTCAGTATTTCTACAGGACTTTATTTGCACCTGGCTTAAGTACTGATCACTACCTACCTCCTTTTCATGTTACTAGCATATCTATCTTACCACCTTACCAGACTGGAGCTCTTTTGCAAATAGGAGCTTACAAACATGTGATAATAAGTTATCTTGTGTTCATTACAAAAGTTAACAATAATCATACTATAAACTATACACTTTCATAACATCAAGAATAATTTTTAGAAATGTTTTCTATAAGAATAAGCTTTATGTGTCAATAAAAAAAATGAATAAATCATTCCCTGTCACAGTAATACAAGAATTGATTTTTCTTCTGAAATCTTAATTTGCATATATGTATTTTATAGCTGCAATCAAAATAAAGTACAGTCATTAACTCATTTTAGTTTGGTAAAGTAGAACGTGCTTCATGGAAAAATTTCAGTAAAGGTCAAAAAAAATTCTAGCCTTGTCCAAAATTAAGCATAAGTCATGATTATGTAGGCATTCGGGTAACAACTGGAAAATAATGTGTAAAATGCAAAACAAGAAAATAATTAGTTAAGGTGTTACGATTGTGGATTTACTGAAAACTTCTTTCATTTGTTGAAAAGTGTTGAAGATAAAATAAAACCACAAACTGGAAAAAAAATTAACTAATGAGACTTCCAGGCAGTTTTAAAACAAGACAATTTCTCTTCTTAGCCCTTCACCGAATGCTTCCTATGTGCCAGGCACTATTCTAGGAGCTGGAAACAATACAGTGAAAACAAAATCCCTGCATTTGTGAACTTCATATAGTGAGGAAAAGCAAAAAAGAAAGTAAGCAAGACAATTTCTATTAATGATAACAATTTTTCTTCAGAAAACTGAATAGAGCAATGTGATAAGCATTGCAGACTGGGTTTGGGGGAACCACCTAAGATTGAGAGCTCTGCAAAAGGACCACTGAGGTTACATTTGAGCCGAGGCCTGAATGAGATGAACAAAAGGCTGGAAGAACGAGGCTCAAGAAATCAGCAAACATGAAGATCCTGAGCTAGCTGAGCTTCCTGTACTTGTGGATCTAATGTAGTGAGGTAGTTAGGAGAGAAGGACAAAGTTTAAAACATGAGAAGCCTTGAAGATAAAAGTTTAGATTACTAATTTGTTAAGAAGCCACTGGAGGGTGGTTTAAAAAGGCTTTCTGGAGTTCCTGTCATGGTGCAGCAGAAACGCATCCAACCGGAACCATGAGTTTGTGGGTTCAACCCTTGGCCTCCTTTAGTGGGTTAAGGATCTGGCGTAGGCCAGCAGCTGTAGCTTTGATTCGACCTCTAGCCTGGGAACCTCCATATGCCATGGGTGTGGCCCAAAAAAGCAAAAATAAATAAATAAATAAATAAATAAAAATTTTTTTTTAAAATAAAAAGGCTTCCTGTACTTGTGGATCAAATATAGTGAGGCAGTTGGGAGAGAAGGACAAAGCTTAAAACATGAGGAGCCTTGAAGGTAAAAGTTTAGATTTTATTACTAATTTGTTAAGAAGCCTGGGGAATTACACAGTGTTTTCCACTCTGAACTTCTTTTGGAGAATGGATAATAAGAGGACATGAGTAAGAGAATTATTATTATTATTATTATTATTTTTCTTTCTATGTGCTGCACCTAGGGCCCTAAAAAGAAAAGGGGGGGAAAAAAAAAGTCAGAAACAAAAGAAATGCTGACTGGATGTGATAAAGAGAAGATTGAAGGTTTTGGCTTGAGAAATCATTTATATAGACGAAGAAAGTTGGGGAAAGAACATGTTTGGGTTAAGTTTAAGATGCAAAACCAAGTGGGATGTTGATTTTCAATTACTGAAATCTCCCTATAACCTCAAGGGGTGAAAGAGGAACCATGTTCCTTTTCTCTGTTCCCCCAAAGATTAATACCCTCCCTGGTACATATTATGTACCTAGTAACAGATGAGGAGGATGACTATTTGTTTTCCAAGCCAAATTCCTTTAGGACAGCAATTCCATACCTACATAAGGACTAAGAAAAGGCTTTGGTACCTATGGCAATGCCCAGGAGAATGATTTCGATGTGACAGCAATATTTACATTTGGCCTCTACTGTAAAGTATTTGTGCAGTATTCAGACTCTCTAAAGTGAAGGGTTTTTTTTTTTTTGAGTGTATTCTTATGAAGTTTTATGTCCTCAAAGCTGTTTAAGAAATAAAAATTATCCTTTAACATGAAGGGCTAGGACTTCAAGCACATTACAACCAAAACAGGATTAGCCTGATTAAAAATAATCCGCACCTGGACAACGCAGGCCTTAAATACCTCAAACCCAGCTGATCAAAGCTAATGACCAAGAAAGCAACTCCTTCTCCCCAGCAATAAAGGAAAAAAGGTTCGAAAATGGGAGGGGAAGAACACTTTTATTTACTTAACATCTTTTACAGACTTGGCATCATGGGAGAACTACGTCCTTCAATTTGATTCTCACAATAGTGAGGAGAGTATTCATTTTCATCACCCATTTTAGAGGTAAGACCTCAGAGTATCTCCTCTCTCTACTACATTCAGAGTCAGCTCAGCTTACCTCTCAAGTATGAGTCCTTGCCTCCCCCGCACCGCCCCCATGCAGAAGTCACACTTAATTGCAGGTACAGCACAGCGCAAAGGCCCAGCGGAATGGAAGAAAACGCCACATCCACCGCCAAAATCACTGGCACAACACCTCTGCGAGTCCTTCCAGGGCCAAAGCCAGGCATGACATCCGCCTCGGTACCTACGACTCTTTCCTGCTTTTCATTCCCTCGCTCATTTATCTCGCTTAGCAACAAAGAAAGCAAGAGGGTTGAAGCCGCAGGAACACAACACGGCCCCCGGGAGCCGGGATGAGGCACAGGAGGGAAAGTGAAGACCCGCCCCACAACCCTAAGTAGAAGTGACAATGAAGGATATAAGGAGCCGAGGCAGGACAGACGGCAGTTCCCGGCGGCAGACCTCCTCCGGCCAGCTACTTAATTCTTCCAGGGCAACCGCGCTCGCTGGGACCGCCCGTTCCTGAGACATCGTTTCGCTCTACGACCAAAGCTTCCAAGCGCTCCCGCCAAAGCCAAGACCGGAAACCCCCACCGTCCCGGCAGGCCTTGCGAGCCAAAACCATAGAGAGGAAGCGCGCGCCTTTCCTTGGTGAGTCCGGGAAGCACACGTCTGGGAAGAGAGTCGGGTTTGTCTGGCCTGCGGAGGACTCAACTCACTGGTATGCACTTTCAGTCTGGAGGGTCTGGCTGGAGTTCTCCCACCCGGTGAGCTGCGAACCTGCGGGCGGGCGAGCTTCCCCAGGTCTGGATCACGTTAGTGTTGCTTTGAAACGCTGGCGATGGGGGAGGGGGATGTGAGTCCCTAGATTTGCTATCCTCCGTCCCTTGGGGCTTTGAGATTGCACGTCTGGAGTTGGGTTTGACCCGGGACCTGCAGCCGGAAATGACCCCAAGCTCTGCGGTGTAGGGAAGCAGAAACTACTCACTTAATGTGTGATCCTTCCCTGTATATCATAAGTAATGAGGATAAAGACCCCACCTGCCAGAATTGTTGTGCAGATTGAAGCAGTTGGTATGTATTAAGTGTCTGCACAATAGGTAGATGCAGAGAAGAGTCTCGATAAAGTTCCTCCCATTTTCTACGGGCCTCTTCACCTAGCTCAGTGCCCTTATTTTGTGTCAAAGTGATCTTTACTAATTTCTCCACAGGTACCCGACTCCCATACCCTTAGAGCTGCAGATGGCCGCTGAATGTTTGTAGTGAGGTCATTTGTATGAATTCACACACACCAGAGCATACCTGTGCATGTTTTTTTTAAAAGGACGCTCATTTACCAAGTATAGGCTTGAAGTCGTTACTCGAAACTGTAACAGACTGAAGTGAAGAGATTCTGGCTGTTTGGGAAATAAATATGTTTGGGCAAGGTTATGACGGATGATGCCTGAGAATTTTGTACTTCTGTTATTTCTAGTTGTTGCCACTGTTGTCATTTTGTTTGTTTTTATAGTTTATTCTTTTTTCCAGCTTTTGAACCCTGAAGAGTGTGTGCTTTTCCAAATGTCTTCATCTCCCTCCACAGCATTCATAGAAAAGGCAGCTGGTTGGGGGTGGGGCTGGGGACTGGGGGCTATTGAATATTAGGTGTAAACCAAATGTGTCATTTTGCTTTTTAATAACAATTTCCTTTTTTTTTTTTCCCCCTCCAGAGCTAAATTGAAAGAAGAGTAAAGACCTCTAAAAAATCACCTGGAAATATCTCTAAATATTTGTAACTCTGTATAAGCAGCTAAAGAGAAGTAGGCCTCCAACAAAATTAACTAAATAATTGAGGCAGGGTTTTGTGCGTGTCATCAATTCTATCCAGAAGTTGAAGAATCTTCCTTTGAGTTTAAGGATTGTGTGCACTTAATGAGAGAATGACTTTTCAGTTTAATTTCACAATAGAAGACCATCTGGAAGATGAATTAATACCCCTTGAAGATGGAGCTTTGGCCCTGGATTTCTCTAAAGAGTCTTCAGTCTCAGAAAGACAAAAAGGTAAACACAGTGATAAAAAATCTTCTACAGAACAGTTTGACTTGCTTCAGGATCTTTTGTGGGAACATCAGTCAGGGGGAAATGCAGCTCCCTCTCAAGACACAGACCACTCACTCAATGGAACGAACAGTTTAAGTAACCTGGAGCCATATGAAAAAAAGCCCTGCTTGAGAGTTGCCAAAGAGCATGCTCTGCCTAAAGATTTAAAGAAAGTGTTAGAAAGTAAAGTCATAGAAACATTACCAGGCCTCCAGCATGTTAACATATCAGTAGTGAAAACCATCCTTTTGAAAGATAACTTTTCTGGAGAAAACATCATTTCGAAAAGCTTTTCTTCTCACTCTGATCTGATTACAGGTGTTTATGAAGGAGGTTTAAAAATTTGGGAGTGTACCTTTGACCTCCTGGCCTATTTTACAAAGGCCAAAGTGAAATTTGCTGGGAAAAAAGTGTTGGACCTTGGTTGTGGTTCAGGGTTGCTGGGTATAATGGCATTCAAGGGAGGGGCCAAAGAAATTCATTTTCAAGATTATAACAGTGTGGTGATTGATGAAGTAACTTTACCTAATGTAGTGGCTAACTCCACTTTGGAAGATGAAGAAAATGACCTAAACGAGCCAGATGTGAAAAGATGCAGAAAATCAAAAGTAGCACAAGAATTATGTAAATGCCGGTTCTTTTCTGGGGAATGGTCTGAGTTTTGTAAGCTTGTACTAAGCAGGGAAGAACTCTTTGAAAAATATGATCTCATTCTTACCTCAGAAACCATTTACAATCCTGATTATTATGGTCCTTTGCACCAAACATTCGTTAGATTGTTAGGTAAAAATGGTCGGGTGCTTATGGCCAGCAAAGCACATTATTTTGGGGTGGGTGGAGGTATTCATCTCTTTCAGAAGTTTATAGAGGAAAGGAATGTATTTGAGACTAGAACACTCGAAATAATTGATGAAGGACTAAAGAGATTCCTAATTGAAATGACTTTTAAATACCCCAGTTAATGTCCATTGAGTTTCCTAAATAAAATAAACAGAATAATGAAGACTTCGTTATGAATATTTGATTTCTGTTTTGCTATTATTTTTTTCCTGAAGTTATGATGTTTGTTTACGTTTGTTTATCCAACTTGAGACCAACTATATCAGCCACGTTGTACTTGCTAGGTGAGACTGAGAAAATAGTGTTCCTAAACATCAGAAGAGATCTAGGAAATCATTTTGTGGGACAGTTTTCTGTTCTATACTTTCATTTTATTTGACCTTTCTATTGCCTTTGGCATATAAATTTGTTCCCTGGAAAATCTGCCATTTCTTACCTCAAGTTTGAGTGTGTTTGTTAATTTCTGTTCACATGAAGTGCCTGGCCGATCACTGTGCTGTTAATTCTAAAGGCATACACATTTAGGTACATATGTCTAAAGAAAGAAACTTTTTTACTTATACCTATCATTAACAATTATTTGTATTATACATAAATCCCTAATGCATATATGTCATATATATATGTCATGTATACACACACACACACACAATATGAAGAAAGCCATTTATAATCAGATAATTTGTATTCCATCAGGTAAATGCTCAGGTGCAGCTATTGAGAGGACATGTAGTCCCAGTGCAGGTACCTAGGATGCCATTACTGCAATGTCACAGCTACTCCAGACCTACCAACTAGATAAGGTAGAATAGGCCCTGATAGCATATTTTGCTAATTCAGGTACAGAGCATTGGCTAGAATCCCATGCCAATAGTATCAATGATTTTGAGACAAAAGATAACTCTCAGTTCCAAGATGAATTAGACAAGCAAACAGGTGTCATCTGGAGGCCTGTCTAGGAGTAGAAGCGACACAGGCCCTGAACAGGGGCTTAGGGCATAGTTTCAGCCCGCAGAAGCCCAATCCTGGGAAATAGATAATCCTGGGCATTGAGGATAATTTTGGAGGTGGCGAATGGCCTAACAGGGACACACCCTGGATAGCTGGCAGCAAAAGAGACTTGAGATAAAATTATGAACTTAAATTCAGGAAAAGTGTGCATAGTACACTTTCTCATGTAAATAATCTTTTAAAGAGACAAATGTTAAGACAATGAGCATTGGAGTCAATGCTTGAGTTAAAATTCACTTTTCCAACTGTGAAATGGTTTATGGTAGTATTGCCCTAACAATTTTTTTAAGGATAATAGTTAATATTGAGCCCTTATCATGGTTCCTTCTACATGATTCCTGTGTATAAATGGAAATTATTATGTTCATGAATTCTCATTGGTATTTAGTCATCCTGTTTTCTCAATCAAATAGGAAGCCTTGTTCCCTTTTGCTAAAAATCAGGTCTGTGACTTTATAGTTTACAAATCCTAGTTCAGAACTTGAAGAAATCTAGATTCCAGAAATTTCACTCCCCAAGGCCAAACCCCATTCTGTCTTTCCACAACCCTCTCCCTCACTTCACCTTGTAATTTCTAAGTTGTCCTTTTTGGATGCTTCGGCATTACAGAGCATTAAGTTTGAAGGAGAGTGCATCTTGTAAATTTGTTTCTAAAGATTCAGTTGCATATGGGTGGGAGATGCCTCCATGCAGAACGGGGCTGACATACTTCCTTTGTCAAATGCAATCGTCAATAACACATGTACTGTACTGCCCTCAGAGGAATTGGGTTCAGCTGCTCAGCTAGAGGACAAAATATGCTTTCACATTTCAGCACCCTCCATAGTGTTTTATTCAGGTTTTATTATAGCTTAAAAAATATTTTAAAAAAAGAAATAGCAAAGAAATTATGTGACAACATAAATTTGCCTCCACCTCAGCCAGAATTTCCTGAATTTGCACTGTGTTATGGTGGCATTGAGCTTGCTGACAGTAAGGCTTTTCTCTGGGTAAAAAGTGCCCATTCAAAATGACCATCCTAACTTGGGTGCAGCCAGCAGAGAAAGTTCTCTGTGCCATAAAACAATCCTTTCTTGGAGTCCCAGGAAGCAACTTCTAGACAACCAGGATGGTTGGGGAAAAGTCACAGTACATTTATCACCATTAGATAGTCTCGCAATTCTGATTGCTGGTTTCTCAAGGAATTAAAAGTGAACTCAGATAACCCTTAAAAGTAGCTTCATAGCTTCATCATCTACATAGGAAGTTGTCAAAGTGAAGTGCTTTTACAGGGGAAGGATTAATAATCTATTTGAAATAAACAGTAAAAATTACAATAATAAACAGCTGCGTAATCTAAACATCAAAGAAAATATTACAGTAGGTTCTCAGTAAGTCGGACGCACCGGAGCCGAAGTCGCTCAGGTTCCGAAGCCCTTGGTGTCACAGGCTCCGCGACATGTCGATGCTGGCTGAGCGTCGGCGGAAGCAGAAGTGGGCTGTGGATCCGAGAAACACTGCATGGAGTAATGACTCCAAGTTTGGCCAGAGAATGCTAGAGAAGATGGGATGGTCTAAAGGAAAGGGTTTAGGGGCTCAGAAGCAAGGAGCCACAGATCATATCAAAGTTCAAGTTAAAAACAACCACCTGGGACTTGGAGCTACGATCAATAATGAAGACAACTGGATTGCTCATCAAGATGATTTTAACCAGCTTCTTTCTGGCTGCACTGAACACTTGCCATGGGCAGGAAACAGCAGACTCCTCAGACAACAAGGAAAGAAATCTTTCAGCCTTGAAGAGAAGTCCAAAATCTCCAAAAACCTTGTTCATTATATGAAATTCACAAAAGGGAAGGATCTCTCATCTCGGAGCAAAACAGATCTTGACTGCATTTTTGGAAAAAGGCAGAAGAAGACTCCTGAGGAGACGTCCAGCCCCGCCACTCCAGAGGGGACTGACACCTCCACCACGACCACCAGTGCCTTCACCATCCACGAGTACTTTGCCAAGCGCATGGCAGAGCAAAAGAACAAGCTGCAGGACACCGCTGAGGGGCCAGGTGTTTCAGAGACTCCCCTGCGGAGCAAAAGGGGAAAGAAGAGAAAGAAAGAGGCGAAAGACGAAAGTGTGGAAAACGGCATCCAGCCCAAGGCCAAGAAGAAGAGAGCCCGAGCTGAGTGGCAGCTTGGAGACCCTGGCAGGGACGAGAATTCTGGTGTCTCCGCTGAGGACGGAGAGGATAGCAGGGAGGTACTCAGTGACCAGGACTTTCCCCTGAAGCCCAGAAGAAGGAAAGAAAAGAAAAAGCTACCAAAGTCAGTTGAGGCAGCAGTGGCCGGTATGCTAGATGAAACGCCAGTGAAAAAGAAGAAGAAAAAGAAAGATTCTGAGTAAATCTCTGAGCCAGGGCCTCCGGACCCCTCTGCCACCGGGGCTGCCACGCCAGCTCCTCGGGCTCAGTCAGCAGGGCTCCCAGGCACACAATCCCCGACATGCCCGGCCCCTGCCGTGTCTCGCCCTCACCACATTGTCCCACATCCCATTCCCAGAGCTGCTTAATGTTTCAAGTCATGGCTCTCATAAACAGTACATTTCTTTTAGACTCTGAGACCTTCAAGAACTGTGTTTCTTCATATTCGTGTGTGTGTGTGTGTGTGTGTGTGCGCGCGCGCACGTGTGTGAAGGTCCACCACAGTCTGGATTTGTTCTTTACTTCCTTTGGTAAAAATGAACTGTTCTTCCTTCTGAAGGACTTCGTCTAATTAAAGGATTAAGAGGCAGTAAAAAAAAAAATATTACAAAGGAAGAGCATTAGCTCCTGGTCAGCATGAAGGCATTTGTCACCCTCACCCTCATTTTCTGAGCTAAAGTCAGAGAGGCTCTGGGGCAGTGGAAAACGAACTAAGAGTACAGGCACATAGTTGCTGTGAAAAATGGGAAGATTAAAGGCAGAACACAGCCTGTATGTGACTTAGTTTTTACAAAAGAATTTACAAGATGCATTCCTCTTCAATCTTAATGCTCTGCAATGCCAAAGCATGCAAAAAAGGACAACTATTACCCCTTAGAAAACAGGATTAGTGGTCAAGAAAGTTACGATATTTAACAAAGCAATAAAGGACTTTGATTCAATTAAGTGAACTTCAGAAGTAGTAGCAAGCTCCTTGTATTAGTTGAGGATAAAAAGCCCATCCTGAAGTGTGTTTTAAAGTTTAAATTATATAATTTGCCTTTAATACCTAATATAGTAGCAGTAATATATTTCACTTTCTTCCGGCGAAAGGACACTCTCTACTATTAGCCATTAGTTTGAAACTGTTTCTCTCTCACTCAATGTCTGTATCAATATCTAGATATCCAAATCTATATCTGTTGGGGAGAGAGAGAAAGTCAAATTAATGAGAAAAATATGTGTGGGATCATACCCAGCCTCAACTCTTCTTAAACTTCCAATGAAGGTTTGCATGTGCTGTCTCACTATCAGAAATGGAACACACCTTCAATTTGTTGAAAACAATGTATTTGTGAAGTACAGCAAAGTGAAGCACCTGAAAAACAAGTCAAAACATGCAAGGAAGGGCATGCTGTAGCTATGTTTTTCCGTGGTGTATGCCGATGGGATGGAAAAAATCAGCGTGAAGGCTTGCCTTTGCAGTCAAATCCGAGGTACTCAGTCTCATGGAACCCCAAGTGCCCCAGCCATGGAGCTGCTGGACTGCTTGGTGCCTTCGTGCAAAGAAAAAAACACCCTGCCTCCAGGCAGATTCAGCCTCGGGATAGAGAACACGCTGGGGCAAGTGGGACAGGGCAGTTTGCAGCTCCTTCTGCCCCCTCAGCACTTCCTAGTGGCCCTGTGCTTAGTCCTACCAGCCTCCACAGCTTTCTGACAGGTGAGATATTGGAAAGTGGGCGATCAACTGATGCGCATCAAGAGAATCACGGGACATCCACCAAGTGCAGGAAGTGGGGGCTGTGAGAGATGATGCCTTTCTTCTTTTTCTCTCAAGGTGATTCACAGCCTCTCTGACTGGGGCAACCAGCACACCTAGATGGAATGAGGTCTTAGTAATCTTAGGGGGCAGCAGGTGAGCTCAAAGGAAAGGTTTGACCTGGGGGATGAGCTACAGAGCCAAGTATTCCCATGTGACCTCCTCTGCCCGCTCTCTGGCCACTGCACTGAAGGCTGTCAGCGTGAGCAGTGAAGGTGGATGGCTACTGAAACTTGTTCCTGTCACCCCGTCCAGGAGTCTCAGAGGGTCTTTAGCTGTCCGAGTGGCACAGCAGCATCGGCACAATCCCAAAAGCCTCCTAGCATAGCCAGTTAGCCATATAGCATGAGTGTTGCTCCAGCAATTTCCTCAGCCTCCTCTGAAATTTCCAACCACCAGTGAGGTTCCACTCCTGGACCCTACATGATGAACCACAGTCATTCAACCAGAGGGGTCATCTTTCAGATTTGAGGCTACAGAGAAGTCAGCATGCCTCAGAACATGTGGCAAAAACCCACCCTCGGGAGTTCCCCTTATGGTGCAGTGGAAACGAATCCAACTAGTAACCAAGAGGCTTGGGTTTGATCCCTGTCCTTGGTCACTGGGTTAAGGATCCGGTGGTGCTGTGACCTGAGGTGTAGGTCGCAGACGGGGCTTAGATCCTGCATGGCAGTGGCTGTACCATAGGCCAGAAGCTGTGTATCTGATTCAAACCTAGCCTGGGAATTTCTATATGCCATGGCCGTCGCCCTAAACCGCAAAACAAAACAAAGCAAACAAACAAACAAAAAAACCCCCCCAAAAAACAAAAAACAAAAAAAGCAAAAAAAAAAACCCCAGAACAAAAAAAGCCACCCTCTCTGAGAAATTGATTTAATCAACTAAAATGGGGAAAAAAATACTATCCTCCTTCTGTTAATGAGGAAAGGTCCAGGCCGGACCACATTTTTTATGTGTGTCTATTTTTTTCCTTTTATTGCCACAGGGCCACACCTGCCACATATGGAAATTCCCAGGCCAGGGGTCAAATTGGAGCTGCAGCTGCCTGCCAGCCTGTGCCCCAGCCACAGCAACACTGGATCAGAGCCTCATCTGTGACCTAAGCGACGCCAGATCCTTAACCCACTGAGCAAGGCCAGGGACGGAACCCACAACCTCACAGAGAAAACCTCAAGTCCTTAACCCCCAATTCCCTTTATGGGTCTCAAAAATATCCTGTAGCTCAAAAGCCTTCTAGATCTCTGCTCCTCTAGGCTAAATCATTTCTGGTGAATTTCTATAAACTTGATTCTGAACTTGTTTTGAATCACATGAAACAAGGGTGTTTGGGGTGGAGGTGGGGCATTTTTTAGAGGCAACTTTGTGGAAAAGGTGAAATAAATTGTAGAAACTGAAAGCACACCCGTTGATCACTGGCACATCATATCCTCACTAACCAATCTCTGTGCCAGCTTTTTAAATTATCACTGCTTTTCTACTCCCCGCGTTTAAAGAACCTTCAGAATGAGCTATATTTTCAGTCATTTGCTTTTCTTCCCTGAGCTTTCCACAGTTTGAACTCTGTTTCCTGTATACTTTGGTGTTTTCAAGCTTCTCCAATATTTTTACGATAATTGAAAAAAAAAAAAAAAATGCTCTCTTCTAAGGAAAATCCCAGAGAGGAACATTTTCTAGGAAGAGTGGCACACATAGTTCTGATGCTCTGAAACTTTACTACCTTTAGCAGGAAATATGTTCAAGCCCTTATTTTACTTTTTACTTAATTATTTAATTTTTTTCCCCTGCTTTTTAGGGCCACACCTACTGCATGGGGACGTTCCCAGGCTAGGGGTCGAATCGGAGGTACAGCTGCCAGACTATGCCACGGCCACAGCAATGCGGGATCCCAGCTGCATCAGCAAACTCTGCCACAGCTCACTACAAGGCTAGATCCCCAGCCCACTGAGTGAGGCCAGGGATCAAACCCAAATCCTCATGGATACTAGTCAGATTCGTTTCTGCTGTCCCACTACGGAATTCCCCAAGCTGTTATTTTAAGCGTTAAATATTTTGATGTTTAATTCATTTAAAATACTTTTCGTCTTACCCAGAGTGGGAAGAAGATCTTATCCTTAGGCTTCCCCCAACTATAGGAGATAGTTCAGAAACTCTTCTGTCCTATCTCCTATAATTGTGTAGTTTGGCGGAAAGAGAAATAAACTTAGAGTTAAAATCGTTAGCTATTTTTATGTCTCTGGTAATTTTAGTTTACTACCTTCTCTTATTATCATATGGACATTATACCCAATTCCTTAAAAGTAAAGGACTCTACCCATAATTGGTCTCAAGAGGCATTTTAGTTAAATTTAGTCCCAGGTATTTTATTCTTTCTGATGCATTTGTGAGTGGGATTGTCTGCTTAATTTCTCTTTCTGATAGTTCCTTGTTAATCTAAAACACAAGGCAAGCAAACAAACACACAAAACAAAATGGGAAGATCTAGAGAACAGATTGGTGGTTGCCAGAGGGGAAGGGGGCTGGGGGTTGGGTGAAATGGGTGAAGGGGATCATGAGGTACAAACTTCCGGTTATAAAATCAGTCAGTCCTGGGGAGGTAGTGTACAGTGTGGTGACTGTAGTCGATAATATTGCATCGTAACTTTGAAAGCTGCCAAGAAAGGAAATCTTGTACGTTCTCATCACAAGAAGAAAACTTTTGTAACTTTGTATGGAGATAGATGGTAACTAGACTTATGGGGGTGATCACAGCATATACAAACATTGAGTCTTTATGTTGTACATCAGAAACCAATATATACTGTATGTCAGTTCTTCTGCAGTTTTTAAAAAAGGACACCTTGGATGGATGGCCTCACCGTTTGGTCATTCGTAAACATGCATGTAGAGTTTCTACCTTGAGGAACATTGTGGTAATAGGAAGAACTGAGCCCCTCCAGGAGCCACTTTCTAGGTGCCAGTCCCTCCATGTATAACTTTCTCCAGTACTTGCACGTCAGGCAGATTTCTGCTCTAGTCTAACATCCAAATGCATTCCCATGCCAACCAGAATTCATCAAGTACTTCCTGCATGTAGAAAAGTCAATTTCCATCTTTAGCAGTTTCTGCTAAAGTCATGTAGTACCTGTAAGTACAGTTTTCTCTTGTGTTCTTTGGTAACTGAACACCCTTCTGGTGACATCTCATTTCTCCTGGCTCTTTACAGAAGGGATGTGATGAACAGACAAGTCCCCAAGTAGATGTGACTTCCGTATGCCCCTTTTCCAGTGACTGGTGCATTTCCTTTGTTAACGAAGAGACTTGGTCAGGTTTAATGTATGAGGGGTCAGCAGTGAATTAATGGGAAAGAGAACAGTATGTGACAAAGAGGACCCAAGCCTCAGAGGAAGAAGAGATGCATGAAAGCAGAAGCAAACAGCAAACAAAGAAACAAATCCAGGAAGGTAGGAGGGAAAGGAGCCAAATGAAGAATGATAGCGAGAGGTATACAGAATTATCACAGTTGAGATTTAGAGCGCAAGAAAGAGTTTTGGGAAAGGCAAGATGTTGGAGCCCAAGGAAAAAGACCAATCAGGGCATCAGGAGATTGCCTGGAATTTGCACAATAGTTGAACCTTTGAACAAATGACTGGAGGTGGAATTGCTGGTGACTCCCAGCAGAGAAGACAGTGAAGGAAGAGGGGCATATGACTCAGGTAAAAGGCCAAGGACAAGCATTGTAGGAGTGGCCAAGAGACCCGGCTGTACCCTGAGCATTTCCCAACAGTTGGAGATTTGGTTCTCGGGGCAGTACTGCAGAGCTTTAAACCTATAGTGACCATACCTCCCGGTTTACCTGAGACAGTCCCAGGTTGTGCCTGTTGTCCCAGGGTCCCATCTGGTTTAACATTCTAGCATTCTCAAAACTCTGCTGATCTGGATGGTAATGTGATGGTCAGCCATTTAGGCCAGTCCTGTGGCACTGTCCTTAACTTATAATTTTGTGGAATAAGTCACCACTGAAAAAAATCACTCACTAAATCAGTATCGGTACTAACTTCCAATGTCAGTCTTTTAAAAAACCTACACCCCAGACTCAAGGAAAATGCCACTCTTCTTATCATATGTGAGACCCTGAGTTTGACAGTGGGGTATAAAGAGAAAAAGAGGAGTTCCCGTCATGGCGCAGCGGAAGTGAATCTGACTAGGCCGCATGAGGTTGGGGATTCGATCCCTGGCCTCGCTCAGTGGGTTAAGGTCCTGGCATTACCGTGAGCTGTGGTGTAGGTGGCAGATGGGGCTCGGATCTGGCATTGCTGTGGCTGTTGTATAGGCCAGCAGCTGTAGCTTCAATCAGACCCCTAGCCTAGGAACTGTTAAGTCTCAGGGAAGAGTCTTGTAAGTAGTGCAGGAAAATGTTTTCTGGCCTTAAAAAAACAGTCATCCCAGGAGGAATTTTCTTGTGCCTTTGAGATACAAATGCTCTACCTGGCCATCTGGAACACTTTTCTCACCATCTTTTTGAAATACACATTTCAGGAAAAGGGGTACCAGTTGGAATTTGAATTCTCATGGAAAAATAGAAGTCCTATGTGTTTTTCATAAACGTTAGTAAAAAGGGGTTTAGCCATCTAGACAGGTGACCTTGATTTGCTCCATCTGCCAGAAACCCAATTTGAATCCAGTCTCTCTTGTAACTGACAGGTTTTACACAGTTGTACTTTATTCATGGCTGAAACTTCAGAATGAGAAATACGAGGTCTCTGTTTTGCTTGTTTGTATGTATCTTTGTGTGTGTTGTTCATGTATGGCTTTGCCAAAATTAATTCATAAAAGAGCTCTACTTAATTGGCTTAAGGGAAATTAAATGCTTATATAAATTCTAAAAATATATAAGGTAAATTAATTTTAGGTCCACGTGAACTAAAAATATTCAGTATTAAATTAACATCTGATATTAAAGTTTGTTGATCTAATTAATGTAGATAATACCTTATTGTACCTAAGTTCGATAAAAGTCAAATGAGATGCCTAAACTTTAGTTATTAAACAGAAAAACCAAAGTCATTTAAGACTATCATCCAGTATGTTCAATCCCACCCTGAAATGCTCTCTACAAGTTTTTAGAAATTAGAAAACATAGTCCGTGGTTGCTTTAGAAAAGTAGGATATGTGCTTTCAGTAAAGAAGAAAGGAGGGAATTACATTTTATTAAGGGAAAAGGAAGTAAATCTATTTATAGCTTGTTATTTTGAATGGAAAGATAGGATATAGAATAATATGGATACAGAAACTGCTGGAATGTTTGTGGGACATGGACAATGAGAAAAGTATTTTGTGCATGGTCAGGACCAAGTTTATAGTTGGATTTTACTATAAACTAATTTTAAAAGTAAGCTAGTACAAAACATGAATTTGGATTCCATCTCTCTGTTAAAGCATTTATTAAAATGCTGCTTTTGATAACAAGTTATAGGAATTTCTTTGCCTTTAATTTGTATCTGCTTTTGTAATCCTTTGTTACTTTGGTTGAATGAATAAGTAATATTAAACAATAATCTATGATTCTATATTACCAGGTATAAATTACAGGGGAAACACTGTCAAATGAAAAGTAAAAATGAAATATATAAAGATTATGGCACAAAGAATTAACCCCTCATTGTCAGACTTTTACCATCCTGATGCCCTTGTACCATGGTAAAAGTCTGCTCTAAATCAGAGAAGTTAGGATCAGTAAACAATAGCTGTGAACTAAATAGTCAGGCCTACGGGAAATCCAAGATGGCTGCTTGGTTCTTCCCAGCTCCCTGGCAAACCCAACGATGAAAAAGAAATGGTTAGAAAACGTGTTTTCCATTTGGGGGTATATGTTCTACAATCCTAATTTGACTATACTTGGTAAAAACAAGGGTAATTTTAAAGAAAACTGTTTTGATTCATATTCTAGCTTTGTGTATTGAGATTAGTGTTTACTGTCTAAAACTCACCTCTCAAATAGTTCTTTGCCACTATGTTACATTATTATAAAGTTTAACTGACTTATTAAGAAAAATAATCTAAGCTTATTTCTGAAGCTGATTACTATAATCTGTCTCTGGGTTGATATCAGATGTCCCATGATAACTAGGGGACTATGTATTTTGGAAAAAGTATCATTTAAATGTCTGTCTCCAGCCTAGATAAAAGGTTTCTTATCAGGAATTCTTAAGTGCCATATGCACAAAGAAAGTGAAGAAAATTAATTCTTAAATTTATGTTTCTCACTTAAGAAGGGTCTTTACATTGGTCTGATCTATAGAGAGAACTACT
This sequence comes from Phacochoerus africanus, assembly GCF_016906955.1. NCBI lineage: Eukaryota > Metazoa > Chordata > Mammalia > Artiodactyla > Suidae > Phacochoerus > Phacochoerus africanus. The sequence goes on from NC_062549.1 coordinate 81,489,917, forward strand.
GACTTCAAACTCACCCTAAAGCAAGGCTCTAATAAGAAAAAACAAACACCAATTCATGGACGAAAAGAAGACAATGTCAGAAGTAGACCATGCTGTACAGTAGAAAAAAATTGTATTGGGGAAATAACTATTAAAAAAAATAATAATTGCAAAAAAATTCAAATCACAGAACATCTTAAAGGGAGTATATAAGACATCACTTAAGCTAACCCCTCACTGTCCTACAAAGAAATTTATGAGTTTACAATGCCAAAATAAGTGCACATTTAAAAACAAATGCAAAACAACAAATTAAATTATATAATAGGATATAATATAAACATGAAATATCCATTAAAATGAAAAGATTCTGAAAGTGGAAACGAAAAAACTAGGGATGTAATTACTTAGGAAAACCTTTGAAAAAATTAGCTGAGATAGTCCATGGTATCTCAAATGTTCCATGACAGTTGAGAGCCTACCACACCTATCTGTGATGTCCCAGGTGGTGGCATTGAAATGGAGTCCAAATAACTGTATACAAGGATCCCATATATATTTTTATTTTCACATAGAATAGGTGAAAATCCCCAAGAAGATAGGGGTCATGCATCAATCCACACAAGGAAATGAATGTAAATACAAGAGATTTCATCAAAAATATAAAGCCAGTCTCACCACTGATAATGAAAACACTGAGATCAATCAGATAAAGAAAAAGAATTTCACAACAAGGGAAATACACAAACATCTAACGTACATTTTATAAAATATCCAGTCCAAAATACTAATGTTAGTTGAAACAATGAAGAATCATTTATTGATATATTATAGCAACCATTAAATTCTGTGATATTCAGTCTCAAGAGTTTATGTCACTAGTAGTCATTCAGTGAAATGTAAATCCGGAGAATTTCTATGAGAAGTAATTAAATATTTTTATCAAAAAATTTAAAAATTAAAAAAAAAAGAGTAGACCACTATCCTAACATTGCCACACCTGACTCGTACGGTTATTTGTTTTACTTCTGACTTACCTTGGTGGGTTTCTCCCCTCCAAGGCTCTTATTATTGACGTTACTAGGTGGGATCCCATCACCTGGTCAATTACTACTTGCTTTGACCCAGACCATAAATATGTTTTCTTCTAATATTACTCAGGCTCAATCGGCAACTAGTAAGACTTCAGCCAAGGGATATAACTTTCCTGGGCTATATTAATTTAAATTTAAAGGTTCTCCTATGTTGGGAGCAATTAAACCATCTAGGGATAACCAGCCTAATAACACTAGGAAATTAGGCTGAATGGACAAAGCCAGCATATAATTTCCTTTTAGGATAAGGAATAGACTCAACCAGCTGAACAGGGATATACTGGGCTGTACTTGGTGAAAACTTTTAACTTAAATTCTTATTTATAACTTTAGTAATACTGCTATCTATATTATTTTTATTAACTGTTTTCACAGAATTGCTATTTCTTGCATTGCCAAATATGTAACTGAGTCTCTTATAAAATAATACGCAGTTCTGTATGAGGTCAGTGATCTCTAGATATGGGAAGATACAACAAGAGGGAATATTTTCCTGGACCATAAGAGACTAGGAAGACAGGTGGTCCAGAGACTTTTGGCTGCTGTTAAGAAGGCCTAACTAGTAATAGCACATTGAGTGGCCTGTCAGCAAAATCTTTGCCAGACCCAGGAATGTCCATTCCTAGCACGGTGGGACAAAATGGTCATGAAATGCCTCCCAAAACTATGGTCAAATTTATGACCACGGGGGAGTACTGTGAACTGAAGTTTAACTCTTGCCATCAGCCTCCACATGGAGTAAAACATAAGCCACTGCAGCTGCCGACCCACAGCACCCCCTGAGCAGAGCTCAGCTTGGGGATCAGGAGTGAGGCACTCTGTGCTCTGGGAAAACTGACAGAACAGGCCTTCGCATAGTTAGATTTCAGGTAAGGATTTTTATGGACCCAAGTGCTTGCCCTTCCCATATCTAGAAAAACAGAAATCATTAACAGTGGCATTGGCATTGGCCATCAGAGAGAAAAGGCAGAATGGAGTAGCTGTGGGTCAGATATTCAAGGTAATACTAGAAAATACTATGGGATTAATTTTAGGCAATTTTTGTATTGCTGAGAACTTAAGGTTTATGAGCCCTGTCAGACTTGATGCTGCTAGCTATTCTCAAAGCAGCATCAACTGGCAGCTGCAACCTTACATTTTCAAGGTCTCTTATAACAACAGAAAGGAGGCAACATGTATAATGACCAGTCGCTCCTGTTATTTATCTGTTAACACCACATCAAACATTAAAACCTACTTAGAGAATAAAAACCACGTGATCCTCTCAATAGACACGGAAAAAGCCTTTGACAAAATCCAACACCCATTTCTGATAAAAACCCTTCCGAAAGTGGGCATAACGGGAACCTACCTCAACACGATAAAGGCCATATACGACAAACCCACAGCAAACATCATTCTCAATGGTGAAAAGCTGAAAGAATTCCTGCTGAGATCAGGAACAAGACAAGGATGTCTGCTCTCGCTACTACTCTTCAACATAGTTCTGGAAGTTCTAGCCACAGCAATCAGAGAAATAAAAGAAATTAAAGGAATCCAAATTGGAAAGGAAGAAGTAAAACTATCACTATTTGCAGACGACATGATACTATACCTAGAGAATCCTAAAGACTCTACCAGAAAACTGTTAGAGCTTATCCACAAATTTGGCAAAGTTGCAGGATACAAAATCAATACACAGAAATCGATAGTGTTTCTATATACTAACAATGAAAAAGCAGAAAAGGAAATTAGAGAAGCAATCCCGTTCACCACCGCATCCAAAAGAATAAAATACCTAGGAGTAAACCTACCTAAAGAAACAAAAGACCTGTACTCTGAAAACTACAAGCCACTGATGAAAGAAATCAAAGATGACACAAATAGATGGAAAGATATACCATGCTCGTGGATTGGAAGAGTTAATATTATCAAAATGACTATACTACCCAAGGCAATCTACAGATTCAATGCAATCCCTATCAAATTACCAAGGACATTTTTCACAGAACTTGAACAAAATATTTTAAAGTTTGTTTGGAAGTACAAAAGACCCAGACTAGCCAAAGACACCCTGAAAAAGAAAAATGGAGCTGGAGGGATCAGGCTCCCGGACTTCAGACTATACTACAAAGCAACTGTCATCAAAACTGCATGGTACTGGCACAAAGACAGACATATAGATCAGTAGAACAGGATAGAAAGCCCAGAATCCAACCCATGCACTTACAGCCAACTAATCTGTGACAAAGGAAGCAAGACTATACAGTGGAGAAAGGACAGCTTGTTCAATAAGTGGTGCTGGGAAAACTGGACAGCCTCATGGAAAAGAATGAAATTAGAACACTCCCTAACACCATACACAAAAATAAACTCAAAGTGGATTAAATACCTAGATACAAGACCAGACACTATCAAACTCTTAGAGGAAAACATAGGCCAAACACTCTCTGACATAAACGACAGCAGCATCTTCTCAGATCCACCTATCAGAGTATTGACAATAAAAAGAAAAATAAACAAATGGGACCTACTCAAACTTCAAAGTTTCTGCACAGCAAAGGAAACCCTAAACAACACAAAAAGACAACCCACAGAATGGGAGAAAATCTTTGCAAATGAATCGATTGACAAGGGATTAATCTCCAAAATTTATAAACAACTTCTGCAGCTCCATACCAAAAAAACAAACAACTCCATCCAAAAATGGGCAGAAGATCTAAACAAACAATTCTCCAAAGAAGACATACAGATGGCTGAGAAACACATGAAAAGATGTTCAACATCACTCATTATTAGAGAAATGCAAATCAAAACCATGATGAGGTACCACCTTACACCAGCCAGAATGGCCATCATCCAAAGTCTATAAACAATAAGTGCTGGAGAGGGTGTGGAGAAAAAGGAACCCTAGTACACTGTTGGTGGGATTGTAAATTGGTGCAACCACTGTGGAAAGCAGTATGGAGATTCCTCAGAAAACTAAACATAGAAGTACCATTGGATCCAGCAATCCCACTCCTGGGCATCTATCCAGAGAAAACCATGACTCGCAAAGACACATGTACTCCAATGTTCGCTGCAGCACTATTTTCAATAGCCAAGACATGGAAACAACCTAAATGTCCATCGACAGAGGAGTGTATCCAGAAGAGGTGGTACATATATACAATGGAATATTACTTAGCCATCAAAAAGAATGGAATACCAGCATTTTTAGCAACATGGATGGGCCTAGAAACTATCATGCTAAGTGAAGTCAGCCATACAATGAGACACCAATATCAAATGCTTTCACTGACATGTGGAATCTGAAAAAAGAACAGACTGAACTTCTTTGCAGAACAGATGCTGACTCACAGACATTGAAAAACTTATGGTTTCTGGAGGAGACAGTTTGGGGGGTGGGGGGATGTGCTTGGGCTGTGGGATGGAAATCCTGTGAAATCAGATTGTGATGATCATTATACAACTACAGATGTGATAAATTCATTTGAGTAATAAAAAAAAATAAAACCTACTTAGATAAAACTACATTCCTCCTTAAACAGTACCAGTATCAGCCTATATCCCAACTCCCCGATTAACCTTATTTTTCTCTTCTTTCCATCCTCTATGGTAGGAACATACCATGACCAGCCATCCAGTACTGATCACCCCTAGCCAGCAGGAAGTAGCTACGGAAGAGTGGTCCGTCCTCCCTATTCCATATGACAAATGGCTGGAATGATAGGTTCTCAGGAGGACAGAGGTAGACCCTCACACTGCCCCAAAAATGTGGCTGTTTACCTTGGAAAACTGCTATGGACACCCTTTCCTGGAATGTGGATCCTCAAGTTGTGCAGCAAGAAATGATGGCCTGCAGAAAACAACTGCCTACGCAGATTAACCACCTTCAAGAATTAACTGCCCTCTGTCATGGGACTCAACCCCCATCCCTCCCTTGACCTTCCCCTCCCCCTTCTTCATTGTTCCTGCCACAAGTTCCTGCCATGAACTCCCATCACAGATCCTTTATAAGCCTAGCACTTCTTCAAAGTAAAGCTGGCACCATCCTGAGCTTAGCCTGACCCCTCCGATGTCTTAATAAATCTCTCTTGATCTACCAATTGGCATTGGCACATTCCTCCCTTGGCAAACCTAACATTGCGATACCTGGAGATTCCGCATCACTAACAAGCTTGAGGTCTTGCAGCTGCTGCTGGACTGTGGGTGACACCCTAAGAAGCAAATCTTCACATCACGTGTTTACAAGACCTTAGTCAGATGTGAAGCTGGTAAAAGCTTCCAAATTCAATGGTTTTTCTTTCTGTTACAATTGGCTACCCATTAAGTTTCTTCAAAACTTCATTTTACCAATCTAAATTACAGGTTCTGGGGGCACTTTTAAAAATTGGTGTTCTTGGAGGTCCCGTCGTGGTGCAGTGGAAACAAATCTGAATAGCATCCATGAGGATGCAGGTTTGATCCCTGACCTCGCTCATTGGGTTAAGGATCCAGTGTTGCTGTGAACTGTGGTGTAGGTCACAGACGTGGCTTGGATCCCGTGTTGTGTGGCTGTGGTGTAGGCTGCAGCTACATCTCTGATTTGACCCCTAGCCTGTGAATCTCCAGGTGCCGTGGGTGCAGTCCTAAAAAGACGAAAAATAAAAATAAATAAAAATTGGCATTCTTTTCAAATAAGCTAATACAGTTTAGCATTTTAGTTTTGAATTATGTTATTGAGAAACTATATTATTTTATTTTATCTTTTGTCTTTTTTTTTTTTTGCCTTTACTAGGGCCACTCCTGTGGCATATGGAGATTCCCAGGCTAGGGGTCTAATCGAAGCTGTAGCTGCTGACCTACGCCAGAGCCAAAACAACGCGGGATCCAAGCCGCATCTGCAACCTACACCACAGCTCATGGCAACACCAGATCCTTAACCCACTGAGCAAGGCCAGGGATCCAACCCGCAACCTCATGGTTCCTAGTTGGATTCGTTAACCACTGAGCCACGAAGGGAACTCTGAGAAACTGTATTTTAAAGAGTGAGTTCATCTTTTAAAAACGTACAGCCAAGGTTCAAGGATGATGCCCCCTTCCTATTTGTTAAGCCTGTAATAGGCCTTCAAGAAGAAACCTTTGGAAGAAACCCTTGGATTTCAGGTCCCACACATAATGATTGGTCTGTGACATGCATTTATTTTTCTTAAGGTAGTGATTGCTGGTATATTTGAAGTGAATCAGGTTTGGGTTGTAATCTTATTTTAGCTTGGCTGACTGAGGGATTGGTAAATCTTTATGGTTCTCAGGGAAAGTAACAGGAACCATACAGGCCTGAATATTTCTTGTAGGGCTCGTCACACCAGAGTGTTGTGACATCCTCTTGTTTCTTAGACACAAAGCATATTCCAGAACCAGCAGCACAGAGCAAAGACATGCATCCAAGTGGTGGCAGGTAGCTTGGAGTGGTGGGAAGGTCATAAGAATTGTAGTCAGAGGGACCTGAGTCTTAGACCTGATTTTTGCCCTTAGTAAATATGAGCATAGCCTTTATCAAATGACCAAGATCTCTCTAATTGTTTTCTCTTCACTAAAATGTTGGACATCTGTTTATCCCCACTGAGTTATGTTTCAAATGTAATATTGTACATTAAAGTTTCATATACATTTGTGACATTAGGCTTATTTCAAACTCCTGTTCTTGATTCAAGTTTCCTTTTTGTCCCCAAATTTAATTAAAACAAACTTTTCTAGTGTTGCCACTGCTATTATTAGTTAATTGCTTCATTTATCTGTTTATTTTTTAATTAAAAAAATTTTTTTGTCTTTTTGCCTTTTTTAGGGCCGCTCCCGCGGCACATGGAGGTTCCCAGGTTAGGGGTCGAATCAGAGCTATAGCCAACGGTCTGCACCAGAGCCATAGCAACATGGGATCCGAGCCGTGTCTGCGACCTACACCACAGCTCACGGCAACACCGGATCCCCAACCCACTGAGCAAGGCCAGGGATTGAACCCGAAACCTCATCGTTCCTAGTCAGATTCATTAATCACTGAGCCACAGTGGGAACTCCCATTTATCTCTCTTTAATCAAGAATTTCCACCATTCACTCAAATGCTGATTTGACCAATGCTAATCCATTCAACCCACACCACCAGATAGTAGTTTTCAGAGCACACCCATTTCATTTCTTCTCATCTCTTCATTTAAATCTTTAATAACTTCCAATTTCCAGAGACTGTGGTCTTCATAGCAGGTATATAAGACAACTCATTATAGTGAAGAAAGGAAGAAACTATCAGACCATATATTCGTATCAGTTTTTTTATCTAAAGCATAAGAAATTAATTTATCTCCTGTGGGATAATACACATCAGGTGTTCAGCATGACATCCTAATACTCAGCCAACATAACTGTCTTGTTTTAAGTGACATTTCCTCAGGACCGTAAGAACCCTGTCTAGGGGAAAGAGGACTCACAAAGTCTTCATAAAGAATTGGTAAAATTGGGGTCACTGTGGAAGATTTTCCAGGGGAAGTTTTGAGAAGAACTTGCACTGGTAGCACTGATTATTCCAAGGGCAGCTTCCCCCAACAGATTTCTGGAAAAAGGCCTAAGTGTCCAAGAAAAAAGATCAATGTGTTATTACATTACTCCTTTACCCCCAAATTTTCAGTAACTCTTTATATCTCAAGGGTAAATTTCAAATATCTTCCTCTGCATTCAAGACTCTCCTTAATTTAGCTGAGTCTACCATTTCCATCCTGTCTCTAGAACACATCTATATCTATTCCTCCTAAAGCCTTCTTTCATTATCAAAGGTTACCTATCCCATTATGACTACTTGGGATTCCCTCTCTCTTTCTGTGTTTTTAAATTTTATCTTTTTCTTTCTGTTTTGTTGAGATATAATTAATAACTGGCACAGTGTAAGTTTACAGTGTACAGCATCATAACTTGACTTACATAGATTGTGAAACGATTGCTACAAGTTTACTTAGCATCTATCAGCTCATATAAATACAAAAAAAGAGGAAAAAGTGTTTTTTTCCCCTTTCGGTGAGAACTTTTAGGATTTGTTCTCTTAGCAGTTTTTGAATAGCCCATACATCAGTGTTAACTGTAGCCATCATATTGTACATTGTATCTCCAGTACTTATTTATCTTATCTTCTAGTTATAAGCTGGAAGTTGTACCTTTTGACCACTTTCATCCAATTCTCCCATCTTCTCCCCCCTACTTCTGGTAACTACAAATCTGATCTCTTTTTCTATGAGTTTTTTTTTTTTTTTTTTAAGATTCCGCATGTAAGTGAGAATATCCAGTGTCTCTCTCTGCCTGATTTATTTTACTTAGCATAATGCCTCATAGTTTGCCTATGATTTCTCAAATGGTAGGAGCTCCATTCTATTTTATGCCAGCACAGTATTTCTGTGTGTGTGTGTGTGTACACACCACATTTTCTTTATCCATTCATCTGTGGATGGACACTTAGGTTGTCTCTCCCCTTGGGATCCTCTTGAAAATACAGTTACATTAGAACAATAATACTTTCATGTAAATAACTTTTTTTTTTTTTTTTTTTGCTTTTTACAGCCGTACTTGCGGCATATGGAAGTTCCTGGGCTGGGGTTGAATCAGAGCTACAGCTGCTGGCCATACACCACAGCTATAGCAACACCAGATCCAAGTCATATTTGGGATCTACACCACAGCTCATAGCAATGCTAGGATCCTTAACCTACTGAGCAAGGCCAGGGATTTAACCTGCGTCCTCATGGTTACTAATCAGGTTTGTTACTCCTGAGCTGCAGTGGGAACTCCCCAAATAAATAACTTTTTTTTTTCTGTAGAAGTGAGACCCAGGGACCATGATAAGACTGGAGCCTACGTAAAGAGAAATACAAAGAAAAGGAAAGAGGAACTTCAAAGAATTTTATTTGTGTGGCATTTCCCCTAGCAGTTTCTCTGAGAAAAGGAACACATTTTCAGATGAAAAACTCACAGGTCAAATTATTTATTAGTTATCACCATGGCTTAAAAATCTGTCCATTTTAAATTTGCCAAGTCTAGAGAAATTCTCCAGTGGATAGTTCACCCTTGGTAAGTTTATGGATTTGACAATTCGAGGAACAAAGCGTGAAAAGATAAGATATAGCAAGCCAAGAGGTTGTGGGAAACAGCTAACACCCTTTGTCTTACCATGTTAGTCACTGAGGACTACTGTCTGATTGCTATGGAAAGTGTCATCATAAAACAAATCTTGTTTGAGAATAGTCTTTCCATTGTCTAGATTAATCTAATAAACTAGCAATTGTCTTGTTACTGACAGAGTTTTGGAAACAGTTAATACTGAGGACCCTAGTGAACCTTGGGACTTTCCAAATGGGACTTCAAATTTTTAATCTGAATTAGAAACGAGTTTGCAAGATACAAACCACAATCAATGACACACCAAACATTTTCCACAAAACATGTTAATATCAACAATCAGTTTTCGAAATTCTAAGCAAAAATTCCTTCCACTTTTCTAGGGGCCCTTTAATGTACATTGATGTTTTACTGGCATCAAAGTCAGAACAAAAATCTAAAGCCTCCTATCAACAGTGTTGCTTTATTTCTGTTGCCAGTGTGCTATTTTTGTTTTAAATCATAAGTCATCCATCTATCCATCCATCCATTTATCCAGTCTTCCAGTCAGTAAGAATTGAGAATACACTTAGAAGTATATAGCCATATGCTAAGTAGTAGGGATGAATACTAGAAGAATAAAATGCTGTCCCTCCAACATATTCTTTTTGCATAGTCAAGCCATGCTAAGACTCCATGTCTCTGTTCCCTTTCACAGAAAAATGTCTTTAAACATAATAGTTTCTGCTTGCATGTTACATTGCCTCATTTTTCCTCTAACTCTTCAACCTATTCTAATTGAGCTTCTATCTCACCACTCTCCACAAAGTTCTCATCATTCCATATTTCCAAATCTGGTGGTCACTTTTATGTCCTTACATTACTTAACTGCCCGGAAGTTGATGACTGCCTTGTTAAAACCCTCCCTCTCTTGCCTTCTATGATGCTACATCTTCCTGGTTTTTATCCCCACTCCATTGCCTGCTCAGTCTCAGTCTCTTTTGCCAGTTCCTCTGATAACATCTAAATGCATCCCAGGGTCCTAGGCTTTCATCACTTCATCTTCATCTACTCAGAGTAAATATCTCATCTACTCTCATGACTTTAAATGCCATGCATATGCCAGTTATGTCAAGTTATTTTCTTTATTCTTTACCTTTCTACAGAGCTCCACTCACAGGCAACCACCTGCTAGAAATCTTCACTTGCATATATAATAGGCCTCTCAAAACTAGATTGGTTTGTGATTCTTATTCTCCTTTTCAGCTTCTTTATCTCACTCCATGGCACCCATTCATTCTGTTGCTCATAACAAACTTAGGAATCATTACTAATTTTTCCCCTTTTCCCTAATCCTTTTAATGACATAAACAAATCATATTTCTACCTCTAAGACATATCTTAAACACGTGCCACTTTTATTATTTCCACAGCTATAATCCTAATCCAGTCATAGTCTGGGCAACTGAAATAGCCCCTAATTTTATTTTACCCCTCCCTCTTTATAATTAATTCTACATAATTATGTATGTATGTATGTATGTATGCATGTATGTATGTATATTTTGCTTTTTAGGACTGTGTCCGTGGCATATGGAAGTTCCCAGGCTAGGGGTCAAATTGGAGCTACAGCTGCTGGCCTATGCCAAAGCCACAGCAACACAGGATCTGAGCCACATCTGCGACCTACACCACAGCTCATGACAATGTCAGATCCTTAACCTACTGAGCAAGGCCAGGGATCGAACCTGCAACCTCGTGTTTCCTGGTTGGATTCGTTTCCACTGTGCCACGATGGAAACTCCTACATAATAATCTTTTAAAAATAGAAATCAAACCTCCCACCCTAGCTTAAAACTTCTAATGATTCTCAGACGTCTTTGGAATAAAATCTAATTTCCTCATCATGACATATGAGGGACCGTCTATAATTCCAACCTCAGCATACACCAGTTTTCCCTCCTAACTCACCACACTGTGGGTTCACTGGCTTTCTTTTCATTCCTTGAATAGGCCAAGTTTGCTCCCACCTCAGGGCATTTGCACTTACTATTCCCTCTAGACTTCTGTCCCACATCTTTGCACACTTAGCTTCTTGGTATCCTTCAGGTCACCTTCTCAGAGGGACCTATTCTAACCATCCCAAGTTAAGTAGCTTTCCTTCCCTCACTTATCACTGTACATAACCTTGTTGTTTTTCTTCACAATAGATACCATTGTCTGAAATCCACCTTGTTCAATTATGTTTACTTATTTACTGCCTTCCTCTCCCTCTCTGGGCTGTTAGTTCTGTAAGATCTCGGACTTAATCTGTCTTATTCACCGCTAAATCCTTAGTGCTGAAAAAAGCACTCTGTACATAAAAGGTGCTCAATCAATATTTGTTGAACGACTGAGTGAAAGACTTTTCAGCTGCTCTGTATTGCATTTAGGATAAGATCCAGGCTACTTCACAGGGCTTACCCAGCTGGTCCCTGGTCCTTACCTAGCCTTACCTTTCACTACCCAGATTCCCTGAACTCCTCTTGGCTTTGACCCTGTACTATTTACCATTTCTGGATTCTCACATATGTTTTCTTTCCTTGGATGGTCTTCCCCCACTCTATCCATCTTTGCCTGGCTCATTTAAAAAAATTTTTATTTTATTTTTTATTTTTTTTTTGTTTTTAGGGCCGTGCTTGCATCATATGGAAGTTCTCAGGCTTGGGATCTAATCGGAGATACAGCTTCTGGCCTATGCCACAGCCACAGCAACACAGAATCTGAGCGGTGTCAGGGACATACACTACAGGTTCACAGCAGCACTGGATCCTTAACCCACTAAGTGAGGCCAGGAATCGTACCTGCATCCTCATGGACACGTGTTGGATTCATTTCTGCTGTGCTGCAATGGGAACTCCCTTTACTCAGTCTTTTTTTTTTTTTGTCTTTTTAGGACCTCACCCATGGCATGTGGATGTTCCCAGGCTAGGGGTTGAACCAGAGTTGTAGCCACCAGTCTACATTACAGACACAGCAATGTCAGATCTGAGCCGTGTCTGTGACCTACACCACAGCTCATGGCAACACCAGATCCTGAACCCACTGAATGAGGCCAGGGATCAAACTTGTGTCCTCACATATGCTAGTGAGATTACTTTCTGCTGAACCATGACAAGAATTCCTAATAGCTTGGATTTCATTTCCCCTATGGTGGTGGTCGATAATCTTGCCAAACTGCTTACTGTTCAGACTAGAAATTTTGGAGTCCTTATCTAGAAAGTTCAGAGGTCTCCTTGTCTTCTTGGAATGTTGGATGTTTCCATAAATGTCAATAACAAGAAAAATTTGGTGGTTTTGACTGAAACAATTGTGTGAGACAATTCTTAATGAAGCCTTGTTTTAAATAGTCTATCACCATAGCAATCAAAAAATAGAGTGACTAATGTAGTAATAAAAGTTTTGAAGGTTAGGTCAAGCAAGGTGTTTCCTATACAAACTGATATTTTTTTCATTCCTTACCCCTCCGCAGTTGGGCTCCTTAGCTGTCACTTCATGTTTCCTAAGGAGTGATCATTTTTGGGAATTGGTCTTTAATTACCATGTTTCTTAAGCATATTTCTCAAAGTCAGACATGATTAATTTAAACTGGACAATATCCTTGAACTAGAGAATGGGAGTTTATCATTTGTAAAGGACATTTCTTTAGGGCAGAAAATGGAGGAGGATAAAACAAGCAAACATCATATGTACAAGTTCACTCTATCTTACAAGTATATTTCTTCAGCTTCCAGGCTGGACTGTTTCCCCTAGTCTGTGTACTGATACCTATCCTATCATAAAACGTACTACATTATAATTATTTTTCTACTTGTCAGTTAGCAAATACAATCTTAAACATGATTGTAATCTACTGAAAAGCAATAATCTGTTTCTTCTTTGTTATATCCAGTCATTCATTTATTTTTTAGGTTCTACATGTAAATAATAACATACAACATTTATCTGTCTCTGTCTGATTTATTTCACTATGTGTAATACCCTCCAAGTCCAACCATGTTGTTCCAAATGACAAAATTTCATTCTTTTTTTTACACCTGTGTAAATATTCCATGGTATATATTAAGTGGATATACCACATATGCATAACCACTCACCCACTAAGGGACATTTGGATTGCTCCCATTTTTTTTAATGAATAAAACTTCCGTAAACATTCACTTACAGGTTTTTGTGTAAACCGATATTTTTTCATTTCTCTGGGATAAATGCTCAAGACTTCAATTCCTGGATTGTATGGTAAGTACATGTTTAGTTTAAGAAACTGCCAAACTATTTTCTAGAGTGTCTATACTATTGTACAGTCCCACCAACTTTAGGTTATACTTCTTTCTTAAGGTCCAGAACTTAGCAAAACCTAAATGACAAAACTAACATTTATAAGTACACATGTTCTTTTTCTTTTTCTTTCTTTCTTTTTTTTTTTTTTTGTCTTTTTGCTATTTCTTGGGCCGCCCCTGAGGCATGTGGAGGTTTCCCAGGCTAGGGTTTGAATCGGAGCCATAGCCACCGGCCCACGCCAGAGCCACAGCAACGCGGGATCCGAGCCGCGTCTGCAACCTACACCACAGCTCACGGCAACGCCGGATTGTTAACCCACTGAGCAAGGGCAGGGACCTAACCCGCAACCTCATGGTTTCTAGTCAGATTCGTTAACCACTGCGCCACGACAGGAACTCCACATGTTCTTTTTCATACTATATCCAAAATCATATCACTTAACAGCTCTTTCACTGCCCCTAAAAGCAGATATTTTAGAGTTGGTAGGTATATTAACGCTTAAGTCATGGAGAAGTGAAAATAGACTAGCTGGTCACATATAAGCAGGTATAAATTGCCAAGTGAACTCAAATCCCTCTATGCAGTAGCAGACTGGAAAACACAGACTTATTCTGGGAAGAGCTCTAGCTTTAGGTCTGGGTCAAAAACTACAAATATGTACAGTACGGGGAACTATATCCAATCTCTTGGAATAGAACATGGTGGAGGATAATCTGAGACAAAGAGTGTATATATATGTATGACTGGGTCACTTTGCTGTACAGCATAAATTGACAGATCATTAAATCAACCATACTTTTAAAAAAATGAGAGATTTTGAAAAATCTACAAATGAATTCTGCTAAATTTATGAAACCAGTATTACAGCAGTGTGGACACTGTCATTCAATCATATAGTCTGCTGGCTTGGATCCACTGTCAGTTATAACAGTGTGTAAAATAACCTGTAAAATTTACTGAGGAGTCTAGTTAATAATAATTGTGTCTTGTTGACTGAGACATGAAGTGCCTCCATTTAAGATTTCTGAAGGAAACTTGCCAGTTGTTTGTGGGATAGGCCAGAGCACACTGGTTTCTGGTCAGCACTCAGGGCATTCAACAGAATTTGAGAGTCATTAACTCACTGCCATTACTAACTATACTTACCTAGTTAGTCAACCGCATGGCCCCAGACCCCAAACTAGATTTTCTTTGTCCAAGGAACAAATTATCCTTGGATCAAATTCTCAGAAACATGACTTGGAATTCCCGCTGTGACACAGTGGGTTAAGAATATGGCATTGTCTTTGCAGCCATGTAGGTTCAATGCCCAGCCCAGTGCAGCAGGTTAAATATCCAGCGTGGCTGCGGCTATGGTGTAGTTTGCAGCTGAGGCTCAGATTTGATCTCTGGCCCAGGAACTTCCATATGCCACGGGTGTTGCCCCCCCCCCCCAATTCTCAGAAACATGACTTAATTCTCAAGTCGAGATTCTGAAATAAAAGGCCCTGTCAGTGCTGAGAAGTAAAATAAGGAAACATATGACATGGAGTCAGGGGCCAATCCATTTGGTGTCTTTCTGGAGATCACCCTCTTTCCATCTTCTATTCCAGTTGGGTAGCCAATTCTGCTTCTGGTGGAAAAGCCATTGACTCTTTTGTTTTTAGTATAAATGCCTATTAAAAAGCTGATTAGATTGACTAATGTTTGTCCCTGGAGATTGTGCAGTGTGACTGCTTGGCGTAATTGTAACTGAGGAAGCCAAACTCAGTTTTATAACAATAGGGAATATGCTCAGGAAATTCCCCATTTAAGCTCATTTCCAACCAGCTTTGTTCAACTTTGTTCAACTACGGGACATTGGTGTCCTTAAAAAGCAGAGCCATTTCTACTATTATATCTTTATATGATCCAAGTTCTATCAGGTTTCTGTGATGGTCAACAACAACTTCAAAAAGAAGAAACTCACAAGACAGCAGCCTTAGACATACAAGAAAGAGATGCCAGTCTCTTTCTACTTGTCTTTTTGGTTGAAGCACCATTCATTTCCAATCCCATTTTTTCTTCCCAGCTACTCAGGTTTCAGCTATGATTTTCCTGTGAATATATTGGACATACAGTGATTCTGAGAAAATGAGGATGGGAGTTCCCATTGTGGCTTAGAGGGTTATAAACCTGACTAGTATCCATGAGGATGTGAATTTGATCCCTGGCCTCACTCAGTGGGTTAAGGATCCGGTGCTGCCTCGAGCTGTAGTGTAGGTTGCAGATGTAGCTCAGACCCCACGTTGCTGTAGCTGTGGAGTATCCTGGCAGCTGCAGCTCCGATTCTCCAATTTGATGCCTAGCGTTGGAAATTCCACATGCTTCAGGTGTGGCCCTAAAAAGAAAAAAAGAAAAAAAAAAAAAAGGAGGCTGGAGGACTAGACCTAATAGCTTACTGTAGAACCAGCCAATCTTTTTGTTCAGCATAGACCCAGATACATGCCAAATTTTCAGGGAAGAGCTCACTCTCTCTCACTCAATTCTTTACGTATTCCCTTCCCACTGATGCAGTAATGAATTCTCAGATATGACTGGGTGCATTCAGGGTGGTATGGCCCTAGGCAGTAATATATTTTCACAAATGTGGCAGCTTAGAACACAAATGTATTATCTTATAGGTCAGAAATCTGACACAGATCTCACCTGGCTAAATCAAGTTATTGCAGGGCTGCATTCTTTTCTGAAGCCTCTAGGGAAGATCCACTTCCTCATTTGAGTTGCTGGGAGAATTAAGTTCCTCACATTTTAGGATTAATGTCTCCAGTTTCTTGCTTGCCGTCGGCTGAGGGCTTTCCCCAGTTTCTCAAGGTACCCACATTCCTGGGCTTATGGACCCTTCCTCTATCTTCAAAGCCCATAATTGTGGGTAAATTTATCCTCTCACTTTGCATCTCTTCTCTTTTTCCCTCTGTTTCATCTTTTTATAACATAAGCAGGAAGTCTTCTGCTCTTAAGACCTCATGTGATTACACTGGACCCGCATGGGTAATCAGAATAGTCTCACAATCTCCCTTAATTACATCAGGAAAGTCCCTCTTGCCATGTCAGGCAACACTCACAAGTTTTTGGGAACTGGAGTTTGGGCATTTGGGGAGGTCCGTGACTGGGCCTCCGAAACTATCTATAGGCAAGAATTCATCCAGTGATTTGTTCATGTATTCTACACTTATTTAGCTCCTACTATATATCACAAAATTTAGGAGGCACTGGATTCTTGGTCCTATTTCACTTGTGAACAATGAGAGGTGATGAAGAATTTGTGCATTGAGAAAATTTGTCTGCAGAATTTTCTCTTGTCTCACGTATTGTCCACAAGGAGGAGAGATCTGGGGGTGGGGGGGAATTTATGACACAGGAGATTCTCAGACAACCATAGTTGTGGGGCATGGTCTTCCATGCTGATTCAGTTCACTTTTTGCAGATCAGAGACTGGGTGTGAAATGAGAAATGAATGATGTGGATGTACTACTGTGGGAGTCATCTTTGATTCAGGAGCAATCAAATCATATAATAAACGCAAGAGCTTATGATGTATGCTGTGGTGTCATAGCAGCATACATAAATACAGGTTTTACTCTAAAAGAGCTTATGGTTAAATTCAGGAGATATGGCACTTCAAACAGTTTGATAACAATGCAGAGCAATTAAAGCAGGAGTCATGCTTTGCCTGTAGGGAGACTAAAAAGGGCACAACCAGTGCTAGCTTGAGATACAGAACTTTCTTTTCTTGTGCATATCACCATCAAGGATGGTGGTGGTGGTGAAAAGGGAGGATCAGAGGTAACATACCAATTGTGGCCAGAGCATCTCAGCAATTGATGGACTATAAATGAAAGAAGTATTGCCCTTATATATGCTTTCTCTGTTATCTGTTATTCTACTTCCTTGAAAAAGAAAATCTAGGAAAATTACATCAAAATATAATATTTGAAACACTGACAACACCACAGGCTGGGGAGGAGATGGAGCAATAGAAACTCTCATTTACTGCTAATGAGAATGCAAAATGGTACAGCCACTTTGAAAGGAGGTTTGGCAGTTTCTTACAGAACTAACTATACCCTTTTGGTATGATCCATCTGCTCCTTGGTATTTATCCAGATGAACTGAAAACTTAGATCCTTATAAAAACCTGCACACAGATGTTTATATAAGCTTAATCCACATTTGTCAAGACCTGGAAACAACTAAGATGTCCTTCGGCAGGTGAATGAATCAACATTCAGACAATGGAATATTATTCAGTGCAAAAAAGGAATGAGCTATCAAGCAGTGAAAAGATATGAAGGAAATTTAAATATATATTATTAACTGAAAAATGTCATTTTTCAAGCCTACAGAGTGTAAGATTCCAACCATGTGACATTCTGGAAAAATCAAAACTATGGAGACAGTAAAAAGTTCAGTGGTTGCAGGAGTTCCTGTGGTGGCTCAGTGGGTTACAAACCTGGCTAATATCCATGAGTATGCAGGTTTGATACCTGGTCTCGCTCAGTGGGTTAAGGATCTTGCGTTGTCGTGAGCTGTGGTGTAGGTCACAGACATGGCTTGGATCCTGTGGTTATGCTTGTTGTTTTACAACCAAAAAAAAGGTTGTGGTTGTGGTATAGGCAGGGAGCTGCAGCTCCAAATTGACCCTTAGCTTGGGAACTTCCATATACTGCAGGGATGGTCCAAAAAAGCAAAAAAAAAAAAAAAAAGTTCAGTGGTTGATACAGGCTGGGAGGAGGGAGCAATGAATAGGTGGAGCACAGGAGCTTCTTAGGGCAGAGAGCTATTTTCTATGGTACTACAATAGTGGATATACAACAGTATAAATCACCCAAGCCCATAGAGTGTATGACACCAAGAGTGAGCCCTAAGGTAAATTACAGAGTTTGGGTGATGATGTGTCTGTCAATTGTAACAAATGTGTCACTCTGCTGGGGCCTGTGGATAACGGGAGAGGCTGTGTATGGGAGGGAGTAAGGAGTTTTATGGGAGGTCTGTACATGCTGTTAAATTTTCTTATGAACCTAAAACTACTCTAAAAATTGTTCATTTTTAAAGTATCTATTTTTGTACCAGACACCAGGCCAGGCTGTGTTAGCTATTTCTTGTCCTCACAGCAATCCATAGAATAGGTGTTATTAACTTTATTCTACAAATGAGGCACCTTGTTATTTGTCCAGAATAAATGAGTTTGTCAAGGCCATTCAGCTTATAAGTGAGAATCTGAGATGATAACCTTGATTCTCTGGCTGCAAGGACCAGTACTTTTAAAAACTATAACATTTTTCACTAATAAAAAAATATATATATATTTATAAATACAATGGGGGGCTTGTATTTAACAATATGGAGGGCACTTTACAACAATCACTGGAACCTGACTAAGAAGTAAAGAAATATAAAGATTATGGCCAGTAAAAACAGGAAATAAGGAAGTACATAGGAAGTAGCTAAAAGTCCTTTCCAAAGAAGAATGTTATTCAAAGTCTACTTACATCTAGAGGCTTCCAGTTTTCAGTTACATAGAAGCAGTCTCGATCAAACCAACTGTCCAAGAGAAAACAGTCATAAACTCTGGAATCTAGAGAGCAACTCAAAGCAGACAGGTATTGGTGGGGTGGGGGGGAGGCAGTATCTACACTTGGAAGAAGAGAATAGCACCAAGATGAAAACTTTTCCCACTTTTATCAAATTTTGCCTCAGACCAGGCTAAATCTTAGATAGAAAATCCCAAACCTTACTGACCTAAATAAAGAATTAGAATACAGAGTTCAAAGCAACCATAGCAGCTGGAAGGAAATAATCTAGCAAAGGAGAAATCCAAAGGGAGATCCAAATTCTGTATATAATGTGCCCAAATCTCTAGCTGACCCCTGAACTACATGTTTGAAAAGTAGATGTCAAGTATGTGGCTAGGGCTCAGATAATTGAACAAAGAATCCAGCTGCATCCCATTATGAAGGAGCTAGAATTTAGAGTTTAAGTTCAGTTGAGTTACCTGCCTGGTAAAAAAAATATTCCATAATCTTTAGGGAATCCAGAGCCTTCGGATTGAACAGTTCAAAATGTCCAGATGGCAACCAAAAATTATACATATGAATAAACAAGAAAATATGACCCACATTTTTAAAAAAGGCAATGTAATGGAGACTGACCTTGAGATAACTCTGGTGCTAGAATCTGAGTCAATGATTTTAGACTGGCTATCCTAAGTTTGCTCAATAATGTAGAAGAAAATATGGTCATAATTAATGAACAAATAGGAGATCTCAGCAGAGACATGAAATCTACAAAAATGTGGAAATTCCAGCACTAAAAATAATACTGTCTAAAACCTAAAAATTCACTGGATAAACTTAACAGCAGATTGGAGATGAAATAGAATTAATGAGCTTGAAGTTAACTAAGTAAGAACTATCCAATCTGAAGAACAGAAAGATTGGACACAACAGAAAAAAGAAAGAAAAAGAAAAAGCCTCAGAGACATGTGAAACTAATAATGTGGGTAGGTAAACTAAGACAAAGATGTTTTCTCAGAGACCATAACCCACATTTTCTAAATTTTTAAGTGTGTGCTTTCTGCCCACATTAAATCTTCCACTTTCAGGATGATGTCAGTATTTGGCTTATAGTTTTCTTTCTATGCAGTTTGCTGCTCTTGTTCCAGTGGTTTTATTCACCCAGCTTTTACTGAGCATTTTTCTCATAAATGACTGTAGAAAATAAACAAAATAGACATTCATATTGAAAGAGTATGAAATTAGTGCTACATTAGAGATGTTAGCAGTGAGAGATCCACTGGAGTAATCTTTTCAGTCATTGTCCACTTCCTTATGTTGAAGATATCAGGAGAAAGAATTGAATCTCAGCCCTTCCCTCCCTTCTCTTTGGGATCTGCCTGCCCACAGAGAACCTGAGTCCTGCTCTGTGGAATGTGAAATAAGGTGGCTGCCCTTACAGGACAAAACTTGTGTTGGCCATGTGATATCAGTGACTGAGTAGGTAAGTGCAATTCTGGGGTGCAATGTTAAGAAATCAGTTGTTGAAGACCCAAACCAATTTCACCAAAAATGTATGTCTATATTCATATTTTTAGTGGTGGGATAGTATTTTGATGACCTATATGTACCATAGTTAGGTTGTCTCTGATTTTTTTCTTTTTGCTGTTATGAACAGCACTGCCATGGGCGACTTTTTATATGTATAACTACATGGATATTTCTGAAGAAAGAAATGAATTGCTGGTTGTAGCAACATGAATAGACCCAGAGATTATTGTACTAAGAAAAGTAAGTTAGAAAGACAAATATCATATGACACCACTTATAACTGGAATCTAAAATATGATAAAAAATTAACATACCTATGAAACAAAAACAGACCATAGATATAGAGAATAGATTTGTGGTTGTCAAGGACAAGAGGGAGTGGGTGGGGGAGGGTTGGGAGTTAGGGATTAGCAGAGGCAAACTATTATATATAGGATGGATAAACACAAAGTTTCTACTGTATACCAAAATGGAAAAGAATAAGAATATACATGCATATATATCTATATATCTGCATCATTTTACAGTACAGAAGAAATTAACACATCACTGTAAATAAACTATACTTCAATAAAATTAAATGAAATGGAAATGGAATTCCTGGGCCAATAGGTAAAAGTCTGATAACTACTGACAAATTTTTTAGAACACATTGTAACAACTTTTTCAACCATTAATATTTCACAACCTCTTATCTTTTCATTTGGACCATCCATCTATCTTCACACAAACTTGTAGGAGCTCCATTTTGACTTCCTCATTCATCCACATCTTAGTACTATTTGTCACCACAAATCCCTGGGGATTGTCTACTGTCTAGGATATTCTGTAAAAGTTGCAATATTTGCTGAAAAGCGTATAGTCCCTCTCTTCTCAATAGTATCTCCTCGATTGGGAGTTCCTGTCATGGCTCAGAGATAACAACCTGATTAGTGTCCATGAGGACATGGGTTTGATCCCTGGCCCAGCTCACTAGGTTAAGGATCCAATGTTGCCCTGAGCAGTGGCGTAGGTTGCAGATGCAACTCAGATCCTGCATTGTTGTGGCTGTGCTTTAGGCCAGCAGCTGCAGCTCTGATTCTACCCCAAGTCTGTGAACTTCCATATGCTGTGGGTGCGGCCCTAAAAAACAAAACAAACAAACAAAAAACAAAAAAAAAGGAAAGAAAGAAGGAAGGAAGAAAAGATCTCAATTTTTATAAAGACAACACAAATATAACCAGTTTTTCAATATAAGGTTGAACATGTAGATGTCAAAAACTCAACAAGATCTATTTTTAACAGTGCAAAATTTCTCATTTCCTGAGGGCTTGGTGGTGGTGAATGGGGATGAAAGAGTAGGATGGAAGCCATTTTTGAGGATAAAGCCTTTTAATTCCGTATTCTCTGAGCCTGGAACATACCAGTAGAGTTAAACCAAACACTTCTGCTATCATGTCTCAGGACAGATTTACCAACATAATGATAATAGGTGTGTTTAGGTTAGAGAGCTTACAAAACACTTGAAAGACAAGTAGGGTGTGGATTAATATTCTTATTTTACAGATGAAGAAACTGAGACTCAGAGAACACAAGTGTCTTGCCCAAGGTCACATTGCAAGTGGCCAAACAGGGACTTAGACCTACATTCCAGCTTGAGTGGACAAGAAAGACTGAAGGCAGATGAATAGCATGCTGAATAACTAAGAGCACACTTGGCTCCCTTTCTTGCCTACATTCACGTAAGGATAAGCAGAGTACAGTGGAAAGGGAAACCCTGCATGGGAAGGAGTTAGTAAACAGCTGTTTCTTAAGTAGTTGTCTGCTTCTGAATTCTCACCTCTCTGCTTGGGAGCCACAGTCCTTCCCCAAATCTTCTCTCACAAGGATTGACGCTGCCATCTCCACACTGGACCTCTAGGGGGCACTGATTCCCCCATCTCTAACCGGACCATTAATTAAGTATGGGAAAAACAAAACAAAACAAAACTTGATAACTGTTTATTAATTAGCTTCCATGTGCCAATTACTGGGCTAGATTCTTTAGTATTATCTCATCAAAACCAGAATTAATATGCCTATTTTGTCAGGAAACTGCCAAGACTCCAGTAAGAACAAAATCATTGAACACATTTCTTCTTCAAGAGGCAAGGTGAATGGTAAATTCTTTTGAATTTTAAAATTTGAAATAAAAAATTCACATCATGTTAAAATAATGTGTCAAAATATTAAGAAAAAAACTAAAGTAGCAAAGTCGACCATAATTCCACCAATTCAGCATAAATATCTTTTCTGTTTCATCTTATCCTTACATGTGCATACATTTTCTAGAAGTTGCATTTGACTTACATGCAAATTTTATGTTCAGCTTTTAAAATTCCTTGTCAGAACCATCTTCCATATTACTACAATCTTCACAATGAGTATTTTAGAGGTTGCAGAGTAAATTATGCAGAGACATTTATGTTATTTCCAGTATTTGGTTGTCCAAATCAAATCGGACATATGTTTTGTGCTAAGTGTTCTGTTACTATTAAACTATTTCCTTAGAATAAATTCTCAAGAGCTATATCATTGAATAATGAGGCGTAAACATTTTAATAGCCCCTCCCACATGGTGCTACCTTGCCATTTTATTGAATAAAAGGGTATAAACATTTTTTATAACCCTTCCCACATGGTACCACATTACTAGGCAAATGAATCTAAGTGACACACACAGATATTAGATTATTTTCAAAAGACACTATGCTGTTTTCCATTCCTAGTAGTTCAATGAGTTAGAAGCCTTGAAAGACCCTTGACGTTAAAACAATCAAGATTCTGAATAAAATATAAAACCCATCTTCTTGGAGTTCCCATTGTGGGAAACCCGATTAGTTATCCATGAGGACATGGATTCGCACCCTGGCCTTGCTCAGTGGGTTAAGGATCAGCATTGCTGTGAGATGTGGTATAGGTTGCAGACGTGGCTCGGATCCTGCCTTGCTGTGGCTGTGGTGTAGGCTGGCAGGTGTGGCTCCAATTTGGACCCTTAGCCTGGGAACTTCCATATGCTGCGAGTGCAGCCCTAAAAAAAACAAAAAACAAAAAACAAAACAAAAACAAAAAACCGTCTTAAATGAATTACTTGATCTGACATGAAAATACAGAATATAAGATCTTCAAAACGAATTAAAACTATCAACCCTTGAAATTAAGTAACAAAGCTGTCCATTGCCGTGGGTGCTGCTCAACATAGAAGAATAACACACTGATGATTTATATCCTTCCTGAATATAGTATTTGTATCATATTAAGAGATACATGATTCAATTTGATAAATTACTAGTGACATTAAATTTGATCACTAGATTAAGGTGATATGTCAGATTTCTCCATTGTAAAGGCACATTTCCCCATCTGTAATGAATAAGTTATCTCTAGGGTACTACCTTGAAGCTGTATGAATACTTTGTTCCTCAACCATCTTTACACAATGGTAATATATCCATTAATAATACTTACCTGAGAGAAGGTGATTTTCCCCATCATTTAAATATTGTCCAATTCAAACCACTTGAGTCAGTTTGCATTCCTTTTGGCCAGGTGTGAGTTTCCAATGTTCCACATCTTTACCAAACTTGCTAAGGTTAGACTTACCAAGTTTCATCATTTTGATGAGTATGGGATGGTGTTTCCTATAAACTGACAGATTTGGAGGCTTGTTCTAGATTCAGGTTCATTTATTTAGGCAAGGATACTTCATACATGTGCTGTATACTTCCCATTATATCACATCAAGTGGTATATAATATCTGATTGTTGATGAGTAGGTCAAAATGTGGTCACCCTGATATATGGCTAGATATAATAATAAGGTTCCTCATCCCAAAAAAAAAGCCTGATATGCCTTATTATCTACTTTTTATAAAGCAAAAATGTTTATATACTTGTTTATTCAAAAATGCTTAAAAACACTTGCCTGAATTGTTACAATCATTTGCAAGATGATTTTTCTCTAGTTTTACCATCTCCTCTTTATTTATTGTATGATATTCTTCTGTACACAAGAGCTTCCCCTTCCTTCTTTCTGTAGAGACTCGTGGATTCTTTTATAATCAAGTGTTATAATCTATTATTCTCAATATTCTTTCTGATGTTTAAATGGTCCCAAATTTGGCTAGTGAGGATTATTTTGAGCTGCCTTGTATTTTATTTTGATATATTCCAGTAAGTTTTTGAGCACTTGCTTATTTCTGGCACAGCAAGAAATTCCAGACTTTCTTTGTACTTTTCCTGCTCCAGACCTGGAGTCAGTCACTTCCTCCAAGGAGACTCTGTTCCTTTCAGTGGAGACAGTAATGAGAAATGAAGTTCTGGCAATAGGTATGCTTCTTTCCACTAGAATTGTCTCTGAATCTAATTCCTGTCTTTGGACAGAGATAGGAGATTTTTTTTTTAATAATGAGTTTATGCAGATAACTCACCACAAGGGATAACTCACCACAAGGTCTTTCTCTTGTTTCTCAAATTCATATTTTAATTTCTCTTCTCCCACACTGATAAACTTAATTCTCAATAACATCAATATATTTATTAATTTCCTCAGTTCTATACTACATGAAAAATAGTTTCAGAATTAATGCATCAATTTCACTATCCATAAAATCCTACAGGCTAAAGTTCGGGATATTTTTGCAGTCCTTTTTGTCCTTAGAATAGGTCTACTGAGCATGTGTGTTTAGAGTTCAGTGCTCCACTGGTATTTGGATTGGCTCTTTACTCTTCTTTGTGTTTATGTTACCAATACTACTAGGGTCAAACAGTTCCTGTTTGCATTCTCTTTTGGGCTTTTAAAAAATAATTGTGTTAGTTTATTTTTAGTTTTGAATATGTAAACATGAATATGGCTCAGATACCAAAACCATATATAGTTTTACAGCCAAAGACACCTTCTTCTCTTCCACTCTATTCTCAATAACACCAGGAGATAGTCAGTTTCATTAATTTCTGATTTTTCCTTCTTGTTTGTTTAATGCAAAATTTTATTTTGGATATTTACTTTATTTCCCCTTTTTAATACTAAAGATAGCATACTCAAGAAGCATATAGTATGTATGCTTCCTTTAGCATAAAAAAGGGAAATAAGGTAATTATGTATGCATCTACTTATTTTAAAATATTTTAAAATAAGCAATTCAGTTTTTTTAAATTAACAATGTAATTGAATGGAGCTCCATTGTATAGACTTTGCATAATTTATTTAATCTTTCCTACTTTGTCCATTTATATTGTTCCCAATATTTTGCTACTATAATTAGACCATAATGAATTATCTTATGAATATATATTTTTATTTTGTTGGAGTGTATCTTCATCCTAAATTCCTAGAAATTGGATTGCTTGGTTAAAGAATAAATGCATGTATAATCTTGTTAGATATAGATAAATTCCTGTCTATAAGAGGGGCACTGTTTCATCTCCACACCAGCGATGTATGGAAGTAAAGGTTTCCCCTTGGCCTCATCAAAGGAGTAAGTTATCAAGGTTTTAGAGAGACCCCCTTCTAAATAGTTTGTCCTCGTGTGGTCTCTATTCTCCTTCTTTCTCCCAGATCCCATAAACTTTATAATTTATTTTGCGTTGTCAGGACCTTCTTTGGTTCTGTTATGTCTCCAGAAACAGTGCAGACTAGGAGTATATCTTGTCTGCCTTGGAATTTTTACATTTACTACCTTTTTTCAGAGAAGCTGGTTATTTGTAACCAGTCTGTTCTAGGACAGGAAGGTTCTATATTCTTAGACCGTCTAAACAAATACAAACAGTTCAAAATATGGAGAGCTATGAAAAATTCAAAGTGTATCATGCTGAACTTCACAAAAGCAAAGCCAAATTTTTTGGGGGACAGATAACTCAGCAAAACAAATCTCAATACAAGTTATTCCTACCTTGAACTTTTACATGATTATAGGCAAAAGGGAAAATGAATGTCCAAGCCAGCACCAAAGTTTGTAAGATGGAAAAGATGATAGGAAAACATCTCACATTTCTGCTTCTGTAGGTAAAAGCCTGGGAGAAACTTCTTGCATAAAATGTTTTCCTTATTTTTATCAACAGGACTATTTTCATTAGAGGAGAAGCAATGCTTATAGAAACATTCTTATACAGTAAGCATTGGCTTACAAAGACAATATTTGCAGCTTGGAGTATTGAATGGACACATTTGGTAATTTGTAATTTTTCTGAGACTGAAATTTGAATTGTATACAATAGCACACAGAAAGGCAAATATATATGGGTTAGAATGTCCCCCAACTGGTGAGTGAGTCATTTTCTCGAGGGCCCTGAGTCTTAATCATATTAACCTTCTCCCTATATACATAATTTGTAGGGAGAAGGTAAGTGCTATGCACTTAAGTTCAGATTGTTCTCAATATTTTGCTGTTAAAAATTATTTCATGATAAATAACCTTGTGCATATATTATCTTCATACTCTTAGAGATATGACAGAGAATGGTATTGCAAGGGAAAATATAATCATAATCAAGTAGACTGGGAAAATATCAAATTAGACAGATATGAAACATATTTCTACTCTGAAGAACTTCTCAGAAGCTTTAACATGCTAACATGCATTAAGACTCCTCAAGAAGGGATCTTGCTATGCAGTGTTTCCAAATTTATTTATGATACTTTTTTTCACATCTCTGGAAAGTAGAATTCTATAGAACATATTTTGTAAATCACTGTTATGGTGGTATTTATACAATTGGGAACTTTGGCAAATCTTGGTACTGATTTCATAGGGAGATCAAGTGTCTGTTCTTAATTTTCCAGAATATAATCCATCCTCTCCAGAGCTGCTAGACGTTCTTGTAGTTTTGCCATGGGTAGCATTTCTTATTTATTTTCCTTCATTTAATCCAGGATCCGTTTCTCAAGGAACAGGCTTTATAAGCCTGGAAATTTCCCACCTGCCCAGACTGTTAGGTTCCTTTTTTTTGGATTGAGGCATTGCTAACAACTATTTATTCCCATTCTAAAGTCTAGACAAATTCTCTGTTGCCATCTGGCATAGCCAGTTTTGGCTGATCATCTCCAAATAGCTGTGCTCCTTGTTTGTTTTGATTTTGGCCTCACTCCAGGCCTGTGGAAGTTCCAAGGGCCAGGTATCAAACCCAGGCCACAGCAGTGATTCCAGCCACAGCAGTGACAATGCCACTGGATCCTTAACCTGCGGAGCCATTCAACCATGAATAGCTAAATCTGAAATAAGCATTTCTAATAGTATTTTACATGGTACTATGTACTGAGTGGCTACATATGCCAGTGCTTTATTCATATTATGTCATCTATTTTAACTTAAAGAAAACTCACAGCATTACGACATAGAAAGAATTCCTATTTCACAGATTCCATGCTGTTTTACAGGTGATGAATCTGAAGTTCAGAGAGATTTAATAAAACCTTGCTCAAGGTCACACAGCCTGTTTGTGGACATACCCAGAATTGTTGTATGTTCTGCTGATTTGTATAGCTACAATGCCTGGGTGTTTCTTTTGGTTCATGCTGCTTCCCAGGAATTTAGTAAAGTGGACCCTTAGTCAATTATCTATTGGTGCTGTGCCCTCCCCTTGGCAGGTACCACGGTCAGGGTGGGGTAAGACTGGAGGATTTTTGGCTAAACCCAAAGTGGACCAAAGTGGTGGGACTTGCACTTCTGAGATATGAAGGCCCTCCACCAGCCTCCACTCAATCAGGTGAGTGATCGCCTTTGCTCTCCTCTCCCTCACCTCATGAAGAAGGCAGAGCTGATCCAGAAGGTGATCCAAGTGCTACAACAACATGGTCACCTGTGTTGAAGGTGGTGATGGAGCAGGTTGCCAAGCTGCCCAAGCAGGAGCACAAACTCACATGAACATGGTTGGGGGATGCAGGTCCACCTGGAAGGCCACCTTGAACATTGAGCAGAAAACCTACACCTCTGACCAGAAAGTGTAGCTGATTAAAGACTTTCAGGAGACAGTAGGGTCCAAACAGAGATCCATCTGGACCACAGTCCCAGAATTGTTGGATAAGTATTTAATAGCCATTGCAACTAGTCTAGAGAGTAAGATCTTCTATCTGAAAATGAAGGGAGATTATTTCTGGTGGTTTGCTGAAATTGCATGTGAAAATGACCAGAAACAAATGATAGATAATTTCCAAGGAGCTTACTGGGAGGCTTTTGATGCAGCCTACACATCCAGTCTGTCTGGGGCTCTTAAATTTCTGTGTTTTTCTGTGAGATCTTTACTAACCCAGAACTTGTCTGCACACTGGCTAAAATGGCTTTTGAAGAGGCCATTGCTGAACTTGATACATTGAATGAAATTACATGCAGAGATAGTCCCCTCATTATGTAGTTGCTTAGAGACAACTGAACATTTTAGACATCAGACAGTGCAGGAGAAGAATGTGATGTGACAGAAGGGGCAGAAAACCAGTGCATGCAGAGCATCATCCTTCTTCCCCTCAAGAAACCTTTTTGCTCATCTCTGTCCCTTTCTCCATTTGGATATTCGATAGCAAAGAAACCCATTCATGTGTATGGAATCAACTGCAGTTTTCGAGAAAACTCCTTGGTTTATGTTTTTCTTAGCCTTCCTGTGTTCATTTACTGCTGGAGGAAAGTGTTAACAGCTTAATTTCATATTAGCATAAGTAGCTTTCAAACACATGTAGAGGACTAAAAACGTATCTGGTATTTTAAGCAATCTGAAACATTTCTACAAGTGACTGTGTTTTGTATTACTGTGAAGATATGAAAATGTGGTTAATTACAATTTAAAGAATATTCTACATAACTTCTTAATTTCTACCTTCCCATCCATATTCTTCTTTGGGGGTTTCCTTGAAAGGAAGTAAGCATCTTTTTCCATGCTCTTAATATATTCCTTTTTGCTAGGAATACAGAAGTATTAGATTGAATGGAAAAGCAATAGACATTTCTGGTATGGGAGGTCACAAACTGAAATGCCACCTGCCTCATATATGATGGAGTTCTTGTGTATCTTCAACATCAGGATGCTTATTAACTCTTGCCAAGAAGTTAAGAAACTTCATTCTTCATTTGTTGCTGTTTAAGTTGACAACTTCCTTTCCAATAAAAATTCGCTTACACCTCCTGCCTTTTGTAGTCCTGTTATTCACTTTACCATGTAATAGAAGTAGCATGTTGCTTCCAGAACACAAGCATGGCTTTTGGCAAATTAAAGTGCATGTCATTTCTTAATACACTAGAAAGTGGAAATAAGCTAAAGCACAAATATTCAATTAGAAAACTTTAGTACTTTTCCATGATTTGTGCATTTGTGAGAAAGTGTCTAGTCTGTCTAGTGATGATTGTTTAGAGAGCTGGAGCACTATTGTGTGTTGCTAATCATTGACTGTAGTCCCAAAAAATGCCTTGTGAAAATCTCATGCCCTATGTAACAGCATAGCATAAAACATAAAATTATGTTTTATAGACCCCCCAAAATTATCTGTTTGAGAACAAAAATGCAAAAGAATGTACTTTTGCTTTAATTTTTCTGAATGTTTCAACAGGGGAAAGTGACTCATTTCTGAGACTCAGGACAACCGCCTCATTTGTGTTTTACTAGGGGGTATTACGATCTGAGGAAGCATTTCATTTTCCCCTGAGTCAGACAAAACTCTCTTAATTAGGGAAACATTCCACTTGTTAGAATCATAAAGGCGCCTGCATGCCAATTATCTTTAGTCATACTGACTGGAGGCATCTTTTTATGAGATAAAATTGAACTTCTTAAAAGTGTATTGTTTATCTCTTCCTCTCTTCTTATCCATTAGAAGCAGAGATGAGGCCTTGCTGGCTTCGTGAAACTGCCCTCTGTATTCTTGTAACAGTCCCTAGAGAATGACCTCTGGGTTTTTTGAACTCTATTTTCTCTCCACAATCAACATGTGTTGAACAACGAAAGGAACCTCTAACCACCAAAGGTCAAGGAAGCCAACAGCCAGAGAGAAAGGAAATTCCATTTTGAAAGTCATCCTCAAATTGGGAGTTTCCATTGTGGCTCAGAGGTAACAAACCTGACTAGCAGCCATGAGGATGCAGGTTCCATCCCTGGCCTCACTCAGTGGGTTAAGGATCCGGCATTACCATGAGATGTGGTGTAGGTCGCAGATGTAGCTCAGATCCTGCCTTGCCATGGCTATAGAGCAGGCTGGCAGCTACAGCTCTGGTTTGAACTCTAGCCTGGGAACTTCCATATGCTGCAGGTGTGGCCCTAAAAAGACTGAAGAAAGAAAAAGAAAGAAAGAAAGGAAGGAAGGAAGGAAGGAAGAAAGAAAGGAAGGATGGTCAGTCTCAAATCTTTTCCACCATCTCTTTTCTGGACAATGCATGCAAGTTCCTCATTGTCAGATTTATCATTTCATAACCATGGAAACTCTGCCCCATATAAACATTAACTTTTCAACCTGTACCATTGGCAAACAAGATGCAAGGGATGCAGCTGACCACTGCCAGAGTCCAGCTCCAGCAGCCAGGGTACCCCCTCCGGGGATGGACAGTGTCGGAAAAGCACACAGAGACAGCCTCTTTGTCCCTTCTTTCAGGGGGCTGGACTGCTCAAATTTTATTAGCACAGGTAACAGTTTATATAGACAGCTTAATTGTAACTTACATCACAGTGCTTAGATCATATTCTCAAAGGTTAAATTTTAGACTACATGGTACAGTAGATATACAATGTGTTCTAAGAATTTTAATCAAAACTAACGGATACAATGCATCATGCAAAATTATAATGGGTACAAAACATTATGTGGAAAAATCATCATATGAAAATAAGGCAATTCGGTATAAAAACGTCTTGTGGTTACTTTTAGCAAGCACCGCCTGTTATTGTTTTAAGCTAAACTTTAACAACTAGAAAAGTCACAAGCACAAGAATTAACATTTACAAAAACTCTTTTTTAGATTAAAGCTTGAGGTACTAATTTCAAAGCATTATGGTCAGGGGACAGTATGAGAAAATATTTTTTATATCAAAGCAACTTAATTTCATAAAACTTAAAAGCTCCCTACAAAATTTATTAAAAGCAAGATTATATTTTTCCATCAAGAATGATGTATGTCTAACCTATTCTAACCTATTGTACACTCCACAATTACCTAACTCTAAAACCTATTTTAACTTGTAACAAGCCAATGAACACTTTGTTTTTGCTTGCATTGGATCTGAATAGGGGGAATTTCACCAAGGTGAAACTCTTATTATTTTATTACTGTTCCAATATTTGTTGTTCCAATTTTATTGAATCACAAAACAATATAGAAAAATAACAAGGAATAACAAACAAATAACAGAAAAGGCTGAGTAATAAGTAAATAACAGGAAAGACTGAATTTTCCAAGAAGCAATTTTTTTTATTCTTGCACTATTGTGCAAAGCCTTCATTTTATTATTGTTGTCGTTGTTGTCGGGATAGCAGGTGAGCCTCATTATTTTTAGAACTGGCCTTCGGAACTGTGCCGCCGGGTAAGCCCTTTTCCCTATTTCTAAACCTGCCCTCGGAACTGTGCCGGCGGGTAGGCTTTTTTTCCTTGGCTAGGAACCCTGCCTTCGGAACTGTGCCGTCAGGCTAGTTCCCTTCCTTGGCCTCCTGTATCTCCTCTGCTCCCCGCAGACCACCCTAATCCTGTGCCACATATAGATGGCTGTTGTCTGTGGGCACGAGACCCTGAGGCAATCTAGGGTGGCTGACTCAGATGGGATTTCCAGATCAGGACTCTTCTCTGTAGATGTCAAAAGATTGGTTTCCTATTTTTGTGCTAGCATTTACCAGTTTTTCGAGGAAGGTTAGAACTTTCTAGAATTAGTTGGGAAGGTTAGATGCATCCTAGCAAAACTTTAAGATATTTTAAAGAGGATTTGCAGATGCTATAAATCAGAGAAATCCTGATTTCCTTACTAAGAAATCTTTATGCCTTTAAACATAAAAACATTTTGGCTGTCCATCTAATAGGGGAGCCACATTATTTTCAGTGTGGAAATATGCCCTTGGAAGGGTGCCCTCTGCTCTCCTGTGATCTGACTACAATCAGGGCTCTCAGCAGGGCAAGGGATGTGAGTAAGATTCATCAACCCTCTCCCTTAACTTCTCAACATTGATGATCAGTTTGTTATTAGGAGATATTGAGGCTGCCGGCTTTTCGCAGATGCTTTTCTGTCTTCACATTGTGAAAAATTAAAGTAGAAAAAGAAACAGGGTGCACACTTTCTTTTTACAATACCAACCTTTCTAAAGCCCATGATTAGGACATATTAACAAATGTTGTACATGTTTCAAGTGACTTCATTTATCCATTCAACAAATATCTATAACTGTTTACTAAAAGACAGGCCGAGTTGGGGGCTGGGGATGCAGTAACTAATAAAATACTATATGAGAAACCATCATTATGATTTCCAAGTTTACCCTCAATTTGCAGTAAATATTTGGACACCAGTAACTAACGGACAATAAGTAAAACTAGATTATAGCAAACATCTTGTACTAGAAAATGACTTTGTGTAGTATATTGGCCATTCCATTTCTTTATCTTTATTTAGAACACTCAGCAAAATAAAATGCCAATTTATTGTTGGACAGCAGTGTTTCACACATACATCACATGGACCAAAAAATAAATGGCAACCTCATAGACCAAAAAAAAGTGGGGGGGGGAGAAAGCTTTTACTTTGGCCTTTTAAATCATCTCATGTAAAACAAGTACTTTTGTACCACTAAATATAAACACAAAACATGAATGTTCAGAATAAGATTTGTATTGTTGTTTCCTTTTTATGAGTTTCTTTTTCTCCTTTGAGTTAATAATGAACATGGTCACATCATAAGCAAAGTCAGAAGTAGGGCAGAAAACACTCTGAAGATTTGTTTCATCACCCAGATTATTAGAAATGGCTGACCCCTAACAATATGTACAAAAATATAAAGTGTAAATAAAACTTACAAACACATTTTCCTTTTTGAAGCACTTTCAAGAAAAACAGAGCAGGCACAAAAACAGACACATAGGTCAATAGAATAGTATTGGAAGTTCAGAAACAAACCCATACTAACATGGTCAATTAATCTTTGACAAGGGAGGCAAGAATATACAATGGGGAAAAGACTTCCTTTTTAATATGTGGTGTTAGGAAAACTGGACATCTACAAGCAAAAGAATCAAACTAGACCATTTTTCCCATATCATTAACCTCCTCCCCATAATGGATTAAAGACTTAAATGTAAGACCAGAAACCATAAGACACATAGAAGAAAACATAGACAGTAAGCTCTTTGACATTGGTCTTAGCAATATATATTTTTTTGATCTGTCCCAGGCAAAGGCAACAAAAACAAAAACAAACAAATGTAACTACAGTAAACTAAAAAGCTTTTGCACAATGAAAGAAGCCATCAACAAAATGAAAAGGCAACCCACTGAATGAAGAAAATATTTGCATATGATATATTCAATAAGAGGCTACTATCCAAGTTATATAAAGAAATCACATGACTCAATATAAAAACCCAATTAAAAATGGGCAGAGGACCTGAATAGACATTTTTACAAAGAAGACATACAGTTGGCCAATAGACACATGAAAAGATTTTCAACATTACAAATCATAAGAGAAAGGCAAAAAAAAAAAAAACAAAACCAACAAAAAAACAACCAATCCCGCAATGAGATATCACTTCACACCAGTCAGAATGGCTATCATCAAAAAGGCAGCAAACAAATGGTAAATGTTGGTGAGGATGTGGAGAAAAGGAAATACTCATGGACTACTGTTAAGAATATAAATTGGTGTGACCACTGTGGAAAGCAGTATTCAGGTTTTTCAAAAAAAATAAAGGTAGAAATACATATGATACGGCAATTCTACTTCTGGGTATTTACTCAAAGAAAACAAAGACGATAATTCAAAAAGATATATGCACCCCTATGTTCACTTCAGCATTATTTATAATGGCTAAGATATATAAACAATCTAAATGTCCAACGATGGATGAGTGGATAAAGACTATGTACATACAATGGAACATTGCCCATAAAAAAGATTGAAATCTTGCCATTTGTGACAGCATGGTTGGATCTAGAGGGAATTATACTAAGTAAAATAAGTCAGAGAAAGATACTATATAATTCACTTATATGTGGAATATAAAAACAAAATGAATGAACAAAGAAAACAAAATGAGAGTAGTAAGAAATAGACTTAACAGATACAGAGGTCAAATTAGTGGTTTCCAGAAGGGAGGGAGGTAGGTGGTTGGGTGAAATAGGTGAAGAGATACAAATTTCCAGTTATACAAGGAAGAAGCCACAGGGATGTAATATACAGTATAAGAAATATAGTCAAAAATACTGTAATGATTTTGTGTGGTGACAGACCCTTACTGGACCTGTGGAGATCATTTCATAATGTATTTGACTATTGGATCACCAGGCAGTACACCTGAAACTAACATAATATTTTACAGTCAACCATACTTCAATTAAAAAAGAAAAAGAAGAAAAAGAAGGGCCTTAGAAATTGTGCTTCTTTCTTTCTCCACTGTTTCAAATTCATGTTGTGGTTTTAGTTGGGTGCTGGGCAACAAGTGTCATCAGTGGGCAGTGCTGCCCAAGGTGGGCTGGCTGGCAGGACTTTGTTCAGAGGTGATCACCTTTAGATTCTGATACAGGATGATGACTAGGCCACAGCGGCTTGTATTGTATTGTATTTATTCGTTTCCTTTTACTTCTTTTATTTTCAGTTTGTTTCCTTTCTCGCTGTGTAGTTCTCATCAGTCTTCTGCTCTTAGTGTCAGCAGCATCATCCTCATCATTTTCACCTGCCCATTTGCCTGTAGCTGCCTCAGCCTCTTCATCTTCCTCTCCACTTTCTTCCTCACTACCACTTTCTTTCTCTTCTATATCTACATACTTCTTCCCATTTTTCTCATTAGCATTCCCACTAGCAGGTGTGGCTCCTTCATTCTATGCCTCCTCCGCAATTTCCTTCTTCTCCTTCTTCATCTTGGTGGTGATCTTGGAGCTGGTGACTATGGCTGTGTCTGACACAAGGGGGCATGCTGGTGATTCCATGCAATGGTTTAAAAAGACAGTGATTGATCCATTGTTCAGGTATTTATAGCAGAGTCAGTGTGGTAGCCAAGAACACAGACTTCAAAGTCAGATGGGTCTGATTCTAGGTCCTAGTTCTACCACTTCCAGGCTAGGAGATCCCAGGCAGTTTATTTAAACTCTCTAAACCTCAGGGTCCTTATCTGTAAAATGGGGGTAGTAATATTAAGTCCTAATGATGTTCTGCTGATCAAATGATATGGTACATTTAAAGTTCTTAGTATTGCCAGATTAATAATCATAATTTTTCTTCAAGTGGTAGGGTTGATAAAATGAAGTGTCTCTGTAAGGAATATCAGTTCACAGAATGAGGGAGTAAGGGTAGCATAAAAACTAAAGAGGTTGGGTTCAGGAAAGATGACTTCACAGATTATAGGGGAAAATGCATATTACGTACACATTTAATTCCCACTTATACTTAATCCCTACTTAAAGGTCCAGAACATCCTTGGATTCAAGGAATCAGTCTCACTTCTAAGTAGGGGATATATACAAAGCACCAAGTCAGAAAACATCACTGCAGAGCTAGCCTTAACACACCAGCACTAATTTAGGCTAGCTATTCACCTAGTTCCTGGATTGCATCTCTAAATCACTACTGTGGTAGGCAGAAGGCTAAAGGTGTCCTCCTCCACCCCCACAAGTTCCCATCTTCTCTTTGATTATCCAATCAAACACTAATCTAAATACTGCTGAC
The DNA here is from genome assembly GCF_016906955.1 of Phacochoerus africanus. Taxonomy (NCBI): domain Eukaryota; kingdom Metazoa; phylum Chordata; class Mammalia; order Artiodactyla; family Suidae; genus Phacochoerus; species Phacochoerus africanus. The sequence continues at coordinate 81,526,319 of NC_062549.1, forward strand.
AAAGGATTTTGTAAATGGAATTGAGCTACTAATGAAATGACCTTAAACTAGGAAGATTATCCTGGATAATCTGAGTGAGCTATCATTACATGAGTCTTTAATAGTAGAAATGGGGGCAGCAGAGTAGGGCAGAGGGATGTGGCAAAAGTCATATGATAAGTGATGAGGCAGAAGGGGAAGCTGGAGAGATGTGAAGAGAGGGGCTCAAATTGCCATTGCTGGTTCAGAGGGAAAAGGGAGCCATAAGCCAGGGAAAGCAGATGGAATTTAGAAGCTGAAAATGAGGCCTGACTGATAGCCTGCAAAGACACAGGGACCTCAATCTGACAACCACAGGGAACTGGATTCCACCAGCAATTTGGGTGACCTTGGAAGTAGATTTTTCCCAGACTCTCCGAGAAGAGCCCAACTGGCTGACACCTTGTCTTTGGCAACGTGAAACCCAGAGCAGAGAAACCAGTTGTGCCAATTTATATGCCTGATCTACAGAAACTATGAAATAATAAATTTGGGTTGTTTTCAGCCATCAGATTTGTAGCAATCTGTTATGGCAGTGATAGAAAACTAACATGCCTATTTTGTTCCAATATAGCATAGGATCATCTTTAAAAGACCTAGGTCCTTTCTGACCATAAGTACCTGCTTCTCTTTGGGGAGGGCTTTCTCTGGCCTCAGGAATCCACTTGGAAGAGCAGGAGAATTAACCATGCCCTCCCAGGATCAGCCCCTAGTCAATTATAGGCTGCAATTGTAGATACATTCCCGCAGCTACCTCGCCTCTTCTGGGGGGTACTCTGAGGTGTCTCCCAGAGTTCTCTAGTGGGGCTGAGTCCTGGTTCCCACAGTAGTAACTTGCAGATTAGCATACACTTTACTAGATTCCTTCCTTTCCCCATCTCACTTCCTCATTCTCCTAGTAGTGCTTCCTGAGATCACCTTCCTAATAAACTACTTTCACCTACATCCTTGACTCAGGGCTCAGCTTTGGAAGGAACCCAACCTAAGACACTGAACCTGATAGGACCAGTTGGGGATACAGGAAGTCAAGAGCTCGTTATAACATTTTTTAATGTAAGAACTAAGGTTTGTTTCCCTGCTGAGGCTTCAGTCTGAGCAGGCATGGAATCAGCACAAAGGACATGGGCTTTAGAACAACACAAGCGTGGATTTGAATCCCTCTTTGACAAAAAACACAGGCAAGTTATTCAACCTTTTTAGGTCTGTGTTTCATCCTCTGTGAAATGGAACTGATAATATCTACCTTTCATTCTGTGAGATTTATATAAAGTAAAACATGTAAAGTGTTTGGCACACAGTAGGCATGCATATATACCAAAGACATATGTGGTAATTATTATTAATTATCAGCTAAAAAGGTCACAGCAAGGAATGTGGGGAGCCGAGAAGATGCAGGGACTCAAAAAAAGGACCTTGCCTAATGACAGAAAAACCTGAAGACAGGTTCCTAACCAAGGAAGGGAGCTCATCTGAATGGTACAAGCTGAAGGTGGGCTTCAGATCAGGATGAAAGCCTGCCTGCATGGTACAAGCCGAGGGCAGGCCTCAGGTTACACAGCTTTCATTTTGATGTTGATGGGGAAGAATTGGGGCTTTCCTGGGAAAACAATTTCCATGTTTACACTGGAGAACCTGGATTGTTTCTCGGGTGACCTAGTCTTTCCTGCTGTTTTATTTGTTATTCAGTTTTCCTTAGTCTTTCCTGATTATTTACTTATTATTCTTATTTTCCTGTGGTGCTTTGTGATTTAACAAAGTTACAACAATAATATAATAAGAATTTCATCCTGAAGGACTTTCCCCTATTTAAATCCAACTTAGTTAAAACATAGTGTTTATCTATTAACTAGTTATATAGTAAGCTTTAGAGTTAGGATCTTAATGAGGTCCATAAAAGTTAGCCATATATTATCCAAAAAACCTAGCTGTGAGTTTTGTCCTTGATTTTAAAAGCTTTTAAGTGATAGCTAGTTTAATTAAGTTGGTTTATATTTACTTACACTATCTCCCTGCCATAACACTTTGAAGATAAGCACCAGTCTACAAACAAGGTTTGTGAATGCCAAATTCTTGTGTCTATATGGCCTCTTCAAAGTACTCACTAAGTTTAGTTAAGATAGACATCTTAAAACATGATGTATAGCTGCTATACCATGTAATAGTTAACCAATGTACTTTTAACACTGTGATGTAATCTGTATGAAAAACTGTCTATATAATCAACCACTGTTGCCAATAAAGTTTGAGCAGTCCAGCACCCTGAAAGAAGGGACAAAGAGGCTGTCTCCGTTGCAAAAGCCAACGTCTGTCCATTTTCTTCGGGAAAGTGTACACTCCCTGGCTGCCGGAGCTGGCCTCCAGCAACAAAGGAATAAAGTGACTATTTGGATTTACATTAGAGACCCTTCCTGGATTTATATGTTATGTCGTAATATGTTACAACTGGCAGGGACTGTAGTCAACACCTTTAGTTTTTAGATCTGAAACCTGAGACTTAGAGGCAAAAATCTTGCTCCAAGTCACAGAGTTAATTAGCGTTAAGACCTTTTGGATAGTATATTAATATGTTCAAAAATTAAAACAATATACATGGGAAATAGCAGATTGTTTAATTCAAAAAGTTAAACTGCCTGGATTTTATTCCTGATGTAAGGCACTGAGAGCAAAGCTAATCATAGTGGTTTAGGAAATTTTGGTTTACAAAACAAGCCTCACAATGGCCAAAGAAAACAAGCAAGGAAGCTTTCCTAAAATCCAAGGGTACTTTCCTCTGCTCTGTTAAAAACCATAGGCAAATAGTCTGGCTACCTTCAGGAAGGGCTCTTAATTCACTAGCCCATTTGCACCTATTTCTTCTGCTTTGGGAATTTACCAGAGTTAGTTCATTTTGAAGATATTCCCACTAGTTCTTAGATTCTAAAACAGAAAACGGAAGTTTCAAGATAAGGCTCTGCCAAACAGGAAGCAAGGGAAGACATTAGAATTGAAATCTCTGAATCATATAGGAAGTTTAAAAAGGGAAATTAGTGGAATTATGGAGTCTTCTAGAATCAGAGGAGAAAAGAGAGTAACAGTCTAAACATATTTATGTTACTTCTTTAGAGCTATTCTCTTTTTTTGGTTAAAAACCATTTACTTTCGGAGTTCCAGTCCTGGCCAAGCGGTTAACGAATCTGACAAGCATCCATGAGGACTCAGATTCGATCCCTGGCCTTGCTCAGTGTGTTCAGGATCTGGTCTTGCTGTGAACTGTGGTGTAGGTCTCAGATGCAGCTCGGATCCTGAGTTGCTGTTGATGTGGCTGTGGTTTAGGATGGCAGCTATGCTCGGATTTGACCCCTAGCCTGGGAATCTCTATATGCCGAGGGTGCAGCCCTAAAAAGCAAAACAAAAACAAAAACAAAACAAACAAACAAACAAAAAAAAAACCCATTTACTTTGATGTATGAGAATTCACAACATCCACTCATCCTAAATACTTTTTGTATTTGCCCAGCACTGTTACAAATGGGGCCTTTAGCCTTCCAGTAGAGTTAATTCTGCAGTGGCATTTTGGTCAAAATTCTCCAAATTTTGGGATTAGCAGATGCAAACTAGTATAAACAACAAGGTTCCACCATATAGCACAGGAAACTATATCCGATATCCTATGATATGCCATAGTGGAAAATACTTCACTCAATGTTGTAAATTAATTATACTTCAATGAATTAAAAAATAAATTTCTTCTTGTAGCTGAGCACCAGCCAGGGATCATCTTGATATTTTCTCCCAAATTAGATGGCTCTCAGTGAATATATCTCAAAGTGTGGTAGGATTTGGGTATCTGTATCAGAATCACCTGAAATATTCATTTAAAGTACAGCTTCCTGGTTCCTACCCCAGACCTACTGAGTCAATCTTTGAGCATCAGATCTATCTGAAGACATGGATTTTGAATGACCTGCTCAGGGGAGCTTCTTTGTATGAGAGGAGTCTGAGAACCCTACTTCTCCCTGGGTGTGGGAGTGTAGACTGAGAGAGAGCCTGGGGCACCTACCTGAACCAGGTGTTCTGACATGGCTACAATCCCAAAGAGGTGAACATGCCTTCTTGAAAAATGAATTCAGAGGGAACCAGACCAAATTTCTATCAAATATGCATTTGTTTCAATCAAGTAAGAAATGCCATTCTATACCACGATGGTACACTGTTATTTAATTTATTTCACCATTTTGGGTGTACAAGAAATATCACATTTGTATTCTGCAAATTGGGGTTGCATCTTTCTTGGGATTTCCTCCCTTTACCTTAGACTCTACACAAGTACTTTAGATATTAGCTGAGTCGCCTCTGGGGGGAAGTTATTGAGGCTTTCAAAAATAAGCACCCAGCGACACTGCCCAGAGGTGAGGGAACTAAGAGCCTCAGGAAGGCCACTGCCCATGCTTCATAGTCCCTCTAGCAGGGAGGAACCAAAGCTTAATTCACACTTTAACAGATGGTCTTGCCACATGGGGTTATGACTAGGGCCATTTCCCGTTAAATCCAATAATCTGTCCATAGCTTGTACTTGTCCCTAGCTATGGAAGATGGACTTGTAACATTTGTCTTGGGACACTTGTCTTTGTTCTGGCTCTCCGTCACTTCCTCAGGGATGTCCCCTCACCTGTGGGCTGGCCTGGGCACAGAAATGAAAGTGCTTGAAGTCCTTGGTGCCCCATTATAAGGCAGGAAGAGGGGGCCAGGGCACTTCCAGGAAAAGAGACAATGAAGCCAGGAAGGGTGGAGCCTCAGAGACAAAATAGCCCTGATGGTAGAGACTAGGGTGTGTATGTGTTTCCATCATCTTCTTTCCTTTTATCTTTGCCTCCCCCAAGGTGGAGCATGTAAAAGGGGTCCATATGAGGCCAGGGTTGAAAATGGAGCAGTTCAAGGACATCTGACCACATTTTCAGAGCTTGGAAGACCCAGTGGGGCCTTGTGGCACCTCTAATCATCCTTCTACTTGGGGAAATTAGGTTTATTTGTGGAAAGGGAGATAATATTCAATGCCTTCAGCTCCTCAACTCTCATCCAACTTCCTCTTCAACTCATTCTTCCATCCCCCAAAAGAGGGCTGACCCTCATCAAATCCTGACCAGAAAAAGCAGGTGAAGAAGCTACAGTCCAACTGTCAACCTATTCCTGCCTCTCACAGTCCCAGTGTCTCTCTATGAGGGACAAACTGGGTCTGTCTATGGCCTCTTCACCAACTCTGGAGCCTGAAGAAAACCCCTCAGCTCCTAGTAGCCAGGGACCTGATTTCCAGTCCCAATCTCAGGGGGCAGGGAGGTGGAAAATATTCTGGGACAATGCAGGATAACTGTAAGGGTGAGTGGGTTCGGAATATATTCTGGTAGGAATAACAACAACAACAACAACAATAATAAATTAGCTTTACTCACAAATCTCTTCCACTCCTCATTTCTCTTCTCTCTCCTTCTGGTGTTGGGTTCTGTCCCTGAAGTTTTCTCAGTATAAATTTAAAAGAATCATTTTGCCCTTTAGTCATAGGGGGGATTTGCTTCTGAGTGAAGATCTCCTGGTAAGTGTGACATAGGGTTCAAAGTTTTCCCAGGTGTAGCTCAGCCTGGCTTGCTTGTTTCTTTGTCCACTTCCCCCACCCCCACCCCATAATCTGGGAACCTCAGGTCCATTTTCATGACATCCTCTGTCCACTGATTACTGCCCCCTGGTTTCTTTCTTTCTTTTGTATCTCAAAATCCAGGACAAAGCCCTCTCGGTGGAGAGCTGGGATGAGCATGTTGCTCTCGGGAAGAAGAGAACAAGAGGAGGACTGGAGATTTGGGAAGAACAGGGAGGCTCTTCGTGGGGCAAAATAACAAGGGAAAGCATGGTTTGGGATGGCAGTTAGGAAGTTGGCTACAGAGACACACTGTCTGGGTTTCCATGCCTTAGCTCTGTGCTTTTGGATGAGACAGGTAAAATCCTTGGTTCCTCAATTTCCTCATCTCTGTAGTACGGATAATAAGAGTACCTATTTCATAGCCTGTTGTGGAATTAAATAACCATATAGATGAATATGAAAAAAACTTAGAACCCGGCCTGGCTCATAGTAATCATCAATAGGTGTTACAGATCATAACAGGGTCCAGGACATATATTTGTAAATGAAACAGAAGTTATACCACTGGGGCTATTTTTAGATATCTGTGAAGAGACAAATTACAAACTTAGTTATAAAAAATCATAATAAATGTAGTTATCTAGGGCTTTTTATGACTAATTTCCATTTAAAAAATAATTATTAGGTATTTTATTATTATGTCAGATAAATATTTTAAAATTTGTCCACAGTATACATTTTTAAATGCAAATCTCATGTTCACAACTTATTACAAAGTAAAATATATACAGATTATGTATTAACCCACCTTCACATCCTTCTATAAAATCTAAATACACACAACAACAACCACATTTACATAAGTAAAATTGGATTGAAATTGAAATAATGTCAGTATCTGGATAATAAAAGAGAGTGGGAAGGTGGATGGAATAAAAATATCTTAAAGTTGGGCATTTTTTCTGCTATACAGCAAAGGGAACTATATCAAATCTCTTGTGATAGAACATGATGGAAGATAGTATGAGAAAAAGAATGTATATATATGTATGACTGAGTCACTTTGCTGTACAGCAGAAATTGATACAACATTGTAAATCAACCATACATTAATAAAAAAATTAAAAAATAATAGAATTAGATATCCAAAAATGTTTGGGCATTTTGATAGGAATTAGCTAATCATGTTATTTATTCATTGATTAAAAATCAGTTGTATTCATTAGAACTTTTCTTCTATTTTCCTTTTGGCTCAGGTCTTGATTTCCGTGTACATAGAAAGAGCCAGGACTAACAAGAAATGAGAAAAATAAACCTATTACGCCTATCCCTGCCACTACTCTGTCATGTCTGCTGAGAGGACATTATTAGCTGTAATTATAGAATTATTAATCCAGGATATAGAATTAAAAGAATTAAAAGATTCCCATTTACTGCTTCTATCATTGAATTAGACAAAGTTGCAGAGATGGGGAATGGTGAATGCTAACATAAGGGGCAGGGGAGTTCCCACTGTGGTGCAGCAGAAACAAATCTGACTGGTATTCATGGAGATGCATGTTTGATCCCTGGCCTTGCTCAGGGACTTGGGGATCCGGTGTTGCCATGAGCTGTGGTGTAGGTCACAGACGCAGCTCTGATCCAGCGTTGCTGTGGCTGTGGTGTAGGCCAGCAGCTGCAGCTCGGACTTGACCCCTAGCCTGGAAAATTCCATATGCCTTGGGTGTGGCCCTTAAAAGAAAAAAGGCTAATGTCAAGAGCAGGAATCAATGATATATTCCTGTAATACACACACACACACACACACACACACAAATACATGAATCCCTCTTCAGTTGCATTTGGACACAGACTTCTTTAAACCATGTTCTATGTACTATAACAGTAATAGAGGGCCTTTGCATAAACTGGAAAATGCTGAAATAATCATGAAGGTTATCAAAATAACCCCTAAATCTTGCCATCCACAGATCCAATGTTAACATTTTGATACATGTAAAATTTTTTTTTGCACATTCAGACTTTAAACTTTTTTTTTTTGTCTTTTGTCCTTTTAGGTCCGCTCTAGAGGCAGGTGGAGGTTCCCAGGCTAGGGGTCCAATTGGAGCTATAGCTGCCGGCCTACGCCACAGCTCACAGCAACGCCAGATCCTTAACCCACTGAGCAAGGGCAGGGGTTGAACCTGCAACCTCATGGTTCCTAGTCGGATTCATTTCCACTGCACCAAGACAGGAACCCCCAGACTTTAAACTTTTAAATAAAATTTGGGTTGATTAAATGTGAGTATACAGAGTTTTCATATTTATTTTCTCACTAAACAAATCATGAACATTGTCCAGACTGTTTAAGTCTGTTTCACATTTTTTTAATATTTAAGAAGTAAGGCATTATTTCAGACATTTAAGTGGGAGATAATGAGATTTCTCATTATTTAGCCATAACAATGCACAGACTCTGAGGATTACCACTTACCTCATGATTGATTCCTCTGTGAGACAGTGTACTTTAAAGTGGGTCGAGTTGGTAGGTGAGAAAGAGGAAAGAAAGTAAGTGATTACCGATTAGTGGCAGGTATGGGGGGAGAAAATTTTAGGGTAGTAGTCCGCAGATGGCACAACTATTCTTAATTTGCTTAGGTTGATGAAATTCTGATTACTACCACAATTTCAGGAGAGGGATTGCTAATAAGAAAAGTCCTAAAACTTTTTGAAGATATAGATTTTATGTTGTTAGAATTAAAACCATGCATTTGTGTCATATTAATACAATTACATAAGATAAAAGGCACAACAAAAAGAAGAATTTATTTTAAGGGATAGGGATTCTGACATCACCGTAATTTTTAGCATTATGGATATTCCGGGGAAACTTTATGGATGCTGCTGGGAATTCCTCTGTATTGGGCTTGGACATATCCTCCTATTATTCACAGGAAGCTAGCTGGCCTATAAAGGAGCTCCAGCAGGAGCAGTGCTCCACTGTTCTTGGCTGACTTCTCATCAGAACTGCAAGAGGCACGAAGCAAGCCAGAGCAACACAGGAGGAATTTGACACCAAGATAAACACTTCACAAAATCGTAAGTGTGAGAAGTTTGTACTAGAGCGGCCTTGACCAAGAAACATAGATTATAGATACACACAGTTCTGATAAAAGATCTGTGCAAGTTCTTGTTGAATTCAGACTAGTTAAAACCTACCTTTCTCTTTGACCTAAATGATGAACATCTTAACTTTTGTCTTCATTCATTTGGGTAAACTTCTTGGAAATGAATGACGACTGTGGCAAAGCGTTCCACTCCTTTCTCTAAATATCTCATGATAGACACCGCTATACGCATCGCTGTAGAATGATGTGAGTAACTGGCAACCTGGGCTTTCATTCTGTGATTAATTTTGTACTTTCCCCTCCAGAAAAGCATTTCAAGTCTCATCTTAGGATCAAAAGAACTCTTGAAGTCATGATTGCTTCACAGTTTCTCTCTGCTCTCCCTTTGGGTAAGTCCATTTCAGTAGTGCGACCAGGGTTTCTTATGCTTGGCACTACCGATATTTTGGACCACATAAGTCTTCCTTGTGAGGGGCTGCCTTGTGCATTGTGGCTTGTTTAGCAGCATCCCTGGCATCTCCTCACAATGTGTTGTGCCTTGGGCTGGGAGCAGTTTCCCTCATTGTGTCTCAGCTTCCTTATGTGTAAAGCGTGGATCATGAATAACCTATTTCCCAGAGGCATTGTGAGGGTACGGTCTCATGGCTCCTGGAAAGGGACAGTGTTTGGTGGTACATATGAAGTGCTCAATAAAGCGTAGTAAGTTCTTCTGATTATCATTGTACTGTTAAGTAGGTATACAGGTTATGGTGTGCGTGCAGGTAAAGCACCAAGTGGAGGGTCAGTCACAAAAGAGAAACACAGTAAATGGTAGTTTCTCCGTGTGCCCCCCTGCTTACTTTGGGAAAGGTGAAAAAATGTCAAGTCATCCCACTGGATGCCAAAAATGAAACAATAAAAAGCCCATGACTGAACTTTCCCATTTCTTTCACTTTCCCCCCCTTAGTGCTTCTCCTGCTGAGAGAAAGTGGAGCCTGGTCTTACAGCGCCTCTACAGAAACCATGACTTTTGATGATGCCAGTGCTTATTGCCAGCAAAGGTACACACATCTGGTCGCAATTCAAAACCACGCAGAGATTGAATACCTGAACTCCACGTTCAACTATTCAGCAAGTTACTACTGGATTGGAATCAGGAAGATCAATGGTACATGGACATGGATAGGGACCAAGAAGGCCTTGACCCCAGAGGCCACCAACTGGGCTCCAGGTGAACCAAATAATAAGCAAAGCAATGAGGACTGTGTAGAGATCTACATCAAGAGAGACAAGGACTCAGGCAAGTGGAATGATGAGAGATGCAGCAAAAAGAAGCTCGCCTTGTGCTACACAGGTAGGAGTTTGAGGCAGCAGTGGCAGGTAGATTCTGTGTGTGAGCATCTTGACAAACTGCTGACTGTATGCAAAAGCTGGTCTCTATTATGGTAACTTTATGTTCTAAAGGACATGGTTTTAAAACATTCTGTTTGATCTGATAAATTGTCCCCTTTTCTTCTTTGGATGAATGCAGGCAAGAATACGTATTATGTATCCATAAATATATATAGGTGTATACTCATATACAGTGTATACACACATATAATACTTATTTAGTTATTTGTTTATTTGCAGTAGAGGAATCCTCCTTAGAATCTGTGATAAGGTGAATTTTCTATTTTTGGTGGCAGTAACAGCTATACCCCTGAGATCTATACTTTATCATCAAGGTTTAAAATGGTTGAGCCTGAAACTCAGTTTTGGCATTTTGTCAAGCGCTTCCACTAAAAATCTCTGGCATTCTGTATCATTGGTGACATCCTTGTTACACACTGTAGATCCTAAGTTCAAAGGAACTTATTATCAGCCTAATAATAAATCATCATCATGGATTGTCTTTTCCACAGCTGCCTGTACCCCTACATCCTGCAGCGGCCATGGTGAATGCATAGAGACCATCAATAGCTCTACTTGCCAGTGCTACCCTGGCTTCCGAGGCCCCCAGTGTGAGCAAGGTAAGGCTTCTTCTCACCTTTTCCTCTGCTAAAGATGATAGCACACTTGTGTGTCCTGGCTGGCTGGGGTATATGGTGTCAGATGATGGTTAAGAGCTGAGGTTATGAGGCCAGACCCTCCTGGGTTTGAATCTCAGATTCACCACTTATTAGTTAGGGCACCTCGACAACATAGTTAAAACCTTCTGCCTTCCAGCTTTCTCGTTGTCAAGCAAGGACAATAATGGTACCAACTTCACAGGCTTATGGTTTAGAGGATATGCACAAATGAAGACACTATATATCATCATGCCTGGCATTCAGTAAACAGTGGTAATAGTTTCCATCTGCTACAAGGTGAGAGGGGAGCAAAGATGCTTTGGTTTCCCTTCTCAGTTGTGACCTGTCAAGGACAGGAAGCCCCTGAGCACAGAAGCCATATTTGAAACCACCCTTGGAGGAAATTCAGCTATAATTCCTCCTGCTCTGTTAGCTGTGGGGAGGGTTATCTCCCAAGCAGCAGGGAGGCCAAGCAGGGTACTTCCTCTGGAGGAGAGAGTGCTTCTCTTCCAGGCTGCAATGGTCCATCTCTCTCAGAAGGCACAGAACATTCTCTAACTTGTCCCTCATGGCCTTCATTTTTAAATCCAATTTATACATTTTCAATACTTCAGGGAAAGTTCTTTTTTGTTATTTTTTTTAAATTAAACTTGTTCTTTCAACCTGTATGTGTGTGTGCATGTGAGTGTGTGTGTGTGTAGCCAATATGCTAGTACTTGATTTGAGAGAGGTTTTTATCCTCTGTTTTGTGTCAGTATTTCTGAGGCTCTGTGATTTGTAATGAAACAGTAGAGTTACACTCTTGAAAGCTTAATGGCTTTCTCTTTTCTTTTTCTGCTTAACATCACCCACGCAATTGGACTAATTTAAGATCTTGATAATCAAGCAGACTCAATATGTCCTTTTTTTATCTCAGTCTTATCTTTCCAGGCCAAAGACAAAAAAAAAAATATTCTTTCTTGAAGGTCATGCTATACTGAAATTAATGAATGTCCTGCATATGTCCATATCACTTATCACTCCTTGTAAATCCTGATCTAGACTCTGTTTTTGCCTTGTGTAAAATAGATCAGAGGCCTGATGAGAGATCTGATAAAAATATATCAGAGATCATTTAGCATAGTCTTACTTTGGGAAGTAAGTATGGAAAAATCAGGGAAGATGAAAATATCAAGAGAAGAACATAAAAACTTTAGCGTGGGCATGGATGTCCCCAAGAATTAACATAGGAATTTGGAATCTACCCTCTGAAGGCAGTTTCCTTACTCTATTATAAACTCTAGTTCAGAAAGGAGTGAATATATCATTCTGTAAAATTCATGGTGTTCTTTCACACCTCCAGTGGTTGAGTGTGATGCTTTGGAAAATCCTGTCAACGGAGTCGTGACATGTCCCCAAAGCCTCCCATGGAACACAACCTGTGCATTTGAGTGTAAGGAAGGATTTGAACTCATTGGACCTGAGCACCTGCAATGTACCTCATCTGGGAGCTGGGACGGCAAGAAGCCAACGTGTAAAGGTAGTGTTGCTTCACATCAAGATTGACAGTAAACATTCTCTTTCTCACCTTATACTCAAAATGGGCAAGGCTGACCTGCTAATGTAAATGGGTGCATGCATTACAGCTGTGACATGTGACACCGTCGACCATCCTCAGAATGGTGATGTGAGTTGTAACCACTCCTCTATTGGAGAGTTTGCCTACAAGTCAACCTGCCACTTCACCTGTGCAGAAGGCTTCGGGCTGCAGGGGCCAGCCCAGATTGAATGCACTGCCCAGGGGCAATGGACCCAGCAAGCCCCAGTTTGTAAAGGTAAGCCCGAGAGTCTCCTCTCACTCTCCCTTTCTCAGAGAGCCCTGGTCTTCAAACTTGGGCACTTTAAATAAAACCAAATGCCTACTTTAAGTATAGTAATCAGACCTGATGAACAGAATTAATCTTATACTTTTGCGGCTCAGATAAAAGAATCAATTTTTGTACAGGAAAAGGACTGTAATAAGAGTGGATACTTTGCTGGTTTCTTAACTGTGCTCTGCTAATATAACTTTATAGACATTGGCATAGAGTAAGCAGAAATCTTAAGGGAAATCACATTAGAAAATTTAAAAAGTAGGATTATGAGAACATGATTCTAAAACTCTGTTCTACATTTCTTCTAAAATTGCTCCTAACTAGCAGTGATGAAAATCTTTTAAGCATGGCATCAGATATAGACACCCTTAATATGTACATAAGCACTAAAATTTAATTTAATTTAATAAAATAAGAGCAAGGATATTAAAAAAAGCAGGTTTCACTATCAGCTTCTGGTATTTTATAGCCAAATATAGCACAGAATTATTTTCAGTGGCAAGAAGCCACAAGACCAAAACCAAACTGCAAAAGCAAACAATTTATGTGGCTGCTTTTTTATCTTCCTTCCTTTTGGGCCCCATCCTTAAGCATCTAGGACTCCCTGACTATTTGAACTCTTTTTCTTGATCTTAACTTATTTCAATTGTCAGAACAGAGCTCAGAAACCACGGGTCCTGTTAAAGGCTATCCTTTAATTAGTGCCATTGTCAAAGAAGGGCCTGAAATTCAAAGAAAGCACAACCATCTTCTCACTTGTCCAAAGATGAATGAAAAGTCTTGAATTCCGAGTGTTGCTTTGTCCAAAGTGAACTGGGTTCACTCACTAAGTGCTAAGTACTCTCTAGTTCTACTGCATTATTTTCTGACTGTCGTTTTGGTATCTCAGTTTTCCAGTACAAAGCCTTGTCCAGCCCAAGAGAGGCTGCATAGGTTGTCTTCCCAGTGCTTCTGAAAGTTCCAAAGTGAGTTCAGCTGTGAGTTTTCCTATGAGCACTATGGAAGAACTAGGGACTTGTTCTAGTTGCTTGGGAAATCTGTTCCTGCAAACAACAAACAACCTTCTAATGTATGCACTTATGTCTTCCAGCTGTGAAATGTCCTGCTGTCTCCCAGCCCAAGAATGGCTTGGTGAAGTTTACCCATTCCCCGACTGGAGAGTTTACCTACAAGTCCTCCTGTGCCTTCAGTTGTGAGGAAGGCTTTGAATTACGTGGATCAGCTCAACTTGCATGCACGTCTCAAGGACAATGGACACAGGAGGTTCCCTCCTGCCAAGGTAGGACTAAATTCAGACTTTAAGGAGTATAGGTCAGTACCTCAGATGTTTATGAACCTAGATTGCCCTATGGCATTGATCCTAATTTCTTAGATGCTGAATATTATGTAATACTTAAACATTAACAGTTATTGGGGACTTTTCTGCCAGTTTTTCTGGTAGATTTTTCTTAACCTCTTCCCTGTCTTTTCATTTCCAGTGGTACAGTGTTCAAGTTTGGAGGTTCCCAGAGAGATCAACATGAGCTGCAGTGGGGAGCCCGTGTTTGGTGCTGTGTGTACATTTGCCTGTCCTGAAGGGTGGATGCTCAATGGCTCTGTAGCTCTGACGTGTGGTGCCACAGGACACTGGTCTGGGATGCTGCCTACTTGTGAAGGTGAAGCATTGATTGATGGTGGTTGTTTGAGGGACCAGAGAGAATAAAGGGAGCTAAGGAAAGAAACTTTCTGGGTATAACATTGTGTTCAAACTAGAAAGATCAGAAAAGTTGCTCAGGCTAATATTGAATGGATGAACATGTTTTACAGGGACAGCGAGAAAAACAAAAGAAGTGACATGTTGACGGAATTCTGATAGCTGGAAAAAAGAGTGCTAGAAGGCAAAGTAGGGAAGAAAGGAAAATGAGAGAGAGATTAACCAAGGTGTGCTGTGAAAGCTTAGGAAGTTAGAGTTCTGCCTGGAACTGCTAGGAGAAAAGCAGTTATTTCCTAGCAAAGAGCAGTTATCTTATTTCCTAGCAGTTACCTTCTTTCCTAAGCAAAGGTGTTTTGGGGCCAGTCTCAAAGGACTTTATTAATGTCTCTTCTTCGTGAATCGAACAGATGAGGCTCTTCTGTTGGCTCATCTGCTCAATACATGAGGAACAGACATTACTATAGATGGCTCTTTTGCTTTGTATGCTGTAATCAATGTACAAAGAAAAGGGCAAATGGACAGAACAGAAAGACTATAAATTTAATTCCTTCTCATGACAGTTCTCCCCACTCTGTTTCCTTAGCTCCTGCTGAGTCCAAAATTCCCTTGGTAATGGGACTTTCTGCTGGTGGAGTCTCCTTCATGACATCAGCATCATTTCTCCTCTGGCTCCTGAAACGCCTTCGGAAGAGAGGTGAGGGCATTTATGAAGGTACTCCAAAAAGGTTTTTGAAAAGAATTTTTTCTCATTGGTGAATGATGTCTCATGAAGATTTAACGAGTTGTTAGAATGTAGTCAAACATTAATCAACTGCAGGAGTCTCGGGGAAAGAGTTTTAGGAAATATAAATGTTAGTTGTGCTAACATCGTACACCTCCAGGGGATGTTCTTCACATTGAATTATGTGGTTACCCCATGGGGTTGTGCCATGAGGCTGCCATAATTAGTGCTCCCAGGCAAAGGAATAAATGTTTCCAAAATTTTGATTTGTAATAGAGGCTTAAATTTGGGAGTATCTCATAGGGAATGTGCAAAAACCTCTAGCCACATTCCTGGTTGGTTTGTCCTACAGAGTCATTAAAATTTTTTTGAATTAAATTCTGATGTTTATAAAATAGGAAATTTTAGATCAAATTCAGATTTGGGACTTCTCATGAGAAATTGGAAGATGAACCTGTCAAGCTATCTGCTTGCATCAGGAAGCTTCTGTGCCTTTTGGATGAGTGTGCACTTTGCATTTCCTCTCCACTGCCCCAGCCCCAGCTGCCACCAATCCCTGTCTGTACTCTGATAGTTATAGGGGCCCTGAAAGCATTGAGTTTGCAAACCGTGATGAATAGAGTCATGTCATTTCTGGATTTACTATGTCCTTAAAATTTATTTAGTCCAAATTAATGGTTTTCTTTTTTCTTTTTTTTTTTTGCAGCAAAAAAATTTGTTCCTTCCAGGTAAGCTGCATTTTTATATGAAGCACCCTATTGAACATTCTACATATTTTTCTCTCTTCATGTTGTAAACCAGTGCTTTACTTAGTGTTCTCATGTATTCCACAGCAGCTCCGAATGCCTTCAACCCAATGGATCCTACCAAATGCCTTCTGACTTAATTTAAGTCCAAAGGAATCAGGTAAGACTTGAAAGTGACTTATGATTTTGAAAGAAGATATCATTTCTACATATTCTGTTGCTTCTTCAACCTTGCAAACCTGCCAGTTTCTAGGGGGGAATCACCACTTTCATGTTATTCTATGGAAAGTTGTTTCATTTCTTTGTAGAAGGACAGGAAAGAAACAAGGATCTGGCCTTTATTAAGTCACTTCATTTACGAAAGTTAATAAGAGTAATACCCTTATATGGCCTTTACTATGTTCTAGGAGTCGTTCTAAGCTAGGAATTCTGTGAGATAGGGGCTATGTATTATTATACAGATGAAGAAAATGAGGTAAAGAAAAATTAAGTAACTTGTCTAAAATCTCAAACATAGTAGGTGCTATAGTCAGGATTCTCATTCAGGCAGTCTGGTTCTAGAATCTGTGTTCTTAACAACCCTTCCCTATTTTGTGAGAATCTGGAAACGTCAAGTATCCTCTGAATAGATTTTTTTTTAAATTAATAGACACTTCGTGTGTGTGCAGTTTAGGTTTGGGGAGAAATTCAGCAGGAAGTACAGAGTTCCAACATACTGCTTATGCCCTCCAATTTCCTCAGTTATTAATGGCTTACATTTCTATGTTATTTTGTTACAATTTATGGGTCAATATTGATACATTATTATTGACAAAATGTCATAGTTTACCTTAGAGTTCACTCTTAGTTTTGTATGTTCTATAACTTTTGACAAATACATAGTGATAAGTATTCATGATTATGGTATTGAACAGAATAGTTTCACTATCCCAACTAAATAGGATTTTGATGTTCATATTTGGACTGGCCTTGTAAGAGTGCCCACAGTTATCTGTGTTAGAAGGTGAATTGTGTTACTGCTGCTGGTATGCAAAATATTAAGTGTTCTGATGGCATGCACTGTTATAATTGCAGGAGCACAGTTAAATTTGGGAATTACCATGATACCCTGAAGACGATAGAGAAGAGACCTCTCCTAAGGTCTCTGGCTCTTCTCAGGTACTGCACCTGCCGGCTGCATATTCAGCTGGGACCCTGGCACCTGTGAAGACCAGGACATCAAGGGACCAAAATCCAGTGGACAAGGCCAGTCTGCCACCAAAAAGACTCAGTTTTCTCTTTTCCAGTGCTGGATACTGGAAGGAAGGAATATTCTCTTCTATTTGAAAGTGAAGAGACTGGGGTTTCAGAGTTCATTTTCTAACTCTTCCTTTGCTCACTGTGAAATCTCGGTGGTGAAACACAGTATTTTATGACACCATTTCTTTCTTTTGTCCCTTACAGTGTTTCAACCACTGATTACGTGGTTGCTGTATGGGGATGAATAATAATTGTCAAAAGTTTAGGGGAAAAAAATTGGCCAAAGACCTTCTATTAACTGAATTTGGGGGGAAAATGACATTTTTTAATGGCATAGGGTGACTATGTGGGAAATGTTGATAGTGGGGGAAATTCTATTTAGCAGTCTGTGCAAGGATCAGCAAGCACAGTCTCAATCACTTTTATCCCTGTGGGATACATTGGTTTTTAAAGTGTTTGTAGAGGTTGTGTTCTTTTTACTTGTATCTAGTGTAGTATAAATCCCATAAGTCTTAATTCAGTACAAGTGTTGCAGGGACCTTAAAATATGTAAATAGTAGGACTATGATAGAGTAAAATCTTTGTTTACTAACCAAATCTTTGTTTATTAAATTCCAAGGTTACATCTGTGGTAAATTTATTTCAGGAAGGGAAAAATACTATCCCCTAGCAGGGTATAAATCAGTATAAAATTCCAAATGTTTTACTATGGTTTCTTTAAAAGATCATAAATAGTAGCAGGAGAGCAAAATCTGAGTGGCATACACTTGTACACTGTCAGGTATTTTTTCAGAGCTATGCGGTTTCCATGACAAAATACTTCCATGGAGCCAAACATTCTGATTTGATAAAAGCATAAATGAAAACAAATGAAGGTACAGTTTTATGGGTTTTTTTTGGGGAAAAAAACATATAGATGTATAAATGTGCTTTGCATTCCTGCAAAGATATTTGTCAGATGTGATGTGTCTCCATATAATTTGTATATAGTAATAAGATTTTAAATCCATGATAGAAACTCACCATATAAAGGATCTTTCAGTGGATCTTTTTAAAGTGAAGATTTCTAATGATTATTCCCTAAGTTTCCTATTCAGCTGTTAGGGTGTTCCTAAAGAGAGGAAAGCCTGTTTGAGAAAGTATTGATGCTTATTTATAAGGGAGTTTAAAATTCCTAAGGAATCTCTAGCTTTTGGTTGATCACTGGCCATGAGAAATACTGGGCCAGTAATTGTCAAAGCTGCTCCAACCTTGCAGGATGATGTGCAAATCAAAACTCTCCCACTTTTTCATTTTTGATTTTATTGAAAAGGATGTGTTGAAAAAGCAAAGTTTCAGAGAAGGGCTGAATGTGTATTGGCAAATGTGAAACCAAAAGTAACAGGAAGATATGATGAAGATCAGAATAGCAGAGGTTTTCAAGGTACAAAAGAACTCTGGGAAATAAGGGAGAGAGAGAGAAAAAAACAAGTATTATGAGCAGGCTACATATGGAATGAATTACTATTTTCTCTGCAATTGTTCTACTGTTGTAAATATTGTTCAAGTGCTGTATATACTGCATTGGAAATAGCTGTGTGAAATATATATGTGGTCTTTGTTTCGGTTTTATAAAGTATTTAAAATTATGATTTAAAATATTTTACAATGTTTTAAGTGTGTATTTATTTAAGCTTATGTCATACCTATTATATTTGACATGGCACTGTAAAGTTTGATAATAAACATGTTTATATTTAGCTCTGTGTATAGGCTCTTTCTAAAAAATTCTATTTTACTTGGATAAAACTCACATACCATAAAATTCACCCTTTTAAAATGCGTAATCTCATAGTTATGGGGATATTCACAAGGTCATGTGACCATCATCACTATCTCTAACTCTAGAACATTTCTATCATCTCCCAAAGAAACTCATGACCCATTAGTAGTCACTCTCCATCTTTCCCAAGCTCTGGTAACTACAAATCTACTTTTTACCTCTATAAATTCACCAATTCTGGACATTTAATATACATAGAATGTGTTGAGCTCCTTTCACTTAGCGTGTTTTCAAGGTTCACCCATTTGTACTACATATTAGCACTTCATTCCTCTTTATGGTGGAATAATACTCTACTGCATGAATACACCACATTTTCTTTTTCTATTTGATGGACATTTGGATAATTTCTGGTTTTGAGCTATTGTGAATAATGCTGCTGTGAACATTCATACACACTTTTTTTGGGTAGACTTATGTTTTCAATTCTCTTGGGCATATACTTAGAAGTGGAATTATTGGGTCATATGGTAACACCATATTTCATTTTTTGAGGAACTGTCAGAATGTTTGCCAAAAGGGCAGCATTATTTTACCACCCCACTAGCAATATGTGAGGTTTCTGATTTCTCTACCTACTGTCCAATGTTTATTGTTATCTTTTTGATTATCACTCTCCTAGTGGGTGTGAAGCGGTATATATACAGGTTCTTGCATCAATACTGCACAGCTGTTTAAAAATATTAATAGTCTAAAAAATCATTAAGATCAATGAAACAAAGTACCTTTCCTGAAGTCTTTGAATTATGTCAGTCTCAATTCTAGGCTGCTCAAGTCAACCAATTCTTCTTGATTTACTTTCTAGACTCAGTTATTCTCCAGGATTAAAGCCAGAGTAGTTTTTTCCTACTCAAGATATGTGTCTTCTCTTTCTTGGAGTAGTGTCAGTCCCCAAGGTCTGGTTTGTATTAAGCTAAAAACCACCTCAAAGATCTCACAGTTATCAAAGAATCAGAATATCTGAAGTTCCTGAGAAAACATGGTTTAAGTATTGGTTTGGTTATCCACTCCAAAAAAAATTGTAGCTACACCACTGCCATAGGCTAATGTTGATTTCACTTTGATCTTATAGTTCATCTTAGTTGAAAGTATTACTTGAAAGAAAAGTAAATAAAAAATGAAAACTAGAGACATATTCTGTCAGTTAGGGATATTTTCATGTAGGACTGAAATGGGTACACACCTGCGTTATCAATTTGAAATGCAGAGAAAGTAGGAAAAATTAATTTTCCCAGGTCTAAAAAGAAAGAATAAATTGAGTGAATTAAATGTATTCAGAAGAAAGATAGGTGCCCAAGTCAAATGGACGCATCTTTTTTTTTTGGTCTTTTTTGTGCCACATTGGGGGCATATAAAGGTTCCCAGGCTAGGGAATCTTCATAGGCCTAAGCCATAGCCACAGCAACACTAGATCTGAGTCACATCTGCAACTTACCCCATGGCTCACAGCAATGGCTGGATTCCCAACCCACTGAGCAGGCCCAGGATGGAACATGAGTCCTCATGGATACTAGTTAGATTTGTTTCCACTGAGCCAAGATGGGAACTCTGGATGCATCTTTTAAAAGATGCACTTTCATTTGCAATATGTTGTTTTTATGAGCCCAAAACAAAACAAAATGAAAAGAAAGGAATGAATAAACTTTGTCATTATCAAACAAAACAAAACCATGGGCAGATAGCAAGCACAGAAGTGAGAAGTGGAAGGATGTTTAAAGTTAGCGGATTATAAGAATGCTTTTTTTTTTTTTTTTGGCCATTTCTTTCGCGGCATATGGAGGTTCCCAGGCTAGGGGTCTAATCGGAGATGTAGCTGTCAGCCTACCCCAGAGCCACAGCAGCACAGGATCCAAGCCGAGTCTGCGACCTACACCACAGCTCACGGCAACGCTGGATCCTTAACCCACTGAGCAAGGCCAGGGATCAAACCCGCAACCTCATGGTTCCTAGTCGGATTCATTAACCACTGTGCCACAACCGGAACTCCCTAGAAGAATGCTTTTTAATTAAAGAAACCAAAAATCCTCCTAAACAGCAAAATCTCCTGGTCCTATTTCAATTAGAAATAGTAAGTATAGCTTCCACCTCAAAATTTTAGCTTCCCTCTCTCAAAAGATACTAAGCCAAGAGAAATTAAAATACTTCTCTTTTCACATATGTATTTTATATACAGGCATGCTGCTGGTTTATAAAATCATTTTATTGCAAAGTGGCATGTAACACTAAGATAGGCCTCCTGTCTTTGCCAAAATAAATAAAACCCACAACAGGAATGAATCTACATCTGTGACCAGGTCACTTTGCTGTATGGCAGAATTTGGCACAACATTGTAAATCAACTATACTGGTCCCAACCTATAAACTGTAAAAATATCGTCTTTTCTCATCTCCCAACTTCATTTTACACCATGCCTTTTTAAGGCATCACACTACAGCCACAAGGAAGAGCTATTTCTGCCAACCTTAGACACACTATCTTCTTTTGCCAGTAGTTACTCCTACTTTCCACCTATGAACGCCCCACTCTGCCTGCTTGACTCCTACTCATCTTTCAGGTTCTCTGCTTAAATTTCCCTTCATGACAATTGACTCCTTAGACTAAGTCACCTCTTTAATGCTCTCACAGCTCATGTTCTTCTTCCTTCCTTCCTTCCTTCCTTTCTTTCTTTTTCTTGAGTCGCACCTGAGGCATATGGAAGTTCCGAAGGCTAGGGGTCGAGTTGCAGTTGCAGCTGCAGGTTTATACCACAGTCACAACAATGCAGGATCTCAGCTGCATCTGCAACCTACGCTGCAGCTTGCAACAACGCTGGATCCCACTGCGAGACCAGGGATCGAACCTGCATCCTCGTGGACACTAGTTGTATTCTTAACCCATTGAGCCACAATGGGAACTCCTCTTCTTCCTTCCTTTAATTGTTACTAAATAATTATTTCTGCAATTGTTTGTTTAATATCTGGCTTCCCTACTAGATTCTACATTTCTTAGAGTAGGAACAAATTACCTTGTCCACTGCTGTATTCCTAGAACCTAGCATATTCCTGACACAGTAGATACTCAACAAATATTGGTTGAATGAATAAATAAGTGGATGAATGGATAGAGATTTTGGCTCATCTTAAGAAGCAAGACAGCTTTTCACATATGGAAGGAGTTGTCTCACAAGGCAAAAATTTTAAAATCCAATTATGGAGCAAAATACATTTGGCAATAATGCAGAATAGAATGGAAATAAAAAAGGAGGAAAGTGAAGGAACTAGTTAATGGCCTGGAGGTTTAAAAAGGTTGGATTATGAAGCAATGCTGAGATACCTAAGTAATAAATCTGTAAGAATAGGTAGATATAAACTATTACATTTAGAATCGATAAAAAATGAGATCCTACTGTATAGCACAAGGAATTATATCCAGTCTCATAGGATAGAGTGTGATGGAAGATAATATAGGAAAGGAATGTATAATATATATGTATGACTGGGTCACTTTTCTCTATAGCAGAAATTGGCATAACATTGTAAATCAAATACGGTCTAATAATTTTTTTTTTAATCTATAAGAATACAGTTTGATTAAAGAGTGGGATGCTTGATTATGTGATTTTAGAGTTGATACAGTTTGGGTGATGTCAAGATCAAGGCTATGTCCAGGAGAGAAGGTAGCTGAAGCTGAGTGGAGGAGAATGCTGGAGAGCTGGGAATCCAAGCTGTGGGAGGGGTTGCACACCTGGATGGTGAAGTCACACAGGATTACAGGAGTCGCTTAAAGGAAGAGGGAGTCCAGGAGCTGGGTGCCGGTGATCAGTGCATGAGGGGCTGGTGAGTCATTGCAATGAGAACTGTGAGAAGACAGTATATCTCAATGTCATGCGCCTCAACGAAGAAGAGTTATTTTATTTTATTTTTTCTTTCATTTTTTAACAAGAAGCTGGAAAAATAAGATTGGTAAGAGGTACTTATCATAAAGGAGAACAATCAACTCTGCTTTCCAACCCTGAGGTGTGTGGAGTGTGAAAGAATATACATTATCACTTTGAAAGATCTGCAGGGGAAGCGATATTCTCAGGAGGCCAGGTTCCTGTTAATGCAGGAGGTAGAGGAAAGTCTGGAGAGGAACTGGAGCGTATACTGGAGTTTGTTGATTGTGCAGCAGGAATTCCAGAGGATGACAGGAAGAATTTGGGAAGGAAAGAAAGGTCAGGTCAGGAGACAGTGACTTGGGTGAATTGTCTAGAAGATGAAAGGTGATCAGAGGGACTTATACTCTAAATCTGAAAGACTTTAGATTTTACTCTGAGTGGGATGAGAAGCCACTGGAGGGTTTTGAACAGAAGAATGTCGTGGTCTGACTTATGTTCCACTGTGCTTATTATATTCTCCCCTGCCCAGCCGTCACCTAGCATCCACACCCACTCTGCTCTGCTCAGTGTCCTGGGGGCTGACATTTGCAGACTGCATCACCCAGTCACTGGTGGGCTGGTTTTCAATTGGTTTGACTAAGAACAGGCCCCTGCAGAAAACTGGAGACTGAGAAAGAAGAGAAAGTGACTAGGGCATTTCTTAACTCCTCTTTCCTTGCTTTGGTGCTGTTTCTGGAAGATTCTGCATCCTTCCTGCTCTACAGCTCTTGATGGGTAACTTCTCCTTTAGGGTCTCTGTCCTCACTGGGTTCTGATGCACTATCTTCTCCCCTTGAATCTTCAGTCCCAGGGAATGCAGTAGTTTCCTATATTACTAGTCTCTAAGTGTCTTATTTCCTCTTGTTTGTTCTCTTAATCTTATTGTTAATCTATTGTAAGGGGCCCCTCCAGTAAAGACTCTTCAGTGGGTGAAGAATTCACCCAGCTGGGGTCAATTTTGTTTTTGGTGGGGCTCCTGAAGGATATATATTTTAACTGAATGACTTAAGTTATTTTGGTGAAAACTGGCCATAAGAGGAAAAGAGTAGAAATATGGAGTCCAGATGGGAGGCTTTTGCAATAATAATATAGGTGAGAGATGATGGTGGCTTGGATGAGTCATAGAATAGGTGATTGAATGCTGAAAATATTTTGATGGTAAAGCCAAAAACATTTGCTGACATATTGGATGTGCATTGTGAGAAGAAGAAAGGAGTCCCGGTTACCTCTAAAAGCTTTGGCTTAACTAACTGGAAGAATGGGTTATAATTTACTGAGATCAGAAAGGCTTTGAGAAGAGCCTGCCAGGTTTGGAGGAAATTTGGAAATTCACTTTGGTACATGTACAGTTTGAGAGGCTTGTTAAGTAACTAAATGGAGATATTCCCATTGACTGGGAATGGGGAACATTCCCAGGTCAGGGGGATGGCCTGACTGGAAATAGAAATTTGAGAGTCATCATCATTTTGATGGTAATCAGCATTAAGAGCCAGGATTGGATCATTAAGCCTGTGAGAGTAAATAAGGGGAGAAAAGCAGTGAGCACTGAAACACGCCAAAGTCCTGGTGGTTGGAGAGAGGAGGAATCGACAAGTGAAAGAGAGAAGGACTAGTCAGTGCAGCAGGAGGAAATCCAGGAACTGACTGGTTAAATAAGATGAGAGCAGATAACTGGCTTTGGCTTTGGTGAAGTGGAGGGCCTTAGCAACAGTGGTCTCAGGAAATGGGTGTGGGGGGAAGCTGATGGGACAAAAGAGAATTGAAGGAAAGGACTTCGAAATACACGTCTAGAAATGTTTCGGGGTTGTTGCAAGAGCATTGACACTTCCAAGTGTTCTTGCCTCCGGCTTGGTCCCCATCTCATTGTGTCTCCTAAGCTCCTTCCATAAGTACAGCTTAATCAAGACCACAGTTTTCAGAACTGACGGGCCCTGGTTCAAAACCTCAACTGTGTCTCTTGCTAGCTCAGTGACTAGGGCAACTTTCTTAACCTCTCTGAGACTTTTTAAAATGGAGATAATAATGGTATCCACTGGGAAGCAGAAGTAGCTAAGCTTTATAAAGATTAAGGTAATAAACCTGGGGTGTTGAGCTATTGTTGTTATTATATTTTTAAAAATGCAAGTTGGATTATGTTAGTAGCTCTTCCTTTCCATTGCCTTCATAATATGGATTTTAATTTAATTTCATTTAATTTTAGTCTTTAGGGCCACACCCATGGCATATGGAGGTTCCAGACTAGGGGTTGAATCAGAGCTACAGCTTCCAGCCTATACAACAGCCACAGCAACACAGGATCTGAGCCACATCTGGGACCTACACCACAGCTCATGGCAACGCCAGATCCTTAACCCACTGAGCAAGACCAGGGATCAAACCTGCATCCTGGGATACTAGTTGGGTTCCTTAACGACTGAGCCATGACGGGAACTCCCAGATTCTAATTTTATATTCAAACTATCTCCTTTACATTTTATACTCCAGAAATGTGAAGGTATTTGTAGGCCTTGAGACCTGCTAGGGCGAAAAGCTAGAGCTAGAGCTGCTTTGCTCTCTTCAGCGCTCACCTTCAGGAGGCGCTGTTAACAAGAACATCCACTAGGGGGTGAGCAAGGAAAGAGGGAGGAGAAGGAGCTGACATTAATCCAGTTTGTTGGGTTAGCTCTATTGAAGTTTAACAGACCTTATAAATTTGTTGGAATACTGTTTTGATTGTGTGGTGCTTGCAGTTATCAGGGGTTCTCTACCATGGATGGCCAGGAGTTAGCTTAATATTTATAAAAAGATAGGAGAGAGGGAGAGACAAAGACAGAGGGAGACGGAGGAAGAAGGAGAAGGAGGAGGAAGAGGTAGAAGATGAGAGGAGGATGAGGATGAAAGGAAGGTATGAAGGAAAGGAGGGAGGGGGAAAGAGAGAAGAATGGAGAATGTAGCAATAATACCCTTGGTCAGTAACTGTTTTTCTCAGGGGAGGTGTTAGGAAAGGGGTGGGGAAAGAGGAGCAGAAGAGGTGGGGGAAGGGGAGGGAGCAAGGGAGGGGAAGGATGTGAGGCTTGGTTAGATAAATAAAAGAAAGTAAGACTTTCTGGAGACAGTGAGCAGTCTCCCTGCACATTCAGCCTTGGGCAAGCCCGGAGACCCCTGGTGCTGAGCTGAGAGGCTGAAATTCTACGGAAGCATTAGAGAAGGGCCAACCAAAGCCATGGTAAGCTTTTCAGCCTAAAGGATTTCCAGATGCTCAAACAGAATATCTTCTTGGGATTGCAGAGGCAGGTGGCAAAGGACAAGAAGAAACACATTTTATTTGGGGGGTTTAAAAAGAGAAAACTAAAAATATTGAGTCTAAAATGTGCTCCAAAAATCTCTCCTCTTAGATATGATGATTCCTTCTCTTTGGCTTATCTCTGGTGAGGTTCTTGAAGTACTTTTATCTTGTTGAAATGAGCACTCTTGTCACTAAAATTCTCGGGGGTTACCTGAGAAGTGATACACTTCAGAAAATATGGTTTTAAGCTGTGAAGAAAAACTTGTGGTCTTATAATTTGAGTTGCTCAAAATGTGTTTCTTGTTAGTTGAAAAAAAAGGAACTCCTTTTTTTTTTTTGAGTAACATCTGTTTGGTTACCTAATTCTTTTTGGTTTTTGGAGCATTGACCCATCACAGTCAAGTGTGTGATTTTTAGCATTAAATCTAAACATCAATAGTTCATTAAGGGCCAATGCACACTTTAGAAATATACGTACTATATACCAAATAGCTCAGCAGAAAAATAGATACCCAAAAAAAACCTAAAATGTAGAATACATCAGAAAAGTAACAATTAACAACTTGAGGCTAAAATATGAAAAAAACAACTCTGAATCCATTTTGAGGCAAATTTAATTCTACTTTTTCACACACATTTGAGAAATCTCTTATTTTAGACAGGGTTAGTAAGCATATGTTATACTTTGAACTTTAAGAAAGTTGTAGGCACTGCCTCAAAGTGCTATAAAATTGTGATTTAGCGTATAAATCTGAGTATAATTTTGTATTTTATTTGCAGATATTTCCATGGAAATGTCACAGTGCTCAGAGGGGCTTATGGAATGTCTTCAAGTTGTGGGTCCTGACTATGCTTTGTTGTGGTACGTTATGATATTTGATTATTGCTAAGCTTTTAAAAATATTTATGTCCATCTTTTTGGTAAATATCCACTGGGTGTACATAGTCACAGGTAAAATTATTAGGTAGATAGCTGTTAATTTTACCCTTTCTCTGAACATCTGTTTTCCTCCTCTCACCTTTAATACTTCCCCAAAAACCTCCTAACCTCGCCCCATCCCCCACTGCAGGGTTTATTTTATGACATACTTTACTCATCAATTGTAACTGTTTCCCAGTTCTCTGTATATTTTTGATATGTTTAATTTGATCAAGATTATGTTTTCTTTGCCTTTGTTATTCCTTTCCCAGAATCATAGGGAAATTATAAAAATTGGATCTATGTTTTCTTTGGAATTTCTCCATAATATTTGCACTACACAGTGAAAACTCAGTAAATGGTGTTGGCTGTGAAAACTTTTACCTTATGGCATAATAGTGTTTCACATAGATCATATCATGCTTAGATGGCATATCTTACTATGGTGTCATTGTATGATTATGTGTTTGTTCCGGTTTCTTCAAAGCCCTCATATTTGAAGCACCCATAAGATTATTAAACACCATCAGCTGAGTATCATTATGTGCAGAACATAATCTAAATCAATTTCATAATCCGACATCATTTGGTTTTGTAAATTGTTCTTTTTTCTTTTTTAGCTAGATCTATAAGTCTTGGGCTGTATACTTTCTCAGGAGTAGCTCTTCCTATGGTAAAACATTGTCTTTTTCATATAAAAAAGATTACTTAAAAGTGTGCCATTATTTCTGTCCTTATTTTGCTTCTCCCTTAGCAACATGAATGTTGCTCTTTAGGAAATTATCTCAGAATAAAAGAGCAGACAGTAAATTTTAAAGTTATATGATATTATACTTAATTAATTTTAAATGTTGAAAGCAACTAAGACAAAGATGAATTTCTTAAATATGTTTGTTCAATTTTACTTAAATTGAGGAAAAAAATTATGAAAATAAATCTAGAAAGCTGCCAAATTCTCTAAAACAGAGCTCTGAGCAAAAGTTTTCTATACTATGGTGAAAAGTTATTAGGACCAAAAGGGTCTAGGTTCTACTTTAAATCTGCAAATGACTGGTCCCAGGGCCTCAAAAAGGTAATTCTCAGCTTCCTCATCTCTAAGTGGCTGGCTCATCCTGCCCGAGTTCTGGGTTCTTTTCAGCTGTAACTGAATCTACAAAGTTTACACTGATGTCTTTCAGATTTTTTTGCATATCATGGAACTGATTGCTGGACTTACCACTATTCTGAAAAACCCATGAACTGGATGAAGGCTAGGAAGTTCTGTCAAGAAAATTACACAGATTTGGTTGCCATACAAAACAAGGGGGAGATTGAGTACCTGAATAAGACGCTTCCTTTCAGTCGTAGTTACTACTGGATAGGAATCCGGAAGGTGGAAGGGGTATGGACTTGGGTGGGAACCAATAAGTCTCTCACCGAAGAGGCGGAAAACTGGGGTGATGGGGAGCCCAACAACAGGAAGACTAAGGAGGACTGTGTGGAGATCTACATCAAAAGGAGCAAAGACTCCGGGAAGTGGAATGATGATGCCTGCCACAAAGCCAAGAGAGCCCTCTGTTACACAGGTAGGAAGTGACCAAAAGGTTCTGCTGTCAGGAAGGGCAGAGGGAAGGGAAGGAAGGGTTCAATCCTCTAAGACTGAATCGTGTCACTTCTGAGTAGTTTTGGTCTGTGAGGCTGGTCCCCATACTCTAAATCTCTACCCCTGATCGATTTACAACAAGATGATAAATATGTGTAGAAAGAAAAGAGGCAGAACTAGACAATCGGAGTTCCTGAAAGCAGAGAGATGAGCTCAGCCAAGATGTCAGATTCATGTCACCTGTTTCCTCCTTGTTTACTTGGTGGCTTGGTGCTATGGGCTTCCTTCTTGGCCTAATCTTATATAATTCTATATTTTGAAACACTGCAGTGTTTCATTATCTGTGGCGTATGAAAATTTCTGTTGAGATAATTACAGCAGTTCCAAAGCCATCTGTATTTTTCCAGGTCATATTTTAACAGTAAAACGTTGTTCATTTGGTCTCTTATACCTTGGACTTGCTACTACTTTAGCAAGTTAAAACTCTCTAATCTTAATTCAGTACTTTCTCTAAAGAAAGGGATTACCAAGCATACTGCAGAAATGATTGGGGTTAGGTCATCATTTAACCTACTTACTACAGTAAAAGCAAAAAATTTCAAGTTTCAGTGTATGTCACTAAGTTTCCCCTAAATGTTATAGAGTGTTAGCATCAGTAAATTCGTTCTCAAAACAAATGTCTGTGGCTGTATGGCAAATATATTACATAAATAAAAAATTTAACATGGTTTTTATGCAAAAATGCTGTGAATGTACAAATAAACTTTTCCTGTTTATTGAAAGAGTCACAGTCAAAAGTTATCTATATCTGAAAGAACTAAAAATTTATTCACCTTTCAATGCTTTATTTATGATCCTCTTAAAGCTTCTTGTCAGCCCAGGTCATGCAGTGGCCATGGACAATGTGTGGAAGTCATCAACAATTATACCTGCAACTGTGATGCAGGGTACTACGGGCCCCAGTGTCAGTTCGGTAAGCCTGTTTCACTTCTTTGTTTCTTTCCATGTAAAGTTACTGAGGCTGTTATTGTTTATGGAAGTTGGTTGGGGCAAAATGATACTAGCCATTCTGAGAAATGAGAAGTTTTGATCAGAAGGCTATGCTTGCACAATATTGTTACCTTTCCGTAAATATTTCATAAGTCAGCATGAAGTTTCAATTCACTTCTCAACAAGTCTTGGTGAGTGCCACAAAGAAGGCTGTGTTCAGATAAAAGCTGTAAGGATTATAATAATGAACCACACATGGTAGATTCCTACCGTTAAGGAACTCATATTCTGGTGAGCTTGTTGGGTTCATTAGAACCCTGAATCTGAAAGAAACGGTACCATTTATCATTAGGAGGGTGAGTTGCCCAGAAGGTAACCTTGCTTTTTTATGTCATCCTCAAAGTCATTAAAGGGCAAGGCCAAAGAGAAAAGGTCACATAATAACACATAGTATGGGTCAGAGAATAGAGTAATAAATCCAACACATTCACTTGGGCTGGGTATTTCAGGGGACACAAAAGGCAAATCTATTTTAGATGCTGCCCTTAAAAGATTGGTAGTTAACTAGAGGAAATTATAGGTGTCCACAATTTAGTTTGATGGAAAGTCAGATAGACTGGAGTAAGCCTGTGGAGACTGAAAACTGCCGAGTGAAGAAATCTGGCCTTTATTTGACAATGAGAGTTCACTTAAGGTTTTAACACCTGCATTTAGGGCAGTTATCCTAGAAGCAGTGCATAAGATGGATTGGAGAACAAAAAGTAAGAAGATAGCATCATTAGGAGTCTATGGAAATCATTCAGACTCGTAGTAGAAACAGAAAAAAAAATACAGAGTAGATTCAAAGACAAGGAGCCTCTGACCTAGAGTCAACTCACTACTGAAAGAAACTTTAAGTCCTTTGATTGATATTGGTTGAGTTTCAAAACTGTGTTTGAAGTATCTGGTGCGTAACATAGAAAATTGTAATAGGAAAATAAGCGATGTTTGCAATGACTAAATAAAGAAGCCAAAATAAATGTAAACGATCAACCAGTTGGAACTGATCTGACTCATCTCACTCAATTCCTGAGCCAAGACTTCTACCCAAAACTTTACCCTCTCTCCATTTCTAAATGTTTAAAAATTCTTATATCATTGGCGTGTCCAGTTCACTCCTTTTTGAACATTTTAACTTTTTTTTGGTCTTTGTTTCTGTCATATCATTCTCCTGGTTTTCTTTCTACCTATGATCATTTCTCCTTGTATTTCTTCATGGGCACTTACCCAATCTCATACACTTATTGTTATTTCCCATCCTCAATCTTTCATCTTTCGCTCTTCTGACTTTACAAACCCTCTTTTGTCAAACCTAGACATTTTTAGATTTACAAACCTGTTTCCAGACCTGAGCTCCAAATATGCTAAGCATAATCTTTGGGATGCCATAAAGACTGAGAAAATCAGTTGTCCCCAGCCAGCTGCCCTCTTCGTATTCCTTATCTCAGTATGTGGTGCCACACTTACATGTGTACTCTGATATAAAACTCTCTCACCACTCCCTATATTTTTGCAAAGTAACACACTAACTCACATTTATAGCTTGCTATTTCTCCAGTTTGTCTTCTGCTTGTTAACCCTACACCATTACCTTCATTATCTTTCCCCCAGATAACTGTAGTAATTTCTGAACTGAGTTTCATCCTTTTTTTAAAATAATGATTTAAATGGTTGTCAAGTGGCAGAGCTAAGATTCAAACCCAATCATCATGTCCTTTTAACACTGCTCAAAGCTGTTTCTTGTCTTATTGAAGTGACTCAGTGTGAGCCTCTGGAGGACCCAGAGCTGGGTACCATGGCCTGTATTCACCCTTTGGGAAAGTTCTACTTCACATCCCAGTGTACCTTCAGCTGCTCTGAGGGAACTAACATAACTGGGATTGAAGAAACCACTTGTGGACCATTTGGAAACTGGTCATCTCCAGAACCAACCTGTAGAGGTGAGTAACTGTTTAGACTCGAGCTTTGTCGTGGCAGTCCTAGGACTGCAAACTGAGAAAATTCAGTAGAGTATTGCTAAGAAGGCTGCATCCTCTTCTGAATCATAATTCAGCCTAATTTAGATTACGTTGTCATGCTTCTCAAAGAAGTCATTGTACTAAAGTTAAAAAGGAAAGCCACAAACAAAAAATAACAATCAAATATCTCTGAGGTTATCTCACTATATACATTTTTTTTCAGCGATGCAATGTGGTTATACTGTATTTTTATATTATTTCATTTTTATTTTTCTCATTGCTAAGGCATAAGCTGTTGGTCTTGCTGAACCACAGTTAAATTTTAGTTTTTCTCTCCTTTCAATAACACATATTTTATGTGGGGTCCTACTTAACACAAAACAGTTTCCTTCTCAGGTGATTAGAGGTCTTTTTAAAATTGTTTTATTTGGTTTAACCTTCAAATCATCTTTTACATTTCTCCTCCATGAACTGTCAGGAGAATAGCAACTTCTGTGAAAAACAAAAACACCATCTCTTGGCTTTTTTTTTTTTTTTTAAATATAGTGTTTATTTTTTTTCCTTCTTTTTTCACTGTCAAGATTATCCCTTTAGGGGAAAGAAAACTGATGATGTCTAAACTTGAGAATTTTTGGTTACCTTTTCTACACTCATACTTTTGACTCACTAGTTTAAGTGATTTAATTCTCAAAAGAACTATCCAAATCATTTTTTGAAATCATAGAACAAATTGACCAACCCGCTGAATTTTACAAAATTGAGTGACTTCACAAAATTGGAATGTTCTTCAAAACTAACTGGGGAGGCTTTAGAATAGGGGAAAGGGGTAGAAATTCTCTACATTCATTGAGAATGTTCCATAGGAGCTCTTGGAGGAGGACAAGGCCAAGTAGCATGGCACTTCCAGCAGAGTTGGAGAGTTACCAGGGCTGGGATAGCAACCTGGAGAAGCCACTCCGTCCCTCTTCTCCCCAACCCCTCCGCTGCCCTGCAAGGGCTTTCTGTGCTCCCTTGGCTTCACCTCTGACTCACCACTCTCCTTCATTCTCAAGAAAATTAAATCTGGAAGCATCGTCCAAAGTCATTCTAGAAATTAGAAATGTCTAGATTCACGTGGATGGTTCCACAGTTGAGTCAGGCAGTTTGGCTAAAACCTTCTGGTCATGGGAGGGTCTCTGCTCAGAAATCCATGTTCTTTCTTTTTCTTTGAAGTGATTCTGTGTGAGCCCCTAACAGCACCTGATTTGGGAAATATGGACTGTAGTCACCCTCTGGCCAGCTTTGGCTTTACCTCCACATGTACCTTCAACTGCTCAGAAGGAACACAGTTAATCGGGGAGAAGAAAACTATTTGTGGATCATCTGGAAACTGGTCCAGTCCTAGTCCGATATGTCAAAGTGAGTAAGTTTGCCCCACTACACTGAAGACTTAAAGAAGTAGCTGATAGATGAGCAGATGGTAGGGAATGACAAATTGAAATTTTAAGTTTATTTTTCTAAATGTATGTGGCTTAAAAATAAATTTGTACACATTAATTTACTATAAAATCTTTGGCTGCTCTTGCCTCTACCTTCGATGACAGTGATTTTTTTTTCTTTTTGGCCACTCTCAACTCCTCCTATCTTAACCTTTAACTTCTAAACTCACCTGTCTCTACTGATTTATTTCTTATCCATTCTTCTATTCCACTACAATCTTACTTCTCCGTTACTCTACTAAAATGTCTCTACAAAAGTCACCAATGACCACCTAATTCCCAAAGTAATGGATACTTCTCAATTATTCCTATGCTGATGCCTCCCAAATCTGTCTGTGCCTAAGGAATGCATCTTCCTTATCACTCCATTGTCTCCCCTGACACAGTGGCTGGCAACAGGTGCTAAATTAATGCATGTTAAATTAGCATGTGAAAGAATAGTTACTCCTGTCTGCCCCTGAGACCATCTGTACCAATAACAGAAGTCTTAAAGAGAAGGATTTGTTTGTAGAAGCTATCAGAGAAGCTGATCTTTCTGTGGCCCAGGGCCAGGGTGTGGGGTAGGGAACCGGAGGACGTGGCATGGGGTCTTTTGGAGAATACTGTGTATCAGGTTTATGGGGCATTTCCTTTTAAGGCTGGGCTGCTGTCTGCTTCCTCATCTTTGTGCAGTCCATTGATGCCCTCTGTTCAGATCCTCAAGGAACTTTCACCTCCTTTCCGTCATACATTTGGGTGTGGAGATGAAAGCACCTTGAAAGGGTTCATCAAAATAATTAATGTGAAGAATCAGGGATAGTCAGACCCAGTGATATGTAAAAGTAAGTCTCTTCAATTGATGGTATCAGAAGATAGGTTTTTTTCATATTGATATTTTTTTCAATAAAGGTCTCCAAGTGAGCTTAGTTCACACTTATTAGAGGATATGTAGATATATCTTTTGACTTATTTGTGGAGGGAAATGGTAGGAATACATCATTTGAATGACAGATTAGTACAGGTCCTTGGCATGTAAACAACACATGTATATGTTTGCACTGCTGATTCCAAGTAAAAGCATTAATAGCTTCCTTTGATTGGAAGTTGCCTGGTCCAGTTCGCTTTTATTTTATTTTTCCTGAAGTCCTATTAGACCTTTTAGCCCTTCTCTGTGTTTCAGAGTCCTAACCATTGAACAGGCCTTGAAGATATAATTACAAGGATGACTTTCTTGCCAAAATTTTTAAATATATGGCCCAGGAATTCCATGGATCACAACTCTGAGGACTGAGGTTCTGTAGGAATTGCACTAGAAAAGTTGGTCTAGGTTTTGCCTCTGTTATAGGTTCATCATGGGCTTTCACATGCTAATTTCCTCATCTGTCAAAAAGAGTCCAATGGGCTATTACCAGAAGATGTAAGGAGGAATAAAGTTTAATATCATGAGAAGGCACTAAGGAAACAATGCTTTGGGTATCATGCCATGTGCCTTACTTGTTTCTCTTTCAGAACTGGACAGGAACTTCTCAATAAATAAGGAGATCGACTATAACCCCCTCTTCATTCCTGTGGCAGTCATTGTTACTGCATTCTCAGGGTTGGCATTTATCATTTTTCTGGCAAGGAAATTAAAAAAAGGTATGTGTGTTTACCTTCATATGAAAATGATGTCACTTTAACGTGGAAAAAAAAAGTAGTAACCCACAGGAAATTAAGTATGAGAGCTTCAACTAAAGCAGGATAGCACGCTCTGGGTTCCATAGCCATCCGTCCTTGGAGGTGTGTGAAGCAGCCCAGTACGTTCTTTCATTAAAATAAGTTGGCTGATTTTTTGCTTTTCACCTGACATGTCTTTTAAAAATGCCTGCTATCTTCAAGGCACCTTGCTAGGGTGTTAACAGACAAATGAGAAATTGTAATGGTTCCTTACTATTATTTAATTCTTTAAAAAGGGTATGTAATCTCTGACCTATAAGAGCCAAGATGCTTTTGATTCCAGTGAAATTCTACTAGGAATTGAACCTAATGTCCCATAAGGTTTTAAAGGCACTGCTCCCACACACAACTAACCTTGTCAAGAGTCAGACACCCGTGTGGCTCCTGACATGTGGAAGTTGCATTGTCCCTTGGGAGAAATCCACACATTTTCTCCTCACTCAGTGTCTATTCTTCTTCTTCTTCTTTTTTTTTTGTCTTTTTGCCTTTTCTAGGGCTGCTCCCACGGCATATGGAGGTTCCCAAGCTAGGGGTCTAATCAGAGCTGTAGCTGCCGGCCTACGCCAGAGCCACAGCAATGTCGGATCTGAGCCACGTCTGCAACCTACACCACAGCTCACGGCAACGCCAGATCCTTAACCCACTGAACGAGGCCAGGGATTGAACCCGCAACCTCATGGTTCCTAGTTGGATTTGTTAACCGCTGCGCCACGATGGGAACTCCTTCTTTTTTTTTTTTTTTTTTTGGCTGCACCCATGGCATGCAGAAGTTCTTGGGCCAGGAATCAAACCCATGCCACAGCAGCCACCCAAGCTGCTGCAGTGACAATGCCTGATCCAATACCAGATCCTTAGCCCTCTGCACTCCAAGAGAATGCCCTCAGTGTCTATTCATTAAGATCACAGCTTTACCAAATGCACCCCAATTCATGTTTCCCCTCCACTCTGGACTAGAAAAGAAAAAGAAACGGGATGAGGAAGGCTGCCCTAAGAAGCTAGTATCTGCTGCTTGGAACAGTAGATGGAACACTACCAGAGAAGAACAGCAACATTCCCCTCACTGCCTCCCGAGTGTGTCCAACAGTCTGTGGCAGGCCGTGGGTGTATGCCGCCACACGTGGTTGAACCAACCTGCTGGTTACAGGCCCACAGTCTGTGGCACACCCTGGGTGTGTGCTGCCACATGTGTTTGAAGTTGTCAGGTAGAAACATTTGCAAGTATGACATTCATGGACATTAGGCAGCTTTTCAGATAGTTCTGCTTCAAGTTCAGGGGCCATCAATAACCTCAGAACAACTGCTGGCCAACTGTTCTGTGTTGCCTTTGGGATCGGTTGATTGCCATTTGAATTTCACTTCCATCAAATGAATTAGTATGTCTTCTGTCCCGTGAACATGTAAAGGCTGCTTCACCACCCATTCTCACTGGTAGTTGCAGGAATACTGTCTACCAATCCCTCACGGTCTTCTGCTGTGACGTGATCTTTCATTCCAAATTTAAGAAGGGTGCTAGATATGTTTCATAACCAACCCAGAAACAAAATGGAGGGGGTGCTGTTGAAAGAACTCAATTAACTAGAAAGTGAGAGCCCTGAGCACTTAAAATGTCTCTCCTGCTGCTCTTGGAACTTCTGCTAAGATTGAATTCCATCATCTTAGATACTTTGTTATTTATTTAAGTATTGCACTAAGGGAAAAAAGAATGAGATTTTCTCCCCACTGTTGATTATCCTCTCCATTGAGACTTAAAACCTGAGCCCCATCATCCTTCCCTTCCTCCTACCTCAGACGAGGATGGTAGGAGTGAGGGGTAGAGAACAGAGTGGGTAATTACACTCTGCCCTCTGGGATAAGGGGACTGTTATCTAAAAAACTATTGGGCTGTGAGTCACCTTAGTAAGGAGGATATTCCCAAATTCCCAAATCTTTTAATAAATGTCTATAGAATAAAAAGAATAGAATTGAAGTCATGTGTATTTAGTAGTGGGGTATGGGCAGGGGGGTGTTTGATATGCAGTGATGAGAAAAGCAGTGGGGCTGTTTTTAAATTTTTTACCTTGGAGTCATTTCTGTACAAGATCTCAAACTGATAACCTGAAAACTGCATGCCCCTACTGTGGAAATCAGTGTGGGGCAAACAGGAAACAGATAACGGGCAGTTAGGCTAGTTACAGTTATGCCAACAAAGAGAACAAGACAAGAGAAGCCCCAGACGATCAATGATTTTGGAGGAAAGTCAGGGTTAATCTCACACTGAATTGTCTTTAGTTGTGAAACACCTTCTGATAGCTCCAGCTTTCAAGTGATTTTTGTCTTTTAAAAATTTAGTTGTAAGCTAGTTCTTTGAAACATGAAGAATGTTTCCTATATTCTACATAGGATCTATATCCTTTATATAGAATATATCCTAGAGACAATTATTAGGAATGATGCATAAGTTCTCAGGCTAAACCCCTAGAGCTTTTCTACTACAATATAACTGATGGACTTTTAAGGATAAAAGTCAAAAGCAATAAATCTGTATGTACACAATATTTATCCATCTGAGAAGTATATAGGCTTTAGGGGTTCAGAAAGCTGGGAAAAGTAGCCACGTACATTTTTACAGCATAGTAACCAATGAAATGACCAGAACCTTGACCCTGTGCTATCCTCAGATGGATCTTCTGAAATTGCATGTTGGCCCCTGCCCTAGTTTTCTTGATATCCTAACTTTAGCTTCTGTGTTCTGAGAATGGAAGAAGGGTGGGCTCCAGAGACATGCCTCCCTTGTACAAGGGGCTTGTCTAGAAATACTTTTTTTACCACTAGCATCTTCATTCTCTAATCAGTCATCATCACTGGCCCTGTTCAGTAAATGAGGAAACTGAGGCAATGCTATTTTAGATCAAATCTCTAAAATTCCATAGCAGCAGGGGCCAGAGTCAGAGATCAGACTCCCATCCAGATGTGCCCCCTAAAACCACTGGTCTTGGAGTTCCTGTCATGGTGCTGTGGAAACGAATCTGACTAGGGACCATGAGTTTGCAGGTTTGATCCCTGGCCTCAATCAGTGGATTAAGAATCTGATGTCGCCTTGAGCTGTGGTGTAGGTCACAGACGCTGCTCGGATCTGGCATTGCTGTGGCTGTTGCGTAGACTGGGGACTACAGCTCTGATTAGACCTCTAGCCTGGGAACCTCCATATGCCACGAGTGCAGCCCTAAAAAGCCAAAAAAAAAAAAAAACCCACTGGTCTTCATATTAACAAGGCTCTATTTTGTTCCCGCAGAAGAATTTTCTATTTGAACTAACACACAGTGTTATAACAGGACTCAAAAGTGAGCACGTGCCTCTTAGTTCCCTTTTCTTGAAACAAAAACTCTTTCAGTAGAAACAGATTCTTGCTCGTGTATTGTTCTGTGCGTCTCATCATTCCTAAAGGAAAAATCAAGTCATATGAAAATGAACAGAATCTGAAATTCATTCTGATTCGGTTCTCCCTGCTCAGGGGCTTTTGGTTCCTGTCACCTGCAGGCTAAATTTTGAAAGAAATATTTAAAATAGTAATTTCTAACATTTTAGAGTATTAAATTTAAACCTCCATATGCCACAGATGTGGCCCTAAAAAGCAAAAAAAAAAAAAAAAAGAAATTGTCTACTTTTGCTGATGCCATTTTTTTCTCTTCTATTTTTAGGCAAAAAGTCTCAGAGAAGGTAAGTTTTATCAGGAAGAAGTTTCTACATCTGTTGATCTCTTCTCTACCCCCTGTAAGGTACTTCCTGTTATAGGTAGACACATTAACTCCTTAGTAGTTATTTACATGGGGTCTCATCCAAATGAAGTTTCCAGATAAAGTAATGAATCTACTAACCTGCCTTAAAAGCTTAGATCTTTTAGTGCCAGTGGAGCTGAATGAATGAATGAATAAGTAATGCTCTATCAAAGTTAGGGCCAGTTAATGTAAAGACAGTTTTTCGGATCACTCCTGAATTTTCTTTGAGGATCAGAAACATTATGGTTTATTTCTTCTTGTCTTAGCTAAACATGAGGGTAATGCTAAATATAGCATTCAGGAAACAGTCAATTTAACAAGCATCTATTGAAAAATTAATGAATCCTGGGCCCTAAAAAGAAAGTATAATTCCCGACCCTAGGCTGTGAATGCTTGGCATTAGAAGGTAAATGATTGTTCTGATAAGCACTGGCCTTCAGAAATGTGGGAAAGGTGGGGAGCATGAATTCTTCCTGCAGCTTCCCCTAAAGAGGCAGTTTATTGGTTTGGTCTTGAACTTCAGATTTCTTCAACTGGAGAAATACATGCATGTGAAACTACAAGGCCAACTTGGCAGAAATGAAGATGGTAAAACATTTCTCACTTTCAGGGTTTAGTGACTTGCTTTGAATTTTAGAAAGGGAAGCGTCAGTCAAAAGAAAAATGGAGATGAGACTTTGGTGACAGCTAGAGTGCTAGACAACAGGGCTCCCTTTGAAAATGCTAGAGGAAATGAAGCAAGATTGTCCCTGAGGAGGCTGTTGTTTTGTTCAGGCGACCATAACACCAATCACAGATTGTTGTTGAGAAGTTCTTAGTAGGTTAGTGAACTGAAGCTTAGAATGCAAAAGAAAAACTGGGGAGACATGAGGCAACAGGGGCTGATTATAAAAGAATTTATAAGCCATATGAAAGAGCATGGACTTAGCCTTGAGGTCTTTGGGGTATTACTATGAGAGGCTGTAGCAGATGAATGCCATGCTGAAATGAGCACCTCGCGAGGATCACTTTGCATAAAAGGATGCCAGCATGGGAGCTGAGTGAAGCAAAATACTGTTTGGAGGCGTTTGAAGTTATTAAGTTAAAGCTGATGATGTCTATCTAGGGCAACAGTAAAGAGGATGAGTTCATGAGATAACTAGTGGTACAATCAAGTAAATACAATTATTAACTGGCTAAGAAAGAGAGAAAGAAGAGAATCAAATCAGTCACCATTGTTCTAATCTGGGAACTGGTGGATGGTTAATCTCTCTGCTATCCTCTTTACTGAGAAGGGAACCCAAAGAATGAGAAGCTTTGGAGGTGACAGTTATGGGTTTGGTTTTGTACCTGTTCAGCTCTAGGTGTCTGTGACTCATCTGTGGTCTGTTGGTTCTATCTGTACCAAAAGAAATTGATTTGGAGGTTCTCACATCACAGAATCTCAGGAACAGGTACAAACACGCAAGATTATGTGCAGTAGAGGCATGGAAGAGGATGTGGGTGAGAGGGCAGGGACCAGAGGAAAGTCAGTATCAGACAAATCAGCTAAGGAAAAGGAGAATGGGAAAAGGTTGCCAGAGAGGCAGAAGGAAAATGAGGAAAGGATGAGGTCATGACTCTTAGGAAAGAAGGGAATGGAAATGATCTCAAATACTATTAGGAGAACCAGTAGGTTTCCATGGATGTAGTATGGTATCAGAGGGAAATTGTTTTCAATGATGAGGTCATGATAGCCAGGGGCTGAAAAATCCATGGAGGTAAGAAAGTGGAGGTACAACATGTACATCATCTCTTGGCTAAAGGAGGTGAGAGAGTCAGGAGAGCTAACTGGATAGGGACAAAGGGTCAGTGAAGTTTCTTTTGTTCTATTTTCTTTTATTGTCCTATCTTCCACTAGATAGTGTAGCTAGGATCCTAGACCCTTCTCTAGGCTGACATCCCCATCTATGTGGGCAGGAAATCCACAAGATATAAAGATTTCTTTCATGCCCACACCCACTGAGTGAAAGTCTTTTCTGGCACCATCTACCCAAAGCTGTTTTCTGGCCACAGGAACCACCTGTGTTTTAATTGCCACTAGATGGAAGCAGATCAATTCAACTTTTTAGATAACCTTGGGGGACAGGAAGAGCTTCTGGCAGGAAGATTATTAGTGTTGGGTTAATCACCATATTAAGCTAATTGCCATATTAAGTTTAATGGTTCACCGATTTTTCAAATGAATCAATCAACCAGCTGTTTATTGAACACCTTTGTTTCGGATCAGTGCTAAGCTTGACTGAGAGACCAAAAGGAGTAAGTCCTTGTGCCTGACCTCAGGGAGATCATTATCTAGTTGAGTTAAGACAGAAAGATAGGAAGAAAATTAGGAAAAACCAAAGCAGAATGTGTAATGGTCAGTGAAGTCTATATTGAAGACAAGACTTTTCAATACAGAAGAAGTTTGGTGATCACAGAAAACCTTATAAAGAAGATGGACCCTAGGTTGGTTTTTGAAGGATAGATAGGATTTAGGTGTATGGGGAGAAGCAGGAAAGGCAATCTAAAAGAGGGAAATGATGTTAAGTGGCATGATGCTGGCACTCTGAAAGCATGGTCAGAGCCCAGTGGATAGAACTACCAAGAGCCCAGGATATATTGGGGGTGCTGTGAACAGAATTTAGAAGGGAAGTCTCGCTCCACCACACAGGTTTGAATTCTTCACCAGACATTCTAAAAGGACCTGGCAAGAAAGAAATATCTGCCCAGCTGCCTTGGGATACTTCAAATTTATTGGACCAAGTGACCATAGAATCATAGAATTTTTGTTCTGAACAGGATCTCGATGGACATGGTTTTCAAACTCTCTTAATAATTGAGCTAATTGAATAACCTTCCTATAGTCCTTGAGCTAGTGACAGTTAGTTTCAGTAATATTAAACATGTATCAAATGTTAATTCAATGCTGTGC
The DNA here is from genome assembly GCF_016906955.1 of Phacochoerus africanus. Taxonomy (NCBI): domain Eukaryota; kingdom Metazoa; phylum Chordata; class Mammalia; order Artiodactyla; family Suidae; genus Phacochoerus; species Phacochoerus africanus. The sequence goes on from NC_062549.1 coordinate 81,567,665, forward strand.
ACTGTTCTGAGTGTTTTACATGTCTTAAATCATTAAATTTTGCCTACAAATCCTGTGTGTATAGGTATTAATATTTCCATTTTACTGGTGAAGGAAGAGAGAAATTCAATAACTAGGCAAAGCTGAGATTTGTACCCATCTAGATCCAAAGATCATGCTCTGAACCTTAATGCTTCTAGAACTCAGGTATCTTGATGCCCAGGCTGGAGGTGTAAGTCCCAGATACCCTCCTCCTCCAGTAGTGTAATTTTTTATTTTGCACTGAAACCAGTGTGTGATGGCACTGAGGAAGGGTGGGGTGGATGAAATAGGGTGTGTTTCCAGAAAAAGCCAAAGGTAAAATGAACACTATCACACTCAACACTACATATCAGTTTTTGTTGTTGTTTATTTAAAGTCCTTGAACTGACATTCACAGTCCTTTGAGCTTATTCCTATTAGCATTTGGTTGGTGAATGACTGACTCCTAGGGCATTTGTGGTTTCAACTCTTGCTGGGTTATTTTGACTCTTCTGCAAAATGGTTCTGTTTATCACCTCATTTGGTTTCTAGAATCTAAATTCTGCCTGGGTAAAAGCTACACCCAAGATACACAGGAAGATACGATGCCAACCTCAGAGGAGGGTATATGTGAGATTTTGTTTTCAGAAACATTTTCATCTCTATAACTGGCAAGCACGTTTGCAGCTGCTGAACTGTGGTTTACTCTGGCAGTTCATCATGAGAACAGAATCTCAGAATCTTGTTCTCCTTTTGAGAGGTGTTATTAAGACCTACCATATTTGGTTCTCCCCTATTCTTTCCAAGAATGAGACAGTTGTTTTGTGCACACATACATACCACTTTTTTTCTCATGAAACTAAATTTGTCATCATCTCCTTAAATCCTATGCCACTAGAATCAGGCATTTAGAACCACCACCACACCTTGCATGAATTTTGGTTTTCTCTGATTTCTCTATCCATGTGAACATGTTGTCTTCTACTTTTCTGGCTTTCTGCTGTTCAAAATCTATCTAAAATGTCCTTTATATTCACTGGATCTGAAGACAAAGCCTGTACTGCTGAGATTTCTCTCAGTGTGATCTGAGGACCAGCCGCTTACACATTACCAGGGAGCTTGTTAGAAGCCATAAAAAAGAGGTAAATAATTCTATTTGCAGGAACATGGATGGACCTAGAGATTATTTTACTAAGTGAAGTAAGCCAGACAAAGACAAACATCATATGATATCACTTATATGTGGAATCTAACCAAAGTGACACAAATGAATCTGTGTGCAGAACAGAAACAAATTGACAGACATAAAAACAAACTTATGGTTACAGAAGGAGAAAGGGAGAGGGAAATAAATTAGGAGGTTAGGATTAACATATACACAGTACTGTGTATAAAGCAGATAAAAAACAGGAACCAACTTATATAGTACAGGCAACTATATTCAATAATTTATAATAACCTATAAGGGAAAAAAATCTGAAAAGAATAGACATATTTCTATGTCTATGACTGAATCACTTTGCTGTACACCTGAAACTAACACAACATTGTAAATCAACTATACTTCAATTTTTTTTATTACTCAATGAATTTTATTACATTTATAGTTGTACAACGATCATCACAACCCAATTTTATAGCATTCCCATCCCAAACCCTCAGTGCCTCCCCCCAACCCCCAACCTGTCTCATTTGGAAACCGTAAGTTTTTCAAAGTCTATGAGTCAGTATCTGTTCTGCAAAGAAGTTCATTGTGCTCTTTTTTAAGATTTCTCATGTAAATGATAGCATTTGACATTGGGATCTCACTGACTGAGTTCACTTAGCATGATAATTTCTAGGTTCATCTATGTTGCTACAAATGCTGTTATTTCTTTCCTCTTAATGGCTGAGTAAAATTCCATTTGTATATGTACCACATCTTCTTTATCTACTCCTCTGTCAATGGGCATTTAGGTTGTTTCCATGTCTTGGCTATTGTATAGAGTGCTGTAATGAACACTGGAGTACATGTATCTTTTTGAGTCGTGGTATTCTCTGGATAGAAGCCCAGGAGTGAGATTGCTGGATCAACATGTAATCCTACTTTTAGTTTTCTGAGGAATCTCCATACTGTTTTCCACAGTGGTTGCATCAAGTTACATTCCCACCAACATTGTAATAGAGTTCTCTTTTCTCCACACCCTCTCCAGCACTTATTGATTATAGATTTTTTGATGATGGCCATTCTGGCCAGTGTAAAGTGGTACCTCATAATGGTTTTGATTTGAATATCTCTTGTAATGAGTGATGTTGAGCATCTTTTCATGTATTTTTTGGCCATCTGTATGTCTTCTTTGGAGAATTGTCTGTTTAGATCTTCTGCCCATTTTTTGAAGGGGTTGCTTGTCTTTTTGTATTGAGCTGCAGAAGGTGTTTATAAATTTTGAAGATTAACCCCTTCAAATGGGGTCACTTCATTTGCAGATGTGTTCTCCCATCCTGTGGGTTGTCTTTTTATTTTGTTTAGGGTTTCCTTTCCTGTGCAGAAACTTTTTTTTTAAATATTCCATTGTGTATAACTCTGACACTTTTTTAAAAAATTTTTTTTCCCGCTGTACAGTATGGGGATCAAGTTGCTCTTACATGTATACATTTTTCCCCCACCCTTTTTCAAAAAAATTTTTTTTTGGTTTTTAAAAAAAATTTTAAAAAGAAAAGAAATGCAGAATCTCAGCCTCCCCACCCCCTGACTTGAATCAGCATCTATACTTTCACATTACGTCTGGATCATGAGCGTGTGCAAGGGTAAAAACTGCTGCTTTAGGGTTCTTTTCTCATTTTTGTGCCTTAGTGAATATCCTGGCATTTTGTAACTCCTCTGAAAGATAGCTTCTTCATTCCCCTTCTGACCTTGAGTGAATGTTTTCTTTTACTACCAACATTTTACTTATGCACTTTTTAAGCCCTTTAATTTAATTTATATTCCTTTGTTTTTCACTCAGCATGGATGATCCATATTAAACCACCTGGTGTGAAAGGAAATACTTGGGATACTGAAGTATCACTGGATCCTTCAGATCTGTCCATGACAAGTTTTGCCTCGTGGCATCTCCTGCACTGAAGATGAAGTGTGTGTTTTTCAGTGCATCTGAAAAGTTTTCAGCATGAAACTTCAGCCGCTCCGTCTGTTCCCATTTTGCCCCTCATCCGCTCCCCCCACCTTCAGTTGGCAGTTGTAGTCTTTATTAGTTCAGTCTCTTATTCTCTTTTCCATGGAGAAACAAGACCACAGGGAAAAAATTGCTGTGGAATACAAATATACTGATTTTACTCTCTTTCTTGACTCTTGCTTCCAGGTTCAATTCAGTGCTGTATCTGATGACATACACTTCTAAATACAGCAAAAATCTGATATATATGCAACTACAAGCTCACTTTTGTGATACATTTTACCCTCCTGCCCTCTAGTATATTTTGAGAGCATAGTCTTATAAAAAGTTCATAAAATTATCCTGCTTTCTAACTCCAGCAAAGTAATGGGGTTCTGCTCCCAATAGGAAAAATTCTATTGCACCATGGCTTCACCTTCTATAAGTGGAGGCCATCCTATTTAACTGACTCCAGTCTACCACCTCCTTAGCCAACTCCCTTTCTCATTTGGCTGACTTCCACATCATCAACATCTCATGAGCACCGAACAAAAGGAGAGAAGAGAAAGCAAGCTTGCACTGTTTTGTTTGTTCATTTTGGATTTGGGTTTTGATGTCTCTTTTTTATTAACCCAATCTAGATTTCTTGAAATCAGTGTTTCCTTTATGACCACTCTATCATTAATAAAGAAATGTCATTACCAGAATGCCAGCTGTGGGCATCTCTTTGATACTACACAGGAGAGTTAAAATAAGTAGAAAGAATTCTTTGACTTGTGCTGAAATGCTCCTCCTTCCTCACTGCCAGTCCTCACATGTATCTACCTAGATTCTGTCTACTCTTTATGAGTCATCTCAGGCATCCACTATCCTGGCTGCTTTTTTCATAACTAGTCCTTAAGTAGTCCAAACTGTGGCAATCTCCCCTTCCTGACCTCCCACTGAAAAATTAGTCTGTTAACATTCAATTTTGTACCTAAGTACAGTTTTTTTTTTTTTAATGTTGCCTGGTTTTTTATTTTTAAAATTTTGGTATGTATATTTTCTCCCCAGTGAAATTCTACTCCCTGTAAGGGCAGAGATTGTGCCACATACCTGGAGTGTCTAATTCACTACTTGACTCTTACTAAATATCAAATAAATGTATTCAAAATAAATCAGAAAGAGCAAATAGTGTATTGCTGATATGGTTACTGCAAACTCACTCTCCATGGCATGTGATGACCCAAACAGATACACATTTAATGTCGAGGGCCGAATTCTCTCTCTTTTTTCTTTTTTGGTCATGCCCACAGCATGCAGAAGTTCCTAGGCTAGGAATCAAACCCATAGCACAGTTGTAAACAGAGCCACGGCAGTGACAATGCCAGATTCTTAGTCTGTTGAGCCATGAGGGGACTCCAAGGGCTGAATTCTTATCAGAGAATGGGGCCCTGTGTAAAAACTAGTTCAAAATACCTGCTTGCCCTTTGGCCAATACAGCTTTCAATACAAACCTGTGTTTGTTATGAGAATGTTTTTTTTTTTGGTAATGAGTTTATATTCCTTTCTCAAAGCCATCTCAGATTTTGCATTACATGAGGGGTGTCACAAATGATTCTCCATGTTGTGCACCATAAATTGAGGATGTGCCATTCACATTCATGTAGCTTAAAACATATCTCTCAGAGTTGGGCAGTGCACAGACTCATATGGCAGCTCTGACTGCAAAAGCTTATCCAACTAGGACATCAGGAGAAAGAGTGCAAGTGGAGGCTACTTCTTTGGGGTAAGATATAGACAGACTGAAAAACTCGGTCATATGCTTAAGCCCTAAGGCTACTATGTGATCTTAGGAATTACATCATGCTGTATTCCTTAAAGATTCATAAGATTCATAAAAAAGATTCATGGGATTCCCGCCGTGCTCAGCAGAAATGAATCCTACTAGGAACCATGAGGTTGCAGGTTCGGTCCCTGGCCTCGCTCAGTGGGTTAAGGATCTGGCATTGACGTGAGCTGCGGTGTAGGTCACTGATGTGGCTGGATCCCACATTGCTGTGGCTGTGCTGTAGGCTGGCAACTGTAGCTCCGATTTGACACCTGGCCTGGGAACCTCCATATGCTGTGAGTGTGGCCCTAAAAAGAAAAAAAAAAAAAGATTCATAAGATAAATTTCTCAAAGACCTTGGATTTAAACTCCCTAAGACTTAGTCATAAGTATGAAATATGCCTTGTTGACCTCACAGGGTTATTACAATGATTGAGTTGAGTATGAAATTTTTTTCCACCCAAATCTTGACTTTCATGCATTCTTAGTATAGGATTCTGGGTCTTCTCCTGAGATTAGAAGCCAGAAGGGGTCCTTCACTTGTGTTCAAATAGAAACCCACTGCTCAGATTTTCACCACAGATCAGCTCTGCTATGATGGAAGGGAATGAGTTGGGGTATCAGACCCACACTGCTGGAATCCTGCTTCTGGTGTGACCCTGCCAGTCATTAACTTCTCTGAATTTCATGTTTATTTATGAAATGGGGATACCATTGTCTTCCATGTAAAGTTGTGCTCCAGATTAAACAAAATAACCCTTTTCTCCCATAAGCCAGAATATCAGCCTTCATAAAACCAACAGAGTCCAAGGAAAATGGAATGATCCATTCCTCTGGATTTGTTCACCAGAGCTCAGTGGAGCTGGGCTGTATTATTTTAGTTTCCTTAAGAAATATTTTATTCAGGAATTCCCATCGTGGCTCAGTGGTTAACAAATCCGAGTAAGAACCATGTGGTTAACAATTCCCATCGTGGCTCAGTGGTTAACAAATCCGAGTAAGAACCATGAGGTGTTGCTGTGAGCTGTGGTGTAGGTAGCAGACACGGCTCGGATCCCCCAGTTGCTGTGGCTGTGGCCAAGGCCGGTGGCTACAGCTCTGATTAGACCCCTAGCCTGGGAACCTCCATATGCTGTGGGTGTGGCCCTAGAAAAGGCAAAAAGACAAAAAAAGAAAAAAAAGGAAAAAAAATATTTTATTCAATTAAAATTTAATCTTATGACTTTAGCTCTGATGAGAAAAATCTGTCCGCTAAGTGTGACCCACTTCCCATGTGTGGCTTTACTTTTCATTCCTTGGGCTCCCTGAGACTGCTCTGTTCCTTGACTCATGTCTGAAATAGACCTATTCATACTGTGGAAAACTAATAAAGTTATCCTTTAGATCTATGCTCTTCCCCTTTAAAGTTCCTATTCTCTTCCAGCTGACTCATCTTTTTGTTTCCCTCTCTGTCAAAATTTCTTCTAAAATTTCCCTTTTCTTGACTACAGTAATTTGATTCTTCCTTCTGTTCACATGCTCTATTCAGGAAAGAAAAGCTGTCACCACAAAAACAACTCATAACCCATGGCGAGGGATAGGAAAATTATTAGGAGAAATAATAGGATTTTCATATCCCTTTGGCCTGTCAGATCTAGGGAGCACATGGCATTGTGTGAGATACAGCCTTCCCTGCATGTCCCTAAAAGGTTTCACTGGAACTCAGCTTTACTCAGCATCTTGGTATGATGTTTGGCCCAAGTAATAAATCAAGCTGTAGTGTTTCCAATACTAATAGTTCAAACAGCAGTAGTCGCCATGATGATGATAATAGTAGACTAACAGGTTTTTTTTCTAAGTTCATTATTTTAAGGTTATTTTAGTTGGCATCCAATTATCTTATTTGGCATCCAAATCTAAATCAGGAGAAAATGTTCTCTTTTTAAATTTATTTTTTATTGTTATTTCCCCCAACATACTTTTTTTCCCCACTGTATAACAAGGGGACCCAGTTACACATACATGTATACATAATTTTTTCTCCTGTTGTCATGCTGCGTTGTAAGTATCTAGACATAGTTCTCAGTGCTACACAGCAGGATCTCATTGTAAGTCCATTCCAAGAGCAATAGTTTGCATCGGTTAACCCCAAGCTCCAAATCCCTCCCACTCCCTCCCTCTGCCCCTCCCCCCAGGCAAGCACAAGTCTATTCTCCAAGTCCATGATTTCTTTTCTGTGGAAAGGTTCATTTGTGCTGTATATTAGATAACAGATATGAGTGATATCAAATGGTATTTGTCTTTCTTTTTCTGACTTATTTCACTCAGAATGAGAGTCTCTAGTTCCATCCATGTTGCTACAAATGGCATTATGTCATTCTTTTTTATGGCTGAGTAGTATTCCATTGTGTATATATACCACATCTTCCTAATCCAATAGTCTGTCGATGGACATTTGGGTTGTTTCTATGTCTTGGCTATTGTGAATAGTGCTGCAACGAACATGTGGGTGCATGTGTCTTTCTTTTTTTGGGGGGGGGGGTTTGTCTTTTTGCCATTTCTTGGGCTGCTTCCACGGCATATGGAGGTTCCCAGGCTAGGGGTCGAATCGGAGCTATAGCCGCCGGCCTACGCCAGAGCCACAGCAAGGCAGGATCTGAGCCACGTCTGCAACCTACACCACAGCTCACGGCAACGCCAGATCGTTAACCCAGTGAGCAAGGGCAGGGATGGAACCCGCAACCTCATGGTTCCTAGTCGGATCTGTTAACCACTGCGCCATGACGGGAACTCCGCATGTGTCTTTTTTAAGGGAAGTTTTGTCTGGATATATGGCCAAGAGTGGGATTGCTGGGTCATATGGTATAGATTTCTAAGGTACCTCCATACTGTTCTCCACAATGGCTGTACCAGCTTACATTCCCACTAAGAGTGCAGGAGGGTTCCCTTTTCTCCACACCTCCTCCAGCAATTGTTATGTGTGGACTTATTAATGATGGCCTATCTGACTAGTGTGAGGTGGTATTTCATGGTAGTTTTGATTTGCATTTCTATAATAATCAGGGATGTTAAGAGCATTTTTTCATGTGCTTGTTGGCCATCTGTATATCTTCCTTGGAGAAATGTCTATTCAGCTCTTTTGCCCATTTTTCCATTGAGTTGTTGGCTTTTTTGCTGTTGAGTTGTATAAGTTGCTTGTATATTCTAGACATTAAGCCTTTGTCAGTTGCCTCATTTGAAACTATTTTCTCCCATTCTGTAAGTTGCCTTTTTGTTTTCTTTTTGGTTTCCTTTGCTGTGCAAAAGCTTGTCAGTTTGATTAGATCCCATTGGTTTATTTTTGCTTTTATTTCTGTTGCTTTCTGAGACTGACCTGAGAAAACATTTGTAAGGTTGATGTCAGAGAATGTTTTGCCTCTGTTCTCTTCCAGGAGTTTGATTGTGTCTTGTCTTCTATTTAAGTCTTTCAGCCATTCTGAGTTTATTTTCGTGCATGGTGTGAGGGTGTGTTCTAGTTTCACTGATTTTCATGCAGCTGCCCAGGTTTCCCAGCAATTCTTGCTGAATTAAATGTCTCTTTCCCATTTTATGTTCTTACCTCCTTTGTGGAAGATTAATGGACCATAGATGTCTGGGTTTATTTCTGAGTTCTCTATTCCGTGCCATTGGTCTGTCTGTCTGTTTTGGTACCAGTACCACACTGTCTTGATCACTGTGGCTTTGTAATATTGCTTGAAGTCTGAAACAGTTTTGTCTCTTGCTTGGTTTTTGTTTCTCAGGATTGCTTTGGCAATTCTGGGTCTTTTGTGGTTCCATATAAATTTGTAGATTGTTTGTTCTAGTTCTGTGAAAAATGTCATGGGTAATTTGATAGAGATTGCATTGAATCTGTAGATTGCTTTGGGTAGTATGACCATTTTTACAACATTAATTTTTCCAATCCAGGAACATGGAATATCTTTCAATTTCTTTACATCTTCTTTAATTTCCTTGATTAATGTTTTATAGTTCTCAGCATATAAATCTCTCACCTCCTTGGTCAGGTGTATTCCCAGATATCTGATTTTTTGGAGTGCCATTTTAAAAGGTATTGTATCTCTGTATTTCTTTTCTAATATTTCATTGTTAGTATACAGAAATGTGACCGATTTCTTAATGTTAATCTTATATCCTGCTAATTTGCTGAATTTGTTGATCAGTTCAAGTAGTTTTGGGGTTGAGTCCCTGGGGTGTTCTATATACAGTATCATGTCATCTGCATACAGTGACTGATTTACCTCTTCTCTTCCTATTTTGATGCCTTTTATTTCTTTTGTTTGTCTGATTGCTTGTGGCTAGGATTTCCAATACTATGCTGAATAGCAGTAGTGAGAGTGGGCATTCCTGTCTTGTTCCAGATTTTAGTGGGAGGGCTTTCAATTTTTCTCCATTGAGTATTATATTTGCTGTGGGTTTGTCATAAATGGCTTTGATTATGTTAAGGAATGTTCACTCTGTGCCCACTTTGGTGAGAATTTTGGTCATAAATGGATGTTGGACTTTGTCAAATGCTTTTTCTGCTTCTATTGAGATAATCATATGGTTTTTTACTTTTCTTTTGTTAATGTGGTATATGATGTTGATTGATTTGTGTATGTTGAACCATCCTTTTGAACCTGGGATGAATCCCACCTGGTCGTGGTATACGATCTTTTTGATAGGTTGTTGAATTCGGTTGCCCAAAGTTTCGTTGAGAATTTTTGCGTCTATATTCATCAGACATATTGGCTGATAGTTTTCTTTTTTGGCGGTATCTTTGGTTTTGGAATTAGAGTGATGGTGGCATCATAGAATGTCTTTGGGAGTGTGCCTTCTTCTTGAAAAAGTTTAAGGAGGATGGGTATAAGTTCCTCTTTGTATATTTGGTAGAATTCACCTGTGAAGCCATCTGGTCCTGGACTTTTATTTGTAGGGAGTGTTTTTATGACGTATTCAATTTAATTTCTAGTGATGGGTCTGTTCCTTCTTGATTCAGTTTTGGCAGGCTATAAGACTCTAGAAAGTTGTCTATTTCTTCCAGATTATCAAATTTGTTGGCATATAATTGTTCATAGTATTCTCTTTTTTTTTTTTTGTATTTCTGCAGTATCTGTTGTGATTTCTCATTTTTCATTTCTTATTTTGTTTATTTGGGTTTTCCTCTTCTCTTTTTAGTGAGTCTAGCTAGAGGTTTGTCAATTTTGTTTACCTTTTAAAAGAATAAGCTCTTGGTTTGATTGTTCTTTTTCTATTGTTTTTTGAATCTCTATTTTATTGATTTCCTCTTTCATCTTTATGATCTCCTTCCTTCTGCTGACTTTAGGGGGTTTTTTGTTCTTCTTTTTCTAATTCATTTAGGCGATGGGTTAAGTTGTCAATTTGAGATCTCTCTTCTTTTTTGAGGAAGGCCTGTATTGCTATGAATTTCCCTCTGAGCACTGCTTTTGCGGCATCCCATAGATTTTGAGAGCTTGTGTCTTCTTATCATTTGCCTCGAGGTATTTTTTAATTTCTTTCTCAATTTCCTCACTGACCCATTGGTTTTTTAGTAGCATGCTGTTTAGTCTCCATGTAGTAGGTTTTTTCTCATTTCTTTTCCTGTGGTTGGTTTCTAGTTTCATGCCATTGTGGTCAGAGAAGATACTTGAAATAATTCCTATACTCTTAAATTTGTTGAGGTTAGCTTTGTGCCCCAACATGTGATCAATTCTTGAGAATGTTCCATGCATACTTGAGAAGAATGTGTATTCTGATTTTTTTTTGGATGTAATGTCCTGAAAATGTCAGTTAAGTCTAACTTTTCCATTGTTTCCTTTAGGATCTCTGTTGCCTTATTGGTTTTCTGTCTAGAGGATCTGTCCATTGATGTGTGTGGGGTATTAAAGTCTCCTACTATGATTGTATTCCCATCGATTTCTCTTTTTATTTCTGTTAATATTTGTGTATGTATCTGGGTGCTCCTATATTTGGGGCAAATATGTTGATGATTGTAATATCCTCTTCTTGAATGGATCTTTTTACCATTAAATAGTGTCCTTCTTTGTCTTTCTTTATGACCTTCATTTTATAGTATATTTTGCCTGATATGAGTATTGCTACTCCTGCTTTCCTGTCTTGTCCATTGGCATGAAATATCTTTTCCCACCCCCTCAATTTCAATCTATATGTGTCCTTTGTCCTAAGGTGAGTTTCTTATAGACAGCAGATTGAAGGTTTATGCTTTTTTATCCAATCAGCCACTCTGTGTCTTTTGACTGGAGCATTCAGTCCATTGACATTTAAGGTGATAATTGATAGGTGACTATTTATTACCATTTTAAACCTCATTTTCCAGTTGATTCTATAATTCTCCATTCTTCCTTTCTTTTTTTTTTGGTTGGATGGTCTCCAATTATTTTCTGTTTGAGTACTTTTTTTTTTCATTTTTTGTGAATGTAATTTTCGGTTTTGATTTGTGCTTGTCCTGTTTTTTAAGTATGTTAACCCCTTTCTATAATTGTGTTTTAGCCTGACAGTCCTGTAGGTTTAAACACTTAATTACCATAATAAAATTTTTTTAAAAAGAAAAGAACAAAAAAGAAAAAAAAATCTATTTATTTCCTTACTTCCATTGCCCACATTTTACGATTTTTATGTCTGTTATTTTATTTTAAACATCTTCATGATTAGATCTGTATGCTGGCTTATTTAAGTGACTGCTCTCTGATTGTGGTTTCTTCTATCCTAGTTCTTCCTCTTTTTTTTTTTTAATTTAGAGAAGCCTTTTCAGCATTTCTTTTAGAATGGGTTTTGTATTGCTGTATTCCTTTAGCTTTGTTTGTTGGAGAAATTTTTATTTCCCCTTCTATTTTAAATGATATTCTTGCTGGATAGGGTATTCTAGGTTGCATATTTTTTCCTTTCAGTGCTTTAAATATCACCTGCCATTCCCTCCTGGTCTGTAGAGTTTCTGTAGAGAAATCAGCTGATAGTCTTATGGGAGTTCCCTTATAACTGACACTTTGCTTTTCTTTTGCTGCTTTTAGGATCCTCTCTTTATCTTTAACTTTTTATTATAATATGTCTTGGTGTGGGTCTCTTTGGATTCAACTTGTTTGGGGCCTTCTGTGCTTCCTGTATCTTCATATCAGTATCCTTTAGATTTGGAAAGTTTCCAGTGATAATTTCTTCAAATATATTTTCAATCCCCTTTTCTTTTTCTTCTCCTTCTGGAATTCCTATTATGCATAGATTGGCCCACTTTATATTATCCCATAGGTCTCTTATATTGCTTTCATGTTTTTTTCATTTGGTTTTCTGTCTGATGTCCTGTTTGCATGATTTCCATTATTATTCTATCTTCCACATCACTAATTCATTCCTCTGCATTATTCATTCTGGTTTTTACTGCCCTTAGCTCAGTTTGTGTCTCTGCAAATGAATTTTCTAGTTTTTCTTGGCTCTTCCTTTTATTTTCTAGTTCCTTTCTGAGGGAGTCTGTTACTGTTCATATCTTCTTTTAATTCCTTCAGTATTTTCACTATCTCCCTCTGGAACTCCAAGTCTGTCAGACTGCAGAAGTCTGTTTCATTGTTGACTGCTTTAGGTGAGTTCTCCTGTTCCTTTAACTGGGATAGTTTCTGAGCTTCTTCATTTTGCTTGTGTTTTTCTTTTTCGTGGTGGAGGTGAACTCCCCATGGCCGGGCGGGGTTTGCCCTGATGCTACTGCAGAGTGCTTCCTGAGGGCAGGCAGTGTTGGCTGGACTGCTTTGAGGCAGTGGGGCATTTCCCAAGGGTGGATGGGGCTAGCCATGTCACTCCAGCAGAGGGTACTTTCTGAGGGCGAGCAGGGCTAGCAGAGTCACTCCCAGGCAAAGGAGCACTTCTTGAGGGTGTGCGGGACTGGCAGGTCACATTGTGGTGGAGGTGCACTTCCCGTGGCTGGGAAGGCTTGTCCTGGTGCTCCTGGGCTGCAGAGCTCTTCCTGAGGGCAGGCGGTGCTGGGCGGCTTGCTCTGCAGGATTGGTGCACTTCTTGTGTGTGGGCAGGCCGGGCCAGGGAAAGCCATAGTGGTAGTTGGCTTCCCACAGGTGGTGAGGCCAGTCTGCCCAGATGGCAGGAGGCTTCTGGCCAGGCGCATGTGGGGTAGGGGAAGGGGGATGTCCTAGGAAGCTCTGCTCTCTAGTAGCTGGTGGGCAAGCATACTCACTGTGGTACAAGGAGTATTCTATGGTGGCCCGCCCCTTCTCCTCTCCTGTCCCAAACACCGGCACCTTGTGTCTCCTGTGCATCCAGACCTTCTCCTGGGTTCCCTCTGTTGTGGCTTTCCACTCCCCAGCCCTTAGTGTATTGCTCTCTCCACCTGCAATGCACCGCTTCCTAGTCCCTCAGGCTGTCTTCACACAGCCAACTTCAGCCGGCTCCCAGAGACTAATTTCCAGAGCCTAGGTCTCCATGCCCAGCCCTCACCTGAGCATTTCAGTTTTTGGTGTCTGTGCCAGTGGTTCAGATGATCTGGGAGGCTCTCACTCTGCTTTTCAGATCTCAGACCTGCTGCTGTGCTTTTCTCCGTGTTTGGAGATCCCTCCGACTAGGTTGATCTTTCCATTGGTTAGGTGACTTTCCAGGGTGTGGTTTCCCTTTCTCCTTCACAGTTCCCTCTTGGTGTGCCAGTCTGGTCCTAATTCCCCTTCTCTCTCTCTCCTCTTTTCTCTTGTTTTACCCAGTATGTCAAGAGATTCTTGCCATTTTGGGAGGTTTAAGTTCTTCTGCCAGCATTCTGTTGCTGTTTTGTGAGTCATTTTATGTGTAGATGTGGTTTTTTTTGTGTGTTTGTTGAAAGGGCGAGCACATCCCCCTGCTCTTCTGCCATCTTGCCTCCTCCCAAGAATGTCCTCTTAATAATCCTCTAAGGCTGAAGGTGAGACCCAGCAGACTCCGTGTTGGTGGGAACTTAAGCAGTACTTATATGTAATTAGGCTGCCCTGTTCTGTGCAAGAAAATGCAGGGAAGTTAGTTTTCTTTGCCCCTGTGTGAGTGTGAGAAGGAGAAAGAGGGAAGAGCTGGGAAGTTGTGGGAAGCAAGACCCCCATAGGGGCAGCCCTGCCTCTTAGGACTAATGAAAATATTAAATCGTGTGATTCTCTTCTCATTGCACAAACTTGTAAACAATTACTACAAACATAGATCCATATTCAGGTTGCTTTCCTTAGTTTGGGAAAATAGCAGGTGTGAAAGAATAGCCACAAAAAGCAATGTCGGAACAAAAGATTTTGGCAGAAACAAAATATTTAGAAGAAAATCAGTACCAAGGCAAGCATGAAAAGTAAGATCTCTGGGAATTTTGAGAAATCAATGAGGGATTTGGGCTTCCACAATGATCAGTACTTTAATCCATTGTATAATCTATTAATATTACTTCATAAAATCCATTAATAATCTGGATTTTAAGGGGCAGAGGGACCCCACTTAACATCTGGGTTATATTCCCCATAGAATTTAACACTTTGCCACAGGTATTATTATATCCATTTCAAATTTTAAGAAACTGAGGCTCAGAGACATTAGATAACTTAAGTCCACATGGATAGTAAATGTCCAACAGGTAAGGAAAGGTGGTATTGAAAAGAGCTATGTGTGACAGGAGCTTAATTTCCAAAATATGCAAACAGCTCATACAACTCAATAACAAAAAGCAAACAACCCAATCAAAAAATGGACAGAAGATTGAAATAGACACTTGTCCAAAGAAGACATACAAATAGCCAATAGACACATGAGAAGATGCTAATTATCAGAGAAATGCAAATCAAAACTATAATGAGGTATCACCTCACACCAGTCAGAATGGCCATCATCAAAAAATCCACAAATAAATGCTAGAGAGGGTGTGGTAAGTGTGTAAATTAGTGGCAGCACTATAGAAAACAGTATGGAGGTTCCTTGAAAGACTAAAAATGGAGTTACCATATGATCCAGTTATCCCATTCCTGAGCACATCCAGAGAAAACTCTAATTCAAAAAGGTAATGTGCCCCAGTGTTCATAGCAGCATTATTTACAATAGCTAACACATGGAAGCAACCTAAATGTCCATCAGTGGATGAATGGATAAAGATTTGGTATATACATACAATGGAATACTACACAGCCATAGAAAAGAATGAAATAATGCCATGTGCAGCAACAGAGATGGGTATAGAGATTATAAAACTGAGTGAAGTGAGTCAGACAAATACAAATATATATCACTTATATATGGAATCTAAAATATGATACAAATGGACAACTTATTTACAAAACAGAAACAGACTCCCAGACATAGAAAACAAATTTATGGTTACCAAATGGGAAAAGGGGTGGGGGAGGGATAAATTAGGAGTTTGGTACCAGCAAATACATATTTCTATATATAAAATAGATAAACAGCAAGGACCTACTATACAGCACTGGGAACTACATTCAATATCTGGTAATAACTCATAATTAAAAAGAATATGAAAAGGAATACATATGTTTTACTGAATCACTATGCTGTATGCCTGAAACGAACACAACATTGTAAATAAACTAAAACTCAATAAAAAATAAAATAAATAAAATAAAAGCTGTGTGTCTAATACTGAAGAGTAACGAGAATTAAGAAAACGTTCAAAATAGATCTGATTTCAGATACTAATGCTAGGCTGCTGGGGCAGGCCAAAAGAATATGGCCATTCCCCAATTCACACCAAAATAAAAAAAGTGACCTGAGAAAACAGGCTGTGTCTCTTGATCTCAGCATCCTTAGAACTCACCCCTATATCTGCTCAAAATGGTTATTTGAATGTTAAATTATATGGGCATATATAGTGTGGGGGGGTGATGTGATGGGATTGTGGTTTTTCAACTAACCAAATAAACATCTACTAAAAATTCACTATTGTTAGAACTATTACCAGAGGCTGTGGACACTCAGGGTAAAGTCCTCCTCTGAAGGATCCAGAATCTGAAAGTGGAGGAGGAAAAGCACTGCTAAAGCAGGGGGAGGCAGAGTGTGCCACGGCATGCTGAGTGTGCAAACTCAGAGATGCTGCAGTCCAGATACACTTATCAAAGTGCAGCAGAATTTATAGATAAGATAGACCCAGAGTGAGGTTTAATTAGGAACCAGAGGTGAGTTAAGCATCTAAGACAAAGGCATTAAAGTCAGAGAGGGAGGACAGGTTTATGGGTTTAGCAGAGAATCAGCTGTGGAAAGGCATAGAATAGATTTACTATCCAGACTAACGCTTGTGAAATTTACTTGGTAGTTTCTGGGAAAACCTGAGCAAGAGAGGGACAGGATCACAGTGATATTCTGGGAAGGTCAGCGCGTCTGGGGGTTTAGGAGTGGGAGAAACGGAAGTAGGGAGGCTGGTCAGAAAATGTAATCATACAGGCATGGTGATTAGGGTGGGGCCAGGAAGATTCCACAGGGAAGCATTGTTAAGTCCTTGGTCTCTGACTAGTTGAGGGTCCAGGGACAGGGAGGAGGACAGCAAGGGAGTTCAACGAAGTATTCAGAAAGGAAAAACATAAAACAAAGATTCTGGTTAAAAATGGTTTATGCAAATGTTCTTTCTTTCTTTTTTTTTTTTAAGATATTGTAGGAAAGTCCCTCCTTTGTTACATTTCCTCTGCATGAACATGTCTCCTTTATTCTCAACATAGGACTGAGTCAAGGATATGTCAAAATGGCTTTGGCTACACAAAGACAAGTGGTGGATACTGAGAATAGAACAAATCCCCAAACTAAAGACTTTTTAAAATGTGGGTTTGAATCAATTCAGACCCCTAAAATGAAAGCAATCTGAGTTTAGTATCCAAAATGCAGTTTTGACAGAAACCCTCATGCAGACTGGCCTCCCCAGTCTCTGTGTGTTGGGAGCCTGTCCATTGGGCCCAACTTTGATTATATGGTCAGTTTCATGTGGATTTAGAGTTAATAAGCAGGAGGCAGGTTTGATGGTGCACATGGCATGCACAATTGTGTTAATTACTTCTGGAGTGTTGTGTGAATGTTCTAGAGAAATCAGTATCTCTTTAGAAAGCATGCACGCACAGGAGTAGTTTCCATACTTTTCTATTCATGACAAAAAACTCATTGAAGTTTAAAAATTGCAGGATAGTACTTATTTTTGCTCTCTACTAATTTAGAAAATACAAACATATAAATGGATGATAAAAAATAAAAGACTCCTTACCCAGAGAGAAGTTAAGTTCCAGAGATTAGAAACTACTATTTATTCGCTCCTATACTGTAAGATGTTTAAAGACCCTGACTTTACAGATATTAGATCTTTCATCTTCATCAGACTGTATATTCAATTGCAACTCCCATGCAAAGACTTCTGTTTGATATAGAGTACAGAACACTTTGCTTAACAATTAGACAATTTTACTACACATAGAACATGTAGAGAAGTAGATCATATCATAGACTATAAAGCATGTGTCAACAAGTCTTAGAGGACAAGAACCATACAGATCAAAGCCTCCTCTATTTGTTGTATGTTAATAATAAACACAAACTTTTAAAAATACCAGCGTGCTTAATAATTTAAAAATATATAAATAACGCCCATCAAAAATATCACAAAGAAAATTTTGAATTATTATAATTTAATATAATTTAAGATACTACCTATCAGTAATTGTAGAGTACAGCAAAAGAAAACTCAAGGAAATTTTTACCATTTTAATGCTTATATTAGAAAAGCAAAGGAGGCTAAAAATTAAACACCCAACTTAAGTTAGAGAAAAAGATGATAAAATAAATCATAAGAAAGTAAAAAGAGGGAAATAATAAATCTAAGGGCAGAAATTAACATATAGAAACAAGAACAAGAGAGACTCAAAAAGGACCAAAAGTAGATGAACTGATCAGGAAAAAAAAGAAAAATGGCATAAATATACAAATTAGGAGTATAAAAAGGTTATATCTAAAGACATCACAGATTATTTTTCTTTATTTAAAATCCTAAGAATAACTCAATGAAAATGTATTTGGTAATAGTCAAAACCAACAAGTATGCTGAAAAAAATGTACTTGGCAAATTTACTCCTGAAGAAATGAAAAGCCTGAATGGTCTCCTATAACCATTAAAGAATTTTAATCTGGAGTTAAAATTCTTCCCACAAAGCAAATGTCAGGCTCAGATAATTTTTTATGTGAGCTCTATCAAGTTTCCAAGTGATTTTTTTCCCAAATTTATTCAACATTTTCCAGCAGTATAAAATGAAGAACTATTTCCCCAATTATTCTGAGGCCAAAATATCCTTGTCTTAGAAATCAGACAAGGACTTTGCAAGAAAAAGAAATTACGGTCAAATCCCACTTGTAAATATTTGTGAAAAAATCTTAAACACAGTATTAGCAAGTTAAATAACACAAAAACAAAACAAAACCCCAAAACTCATGCTCATTTTAACTTGATTTCTGAACTATAATAGAATTGACATTAGAAAATTTCTAACCACAAATGACCATTTTAATAGCTTAGAGGAGAAAAACTACATAATCATCTCAATCAATACTGCAAAGAAAGAATTCATAATTTTATTTATTTATTTCTTTGTCTTTGTGTCTTTTTAGGGTCATACCTGCGGCATATGGAGGTGCCCAGGCCAGGGGTTGTTATCGGAGCTACAGCTGCTGGCCTACACCACAGTCATAGCAACACAGGATCCTTTAATCCACCAAGTGGGGCCAGGGATTGAACCTGTGTCTTCATGGATACTAGATGGGTTTGGTAACCGCTGAGCCATGACAGGAACCCCTGAATTCATTATTCTTAGAAAGGAAAAGAAAAGCCTTTAGGAAGTCAGAAGAGAGGATTTCCTTAACCAAAAAAGGAATCCTAGTAAACACTGCAACAAACATCCTCTTTTTTTTTTTTTTTTTTTGGCCTTTTGCCATTTCTAGGGCCGCTTCTGTGGCATATGGAGGTTCCCAGGCTAGGCGTCTAATCAGAGCTGTAGCCGCCAGCCTACGCCAGAGCCACAGCAACATGGGATCTGAGCTGCGTCTGCAACCTGAACCACAGCTCACGGCCAACACCGGATCCTTAAACCACTGAACAAGGCCAGAGATTGAACCCGCAACCTCATGGTTCCTAGTTGGATTCATTAACCACTGTGCCACGATGGGAACTCCAACAAACATCATCTTTAATGTTAAATTGTTAGACGCTGTGCCTCTTTAATCAGGGGTCAATCGGTGATGCTGACCAATTGTAGCAGCCATGAAATTTACCACTCAGATGTCCCGTTTAGGGAGGCAAATCCGCTGACAATCCTAGCTGCCACACCTCTGGATCCACCAATATTTTCAAGCTGAGGCTACACACCCCTCAGGCTGCTCTTAGCCAATGACTGACATTTGTGATATTGTGCAAGCCCATTATGTGGGTGTGGACTCCTCTCATCAGCAACCTTGCCTCAAGGCTTCCCCACTGGCCTGGATGAAGCTGTCTCAGGGATGTGCTGCAGTGTGTGGTGTTTCTTACCCCTTCCTTCTCTCCTTATTATAGGTGCCGTGCTTGCACTCCATTCCTAAGTCTCTTCCCATCTACCTTTGCTCTGGACCCTTTATCCTTCAGAGATGTTAAAAAAAAAAAAAAATTTGGAGTTTCCATCATGGCTTAGTGGAAACTAATCTGAATAGCATTCATGAAGGCGTGGGTTTGGTCCCTGGCCTTGCTCAGTGAGTTAAGGATCCTGTGTTGCCATGAGCTGTGGTGTAGGTTGCAGACACAGCTCGGATCTGGTGTTGCTGTGGCTGTGGTGTAGGCTGGCAGCTATAGCTCTGATTCAACTCCTAGCCTGGGAACCTCCATATGCTGTGAGTGCATCCCTAAAAAGACAAAAAAAAAAAAAAAAAAGAAAAAAAAAGAAAGAAAAAAGAAATATAGTAAGAACAGCTTGATATTCAGCACAGCCTTTGGATGTCTACCCATCTTAGTGCCTATTTCTTGGAAAACATGAACTGACACACCAACTACCATTACTTCTATTCACTACTGCACTAGGTCTTTTTTTTTTTTTTTTTGGCTTTTCTAGGGCCGCTCCCATGGCATATGGAGGTTCCCAGGCTAGGGGTCCAATCAGAGCTGTGGCTGCCGGCCTACGCCAGAGCCACAGCAACATGGGATCTGAGCTGCATCTGCAACCTATACCACAGCTCATGACCAACACCAGATCCTTAACCCACTGAGTAAGGCCAGGGATCGAACCCACAACCTCATGGTTCATAGTCAGATTCGTTAACCACTGAGCCACAACGGGATCTTCCACTACTGCACTATGAACTGATGATCTGGCCAGCCCATCTCTGAACCTTGACTTAGATTCTAGACTCACTAGAGTAGTTGCTTTTCCTTGAATTCACTGTGCTTTTGTTTGCAAATCTTTACTTGAGCTGTTGCCTCTACTTTTCCTAATCTCCATTTATTTAAGTCAATTCATCCTATAAGACCCAGCCCATGAAAGAGGATTTCTCCTAAATCTCCAAGCTGGAGTAATTTCTGCCTTTACTAAAATTCAGCATCACTCTGTGAATCCACATTCTGCCATGCATATCTTATTTATGTGCATGATTTTTCTAACCATGGTAGTAACCATTTACTACCTTCAATATTGGTCAGGGCCAGGCAATTAACTGCTGAAAATTACTCACAAATGTGCTCATAAATGTTAGCATTAAATCACATCAAAACCTAATCTATCTATGTATGCCTTATAAATAAGAATAAAATATACTCATACAAAACATTTTCACTTATTCCACCACACTTTATTTCAGGAATAGTAGAATAAACATCAGGGCAGAGGTACTGGTTAGCTACAAGGTCATTTTAGCTTGTCCTCTTCAGGAAGGACACTGAACAAAAAAAATAGTTCCAATATTATTAAACTAGTATTCAGGAAGTTTTTCTTTACATCCAGCTTACATTTATTTTGCTACAACCTCTGTATATTTTTTTCTTCTTGGGGGGAACAGGTGCAGGCAGATATGATTGACTGACTCTTCCACAAAGAGGAAGCCAATATTTTAGTTATAATTAACACAAGATCATCTATTTATTTATTTTTGCCAACACTTGAGTGCTTTAATAAATTTTAGCAGGATCTGGTGGTGGCCCTGAACTATTTATTCCCTCTAGGTAAGGGTCTGCTTCTCCTGGTTAAGGTTTGCACTTCTCCCATGGGTAGTGCTATTCTAGGTTAGGCCACTTCCTCAAAGCAGAAGAGAGATTGGGATGGGTCCTCTGGAAATATTCCCCGAGGTTAGAGGTCACCACTTCCCTTTCCAGCTCTATTGAAATGCAAATGACCTGGGCTCTGCCAAGGTCTCCCTGGCCAAGCCCTAGCCAGCCTCCAGGTTGGCCCTCTTGCGTGTCAAGCCATGACTTCATCAAACACTTTCAGATCATGCCAAGAAGAAAGTCCTGGGAAATCTGTGGGCTGGGGTCCTGATTCATGCACCCACAGCCGCAATAGCAGAGGCAAATGAAACAAGACATTTGGGCAACAGGGGATGTTGCTATAAGTCAAGATAAATTTAACTTCCACTTTTATAATGCTGACAAGGAACATGCCAAGAAACTCCTTTTTCCTCAGAAGCAAAGTGTTATTGCTAAATATCCTGTTCATCTGATTTGGAACAGAGGTTCTCTTTGTATCTTGCAACTCCGTATTGACTGTAGATACCAGACTGTAGATACCAGCAGAATCCACCCCAGGATGCAGGAGGGAGATGGAGTGCAGAGTGGAGTTGATGTTCCTTACCTCTGGAGCATTTGATAGATGTTGAATCAATGATAAAGGAGCAGGTAGCACAAACACTGACACTAGTTTATTCAGAGTTTGTTTTACCCTTCTTTCTCCCTCATTGTATTTACTGAGTTTTAGAGTATAGTGAACTCAGAATTTAAAAGGCTTGAGCTTAAACCCAGGTTTCAAGTTTATAGTTGTATCTAATTTTCCATGACTTTAAAGTGAAAATATCACCTGCAGAAGGTCTATGCAGCTAATGTTAACCCTAAATTGTTCTTATGGACCCCAAGAAATCCAACCGCAAGAGCCTTTAATAAAAGGCTACTTTGTCATTTTTACGAACTGCGGCGTGTCCTGTACACCATTTGTGTTGTATTCCACATGAATCCTGCCCCTCTGGGATATGCAGAGCATAATACTCTGGGTACTATAATGATTACATTATATTTATATTTGTGCAAGAAACAGTTTCTTTGTACTGACAAACTAATACAATTTTCTCTAATTCATATAACAATGTTGCAAGAAAGAATTGTTATCTCCATACAGATGGGAAATCAGGCTCAAAAATGTTCAAAATTGGAGTTCTCCTCGGGGTGCAGTGGAAACGAATCTGACTAGGAACCATGAGGTTGCGGGTTTGATCCCTGGCCTCTATCAGTGGGTTAAGGATCCGGCGTTGCCATGAGCTACGGTGTAGGTCCCAGATGTGGCTCAGGTCTGGCGTTGCTGTGGCTCTGGCATTGGCTGGTAACTGTAGCTCCAGTTCCTTAGCTTGGAACCTCCATACACCACAAGAGCGCCCCTAAAAAGCAAAAACCAAAACAAAAAGTTCAAAATGTTGTTTTCCCAACCCCCCACCTCCTTCTCCCCTAAGAAAGTCAATAGTTGAAGATGAGGAAATCAGATTTTGAAATCTATTGATGGTCAAATGTGGGCTTTTCCCACTATTCTCTCAAAATCAAATACCCTAGCAGTATGGCTATTCCCTCATCCATTCAACACAGGTTTATTGAATGCCATTAATAATGATAGTTAGCAACCATTGAACACAGGCTATGTCCCAAGCTGAGGATACCATGTGGAACAACACCGACCTTTTCCTTGTATACATGGAGCTAGTGGAAAGAGAAACATTAGGTAAATAAGACAATAGCTAATACATTTGGGGTTAATATGTGCCAGCCATTGTTTTATATATTTTATTTTATTTTATTCTATTTTATTTTAGGGCCACACCCGTGGCACATGGAGTTTCCCAGGTTAGGGGTCCAATTGAGCTACACTGCCAGCCTATGCCACAGCCACAGCAACCAGGATCCCAGATGCATCTGCGACCTACACCACAGCTCATGGAAATGCCGGATCCTTAACCCACTGAGCAAGGCCAGGAATCGAACCCACAACCTCATGGTTCCTAGTAGGATTTGTTTCTACTGCGCCACAATGGGAACTCCCAGTTTTATGTATTTTACATACATGTATTTAATTCTCAAACCAACCCTGTCTTATAGATGAGGAAGCCGAGGAACAAGAGTAATTTGCCCAAGATTACAGAAGTGGTCAATGACAGATCTAGGTTTAAAGGCCAGGGAATCTAGCTCCAAAAGCATTTAACTATTAGCAATAGTAACAATGATGTCATGTTTTCTGCTGTGATAAAGGCTATAAAGTAAATGCATAGTGTGGAAGCAAGTAATATGGTATTTATTTTTATTCAAAGGGCAGTAGTCTCAGTTTTTATTAAAATCCATATATACATCTAAACAGAGAAAGAAGTCTAGAAATGTGTGTGTGTATACTTACTTTAGGTGAGATTCTTAGTTTATAACAATGATTTTCTAGGAGTTCAAACAATTTTTAAAATTTTATGATTTTTTTGTAATAGCTATTTTTTAAAAACAAGAATAATATGTGAATTTTATCATTATAAAATTATAGAGCACTTTTAGTCTAACACTCTCCCAACTGAGCTATTTCAGTCATTCTATAGAGCTCTTTTAGTCTTGGGACAATGCCCCATGTGCTATGAAACTAGGTTTTGATTAAGAAATCATCTTTTAGTAGGACTGAGGGGAAAAAAACCTGATGTTGAAAGGGAATAAAATTCGCAATGAGGAATTCCCCTCATGGCTCAGTGGTTAACAAATCCGACGAGGAACCATGAGGTTGCAGGTTTGATCCCTGGCCTTGCTCAGTGGGTTAAGGATCTGGCGTTGCCGTGAGCTGTGGTGTAGGTTGCAGATGCAGCTTGGGTCCCAAGTTGCTGTGGCTGTGGTGTAGGCCGGTGGCTACAGCTCCGATTAGACCCCTAGCCTGGGAACCTCTATATGCCGCAGAAGCAGCCCTAGAAATAGCACACACACACACACACACACACACACACACACACACACACAAATTTCACAATGAGTCTTTCTATAACTCACCTTTGTGGTGAAAATACATAAAAATTGAGAACTATATTCACTAAATTTCTTTTTTTTCTTTTCCTTTTTTTTTCTTGTCTTTTTGTCTTTTTAGGGCTGCACCTGCAGTATGTGGAGGTTCCCAAGCTAGGGGTCCAACCAGAGCTATAGCCGCTGGCTAACACCACAAGTCGCAGCAACACAGGATCCTTAACCCACTGAGCAAGGCCAGGGATCAAATCCGCATCCTCATGGATGCTAGTCAGATTCGTTAACCACTGAGTCACAACGGGAACTCCCCAGTACATTTCTTAACTAACTAGTATACAAGAATTCTTTGACTTCAGAAGATCTCATAGTAGACTCAAATTTTTGATCATTTAACAGTAAATCTCAAATATTTAAATACTTATTTTTCTGATTTAAATAAATAAACACATAAGTGTCCACTCTTCATGGGAGGTATGATATAATGTGGAAAGGGCAAAGCTTTCCAAATCATTCAGAACTGGGTCCAAATTCTGGTTCTTCCCCTTCTAAGTTAAATGGATTTGCCCCACTAATTTAATCTCTCTAAGGCTCAATTTCCACATTTGTGTATAAAATAAAGGATATGTCATCCTGCAGAGTTGTTATGAGATTAAGGTCCATTGTGAGATTAAACATCACCCATATTGGGCACCTGACATTTTGCTCAATAAATGTTTGGAATTTTGTTTTGTTTTGTTTTGTTTTTTATTGTTTTGCTTTTTAGGGCCACAATGGTGGCATATGCAAGTTTCCAGGCTAGGGGTTGAATTGGAGCTATACAGCTGCCAGCCCACACCACAGCCACAGTAATGCAGGATCCAAGCCAAATCTGCAATCTATACCACAGTTCACGGCAATGCCAGATCCTTAAGCCACTGAGCAAGGCCAGGGATCAAACCCCCATCCTCATGGATTCTAGTTGGATTTGTTTCCCCTGCACCACAACAGAAACTCCAATAAATATTGGTTTCACTAATAAATATTTTATTTTAAAATGAATGCTCAGTTTACACCATAAAACATTTCAACTCCCCCCCACACCTTTTTTTTTTTAAGGAAATGTGTTATAAGCAACATTCATAGTAGTAAGAAAATAAGTCTGGGATGATATACATACATACATACATACATGGGCATGTATGTACTTTATATTGAACTCTTAACTGCTATTATCTCTAGGTGGCAGGATTTCAAGTGATTTTCAGAAATGTCTTCTTCTTAGGGTAACTTCCATTTGTGCTTCTTTGGGGAGCCCTCCCTGGCCGTAGTCTGCTCTTCTCAGAGCTGGCTCTGAAGGAAAGGGATAGAGCAGCAGCAGGAGCTGGGACAGTCTCCAGGGTCTTAGGGAACAGATCTTGAGAACAAAGAAAGAGAAGTCTGGAACTTCTATCTATAGCGTACGTTTGTTTTCAGACTACTTTCTCCTGCTGAGTTTTAAATACTTTCTGTATCTGATAGGACATAGAAAAAAATTTCTCCTCCAAATCCTTTTCCCTGTTTAAATGTAAGTATCAGGCACTGGAGACAGAAGTTGACTTTTTAACTTTTTTAAAAAAAAAGACAAAATGCCCTGACTTTTTAAAAGAAAAAGACAAAATGCCCTGACTCCTTAAGGGCTGGAATCAAGGAATGAACAAACCCCTGTTGCTGTAATCTGGGGGGAGAATAAACCTATAAAGTTAATAATGCTAATGACTCAATTAATGACCCAGTATACCTAAATTCTGTGTTTTTTTAAACTTCAGATTTCCCCTGAAATTTGCCCATTCTTAAAGTAATTGATGACTTCTTTTCCAAAAAGATGAAACCATGATCAAGCCAGAAGGCTAAGGCTAAGTTAGCTAGTCTTGATTGCTAATTATTCTTCAAATGTTTTTTGAAGTATAAGATACAAATGGAGGAGTTTCCGTTGTGGCTCAGCAGTTAACAAACCCAACTAGCATCCAACTAGCCTGGGAATCTCCATATGCTTCGGGTGCAGCCCTGAGAAGCAATACACACACACACACACACACACACACACACACGTGTGTGTGTGTGTGTGTGTGTGTATATATATGTATGTATATGTATACATACACACACATATATATACACACAGATTGATGAATTTTCACCTACTGAACACATTGGTGTAATCAGCATTCAGATCAAGAAACAGACCATCACCACCCCCTCTCAGCTTTCCCCATTACCTCTTCCAGCCAAGAGTAAGCCTTCTCTCTATTTCTAATAGCATAGATTGATCCACACTATTTTTGAACTTCATAGAATCTTATATTCTTTTCTTGTTTGGTTTCTTTCACTCAGTATTTCTTCTATGAGACTCACCCAGGTTGTTTATCAAAGTCATGGCTTTAGAGCAACCTGCTGTATGTGTAATATTTTCTGATCAGATATTTATTTTCAACACATAGATTTAAGAATAATTATGCACTGGTGTTAAAGGTTTCTTTCTCAAATTTCCTAACCCCTGCCACATGGAGTTTCCTAAAAGAGTTTGTCAAGGAAATTTTTCACTATGAAAGGAAAATACTGGATTCCCGTTAATTCTGGTTTGTTTAAATGTTTCCACAATGGGGGGTGTCTACAGGGCAAGTATGCTGCTGCCTGGGAAAGATCCACTGTTTGTCATCCAAGTTTTCCAGGCTAGTGTAACTGACTTCCTGTGTAATTCCCTAGGTGCTTGAAGACAGGAAAAGACGCTGCTGTCTCTCCACTTCTATAGTGGTGCCCAAACCAAAGTAGGAGCCAGGCCCACATGTGACGTGGTTTAAATTGGTCTCTGCTTTTGCTCCATTCTTTTTACCACCACCTGCAGTCTCCATGACTCACTCAGAAACCTGTGATTATGGCCCTCTTCTTCATCAGTAGATATACACCATCTAGAAATGTTTTCACTCAGTAGTTTTCGACTATTTCTCCATCATTTATTAACCCAGTTGGGATCTTAGAGATAGTATTATAAGTCCATTTTCCTACACTGTACTATGCCCTCTCATGTATAATGGTGTCTTTATGTCAGAGATACTTAGGGACTAAGTTATCTCCTAAGGAGAGGAATATGAATTCAAAAACCTAGTAAGAACGTGAATCTTCAAGAGGCAATGGAGAACAATTTGTAATTCCATACTAAAGAGTGGGGTCTGCTAGTACCATCACCATTCTTCTAGAATGGTCAGGTCAGTTATGTGCATGGAAGTGGGAAGAACCAAAAATCAGGTGCTCTTCTCTGTCTGTCTCCTGTGCCCTGGTGTTATCATGGTCACATTGGGGAAACCCCTGCTTATCTCAGGCTTCAAAATATTGGCCTCGTCCTCCTTTTTAGTTAGATAGTTAATAAATTTGCCTCTACCATGCAGATGCTCAACAACAGTATTATAATGTCGACCTTTCTCAGGGATGCTGGCATTTTAACAGAAGATCCTGAGTGCCTAAACCCAAGGGATACATATTGGTTGAGCTGATTGGCTAGAATAAAAATAATAATAGGCATTAGCTTTCAGAACATTTGCTATGTGCCAAGTACTATGTGAAGCAGTAATGAGGCGCCTCATACCCCTGAGAGAAAAGTTATATTCCTTACACTTCTTTTTGAAATGAATACTTTGAAATTGAACAGCTTAGTCTTTCCTTGTCCCTCTCCCTGACTTAGTTACACCCAAAACACAATCACCCGTAAGCTAAAGATTAGGCATAATTGCCTGTGGATTAAAGATTATTAGCACAGGATGTTTTTCAGGAACTTTCCTAGTTTGTTCTAATCTCTGATCAATATGCCTTTTTTCGCAAGTACTGTTATTCTAGGCAATAACCCAGAAGACCACCATCAGGATCAGGCTGAGATCTCCTGACTCCAGCTTTGACGGCTAAGATTCCCCCAAAGAAAGAATGTGTGTTTGTCCTAATCCTGATTTCTATCTGAAAATCTGTTTTTCTCCTTTGTAATATAAATCTCCTTGGAATTCTTTCTAAAGGGGGGACACAGTCTTTAAGGCATTGGCCTGCTGTGGCCCTCCTTTGCCTGGCAAAGTATAAACCTATTTTTTTCTCCTTTACTGAAAGCTCTGTCTCTGCATTTCAATATGGCATCAGCAGACAAAGGCCAAATTCCAGCAATAGCAGTGCAAATGCTTTATCTTGTTTAATCTTCCTATTATCCTCATTTTATGAATGAAGTGGAAAGCTCTAGTAAATTTCTCAAGAGCATAAGTGGCACAGCTTAATTCAATTACAGCTAAATCTGATTCAAGACCTGAGTTCTCAGTCATGACAACATAAACACTCTATTTTGTATTGTGCATTTTCCTTTCTGCAGTAACAATTCTGATTTTTACTGCTTATAGCCATTATTTTCTTTGTTCTCCCACATAAAGCACTGGACTTGTTTTTTTCACATACCTGTCCCTGATGCCATATTCTCTTTTATCTCATTGGACATATCTCATTGTGTTAAATAGTCTCCTGATTTTTCAGGTTCGTGAAATAAAACTCTTTCTGGAGAAAGGCTTTTTTTCAGCTCTTGGCTTTGATTCCCCTTTACTATGAAGAATTTCTTTTCCTTCCTAATATTCAGTCATCATGATTTTGACTTATTGATGCTCATTGTAATTCACAAATCTGAAAAGATAGTTCTAAGCAGCACTTGTCTTAAAGTACTTGGTGAAACTTTCTATGACAAGGACAAGGTAGCAGGCAAGACAGACTGGCAGCCCTGGACTCCCGCCAGGTGAGCCACTGGGTTTCTTTAGCTTGGACTCGGGGCATAGGCCTCAGATCCCATTTCTGACGCATAGCTCTGCATCTGGGTACTGAGATTAGGTGACCAAGGGGAGAAAGCCAGTGTAGCAAAATCTTACCTGATTGTGAGGCAGGGTCAAGTCTTTGTGTCATTACTACTACACTTTCTGGAGGGAAAAACAAAAAAAACCCCTCCAAAAGTAATGGCATTAGCAACAGGAGGTTGCTGGTATGTTCTCTTATTACACAATCTTCCAAGAAGTCCTCTAGCCTTAAGCTCAAATGATGGGATTTTTTAGAAATAGTCCTAAGATAGTCTAGGAAGGAGAGATTTTAGAGTAGAAGCATCCTAGGATCACATCACAGCAGCTGCCAACTTTGCATAAGCACAGAGCCCACTTGTATGGGCATACATGAGTTTCAACATGCCCTTTGGTGCTGCTGCAGCTCTTGACTTGTGCAGTTTTGTGTTCAGGTCATATAAATTTTTTTTTTGTCTTTTGTCTTTTTTAGGGCTGTACCCGTGGCATATAAAGGTTCCCAGTCTAGGGGTCTAATTGGAGCAGTTGCTACCTAGCTACGCCAGAGCCACAGCAAAGCCAGATGTGAGCTGCATCTGTGATCTACACCGCAGCTCACGGAAACATCTGATCCTTAACCCACTGAGTGAGGCCAGGGATTGAACCCACAACTCATGGTTCCTAGTTGGATTCGTTTCCACCGTGCCACGACGGGAACTCCGGGCCATATAAATTTTGTGGAACTTCTAGAACTATTTGTGACTCCACAGAGGTACAGAGAGCAATGTGTAGTGGCTGGGCTTTTGGCCTTGGATTTAAGAAGTGGGTCTAGTATTAGCCCTGCAGTCCTGGACAAAGCAACTTGTTTAAGCTTCGGTTTTTTTTGTTTTTGCTTTTTAGGGCTGCACCCATGACATATGGAGGTTCCCAGGCTAGGGATCCAATCAGAGCCACAGCTGCCGGCCTATGCCATAGCCACAGCAATGCCAGATCTGAGCCCCATCTGTGACCTATACCAGAGCTCATAGCAACGCTGGATCCTTAACCCACTGAGTGAGGCCAGTGATGGAACCCATAACCTTAAGGTTCCTAGTCAGATTCATTTCTGCTGTCCCCATGATGGGAACTTTTAAGCTTCAGTTTTGTTATCTGCAAAATATTATACAGCCTATAATCAGCATAGCATGCTAGTAATAGCTGGTTTTTTTTGTTTGTTTGTTTGTTTTTTGTCTTTTTGCCATTTCTTGGGCCGCTCCCGCGGCATATGGAGGTTCCTAGGCTAGGGGTCCAATCGGAGCTGTAGCTGCCAGCCTATGCCAGAGCCACAGCAACGCGGGATCCGCACCGCATCTGCAACCTACACCACAGCTCACGGCAACGCCGGACCCTTAACCCACTGAGCAAGGGCAGGGATCGAACACGCAACCTCATGGTTCCTAGTTGGATTCGTTAACCACTGCGCCACGACTGGAACTCCTGTTTTGTTTTTTTTTTTTTCTTTTTATGGCCACCTCTGCAGCATATGGAAGTTCCCAGGTTAGGGGCTGAATAGGAACCACAGCCACAGGCAACACCAGATCTGAGCTGCATTGGTACCTACACCACAGCTGTGGCAATGCTGAATCCTTAACCCACTGAGGCCAGGGATTGAACTCCTCACAGAGACAATGTCACTTTCTTAACCCTCTGAACCACAACAGAAACTACTGGTATTAGCTGATTTTAAGTCAGTTTCTCCTTCTAGACTAAGGTCCATGGAGAAGGACATGTCTTATTCATTGCTTATTCTACCATGCCTAGTACAGTGTCTGGCAAGGACTAAGTGATCAATAAATAGCTATTAAGTTAATAAGAAGCTCTATAATAAAAAAAAATCTACTGGGATTTTTATTAGAATCATAATTATGTGGAATTAGATTCATTTTAGGAGTACTTATATTTTCATGATTCATAAACATATCTTTATGTGTTCTGCAATGTTTTCTATAAAATTTTATAATTTTTTGCTTCAGAGGCATACACATCTTTTGTTAGATTTATCCCTCTGTGTCTGACATTTTTACAACACTGTAAAAGCCTCTGTATAAAAACATCATATTTTCTAATTCTTTGTGTTGATGATTAGAATTGCAACTTGTATATTGTTTCTTTGTTGAATTACATTTTAAAGTTTTTTATTAGTTCTAATAATTTATCTGTAGATTCACTGAGGGTTTCTACTCAATCACATAATTTGCAAATAAAGACAATTTTATTTCTTACTCTCCAATCTTTATATCTTTTTAACATTCTTTCCTCTATTCCTTGCCTAAGACAGCTAGAACAATATTAAATAGAAGTGGAACTAGTGGGATCCTATCTTGTTATAGATCTTAAAGGGAATGTTTAGAATATTCTACCATTACATACAATACTTACTGTAGATTTTTTTGTAGATACTATTTATCAAATTATAGATTATTTTTAAACAAATGGATGTTGAGTTTCATTGAACATTTTTGGTATATTGAGAAGATTGTTTTTCTTCTTTAATAGGTAAACATAGAGAATTATATAGCTATTTTTTCTTTTCCTTTTTTTTTTTTTTTTTTTTTTGCTTTTTAGGGACACTCCCACAGTATATAGAAGTTCCCAGGCTAGGGGTCAAATCGGAGCTACAGCTGCCAGCCTACACCACAGCCACAGCAACATGAGATCCAAGCTGTGTCTATGACCTACACCGCAGCTCATAGCAACGCTGGATCCCCAACCCACTGAATGAGGCCAGGGATTGAACCTGCATCCTCAGAGATACTAGTTGAATTCATTTCCACTGTGCCACAACAGGGACTCCTGTAGGTGTTTTCTAACATTAAACCATTTTTTACATTCCTGGGATAAATCCCAGTTAGTCATGGTATATTATGCAACGTCTCCATTTCTTCCATTGGTCATATAGGGAAAATTGCCCAAGGCCACACAGCCCCAGTGCCTGTAAAAGCAAATTATGGAATCCTTGAAGTTATGAGTAGTGCAGACTGGAAAAAAAAAAATGGATTCACATGTTCAGCAAGCACCACTTCATTCAGAAAGACCCACTCTGCCCCTCAGATAATAGCACCTAGAATTAAACTTGTCTTGCAGCACTAGGACCCCAGTGTTCCATTCAGGGTCATGCAGGGTCCTTATCACCTTTGAAGTAAATCCTCAGGGATTTAAACCTCTGAGAAAAACAATTCCCTCTTGTCAAGAGCCAGGATCACAGAATTATTTAGGCTTACAAAATCAGACTTTATTTGATTACTTCCAGCTAAGTGACTTTATACAGCTGCTGTTTTTCAATTTATTTATTATATTATGATCTATTGTTTAATATCACAGCTGGAGGATTTTTTTTAAAACATTAAGCCTCTGTCAAAAATGTATTTCTTATTTTAGGGTACAGGATTAAAGGACAAGATGATACTTACAAGTAAGTAAAATTTATAAGAAAAAAATTTGATGGAAGTTTTTCAATTAAAGTATTGCAACATTCAAACTTGACTTAAAACGTAACAAAAGAGGAATTCCCATCATGGCTCAGCAGAAACAAATCCAACTAGGAACCATGAGGTTGCAGGTTCGATCCCTGGCCTTGCTCAGTGGGTTAAGGATCCGGTGTTGCCGTGAGCTGTGGTGTAGGTCGCAGAAGCGGCTCGGATCCTGTGTTGCTGTGGCTGTGGCGTAGGCTGGCGGCTACAGCTCTGATTCCACCCTTAGCCTGGGAACCTCCATATGCCGTGGTTGTGGCCCTAAAAAAGACAAAAGACACACACACACACAAAAGTAACAGAAGAAACAATATTGCAAACAAAAATGTTTGTGGATTTTCCAAACATAAATAAATGAAATAGTGTTTAGCAGTAGGGCTCATGCTGATGTAACAGAGCATAATCTACTTGGAAAAAAATCATTAATGTACAAATAACAAGCCCAAATTATGGACTGCAGCAGTTTAATCATCACTGCCATTTTCCTTACTTCCAAAATAAAGCCTTGATTAAACCATTCATATCCTATATTACTCATACCTTGACTTCAGAGATTGAGGAACTATATACAGCAAATGAATTTTTTCCACCATAGGAATAACATATTGCACCTCACTGCCAATGTTACTTGAAAACTGTCCATGTCAAAACAATTTAACGGCAGATATAAACAATTCAATAAATATGCAATGATCTTTCATTATAGTCCTTTAAAGATGCACGTTAATTCATTCTGTTAACCTTAGGTTCACAGTGCATAGAATCCAAATATAAACAGTTGGGGTGACTTTCAAGGTAATGTTGGATCCCTCACTTTACTTATAATCCCATTCTAACTGATAAGTTCATGTCATAGGCCCTATCATGCATTAATCACTGGGTGGCAGGAATTAATGAAAATTTTTCCTGTTACAATGTCCATTGCCAGCAATGAACGTCCCCAAACCGCCAAGGAAGTCGTTTTTATTACACAATGCATGAGGACCTGGAACTTTTCCAAAAGCTTAAAAAAAAATAAAAAATGGAATTATATTTGACATTTCCTGACACCTGCATTAATACTGTACGACTGATGAAGCATGTCAGTTGCCTGGACGGAACCATCAATCAATATGCACCCAGAATGCACATGAGTAAAAATACAATAAAATGAAGTAGTCTTCATTGCCTATAGGTCCCTTCCAGTCAAAGGTTAAAGTTCAAAGACTGAATGATCAAAGTGCTCTTTTTCTCAGTAGGACTATCTTCTGCGAGGAAGATGATAACAGTGGCATCAAGTATCATCATGATACCACCATTTTGTTTTCTTTGGATTCCTGTTACTTATTTGAACATAAAAAGAATTATCAGTGATTGCACCAAAGTACCCAAGTTTGCAAAGTGGCAGGAGATGACATCCAAGTCACCTTTATGCAGTGTCTTAATGTCTGCATTACGTTCTCAAAACATTACACACTGGGTAAGCTCCATAGTAATCTAAGTTATAGAAATTAGAAAAATGAGATTTTTTTTTGTTGCAGCTGTTTACTAGCTTGGCCAAGTTTCTTTAAATTGACAAAGCTGAGTATTAGAGCAAAAGTGAGGCAATGGACACTTTCATACGTTAGTGGTGAGAATTCAAATTTGTACTTTTATCTGGAGGGTAATGAAATAATGTCATCAGCATTTTTAAGTGTACTTACACTTTGGCCTAGTAAATCCACTTCCAGTAAATTTCCTAGAGAAATCATAGGACAAATGTAGTCAAAGGTAAGTATCCTAAGATGTTTTGCAATTTGCAATATTGTTTATGCGCAAGATTTTCATCAGTATGGGATTTTTTTTTTTTTTTTTTTTTGCTTTTTTAGGGCCACACCCACAACATATGGAAGTTCCCAAGCTAGGGATCAAATCAGAGTTGCAGCTGCTGGCCTATGCCACAGCCGCAGCAACATGGGATCCGAGCCACATCTGCGATCTACATACACCATAGCTCATAGCAACTCTGGATCCTTAACCCATTAAGCATGGCCAGGGATCGAACCCAAAACTTCATGGATACTAGTCAGATTCATTAACCACTGAGCCACAATGGGAACTCCTGTTTTTATGTTTTCATTTGAGAAAAAATTATTTTCCTGTGAAAATTTAGTTTTGTTAATGATAGTGACAGGCTAAAGAAGTGTACTTTTATTGTAATAACAAAGAGCAAAACAACAAACACTAGATATAGAAAGAGAAGAACTTTTATTAAGCACAGTGTAAGTGCAAAGGAGCCACTCAAATTAAAATCTCAAAAGATGCCTTTTCCATCTCTTCATTGTTAGAGGAAAGGAAAGCAAATCCCTAGGAGGCTGTTTTACCTCTTTGTAAGACAATTCCTTTTATCAGGAGCCAGGAGCATAGAATTATTTGAAGATTAAAAAATTGGATTTAATTTGATTACTTCCAGCTAAGGGACTTTGTACAGCTGCCATTTTTTCATTTCTTTATTTGATTATAATCTATTGTTTAATGTCACAGCCAGAGTTTACATGTATTTCAATAAGTTACCCATATTGACAACAAAGATATTCACAAGGAAAGGAAGTAATTGATGTGTGTATGTCAAAAAGGTTTGAAGCATTGTTCAGAATTATCTATCCTTGTAGGATTCACTCAAGGACTCCCAGGCCAGTTACAATTAAATTGCTTTAATTGAAGTTACAAGTAAAGTTGCTTTTGTTTGAATCACTCCTGGGCACTCTGTGTCCTCTGTGTAAGAACTGCTTGGTCAGGTTACATAAGCAAACTCTTCTTAGTCCCAACTTCAGAGCAGAGACACTGCTAAGGAAGCCATTACAAAAAATACATTTCCAAATCTATCTGTAAAAAATATAGTATTTTTTCAATTCTGTATATTTTTGTTCAGCTGAAAATTTGTGTACTGGGTATGTGTGTGGTGAGAGGGTGAGGCAGAATACTAACTCAGGAGCATGGGCTTCGATGCATTCTTTGATATGGCTATTGATTAACATCTGTGGCTTAAGGGCTCCAGGGAGTAACATCCCCACAGGCCTCGTTTACTATAGGCAGTATAGTAAATCCCTAGCCCTTGTGACTCAGTTCAGTGGAAGAAAAGGACAAAGAAATTATGAGATTTAGGGGACATTTCCACCCCAAGATCCCTATTGGACAAGGACTGATATAGGTAACTGGGCAAAGCCAACAGGAGAAAACCACATCTTTCTGGACCCCACATTGGTACCCCCCCATCTTTAAGGGATAAAAACCCCTATAGGACAATGGTGGGGGGCTCTTCATCTCTGGGTGCTATTTGCTTTCCTGTAATAAAGACTTTGCTTGCTTGCTGCCGTGTGTTTGTGGAGTTCATTCTTCGACTGCATGAATAAGAACCCGGATTCTGGTGACATCTTTCCAGCATCATCAGGACATGTGTTTGCGGCTGCAAATGCACAGACATTCTAAGAGCAATGGGCTAACATGGGCCGTGGAGAGGGTGCCAATCCCATCAGGGCTATAGAGAAGCATTGATTGCTATAAGCAAAGGAAACATCAGATGCAGGGAATCTGAAATAACTTGAATTGGGTTTCAGTGAGGATCCTAAGGGCCAGAGGATATAAAGATGACTAAGACACGGTCATTTAAGTTGGAGAAACTTAAATTCCACTGAGGGACACTGGGTCCCAGGCCCGACCAGCAGAGGGGTATGTTGGGGTGTACAGGGTACTTGGCACCCAGGCAAAAGCCTACAGCCTTGCCCTCCTTACAGAGCCTGCAGCTTTTACCCATATGCCTGCCTCCCATATGCCTGCCACTTCAAGCTCCACAGAAAACACAGTTCTTCTTCCACATAGCATTCCTTGAAATACTTGAAGAGCTGCTGCTGCTGATGCCAAACTGATAGGGATGGAGTAGACACAGGTAGTTACAGAAGCCCCAGTAGAGGATCATAGATAGAAAAGGAAATCTAGGGGACTTTGGGAGATCACTGTAAGTTAATAAATAGCCCAAAAAAGCCATCAGAACAAGGCAGGATTTCTTGACTAGTGGAGGTGTGAGAATTGCCTCAGGTCATTGGGTAGGGAAAGGGATGAGGCCTGCATTCAGATTTAGACCAAGGGTAGGAGTTTGAAGACCACCCTTCTGCTGATTTGAATAGGTACCTTATGGGATACCAAGGAGGAGCTAGTAAAGGAAGAAGCAGTCTTTTCCGACCCCCACTCCCCTTGGATGATAAAACTGTGGCCCACCGCATCCTTGGGCAGAGCTTCCTTGACTGCCTGCTTGCATCTCTTACAAGCTTCCCCTCCTAATAAATCTGTTTCTTGCCTATCACTTTGTCTCTCACTGAATTCCTTCTGTGCACAAACATGAAGAACCTGAGCATCAGTGAGTCCAGACACAGGGTGAGTGATTCTAATTTAAAACCGTGGGTTCAAGTCCCAATCTGGGTTAGGGCCTGGGTTTGAGTCCCAGCAAGTAGGTTCAAGTTCCAGTCTGGGTTTGGGCCTGGGTTTGAGTTCCAACAAGAGGGTCCAAGTCCCAGTCTGGGTTTGTGCCAGCTTAGAGTCCTGGCCCACGGGTCCAATCCCAGTCTGAGTTTTTGCCCAGGTTTGAGTCCCTGCACGTGGGTCCAAGTCCCAGTCTGTGTTTTTGCCCAGGTTCGAGTTCCTGCACGTGGGTCCAAGTCTCAATTTGGGTTTGGGTCCAGGTTCGAGTCCCAGCACGTGGGTTCAAGTCCCGGCACGTGGGTTCAAGTCTCGGTCTGGGTTTAGGCTGGGTTTCAGTCCTGGCATGGGGGTTCGCGTCCCAGCTTGTGGGTTCAAGTCCCAGTGTGTGTTCTGGCTAGGTTCAGGCTGTTAGTACTGCTGGTTTCAAAACTAGCAACACTTTCCTTCCCCAAACACTTTGTTAAGCTCTCCTTTCAGTTTACCTTTCCTGATCCTCTGGTACTTAAGCCAGGATGACCAAGGAAGATGGTGGACTCCTCTCTGGCATTCCAGTCTGTCTGCCCACTGACCTTTGGCTTCTTCTCCCCTTCAAAGCCCCTCCTCTCCTAGCCTTTAACCTTGATGTTGCTTGTGGCCTCAGGGTTTTGACTCCTGATCTTCAGGATTTGGCCCCAGACATCCCTGTTTGACCCTTTTCCCCAGGGCCTCTCTCCTTCAGTTCCCAGGGACATGTGTGGCCCTAAACTGAAGCTGGCCTGGTCCTGGCCCCTTAATAGGGTTCAGACCCTTCCTGCCAGTACAAGCCAGGGCTCAAAGGAGGACATACATTTCTGAGTCTGAATTTAGGAACCTATAATAGGCGCAAATAATAAAGAAAAAGGAAAGTTTTCTATATTCGCCACACTCATACATTCCTTAAAGTTAAAAGTAGAATTATTTTACTTTAAAAGATAGTAATATTGGAGTTCCCGTCGTGGCGCAATGGTTAACGAACCCGACTAGGAACCATGAGGTTTCGTGTTCAATCCCTGTCCTTGTTCAGTGGGTTAACGATCCAGCGTTGCTGTGAGCTGTGGTGTAGGTTGCAGATGCGGCTCGGATCCCGCGTTGCTGTGGCTCTGGCGTAGGTCGGTGGCTACAGCTCTGATTTGACCCCTAGCCTGGGAACCTCCATATGCCGCAGGAGCGGCCCAAGAAATGGCAAAAAGACAAAAATAAATAAATAAATAAAATAAAAAAATAAAAGATAGTAATAAATAAATGAGTACATTTTTAAAAAATAAAGTGCCTTGCAGTGTGTGTGTGTGTGTGTGTGTGTGTGTGTGTGTGTGTGTGTGTGTGTTGGAAATGTAGAATGCATTTCTCCCCTACAGTTCCTCTCTGTTTAATCTCAAGTGGCATAATGTCTAAAACCTGATCAAAATATTAGCATTTTAAGAAATACAGTTGATCCTTGAACAACACAGATTTGAACAGCCTGGATTCACTTATATGTGGATATTTTTCAATAGTAAATAGTACAGTTCCACATAGTCTGCGGTTGATTGAATCCCTTGATGTAGAGGAACAGTGGATACCAAAAGCTGTTCAAATGGTAAGTTGCACATGAATTAACATCCCACAGTTGTTCAAAGTCAACTGTCATAGAACTGCCTGTCTGGGGACATTCACAGCTGTACAGGGAGCTATGGGAACTGAGCTGACCTCATCTAGACTTGTGAGGTTGGGGCGGAAAGCACAAAATACTTCTCTTCTTCTGTATCTTCTGAGCTCCAGCTCTCTTCTTGAACTCCGGTTGCCCTCATTATCTGCATGCACTGTCTCATTAAGATAGTTCTCCTTTCTTTGCATCTGGCTTACATCTCCAACTAAATTGAAAGCTCCTATAAGCAGCTTTCCATGCAGACGCAGCAGACTGAGTCTTGTAGCTTTGTGAAGTCCCAAATCCTAGAACAATGTCCTACATAAAAGAGAGATTCAATAATTTTTTGTTGATTATGATAATGTTACATAGCTGGATGCTGGTCTGAGAGGTCTTATTACATAAATTGCTTGATCTTCAATTAAATGAAAAGCTTAACTGGAGGAGCACTGTTCTGAACTAGAGCAGGTGCTTCTAAATGCTAAATTCATATTTTTATCCTGTATTTGATTGTCTCGTCTCTAGAATATTGTAGGGGAAACAGACCTAGAGAATGTGTGAAGTTGTTATTAGTCTCAATAACAATATGAGAAGTAATTTGTTTCACTCTTGTCTCATCTTTAATTACCAGAGATTTCAAGCATGGAATACCCACAAGAAAACTAAGAGAAGGGGGTCAGAAGGAACTCTTCTTCTTCTGAAAGTGCTTGTTAATGAGTTTAATGAAAAACCCATATTTTAATGTGATATCATTTCAGCTGGGCTTGAATTTGAATTCTCATCTTTTTCATTTATCAGCTTTGTCATGTTGAGCAAGATGTTTAACCCTCCAAGCTGCAATTTACTTTTTGGTTTTTTCTTTGGCCTTTTTAGGGCCGCACTGGCAGCATAAGGAGGTTTCCAGGCTAGGGGTCGAATCAGAGCTGCCGGCCTATGCCAGAGCCACAGCAACGTGGGATCTGAGCCGAATCTGCAACCTACACCACAGCTCATGGCAACGCTGGATTCTTAACCCATTGAGTGAGGCCAGGGATAGAACCTGTGTCCTCATGGATGATGGTCGGGTTTGTTAACCACTGAGCCACAAGAGGAACTCCGAAAATTACTTTTTGGTAGGGGGGGGCACACCCAGGCATATGGAGGTTCCCAGGCTAGAAGTAGAATTGGAGCTACAACTGCTGGCCTATGCCACAGCAACAGCCACAGAAACTCAAAATCCAAGCCATGTCTGCAGCCTACACCACAGCTCACAGCAACACCAGATCCTTAACCCACTGAGCGAGGTCAGAGATCAAACCCACAAGCTCATGGTTACTAGTCAGATTCGTTTCCGCTGTGCCACAACAGGAACTCTGCAATTTACTTTTCAATTAGATATATATCATAATAATCTCTGAGTAGATGAGCCAGCTGTTACAGATGAAACCTATCGCATAGGACTGCTTTGAGAAATGAGCATTTTAAAATGCTTAGCACAAGGTCTGGCCCAAGAATTAGGGCTCAATAATGGTAGCTCATAAATGTAATAATATCCCTCTTTCACTTCCTCAGGGACATTAAAAGATTCTATCCATAGTACTCACGTACAAAGAGATCAGCCACTGATTGTGTTTCTCGTGTTCAAATGTAGGTGATAACCCTTCTGTGGTTATCACAGCCTTCTGGTGATCAAAGCGCCCCAGACAGAATATACTCTTGCAAGGATAAAAATACTCTTAATACACAAACCACTTCCTAATTCATCTGTTGAGTTCGGGGTATTTTCTGTGTGTGCATGTCCAACCACTGAGCGTGCGCAAAAGAATCTGACTAATTCTACTCAGTTCAAGGGACACCTCTTCTAAGTATCCTTTCCAACCACCTCTCTATTGCCACCATCAGACTGGGGTCACCCAAGACCATGTGTATATAATGCTGCCTCCTCCATGCTGTTATAATTATGTTTCTATATCATCTCTCCGGTGGTCTTTGAGGTCCATTAGGACCAGGACCGTGTCTTATTCACCTGTGTGTGGACAGAGCATAGCTTAGCTGATAGCATAGAATAGGCTCTTAGAAAAATGTGTAGGGTAAATACATGAATCTCTGGGCAGGGCTAAGTGGGCCTAAGGAGGGTAACGTCAATGGTGTCCTGAGAATGTGCTTTCTATTTAAGGCTTTGTGGGTGGAGAGTTTTGTGAAAGTTCATGTTTACTGTTTGAGACCTTTGCCCAGATGACTGATTCCTTCGCCTTTCCTTCCCGTTCAAAAACTGGAGAGCAAAGATAGAGAAGTGAAATGCTTGAGCGCAATACCACAGACCAACTTAAATAGCATTTTAGCAGGAAGAGTTAACTATTCATGAAACTTGTGTACAAGATTTCCTGAAAGCCATGTGGGAAGACTGACATCTTTGTCCATGACTTTGTCAGCCTTCAGAGGAGTGACAGACACTTGGGGTTTTTTTTGTTGTTGTAATGAGAGCAGAAATAATGGCATCAAAATGGTTTGTGACATATCAAATGAAAAAAAGCATTGTATCTAATATACAATGTGATTCCAATTCCATTGGTAACAGTGTTCTGAATGGTTTTTTGCCACTCTGCTTTTGTGAATTCTCTTTTCTTTTTACAACAAATACATGCAAATACATGTTATGTTAACAATAAGGGGGAAAAGCTATATGTTCTTTTTCTGAAGTTCTAACTTGCCCTCCTATAGACGATTCTGTAGAAAGTAGTCTTCTCTGAGAAGAGAACCCACTCTGCAGGTGGAATTTCCTTGAAGAATTAACTGCCTTCTGTTTGACTTAATGACAGATGCTACATAGGAAGACATGAGCTTAAATGGCCAGTGAGACCCAGCATGGTCTGGTTGCTCCCTAACTCCCCAGCCTCCTTTGCCAACTTCCAGCCACTGTGGCTGTCTGGTGGCTTCTGCGCTGCTCCAAGCCTTGATTGACCTAGAATCTTCTCCCCATATCATATCTTTTTCTTCCTACATTCAGTTGTGTGATTTTTTAAAAAACTAATCTCTAATGCCCCCGCCTCCCCCCCCCACAAATAAAACAACTGTGAGCTCCACAAGGGTTTTGCTCATTATTGTAATCCTAGCATTAGTTAGCACAATGCCTGAAGCCTTGAAAGGGCTTAAATATTTCTTGTGCATATTAATGCACCACTGAAATAAGATAAATAGAATTCAGAAAGGATTTTTATTGTGCCTGCTCAGAGCCATCAATCTAATCAATGAATCAACAGCTGTCTATTGGGTGTCTATTTGCCCTCTGCTAGATACTATAAAAGGAGCAAGACTAATATAAAAAAGTGTCCCTACCCTTTGGGAATTTATACTATAATGTGACGAGATGAGAAAACATACTAAACCGGTAAGTAACACCACTACTTAAATTATATTGGGATCATCATGCTTTTAGGGGCCGCATTAATTATAACTATCTAAATATTCTACATAGACTAAATTCATATAATCAAAAGGTATTTAGCCTGATGAGCTTTCAAACAAAGTCAATCATATTTTCCTTTGATTCTGTTCCTTGGAATCCTTTTCTACTTCCTCATACTCCTTAAAATTTAACATGAAAAAAATAAAATGAAATAAAATTTAACATGATCCCACTTAAAACACATTGTTGGTAGAAACTACAGTCTACGTAGCACCTTCCCTCATATCCATCTGAGAATTTTTTTTTTAATGAGGAAATGCCAAAAAGAGGGTCCGGAGAGTGAAAATAAAACCAAGAGGAACCAGAGGCAAGTCTTAGAAAAATGATAGATAACACATCCCCTGTGTGTGCAGTGTGCCAGGTACTGTTCTGAGCACTTCACATGTAAATCTGTTTGATTGTCCTAAAGCGTCTACATGGTGATAGCTGGTGACTATTATCCTTATTCGTTAATATAGCTGAGGGAACTGAGTCACAGGGTAGTAACATGCCCATGACACAGAGCTATTAGGCAATGGAGCCAGGCAGTCTGGCTCTGAGCTCCTGTTTCACACTGCCCAAGTTCCCCATGCTTTCCCCTCTCTCAACAGCCCTTGTTCCCCTACTACAATTCCCCTGTCACCACCTCCTTTACAGGCTTTCTGTTTCTACTGTGTATTAATCCCTTCCTCTTCATCCTAAATCCTTAAGTGCAAATGCAGCCCCGAGTTCCTTAAATTATCTTTATCTTTTGACTTCCTGCTAGATTTTTCCATTTTATTCCATTTTTAATCAATCCGTAAGATGCCCCCGTACCAGCTATGAAATAATTGTGGAGTGAATGAACAATAACACCCACCACAGCACAACTAGAATTCCAAGAGGATAAATTGGTGTCACA
The DNA here is from genome assembly GCF_016906955.1 of Phacochoerus africanus. NCBI lineage: Eukaryota > Metazoa > Chordata > Mammalia > Artiodactyla > Suidae > Phacochoerus > Phacochoerus africanus. Next base: position 81,610,486 of record NC_062549.1, read on the forward strand.
GTTTTCTGACTTGACACTCAATGCTTGGTACTTGATTTTACTGTCTGATGGCCAATCTGAAAAGTAATAATAATAGCCTGCATTTGTTGAGTGCCAACTGTGAGCCAGATCTTGTTTCAAGCACCCTCCATGCATTAACTCATTTAATCACATAACAACCCTGTAAGGTAAGTTCTGTTATTATCGTCATTTGACAGTTTAAAAAAAACCAATAGCATAGAGAGTTTAAGTAATTTAACCCAGTGAATAGCCACATATGGAGCCTAGATGGGCATCAGGCTGTTTAATCACCCAGAGCCCAAGTCTTAACCACTGTGCCACACAGCCTTTTACTTCCCCACAATAACCATTTTTATATAGGTTTTTTTTTTTTCTGATTTAAGAAGCAGAAGTTCCTTCCTAATAATGATCCATGTCTATTTCATATTAAACTTCAAAACTCCAACAATCCCCCCTGTCTCAATTGCCAGAAACCCTCAGTGGCTTTTCCCTTTCCCACCTAATTATTTCTTTTTGTTACTATCTTTGTTCCTTATCCCTCCGAAGCCTGCCAGAAGAGAAACATTCACTGAGATTTCACAATACCTGGAAAATTTACACTAAGATCTTTTGATTAAGAAAAAGCGTGCTTTCCAAATACTTTGCCTTAAATTGGAGTTCGTATCATAGTCAAAGGAAACGGGGGATGTGGGTACAGTTCCTGCACTTCTCAGCCTGGGATATCCAGGAGTGATTCATATTTGTCCCCGTGTCCAGACCACCTTCTGTGGAAGTAGGCAACCCTCCACTGCCACCCCCTCCCCCGCTCTTGGCTTCTGTGACTGTTATTTCTAAGCTGCCAACATCGCTCCTGTATTATCAACATTCTAACTTCATGGGAAGGGCCGTGGTGACTTTCAGGAAAGTGAATAGGAAGCTGCTTTTCTAAACAGCCTGACAACGGAGGGGAGGCAACAAGACTATAAGAAGGCTGGGTTGGGCAGATAGCAGAAAGCCAGCCAAGGCGCAGAGGAGATGGTGAGTTCATTTCTCTTTTTATGGGAAGTGATTGGGTTGAAGTGGTTTGGGGCTGAGGCAGTCAGGCAAAGTTTCTGAAAATGAGGAATCACAATAGTCATGGAGCTTTATGTTGAACAGCCCTTTAGAGCTGGTAAGCATTTTAAAGCCTGCTGTCCACTTTGACCCTCCCATTATCCCTGTGAGCTGAGGTTGCTATGTCCATGATCCAGATGAAGCCACTGTGCCTCACAGAGGCTGGGTGTTTGACCCAGGGTGTGCTACTAGGTTTGACGATGTCTGGATTTGATCTTCTGTCCTCTGGCTCCACAGCTGCTATTTTTCCTACCAGGGCTTATAGGGATTCTCTTGGAGGAAATCTTGGTAAATCCTCAACCCTCTTCTCCAGGATTGCTATTCTGTTTGGATTGAACGTAAAGCTGAGCAAGTGCCCTGGGACAAGACTATGATTGAATGATTTCTCATCCCCAGCTCTCCTATTTCTTTCTCTGAGCCCTAGGAATCTACTGGGACTGATGTGGAGTATCCACACAGTTCCCATTTCTGTCCCAACTCTCAGTCCTGTTAGTGATCCAGTTCCTCACCTGTAAAATGGATAGAATAATAGTACCCTACTGTGGAGTATCATTATAAGGATTGAGTAAGCTTATACTGAAAAGCATTTAGGTCTGAGCCTGGCGCATAGTTACTGATTAGTGAATGTTAGCTATTATTTTCATGAGAAAGAGAAAATTCTTTTTTTGGGGGGGGGGCTTTTTGCCATTTCTTGGGCTGCTCTCATGGCACATGGAGGTTCCCAGGCTAGGGGTCGAATCGGAGCTGTAGCCGCCGGCCTACGCCAGAGCCACAGCAACGTGGTATCCGAGCCGCGTCTGTGACCCACACCACAGCTCACAGCAACGCCGGATCCTTAACCCTCTGAGCAAGGCCAGGGATCGAATCCCGTAGTGTCACGGATCCTAGTTGGATTCGTTAACCACTGAGCCACAACAGGAACTCCGAGAAAGAGAAAAGTCTTGGGTTTTGTGGGTTTGGGGATCCACGTAAAAAGGCTTTCTTGAACTTGCTAACATTACTCTAGAGAAGACACACAGGGTTTTATTCTGGACTTACCAGTGTAGCTCATACAGTCCTAGGGTCCAAAATCCTACAGTCTGTGTCTTGAGAAGAACCAGGTTGTTCCTATTTTTTGAGCCCCTTTCTATGGGAAAGTGCTTCTATAAGAAGCACTTAAACCCTAATCACCCCAACTTTTTGCTTTACTATAGTACAATTTTCAAATACTTTTAATAAGGATTTTCCATGTCAGGGAGAATAGGAATAAAAGGATGGATGATGAAAAGAAGAGGAAGGAGTTTGAGTCTGTCATGAACTTAAACTCCAATGATGAAAGAATGTGGGTTATTCTTATCTCTTGTGTATCATACTTCTCCTGAATTGGTCAACTTACATGAATGCAGTTATTTCTTTCTTCCTTCTATTCTCTTTGGGATCCTCCTTTATTTTAGAGATATGTTAACATATTAAATCATGGAATTCTTTGAGATTCTGATGAAAGGTATATCTCCTCTTCCCAGATGAAACTGCAGATATTCACCCAAACCCGGAGCTTTATGGATAACCCCAGAGGGTTCCCAGACCTGCTTGTGGTGGGTCTGTCTCTAATTAGGAACTCTGTGGCCTTCTATGCTTTGTGCTCAGAAGTTCCTCCACCGATATCCTGCAACTAGGCTGGAAGGAACTCTGCAATGATGTGCTAAGAACTCCAGCCCTGGGGTTAAATATTCTAAATACCTTCCTTTTCCTTTGCCCTGGAGCACATTTGGCTCTTGGGATTCAGGAACCTCAAACTATGTGTAAATTTGACTTCAAGTTCAGAGTGGCTTCAGTCCACCTCTAAGACCTGAGGAAAGTTGTTAAGGTTTATCTGGTGGGGTGTTTTTATTCAGGTGGACCCTCAGAGGGGGCGCTCTAGATGGAGAATTTACAGTTAAATTGTGCCCATGCTAATCAGGGTGTGAGTGGGCTAAGGAGCAAGTCTGGATTCACTTCCATTTATACCTTTTAGCCATCTTATGTCTGTTGATTCTAGTTCTTCCTTTTCCTTCCATTACCAGTTTTTCAAAGTATAATTAAATGGTTTATGGTCTCCTGGGCTGGCTGCTACCTCTTAGAATGTGCAGCCTCAGAATTTTGTAAGTGGAAGCTTATTAATCAAACATCAAAATGACTTACTACATAACAGGAAGTACTGGGAAAAGACCCTGGACCTGTCCTGGAGGACAGGCACATGGTATTTCATAAATGACATTCAGGAGTTCCCATCATGGCGCAGTGGTTAACGAATCCGACTAGGAACCATGAGGCTGCGGGTTCAGTCCCTGGCCTTGCTCAGTGGGTTAAGGGTCCGGCGTTGCTGTGAGCTGTGGTGCAGGTTGCAGACACGGCTCAGATCCCACGTTGCTGTGGCTCTGGTGTGGGCCGGTGGCTACAGCTCCGATTAGACCCCTAGCCTGGGAACCTCCATATGCCACGGGAGAGGCCCAAGAAATGGCAAAAAGACAATAAATAAATAAATAAATAAATAACATTCATTACATTGTTTTCTAAGTGACTCATTTCTTTGAGTGAAAAGCAAAACAGAAATTTTATAAAGTCAAACACACAAAAAAATCTTTTATATTTGTAGGGATATAGCTCAGGTATGCCCTAAATGATAAAAAAAATCTTTTAAGTATGCTACTTTATTTTTAATGCTAATATTTTACCCGTAGTGAAGGTGATCAGGAGTCTAAATATATAGACATTAATTATATAATTAATTAATTAAAAATTAATATAATTTTTAGCATTGATGTTCTGGCTTCTTGTCTTTGTTTCTATTGGACTTGTAGACCTCTTTGTTTCACTATTTTGTTTTCTGCCTTTAGGCTGGGGCTGCTAGTATCTATGCTATACCACTACTACCACCCAGAAAATTAAGGGAAATAATGATATCAGTTGCACTACCTTGAAAATCTGGACTCTGCCACCACATTGAAAAGTTCTGCCTCCTCAATGACTCTCATATCCACCACTTCCCTTTGCATCCCCATTGACCCTCTTTAACTTCCTTTTTTCTTCATAAGAAATCTCTAAGACAAAACAAACTAATTTTGTAGCTATTATAATATCCAATATTTGCAAATATTTATTTGGTGTCCCACCATATACCTAGTAGCATGCTAGAAGTATATCTAAATAAATGTTAAAGAGAAATAATTAATTTAAAACCACTGTAGACTTGTTACTTTTTTAATTTGAAGGACTACAGATAATAATATTGCCTCCAACTTTAAAAAGAAAACCGACATTGGTAGATGTATCTGTTCCAGGACACTTTATTCAGAACTCTGGCAACTGGATCCCCTTCTGCAACTGTCATTTCAGACTCACAAGATCTGGCCCCGACATACTTCCTTTTCATTTAACCTATAGGATCTGTCAATTTTCAGCATCATTCAGACCACATCACTATTTCTCTTAAAATCAGCTCACTGCCCTACTTGTCATCACACTTGGAACAAAATCTCATCCCCTCGTGTTGGTTCCCAAAGCCCAGAATGACCTCTCACCAGCTTCGCATTATACTCTTCTTCCCCTTGCTCCTTCCATTCCAGCCACACTGATGTCTTCATGTTCTCTGAACACTTCATACTTTCCTTCCACCCAAAAGCCCTAATATTAGCATTTCCTTCTGTCTTTAATGCTCTTCCACCTGCTTTCCCTAGCTTCTTCTGGTCATTCTGTTGTCAGCTTACATGGTGACATGCCTGTCTCCCTGTGTAGTGTTATCATCCAGTCACTCTATCACATAACCTGGCTTTCATTCTCTACCTAGCACTTATCATTATCTTCTAATTTTTATGTTTACTTGTTCAGTAATGTTGTATATTTACTGTTGTTTGTTTCATTGTATGCCTTCCATCGGATGTACTTCCATAAGGATGGGGATAGTGGGGTTTTCTTAATCATTTTAATGCCAGTACCTAGAACAGTGCCTGACAACATTGTAGACACTTAATGAATCAATAGTTATTGAAACAAGTAATGGGAAAGAACACAAGTAATAACAAGGTTATACCTATCTTGGTATTGGGGAGGAAGAGATCGGTAATAAGGAAGGCTGCCCTGAGGGAGGGATTTTTGGATTTATAGCGCTAGGCACTCATAGAACACGGTGCTATGAGCATAAGAAGAACATAGGGAGCACAAAGTACCTTCTGGAAAGTACAAGAAGTTTTGTTACAAATGCACTGTAGAAGTGTGGCAGGGGTGGGGGTTAACAGGAGTGATGGCAGGAGATGAGACTAGACAAATAGGAAGAAGCCTCATTTTGAAGAGCCTTGCACGTGTCATCTTAAGGAGTTTGTATGTATTGCTCAGTGAGTAGGATGGGTTTTAAGTAATGAAGTGATATGATCATATTTTGTGTTAGGAATATCATTCTGACTGCATTAGAGAGAAAGAATTGGTGGAGACACACCACCTATGGGTAATCCTGAGAAGAAACCCATTAGAAGATGATTTCTCTGGTCCAGGAAAGAAATGGTAATGTTTGAACTAGTGGAAATTTGGAGAACAGCCAGATATCTCATCAGAAGGTAAAGTGGTCAGTAGGATTTGCTGGCAGATTGATGTGAAGGGATCCTTGGTCTTCCCTCCCTGGTCCCACCTGATGGAGGATATTAAGGGTCTATGTGGGGAAGTAGGTTATGGGGCTTGGGTCAGTGATTATGTCTGTGAAGTAAGAACATGAATCCCTTATGTGAGCTTCTTCAGGGCTAGAGCCTTTCAAAGGGACACACACACACCCCCCAGAGAGTTAGATGGAATTTGCTTTCTCCTCTACTTCTAAGAGGTGCTGTTATTTGATGTACCTCCAGGCTTTCCTGAGACACACCACCTATGGTAAGTCCTGATTCCCTCACTTCTCTCCTTATCTGTCTCTGCTACCCACAAGGAGTTAAGAGAGTGGGTCCCTCCTTTGTTCTCTCATGTGGGATGTGAGCCATAGTACTCCTTATTTCTCTCATACTCAAAGAGAATGAGACAAAGTTCCAAGAACATATTTTTTTTGCACAGCCTTCTTATGTTTTTCTAATCATAATACATTTTTTAATCTGACATGCTCACTGCTGTAGCCATATTGTAGTTATTTATAATTATCACATATTTTCCCCAAATTTTCCCATTCAGCACACTTCTATCTTACTGCCAGTCATACTCCTACTGCTATTCATTCATTCTTCCATATCATATTTATTAAGCACTAAGCAGCTGCTCTCTACTATGGCTGGGATTCAGATGCGTTTAAGTCACAACCCTTGCCCTGAGAAGCCTCTGCCAGCATCTGCCTCTGGCTCTGTGCTCATATACTTGTTTTATATTTGGGTTGCAGACTTGATGCTCAGTAGGGAAGTCAGGGATGAAGATGCTGCTGGTGGAAGGCCACTGGCAAACAGTTGGCCATAAGGAGACCCTGGGAAAGCAGAAGAATTATAAGAGAATAGGGTCATAGAGGCAAGAACCCAGGGGAATCCATCTCTGCAAGTGAAGGCAGAGGGTTGACATGGATATGGGAAGTCTCAAAAATTGCTCAAGATGTTAGAGAAGAACAAAGGGAAACATTTTACCCAAAAGGAAGTAGTCAGTAATATTTATTACTGCAGAAAGGTCAAGGAAGATAATGGTGCAAAGTCTTCAATGGGTTTGGTAATTAGGGTGTCAGTGGTAAAGCAGCAAAAGCAGTTTTGTAGGCTGGCGGGACAGGGAGCTAGAGAGGAAAGGAGAGGCAAGGAAGTTAAGACAACTGTACTGTAGAGGAAGGAGAGAAATAGGATAAGACCTAGACAGAAGACAGAGTGTCTAGGGAGGGACATTGTAAGTTCTAGGCCTCTAAAAGTGCAAGGCCTATTTATGGTCTACAACGTAGGAGAACAGATTCTGCTTTCTGCAGTACCTTTCCTGATGACTTTGTAAGCCATCTGGAATGCTGGCAGCCATGGAGCTTCTATTGGTATCTACTGCCTCTTTCCATGTAAAGGAAGGTTGAGAAAAAACACTCACTCCTACTTTCTCTCTGCCCCTCTCTTCACCCTGCAATCACTTTTAGTTATTTGGAAAGCAAAGTAAAAGATAAATATGGTGCAAAGCAGCCTTAAAGAAAGTTTACACAGGCACAGGATGTTACTCTAATGACCAGTCTCAGACTCCCTCTCAGTGACTTCCAGTTTGAAGCAGGCTTCCAGGGAACATTAAAGTAAAGATTGACAGAGCATATGGCTGCTTCTCTTAGAGAGGCATTTTCTCTTGTTTCAACACTTAAGTTGTTTAGTAACAAATACCAGGACAGAGTCCTTAACTCTTTAGCATTCTAGATCTAGCACTGTCCTATCCTGAAGACGAAACTGAGAGCAGGAGCAGATGTGAGAAGGCTTGCCCACACCAAGGAAGTTTCAGAGGAAAGTTACTACTCAAAGGAAGATTTTTAAGCATCATTCATCCTCTGCACCCACGGACAACACCCTTCTCAATTGTCAATGTGTCAAGGTGCTGCCTGACATTTAACACAAAGATTCGAACTCAGGGCCCGTAACCTTCTGAAATTATCTAAATAATTTCAAGCGTGCATTTTTGAAAGAATCATAACTATGGCTTTTTATCAGACTTTCATAGGAGCTCATGAATTCAGTGAGAATAAGAATCACTGTGTTAACCCAACATACATTCTAGTGAGTAAGCTTTGGCAAATCTTCTAGACTCCCTGAGTCTCAGGGATGGGGAGTAATGTTGGCACCATCTTGAGGTTCCATGGTCCAAAAGCCCTGCTGAAGAATGCTGGAGAAATGCTTAATTGATTTGGTAGTAATCTTTATGGTCTCTTACAGCTTTCAAACATCCTGTGAGAAGTGATTCTTGATATTTGGATGCTTTCAAAAAAATAGAAAAGTATGGTCAGATGAAAGCAGAGAACTCATAATGACTTGTGTTTTCCTTTCTTGGATGTTGTGTCTTGGTTAGAAGGGCCTACCAGTCTTTTGTTTTATTTTTTGGTCTTTTTTTTTGGCCTTTTTTTTAAGGGCCATACCCGTGGCATACGGAGCTTCCCAGGCTAGGAGTCAACTCAGCGCTGTAGCCACTAGCCTATACCACAGCCACAGCAACACTGGATCCTTCACCCACTGAGCAAGGCCAGGGATTGAACCTATATCCTCATGGATCGTAGTCATGTTTGTTAACCCTGAGCTACGAAGGGAACTCCTGGACCTACCAGTCTTTTAAAACCATCTTCTCTCCCTCTCCCTCTCTTCCTCCCCCCTCCTCCTTATTTATGTTTAAACCAAACCATATTGAAAAGTTTAAACAAACAAGTTAAAACATAAAACAGCTCTGTTGGGATAGTGGATGGAGTTGGAAATGGTGATAAGAAGTCAGGAGCAGCACCTGGGCTCTGTCCCAACACATTTCCTTGAGCTGTTCCCAAAGCCAGAGAAACCCCTAGAAATACTCTCTAAAGGAAGAAAACTACTTTCTAAGGGCACAGGAAGAGCACCACCAGATTAAAAACACTGCAGTCCTTCCTCAGTCTCCCTGAGAAGACACTCAGCACAGGTTCAAAGGCAAATACTGGGATTCTCTTCATTAGGCTATATTATTATGCTCATCGCCAGAAATATTTTTGCTTCTGTACCTCTAAAAAGAATCTGGAAAACTATGTGACCTCTTGAACATTTCAAAGTGGGGAGCTAAAATTTTTCATCATAAGTTTTTAAATAAAAGATGGAATTTCCAGTACATTGTAAAGGTTGTCCTTTCATAATAAAAAAAAATTACATTATTTCTTAGAATTTATCCAATGGAATTAAATACTACAGTGATCTGATAACACTTATCACTTAAAAAAATCCATAGACTAGTTCCCAATGATAGGAAATTTTATGATTCATTTTCTCTAATACTTATTTTATTTCACTTACTCTACAGAATTTTAACCTAGGATAATATATTTTTAAGCTTAAAGTATTTTCTTGATCACTATATCATATTCTTCTTCTTCTTTTTTTTTTCCTGCCTTTTTAGGGCTGCACTAGTGGTATATGGAGGTTCCCAGGCTAGGTGTCAAAATCAGAGCTGTAAACTCTGGCCTGCACCACAGCCACAGCTGCAGCCACTCCAGATCCGAGCCATGTCTGAAACCTACACCACAGCTCACAGCAATGCTGGATCCTTAACCCACTGAGAAAGGCCAGGGATCAAACCTGTGTCCTCATGGATACTAGTCAGATTCGTTTCTGTTGCACCACAATGGGAATTCCCTATATCGTATTCTTTACAAAATAAAAACATAAGTTGAAATGTAGAAGATCAATTTTAAAACCATAAATTTCTATGTGGTAAAATGTTTTCCTTTTTGATCGAGTTAGCATGACAATTAGTTTTAGTACACAGTAAAATGGCATAAACATACTCTAGATTTTGATAACTAACTTAAACTTTCCTATCTAAAATGCTATTAACAATTCATCTCTACATAAGAAGTGGGCCTTTTCCTCTTTTCATGTATCTTTGTAGGACTATTATTTATTCATACAATCAAATAAATTCACCATCAATTCCGTTCTTATACTTAATTCTTAAGGATCTTAACACTGACGAAATTTATTCACATGAATCAGTAAATGAAAGCTTATTATAGCAATGTCTCTCAATTCTTTGAACTCCTTTCAAGTCACATGCCCCAAATTACACAGTGATTTAGTATCAATATTTAGTCAACAGTTTAGCATCTGTCCACTTAATTTGGTCTCCATCAAAGCAGATTAAAAAAGAGAAATGGAAACTACTGGACTTTAAAAAGATTTGCCACACTCCCTATGATTTGAAGCATTCAAGTTCTCAAGGTCTAAACCAATATTTGGGGTGGTCTCTGCCTGGCACACCTATGCTTTTCACATACAGAGGCAAGACCCCATAATAAATAAGAAGTTAGTAAAAGGTGTGATTTCTTTTGTAAAATGGGAGAAGGATACATTTGTAGGCAAATTGGTTTTAGGAAAGTGTACATGTTGGAGCTGAGAATCTGAGCACAGACTTACTTAAATTTTCCTTGCTTGTGTACCCCTTTGTGAAACCAGGCTCATCCTAGTTTAAAGATTTCTGCCATAGCTCCTGGCATGGTATTCTCCAGGTATTGAATAGAAATGTGGTGCTAACAATAGCTGGTGATATAATACAATCCAAAGAGGATGCTGTGGGATTATGTTCCCACTAAGGATTATCACCTTACTTCCTGTGCAAATAAACAGGACCATAAGTCATAGCATTATGATACTCAATGTTTGACCATCGGTCTTACAGAGGCCAGTTGATTAGTGTCCTAGTTCATAAGAGCACATAATATGCGTACTCACCAAAGTCAATATTTGGAAACTCCTAGATGGAAAAGTGCCAAGCTTCTTGTACAAAGATAACCCCACTATCTGGGGGATTTGCCCTGCTTTAAGTTATGTCCACTTTTGCTATCTGGTCCAGCTGCAGTCAACAGTGCATATGCATTGCACACACACACCACCACCACCACCACCACCCCTCTCCTCCACACCACCCCATACACCCTATATCATCCATCTCGGAAGCCTGGTCTCTGGCAGTTGAGAATTTCTATACAGGAGGATCTTGAGGTAGTAATCTGCTGGAAGAACAATAAAGTTTCAGTTTCAAAGCAAATGAACTATTTTTATGTTGGTGGTGACATTGGGGTGACTCTGGATGGGTATAGTTGTGGTAGCTAGGCTTGGACATGTCATACATTCTGTCATCCACAAAAACAACACAGCATGGATTTGGAAGCCTGGGGGTTTATAAAGGTAAGAAAGTAATGTGGGAAAAGCTCTTGTTTCAGAGTCAGGCTCTGCTTCTGTCATTTCGAATATGTGTTTATTTTATTTTATTTTATTTTATTTTATTTTATTTTATTTGTCTTTTCTAAGGCCGCTCCCACGGCATATGGAAATTCCCAGGCTAGGAGTTGAATTGGAGCTGTAGACACTGGCCTACACCAGAGCCACAGCAACGCGGGATCCAAGCCACATCTGCAACCTACACCACAGCTCACGTCAACGCCGGACCCTTAACCCACTGAGCAAGGCCAGGGACCAAACCCACAACCTCATGGTTCCTGGTCGGATTCATTAACCACTGTGCCATGATGGGAACTTCATAGAATATGCTATTTTAGACTCTCCAACCTTTAGGTTTCCGTATGTAACATGAGGGAGATGAGCATTTCCAGAAACTGTTTATCAAAAAAAAAAAAAAACCTTTAAAATGTTAATAGATCTGATGAATTCCCAACAGAAGGGAGCTCATGAGAAATCATACTTGTTATAGACCCAAGGAGAATAGGTTTATTATACATATACTAATAAAAATTAAATATGTATGTATACACACATATATTAACATTGAATGGTATTATAGACATGCTGAAAGAGTTAAGGAAGAAAAGAAAATATAGATCGATAATATATAAAAAATGGCATAGCACAGAACAACTGGTTGATGTTCTGTACATCAAGGTATAGGTCAGACAACTGTGTAAATCAGGGAGTTTTCATGTGACTTCCTATTATTCTTGGGTATGGTATACCAGTTCTTAAAGGGAGATTATTGCATAATAATAATGGTAGTGGTTTTTTTACATGCACATTACAAAATGTGTCATTAAAAATACTAGTAGCACAAAGCAGTTACTCAATAAATATTTTTTGAATGAATGAAGACATGAATTCCGTCCTGAGCCATGGTGCAATATCCAAGTAGGGTAGGTAGGACTTGAACAGAGCAGTGAGAGGCAAAAAGAACAGAGAAGCTAGAGGCAAAAAGAGAGCAGGGGGCTTGAGCCACGCTTAATGGAAACGAGCAGTATTATTACTCAATAGAATGATTATTAACCACAATTTTTTTGGCCACACTAATTGCACATGAATACTAAAAGGAAGTCTTCTTTTCTTATTCCAGGCCAGCTGCCTAAAAGCCATCTGCAACTGGAGATTTCAGAGAGTGAGCTTCAGAACTGTCCAACTGCTCTTCTTCAATGCCCTGATCTCTGGTAAACCATGCTAACCTTTCACCTAGCCCTGAGAGAATAGGGGTAACCTCTCCAGGTGGAAGACATTAAGGATGGTAGCCAGTTGTTGTGAGGCAGGGGAAAACTGTCCCCACCCACATTCCTGAAGGAAAAATGCACCCAACACCATCATATTGGTAGGAAAGCTTTCAGGAAGAATGTCAACAGACATATCCAGGACCAACTTAGCCATTAGACTCAAGAGTCACAGGCCCACGTTTCTTCTAGGGACCCACAAAAATGTTTTAATTTCTGTAAAAATCATTTTTTTCTAGGCCATAGAAGCTGTTTTCTTATATAATACTAATATATTCATCTTTCTACCAATGCTGTTGTAAAATAAAGTTTTTAATAGTTTCTTAGAGAGGAAGAGGATTCTGAAGGTAAAACTGTCTCGAGTCCACGCAAGACAAATTGTAGCCCTGGTGATATCAGAAAAGAGGCTTCTGTTAAAACAATTCCATGGAGGTGGCTGGGAGGGAGGGACAAACACAACCAACCCTTCTGTGGGCAACAGAGGTGAGGGCTGAATAGGAGCAAGACTTCATAAACAGGAAAGAGCCATTTCCAGGCCTGATTGCTTACATTGTACACCTCTTTACATGGGAACTGGCCTCTTCTGGCTGAGGTGAGCTCCCAGTGGCTACAAAAACAATACCTTGTGGTGCCCTTTATACCTTTGAAGGGCACATCCTTTAATTTCATTTGATTTCACAAACATTTTTTTTTTTTTTGCAAGGCTTGGTTTATTTTAACAAGTGAGTAAGCAGAGATGGAGGAAGTGGAATAATTTATCAAAGAAAAACAGCCAAGAACAGTGGCACATGAGACTGCAAAACAGGAGATCTGATGAGCCTCTGTCACAAAACTGTTGTTTCACTCAACAGGTATTTAGCAAATGTCTGTGAAATGCCCAGCTCTAGGGTTGGTGTTCAGAATCCAGAGGTAAAAAAGGCCACCATCAGGATTCCGAATCTAGCAGATGTGGCCCATGTTATCAGCACAGATGCTGCAGTACCTGATAGCAATGAAGGTGGAGGCAGAGATGGGGTGCAGTGGGAGGCTCAGGGAAGGAACACAAAGCCTACCTGGGAAAGAACACAAAGCCTACCTGGGAAAGTCATGGAAAGTAGGGGAGGAAAAGTTTACCAGGGCTAAGTGGAAAGGGCAGGCAGAATCGCAGGAAGAGCATGTGCAAAGGCTTGGGAGTTCTGTTTTGCTCAAATAAATAAATGTAAACATAACATGGTAGGTAATGAGGCTGGGCCAGCAGGTAGGCTCCAGATCATAAAGCATCTTTTTTCCATGTGAAGAGGTAGTACTTGTAGATATGAAGCAGCCCTCAAGACATTTTATGTGGGCTTGGGCAAAGTATTTAATATGTTTCCTCCATTTACAAAAGAAGATTAGATGATCTCTGAGGTCCCTTCCAACTCTGGCATCTTATGATTTCAAATCTTTAATAGAAAAGATCCTTAGAAGAGAACATTTTCCTATTCTGACTTCAGGTATATATATTTTTTTCTTTATTAGGGCTGTGCCCATGGCATATGGAAATTGCCAGGCTAGGGGTTGAGTTGGAGCTGCAGCTGCAGGCCCACACCACAGCCACAACAATGCCGGATATGAGCCTCGTCTGGGACCTAAACCACAGCTCACAGCAATGGCCAGTTCCTTAACCCCCTGAGTGAGACCAGGGATTGAACCTGAGTCCTCACAGATACTACTTGGGTTCTTAATCTGCTGAGCCTCAACAGGAATTCTGACTTCATGTGTACGTTTACATCAATGATAGAAACCACTCTTTTTCCTTAAGACAACTAGATTAGACATAAAAAGTCCTATGTTAGGATTTGTCTTCTGGTCAAACTCATCAAAAAAGTGTGCTTATGTTCACAGCCTCCTCCTCGTTTGGAATGCTAACGTGGCCCTCACTCTCCTTTACCTAGATCTAATGAACCAGAAGGGAGTGGCAGCATGGACCTATAATTATAGCACCTCCGCTTACTCATGGAATACTTCGCGAGTATTCTGCCAGAGGTACTTCACAGACTTAGTGGCCATCCAGAATAAAAAGGAGATTGCCTACCTCAATGACGTCATACCTTACCACAGCTCTTATTACTGGATTGGGATGCGAAAGATCAACAATAAGTGGACCTGGGTGGGAACCAAAAAGACCCTAACCCAGGAGGCTGAGAACTGGGCTAAGAATGAGCCCAATAATGAGAGCAACAACCAGGACTGTGTGGAGATGTACATCAAGAGTCAGTTAACTCCTGGCAAGTGGAATGATGAGCCTTGTGTGAAAAGAAAGCGGGCTCTGTGCTATACAGGTAGGGACTTCTCTATTCCAAAATCTGCCTCTTAAAAAAAAAATGCCTTCTCTGGGTCATTAATATAGACCCAGAGTCAATAACATTGAGTCATTATGTCAGGTACATGAAAACAAAGTGTTATGAGCACCTTGAAGAATTTAAGATCAGGATTAGAGAAAACTGGCCTTTTGAAACCAGAAGGAAATTTTGATATCATCTGGTCCATCCTTCTAATTTATAATTGATGAAACAGATGCTCAGAAAGTTTTAGTCTCCTAAAATTTATGTCAAGAACCTTTTTTGCACTACTATACCATAGTATAAGAGACAGTATAAAGTTGAAAGGTAACTTGACTCTGCCTCTAAGAGATGCAGCTGTAACTAATACCTACAGAACATCAGGATGTTTCAGGCACTGTTATTGGTTCAGGTGTCATTAGTCTATTTAGGATTAGTTGTACTTATTTCTCATGAGAACCTAATCAATTAACCCCTTCTATTCCTCTCATCTTGCTGATGAGGGAAAGGCTCAGAGCTATTCTGGAATCTACCCAATTTCTAAGCTGCTTGATGATACAGCCAGTTTTAAACTCATGCCCCAAAGGTGGTGTTTCTTTAGCTCCATATGTGACCACACTCTTGGCTCAACATTCTCAGGAGACAATTTGAGAACATGACCAAGGAAGACAGATGCTTTGCAGAGCCTTTTCACAATATATCTCCAGGTCTTTTGGACTTTGGTAGGGGCTGGGGCAGGGAGGATTGGTGAGGAAAGGGAAGAAGGAAAGCAAGATCCTGGGTATATATCTGATTCTTCACTCTCTAGGTTGGAGAGTACACAGACACTCATGTAAGCCTGTTCTTCCTGTAGTCATGCACCTCATGCCAGAACTGCTCCTGTCTTTCTGATAGGCTTCCCATCCAGAGGAGCCCCTCCTGCCCTGGGTAGCACATGGACACTGTGGAGAGGGAGAGTACTGACTGCCCAGGGCTACAGTCCCAACCACTCTGAAGCATCTTTAAGAAGTCATCTTATAGATGTCACACTCTGCTATGCATGTTCTAAATTCTTCAGATTATAAACACCTCCCCTCAGAAGCCCTCAACAATAATGGGACAGAATACCCAGTGTAGTGTCTATCCTGTACTTTCTCCCTCTCCTCACACAGCCTCCTGGCTGAGAGGAAACATATCCATATCCATACATGTGTTGTCATGGGTCAGATCTCATTTTATAAATAACTTATTTATTATTAAATTAATAGATGAAATAATGACCTGTTCTTCATAGGCCAGGATGGATGTTACCAGAATATTAGCTTGTTCTTCTGCCCTCCTAGTCAGCTCCCTACCCTCCCAGGGCTATGCCTCCCTGAAACTGATGATCTTAGTTGCCACTAGATGTTCCAACATGCTACTGCTCCCCCTCAACCCCACGCCCTACCTTCAACATCCATATCAGCAGCATAGTTTTTCTCAATGAAGCTTGCAAACAATTTCAGGGAAGAAAATAGATTGAATATTACTGGCATGAACAATGCCACTGCTCTAAACTGCAACAATGGAAGACATCTCTAATTAACAATTACACCTGAACACAGTTGGCTCCCATCTCCATTAGCACAATACTCTAGGCAGCCACTATCATTGATTGGCATTTTGTTATCCAAGATGTAAAAGATGTAGGGAACCATTAATTCTCCATGGAAAATATGAGAAATAGATATGTACACTGCAACAAGAAATCAAGTTGGAATAATTCCCTAAAATGCCAGGATCTGCTAGACTGCAAAGCAGGGTATCAAAAGAGCAAAACCAGAAAAAAAAAAGATATATTCATGGAATCATCATTACATTCTTTCCTGGAGACCCAAAGGAATAGATAAGTTACTAACCTGCCTGGAAACCCTGGAATGGAATGGAATACAGAACGTTGGCTGTTTTTTCATTCATAGAGTTCTGAGATGTTGAGGAAGGTATGGTCAGAACAAAGTTTGAATGCTCCGAGGGCATAGGGCAGGCAGGTATTGCTACTGTAAGGCAATTGGTGGGTCAGGGTGAATAGGATGAAAGCTGTGGGCAAAATCTCTCTCTCTAGGGGCTACTGTTGCTTTCTTTATCTTCTCTTTACTTGGAACCCTTCCCAGTGACCTAGTGCAGCTTCACTAAACTCACTGGCTGCCCTGGGAATGTCCTGTGGTAGAAACTTGCATGGCCTGGAGAACTATAGGATCTCAGAGTGGACAGCAAACATAGAGATTATCTAGCACAACCCTCTACATGACATGGATTTCCTCTTGTGAAAAACCCCAATGTGGACCAATGCAGACGGGCTTAGGAAACACCACCAGGAAACAACCTAGCTACTTATCTTACCCCAGCCATGACCTCATTGATAAAACCATCAAGAAAAACACGCTCAGTGCTTTCATAGTAACAATTCTAATAATGCAGCATCATTACCATAATGCCTACACCCGCCAAGAGTCTCTTGCAGGAAAGAAACCTGGATCTTCTCTGTTATGTTACCCAAGTGGCACAGCCTTAGTGAGGAAAGCCTGTCAGGGCAGTCACGCTTAGCACCATATAAACCTGGCATAGTTAGACATGTGACACAGCTCCCCATAAGGTTATTTGTCCTTTATCATGAGTAGGTCTTGAAGATCTCCTTCAGCTCCTCTGCTCCTCCACCATATGGCGCTGTGCATCAACTTAAGAGAAACAAAAGGTAGAAGGGCTTAGACCCTAACATTGGGTAGGTTGGGTTCAAAGACGTAACTTTCCTGAGGGTACATAATAGTAGGGAGCAGAGTATGGATTCTGATCATATACATGATCCCTCCCCACATCTGGTTCCTAATCTCTAGGTTGTAATATCTGTCATATGAGGTTCTGTAATAATACAACTCTATAAATGCTCTTGGTTAAAAAGCCACAACCTGTTCCTGTCTGAATATCTATTATTGGGAGCTCCATCCATCCCTCTGCATCCACACATGGAAACTCTTCCTCTGGAAACAGTAAATGTGGCCTGAATGGAAGCCATGCAATGTTCCTGCAGCCTCCTCCTATGCCCTTCACAGGGAACAGGCTGGCTCTCCAGAGGGTGCTGTGGTTTTCTGTTGTCTGGCTAGCTCAAACTTACCCAAGTTGGGCTAAGTCTGTGACATGGAACAAGAATCTAGCTTTTTTCCACACCTCCTGGGAATGCCCATGATTCTTTCTGACTGTTCTGTTTCCATTCAGCCTCTTGCCAGAGCACATCCTGCAGCAAGCAGGGAGAGTGCACTGAGACCATCGGGAACTATACCTGCTCCTGCTACTCTGGATTCTATGGACCAACATGTGAATATGGTGAGGCCACTCTTTTATTGATACTATTGTGGTCATTGGTCTTTTTCTAGAAGTGATGCCAGAAAATAAATCATATTGGAGACTTTCCAGTGAGCTAAGATTAGTCCTGGCCCCTCTCTGTACCATCTGTCAGTCTGCACCACTCAAATTGTCCAAGACAGACACTCTGTGTTAACACACTTTATTCTTAGAACATTTCCTCAATTAAAAAACCTCAAAAGGTAAAAGGGAACCATAAAGGCATTATAACAAAGAGAACCCTCTCAGGCTAACTTTGCTTGCTTGAAATAAAAACCAGTGAAAGAATGATTATTTCCCAAGATGCAACCAATGCAAAGGAACCAGGTAAAGATTAACAGGTTGGGCTAGAAGCCTGAGGAGATGGGTTTAGGAGGGGTATATAAACAGTTCTAGGTTTTAGCAAGCCTGACATTGTCTTTCAACCTGCAAAGAAAAATATCAATATTTTGTCTCCACAGTCAAAGAGTGTGGAGAATTTAAACTCCCTCGATATGTGCTCACAAACTGCAGTCACCCTCTGGGAAATTTCTCCTTCAACTCTCAGTGCAGCTTCCACTGTGCTGAAGGGTACACACTAAATGGACCCAATGAGCTGGAATGTTTGGCTTCTGGAAACTGGACTCATCCGCCCCCACAGTGTGTAGGTATGTAGACCCAATTCTTTCCATTCTTCCTGACAGCTAGAATTTTAGAGGGGATTTCCTCCATTTAAAAGCCATTGAAGGCAACCTTTGCTGTACAGTAGAAAATTGACAGAACACTAAACCAGCTATAATGGAAAAAATAAAAATCATCATAAAATTTTTTTTAAAATGGAGTTCCCTTCTTGTCTCAGTGGTTAACAAACCTGACTAGGATCCATGAGGATGCAGGTTCGGTCCCTGGCCTCGCTCAGTAAGTTAAGGATCTGGTGTTACTATGAGCTGTGGTGTAGGTTGCAGGCACAGCTTGGATCCCACGTGGCTGTGGCTGCAGTGTGGGCTGGCAGCTGTGATTCTGATTAGACCCCTAGCCTGGGAACCTCCATATGCCATGGGTGCAGCCCTAAAAAGCAAAAAAAGAAAAAAAAAGAAAAAAACAATGAACATCTACATCAGATAAGAAATTCTGGTTATTACTTTTGCCCACCAACCAGAATAATAATAATTTTTATTTTCATGGTATTCTGTATCTGTAGAGTGAGAGAATCAGTTTAATGCTTGATCCTCAGGCAAAAGCATTAAAAAAGGTCCCTCTTCCTTTGGGAATGACAAAGTGAACTGAGTACAATGATGATTTAGGGGTTGGGTATTATTAATATGATAACTTTACCTTGCTTCTTTAAAAAGCAAGTAAAAACATATGTTCAGATCTTCCAAATAGGCACTGAAAGTACCACTTAACCAACCAAGTTCACCACCTTGCCTGACACTTTAGGAAGGTGTGAATTGCTGTTTGCAGCATCCTGAGGCTTCCAAGGTGCTGGGCCTAACCCAAGGTCTCATGTTATTGTTCTGTGGTTGTCAGCTGTTCAGTGCCCAGCCCTGAAGTCTCCTGAGAAAGGGAACATGGCATGTCTCCACTCTGAAAAAGCATTCCAGTACCAGTCCAGCTGCAACTTCAGTTGTGAAGAGGGATATGCATTAGTTGGGCCAGAGGTGGTGCAGTGCACAGCTTCGGGGATGTGGACGGCCCCAGTTCCAGTGTGTAAAGGTGAGTTTCAGGCAGTTGGGGATGTACATTGTCCACTGTACCTGGTTCTTGCTGGGAGCACAGATGAAACTGAGCTTGTAGAAAAACTGGCCTGAATCACAAAAACTTGACTCCCCTTTTACCTACTACTCAGATAGATCAGGTATATCTGGGCTCGGAAAAGAAAGTGGACTCTAGAAAAACAAGAGGCTGATTTTACAGCTGATTTTAAAGATTTAAAACTCCTCCTTTGGCCCAAACTCTCTGACTTCAAGCAGTTTCAGAATGACCTCATTTGTAAATTTCACCTAAGAGGCCTAGGGTGGCATCTACATCTGTAAGTAGACCCTAGAAGACCCACCAGGACAGGTTTATAGAGATAAAGGGAAGAGAAGATATTAGAAAAAGCTTAAAGGAATTTTTTCTGGAGTTCCCATCATGGCTCAGTGGTTAAGGAATCCAACTAGAAACCATGAGGTTGTGGGTTTGATCCCTGGCCTCGCTCAGTGGGTTAAGGATCTGGCGTTGCCGTGAGCTGTGGTGTAGGTTGAAGATGTGGCTCAGATCCCAAGTTGCTGCAGCTCTGGTGTAGGCTGGTGGCTACAGCTCCGAATAGACCCCTAGCCTGGGAACCTCCACATGCCATGGGTGCAGCCCTAGAAAGACAAAAAAAAAAGAAAAGACTTTTTTCTAATAAAGAGATTAGGGTAACACTGAGGACTGATAGTCCACATTTGGACAAACATCACTAGGGGCTCCTGACCCTTACAAATTCCTAGCTCCACCTGGATTTTCAGAGGTTGTTTCATTGTTGCTCTCCAGCTGTGGCCATGGTCTTTCTCCTTCCTCCATGCCTTTCCCCTCGCCATGATTGTTCTCTCCAGCTATGCAGTGTTAGCTCCTTGAAGCCCTTAGCAAAGGAACCCTAGGGTGTGTCCATCCCCTCATTGCCTTTGCATATGGCTCAGCTGCAAATCTGAAGGCAAACCTGGCCATCATGTGAGGGGCTGGGGCACACTCTGCTGTGTTGGCACTGGCCAAGGGACTGCACCCTTGCCAACCTGTGAGGGTAGGATTTTTCCATTAGCAGCCTCCGGTTCACCTGGGAAGGAGTCATGGCACAGTGGAAAGATCAGGGCTCTTAACATCAGAATGATCTACTCCAGGCTCTGACACTGAAACAGGTTGTTCAGTCTCTGGGAAATATGGTTTTCACCTCCTTGAAAGGAGCTATGAGTTGCAAGGAGCTTTTATGAGGAAGAAGTATATAAAAAGTATACAATTAAATAGGATGTATAAAGTACCTAGCAGATAGCCTTTGTTTCTCCCTTTTGTTCCCTCCCTGGCTCACTGGCATATAGACACTGTGGGACAATGCCCTTCCTATAAATCAGATGGAGTCAGAACAGTGGCTACTGGGACAGAGAAATTGCTTATCACAGCCCTTGGTGGTAGCCTTTGGCAAAGCATCAAAGGGACACTGCATTTGAAAAAGGAGGTTATGGGAGTTATCTTGAGGCTCAGCAGGTTAAGGATCCAGCATTGTCACTGCAGTGGCTCAGGTTGCTTGCCGTGGCGTAGATTTGATCCCTGGCCCCAGGAACTTCCACATGCCTCAGGTGTGGCAAAAAAAAAAAAAAAAAGAAAGAAAGAAAAGGAGGTTATGAGACAATTCTAGGCAATTGCATAATACCACAAAACTGAATTCTGTGAAATTGCTTCACAACTTCTTCCTATAAAACAGTAAGGGGGATAGGATTAGTGAATTCTGGGAGACCTGGATTATAAACCTAGCTCTGCTGCTGTGTACATATGAGACCTCAGGGATGTCACTTAAAATATCTGAACCTTATTTTTCTCATCTGCAAAGTAAGACAGAAACACTAGCGGACCATTGAGTCTTAAAAAGCAGAGGTTTAGGGTCACAGTGTAATGATAGTCTCTACACCCTAAAAAATCCCAAGAATATCCTGAAGATGAAATGCTTTATCAAGGAAGAGCATGAGGAAACCAGTCTTTATCAGAATTGAGGTTACCCAGGGTTTAATTGTGCTCAGGAACTGACCTTGGGCTGTACTCTCTTGGCAACTGAAGTCTGATTAGGATGACATCCTGTATTCTAGATATGAGACCTCAGGGATGTCACTCAAAATATCAGGGCTCATTCAGGATGGTTTTGTAGGGCTGCGTAAATAGAGTGTCAACAAGAAGCTATGTTGTTTCAGCTTTTTCCTTAAAAGTCCAGTCTGCTCTATATCTGCCCCTTCCAGATCAATTTCACAAATACTGCCAATGAATATTTAAAGGACAGCTTTGATGGAATTCTCTAGTGGCCTAGCAGTTAAGGATTCAGTGTTGTCATTGCTGTGACTCAGGTTTGATCCCTGTGCTAGGAACTTCTGCATGCTGTAGGCACGGCCAAAATGAATACATAAAGAGCAACTTCTATGTCCCAAACACTGCCAGGCTCTGCAATACAACTGCGGATGATTAACATCAGCCTCAAGGACACTGCTGTCTAAGGGGCAGAATGACAGTAGTGCATGAGCAGCTCAAGAACAGGGGCTGTGGGAGCACACAGGAAGAGCTCCTCCCCCAGTATTGGGTGGGCAGGGAAGGCTTCTTAAGGAAAGTGAAGTCTAAGTTGAGACCTTAAGGGCAGGTGAGTGTGGTTCAGGCAACTAGGAGCATGGCAAGTGGTTCCGGGCAGGGTCCCCTTTTGGAAAAGGGAGGACATAGTATTCTGAATATATTGGTAACATGGGTCAGGAAGATGTAGCATCTCTCCAGGGGCTCTTCTGAAAAGGAACTGAGACCTTCCATTATCAGATTTCAAATGACACCTTTTTCCATTTAGCCATTACCTGTGAGCCGCTGGAGAGTCCTGTCCGGGGAAGCATGGATTGCTTCCCGTCTTCGAGAGCATTTCAGTACAACACGAGCTGTAGCTTTCGCTGTGCTAAGGGTTTCACGCTGAGAGGAGCTGACACAGTTCGATGTTCTGACTTGGGACAGTGGACAGCACCAGCTCCAGTCTGTCAAGGTACTGTGACACATAACATTTTCTCCGTGTCCTCTCAGCTTGTTGAAGACATCAGCATCTGCACTTAGCTCTGTCACTCATTTATTACTCAAACATTTACTAAGAATCTATTATGTGCCAGGCCCTTGTGCTGGCACTGGGGATGAAGTGGTGAGTGGAGGCAGTCCTAGGCACGTGTCCATGCAGCATCCTGAAATGCAAGATGAGGGCTACACTGACTGACACAGATTGGTGTGAAAGAGGGAAGGTTGGGAGGAAAGAATGATGCATGAGGAACAGCATGGATCAGTGGAAGAGTAATAACAAGACATTTAGTCCAGTTCTGTCATTTCCTAGCAACAAGCTTTTGGTCTCTCTGAAACTCAGTGTCATCTGCAAAATAAGAGTACTATTATCTGTCTTATCTACCCTTCTCACTAGTGGTTGTGGGTTAATGCATGTAAATGCAAGCGTAAAACTGCTATGAGCTTTACAAATAGGTAAAATAATGATAATGACATTACCTTGTAAATCATATGTCTGTGATCTGATTTTACAAAATCATCTCTAACTTGCTCTTATGAGAGAATCAATTTATAAGGAAATCACTAGGATCATTTTTTTTTTGTTAGTAATTCTGTTATATTAGATCTAAAAACTTGGGAAAAAGCAGTTGAGCTTTGACAATTTACATTAAATGGGATAAATGACTTCTCCATTTATTAACACAAAAGGTAATTAGTTCTGGCTTTTTTTTTTTTGTTTCTCATGCTCTCAGAATATTTTGAAGTTCAGTATTATCATTCAGGCATACCTTATTTCTTTGCACTTCGTTTTATTGTGCTTTGCTGATACTGCATTTTTTTTTTTTTATTTTCCCACTGTACAGTAAGGGGTCAGGTTATCCTTACATGTATACATTACAATTACATTTTTCCCCCAGTCTTTCTTCTGTTGCAACAGGAATATCTAGACAAAGTTCTCAATGCTATTCAGCAGGATCTCCTTGTAAATCTATTCTAAGTTGTGTCTGATAAGCCCAAGCTCCCGATCCCTCCCTCTCCCTCCCCCTCCCATCAGGCAGCCACAAGTCTCTTCTCCAAGTCCATGATTTTCTTTTCTGAGGAGATGTTCATTTGTGCTGGATATTAGATTCCAGTTCTAAGTGATATCATATGGTATTTGTCTTTGTCTTTCTGGCTCATTTCACTCAGTATGAGAGTCTCTAGTTCCATCCATGTTGCTGCAAATGGCATTATGTCATTCTTTTTTATGGCTGAGTAGTATTCCATTGTGTATATATACCACATCTTCCAAATCCAATCATCTGTTGATGGACATTTGGGTTGTTTCCATGTCTTGGCTATTGGGAATAGTGCTGCAATGAACATGTGGGTGCATGTGTCTCTTTTAAGTAGAGTTTTGTCCGGATAGATGCCCAAGAGTGGGATTGCTGGGTCATATGGAAGTTCTATGTATAGATTTCTAAGGTATCTCCAAACTGTTCTCCATAGTGGCGGTACCAGTTTACATTCCCACCAACAGTGTAGGAGGGTTCCCTTTTCTCCACAGCCCCTCCAGCACTTGTTATTTGTGGATTTATTAATGATGGCCATTCTGACTGGTGTGAGGTGATATCTCATGGTAGTTTTGATTTGCATTTCTCTTACAACCAGCGATGTTGAGCATTTTTTCATGTGTTTGTTGGCCATCTGTATATCTTCTTTGGAGAAATGTCTATTCAGGTCTTTTGCCCCATTTTTTTTTTTTTAAACAAGGAATACCCTACACAGAATTCCTGTCCCAGCATTAGGATATTGGCATTTCGGAGTTCCCGTCATGGCTCATTGGTTAACTAATCTGACTAGGAACCATGAGGTTGTGGGTTTGATCCCTGGCCTTGCTCAGTGGGTTAAGGATCCAGCGTTGACATGAGCTGTGGTGTAGGTCAAAGATGCGGCTCGGATCCCGCATTGCTATGGCTCTGGCATAGGCTGGTGGCTACAGCTCTGATTAGATCCCTAGCCTGGGAACCTCCATATGCCTCAGAAAGTGGCCCTAGAAAAGGCAAAAAGACCAAAAAAAAAAAAAAAAAGAAAGAATATTGGCATTTCATGTGATATCCTCGAGAAATTTATGTGAATCCCCAGGGTCCTTCCTGATTTTAAAATGAGGCGGTGGCTTGAAAGCAGGATCTCAAAGAGAGATTTATACACACATGTTCATAGCAGCATTACTAAATAATAGTTAAAATGTGGAAGCAACCCAAGTGTCCATCACAAAAAAGAAAAGAAAGATGTGCCCTTACAGATGATGTAATACTGTTTGACCTTGAGAAGGAAGGAAATTCTGACCTGTGCTATAACAAGGATGAACCTCCAGGATGTTACACTGAGTGTAATGAGCCAGTCATGAAAAGACAAGTACTGAATGGTTCCACACATATGAGGTTCTTAGAGCAGTCAGAATCATAGAGACACAAAGTAGAACAGTGATTGCTGGGGGCTGGGGGGAGGGGAATAAGTGGTTACTATTTAATGAATGTAGAGTTTCAGTTTGAGATGATGAAAAATGTTCTGGAGATGGATGGTGGTGATGGTTGCCCCTATATATGAATGTATTTAATATCACTGAACCGTATGCTTCAAAAGAGCTAAGTGGGGAGTTCCCTGGTGGGTTAAGGATCCGGCATTGTGATTGCTGAGGCTCGGGTTTAGTCCCTGGCCTGGGAACTTCTGTGCGCCATAGGTGCAGCCAAAAAAAAAAAAAAAAAAAAGTGGCTAAGTGGTAAAAGATAAATTTTATGCTATGTGTAATATTTTTTACTACAATTAAAAAAATGAGGCAGTAGAGGAACAGCTCACTATGCACTATGATGGTGAGGCTTAGTGAGGGTAATGGGCTGTGTTGGGGATATATTCTCTGAGAGACTGACACACTCAAAAGGGAGAGATCTTAAGAGTCACTGGAACCATTTTTATCTCTAGGTAGCTAATACCCAGTCATCTAGAAGAGAGAACTTGCTATTCTCTTAAGCATCCAGATACGGGGTTTCCATAATTCCCTTGATAGGCTTTCCTAGTGTTTTCCACTCTGATGGTCAAGGTCTGCATCTGATGCATAGCTATAATGATTTTAACACTATGACTGCTACTGCGGCTGCTGCTACTACTGTTAATAATAATAGCAGATAATATTTATGGAGCATTTTAGTCTAACTCCATATGGTAGTTAAAATTATTGCTCCTATTTTAACAATGAGAAAAGATTTAACATATATAGAACACATGCATTCTCTCCATTTGTGGCCGTCTATTTTATATGATTGAGATCATGGTATATATAATTTTATTCTTTTTCACTTATCCTCATACAGTGAGACACGTCCCATATCTTTTCAAAGTAAAATATATCATTTTTAGTAACCTTTAATATTCCCTTCATGGAGCCAATATAATTAATTTTAAGTCTCTACTTAGTTGCATTTATTTATTTTTGACATTTTTCTCTCACAAATAATATCATGGTAAAAATTCTCTAAATTGATTTTTGATTTGCATCTCGATTACATAGTGTAGATTCTTGGGTCCAAAAGTATGATTTTTTAAAATTATGGATACATATTGCCAAAATGCTTAACAATGGCTCAACATTTTCCTTATAGAGTCCTTCATTTGGCATTGTGATTAAAGGATATTTTTGTCATCCTCCAGGTTAAACACGATCCATTCCAAAACCCCTCCTCTTGGCACTAGAAAGGATTAAGGGGTTGAAATCAGTGAGTACTTGTACATTACTGTTCCTCATTCCCTTTCTTTCTTCCTCACTCCTTAGCATTGCAGTGCCAGGATCTCCCAGCCCCAGAAAAGGCCCAGGTGAACTGCTCCCATCCCTTTGGTGCCTTTAGGTACCAGTCAACCTGCAGCTTCACCTGTGATGAAGGCTCGTCCCTGGTGGGAGCAAGTGTGCTGCAATGCTTGGAGACGGGGAACTGGAGTGCTCCTGCTCCAGAATGCCAAGGTAAGATGAACTCTTTCTAGCATCTTGGAAACTGTAGGCTTATTTTCAAAAGCTGTATTTTTAGAAGTGGTGATTATCTGGGGGACAGAAGCTTGAAATGGAATGGAAAATTAACACGGTAATTACATAAGCCAGGGATCCCAAATGCAGATGTCTTCAGGGGCTAGACAGTACCACAAGTGAGAGGATGCTTGGCAATAGGACATGGGAATGGCCCCCAGCTGACTCTGTACTAGAGCCTTTACCAGGACCTGCAGGCTCCTCTCATGAACCAGGTGAACTGTTCTCACTTGGCTAAAGATAGTATCTGGAAAGAAGGCCAGAGGGAAAAAATTGCCTCAAGATGTTTGTCCCAAGGGTAACCTGGCAATTTACTCCTAGGAACCATAGAGTATAATGGTGGACTGGGGATAACTCATGTGTATAGTAGTGGAATGGGAGGGTAGAATTTACAGGTACCTGGCTGCAAATATCCTTCAAGAGTTGTGTAAGATGGGAAACATACACTTAGGATAAAGTTAAGACTGATGAAAAGAGGAAGAAACTAACTTAAAAATGCAAAGTCACAGGATTCTCAGGAAAAAAGTATACATATATATATATGCACTATACTTGATATAAAATAAAGCCAGTTCTCATATGAAATAGACCTCATTCTAATCATCTGTGTTTGGGAATTGAAAAATAGATGTATTTTTTTAATATTCCCCATTCCTTTTTCTACTCAATGTATCCAATTATTTACTTATATTTATCACAAATATTGCTTTTAAAAAGATTTTTATTTATAACAGCTGCGTAAAAACAAAAAAATCTTCTTAAATATCCCCCTAAAATACCCCACCCTAAAACAGACACTGGTTATGTTTTTCCATTCTTCCAAGATTTTCCCTATCCATCTTTTCCTGCACACAATTAGTATTTTTATGATGCATATATATATATATAATTTTAATAATTAAATAGGTAAAATACTAGGCAATTCTGCACTGCTTGCCTTTGTTTTTTACTTTGTAAAAACTTCCAACATCTGAGTGAAAGCAGGCAGACACATGTTTTTAATAAAAAGGAAACTATTCACATCATACACAAGCACACACATGCACACATACACACACCACTGTTAAGTTAGGTCAACAGCGAGTGAATGAATGAATGAATGAATGAATGAACGGGCTGACAAACTCAGCAGATTTGCATGTCCTTTATCACCAGGCACCAGAGAGCATGGCAAGCCACTGGGGCAAGGGCTGGGCACACCTTCAGAGCTGCAGAGATGAGGGTGAGGCTTGAGACCTTGGCTCCTCAGCGCTCACCCTGGCTACACTGAAGCCTAGATATGCTGCAAAGTCTACACACCTTTGGGGAAGAACTTGAGAAGGGTGTCACAGTGATCAGCACCCTTCCGGGAAACCCTGAGTTGTATGGGGCACAGATTATAGTTTGTTGCTCCACACTGTCCTGCCTGTGGGCGTTTCACAGGGAGGAGACTGACACTCACCACCACTTCCTGTGACCTGCCATTTCCCTTCCGCTTTTAGTTCTTTGTTTACTCTGACTGAACTTTCTCCTCTTGCTGCTGGGTGAGCATCAAGTGAAATACCCAAATGTGGTCTGGGCAGGAAAGTACCACGAGGCTTGCAATCTACTAGTTGCTATAATACTCCTAAGAGAGTGTTATTAGACAATTTCCCTTTCCAAAGCCTCCTCCCCTTGCCCCTGTCTCTCCACCCCAGCTATCAGAAGGCAAGGCCACAAAGGAACTGCAAATGGATTCATGGCACCAGCACCCTGTGATTTGTCCTTTTGGTTTTAGGCTTCTTGACTTTTCTCCTCTTCCCCCCTACCAACCCCGCCCCCACTGAATACAGAAAAACTGTTCAAGTGGCTGAGAGTAACTAGGTCTCTGGACAAATGGATGAGATTGGGAAGAATGTAGCTGGAGAGAAGAGTAGAAAGGAAGAGAAAGGTATAGAAAATGCTCTAGAAACCTCAAGCAGTTCAAATCCGTGGCCAAAAAAAACAACCCTAGGTTCATGCATACTACCTCCATCTTTGGTTTAAAGCCTTACACCACTCAATCAGGCCAAACAGTGAAGAAGAAACACCCTAAACCATGTATTCTCTTAGTCTTCATTTTTTAATGCCAATATGTTTGATCTGAGTGTTATTTCATCAATTGCCAGAAGTACATTTTGTTAGCCATTAACATTTGCATACAGAGTGCTTTCACTTTTGAGCCTTGTAAAAATCCTGAGAGCTATGTAACATCATGCTATTCTCCAAATTTTAGAAGTCACGATACTGAGATTCAGCGAGGTTAAGTGACTTGCCAAAAGTCACAGACCATGATCCCCAACCAAATCAAATCCTCTAGCACATCAAACTCTGCCTATATAAACTGCAGCAAAGAACCATGGGATCTCATTTATCCTTTTTTATAAGTGAACAAGTAGACTCATTTGGGGCTGGTCACTGTAAGCTGAGACTGGTGGGAAGAGCATTTGCAGGTGGCCAATTACATTGTGTGTCTCCCTTGTGTCCATGATTTTTAAAATACTTTTAATTTTTACCTCCAGTTTAGCTAACTTGCTATTTTATGTAACTAAAGATTCCTGCAAGGCAAGGGTTATTATTTTCCCCATACCATAGATGAAGCAACTGAGGTTCAGAAAGCTTATTGTCTATTAGATACATTGCTAGTAAGTAACAGTGGCAGGATTTGGACCCAATTCTTTCCACCAGTTGTTTGGAGGAAGGAGTTTTTGTCAGGGGGAAGTATTTTATGACTCCCTTTCCCAATTTCCAATCACTTGTCGTTGCTGGCAAGGTCTTTGGCTCTGTCTCTGAAGATGATGTCAAGGAAACAGACTCCCTCTCTTGTCCAGGGGCAAATGACATGACTGCATCACTATCTCTCCCAACAAATCACCAGCTCCCTTTGAAATCACCTCTAAAGCCCCTTGTGTGTGAGCGTTTCAGGAAACCAATCTCCTGTCAGCTGCTGCTCTTTCATCTGTCCTGGTGACAAAGCACCAGGAACTCAAACGATCATTTCTAACCCAGTGCTGCCCTGGTGTGTTAGGGACACACACACACACACACACACACACACTGATTTCAGTTGCTGTGTTCTAAAACAGTCTCCTCTCTCTCTCTCTCCTCCTCTGCCACGCCCTTGGTAGCCATTACCCGCACACCTCTGCGAAACCCTCAGAATGGAACAAAGACCTGAATCCAACCTCTCTCCAAGGATAATTTTAAGTCATTTTTCTCAGCTGGCTTTCATATCTGAAATTGATAGTTTTCCTTAACTTCCTTAAGGAGTGAAAACCTCCCTGATTATGAAAGGAATGGAAGGCAGTTATTCCATGTCATTCTTAACTCTGTTATACTCCTTTTAATTAGGAGCTCTCTAACTTGAAAACATTTTCTCACAACAGGCATAGTATCAGCTCCTCCTTCAGAGGTGCAGTGCCCAGCCCTCATCACTCCAGAGCAGGGAACAATGCACTGTCAACATCATCTGGGAACCTTCGGCTTGAATACGACTTGCTACTTCCGATGCAAAACTGGATTCACAATCATGGGAAACAATGCTTTGAGATGCAGACCTTCTGGACAATGGACAGCAGTAGCTCCAGTATGCAGAGGTAACGTGAAAAGGATGCCATCTTCCAGCAAGCTAGTCATCGTACATGCCTCTGAAATCCCATCTAACCACAATGAGTGTTAGCTCCTCCATGCAATCCACACCAGTCCCAGTTAGAAGTAATATGCAACAGGCATATCACTTTTCCCCTTCCTTGTGCCCTGGGTACTCAAAGACCTAAAGGAGAAAACATTTGTAAATGTCCAAAATGCATTAGAATAATACGCATGCTGAACATGAAACCAGCTGCATGAATTTTGAAATGCAAGTTGCAATTATATTACGATGTTACAGTATAAACATTCCATATTTTCATAATTGGAACCGAAACAAAAAGATAAAACATGTATGATACTCCTTGAAGACCTATTTCCCTATGCAGGAAGTACTGTGTCCCTTTCATCACTGATTCCCAGGAAGCACAGGAGAGTGCTTTGCAAATGTCGCTATTGTTCAATAACATTTATCTGAGTTAAATTTAATTTCCTGAGTTGAGTTAAATTTGAGTTCAATTTAGTTCCCTATACACAAAATTGGGAGAATAGCCTGAAATTTCATGAAAAATAGTTTAAAGAAGGTGGCAGTTTCTACTTCTTTCATACTTTCAGGGGCCAGCAATGCTGAAAAATTATTTTCAGAAATACATGCTGACATGCTAGCTAATCACCAGCAGTAGTGATAATAACACTCAGAACAACAGTATTTTTGAGAAGAAAAAATTCATAGATAGTATTTTTGTAGGAAAAACAAAATTTTTGACAGTTATTTATTGAATTCTACTATGTGCCCCCTCTAGCTCTTTGGCAATCATTCTCTGAGTCCATGTGATGTTGGAAGAGCTGGTGTGAATGTCAAAAGTGGCTCATCTCCCTTCTGATCTTTTGTATTCTACCCTATCTACTGGCAATGCTAGCCAGGTTTCCAATGAAACCATAATCTCTTTTACCTTCATTCTCTATGTTTGTTTTTCCTGTGTTCTTTTTTTCTGCAGCTGTCAAATGCTATGAGCTACACATTACTGGGCCAATAGTGATGAACTGCTCCAACCCTTGGGGAAGTTTCAGCTATGGATCAACCTGCAGCTTCCATTGTCCAGAGGGTCAATTACTTAATGGCTCAGAGTTAACAGTGTGCAAAGAGAATGGAGAGTGGTCAACTACGATGCCAACCTGCCTAGGTATGTTTCCCATACAGATTAGGAAGTCACTTTGATACAGAAAACAACAAAATTAGTATTTCTCCTCTGTGTATTTATGACAGTAGTCTCACTTTCCATCACTGGGATTCCCCTGCATTTAATAATTGTTTCACAATGAATCAGAATTTCCTTGCCTTATGCGGAGCAGTGGGAATCAAACTCAGTGACTTCACGTAGATAATCACTGCTCTTTTTTCAGAGCTCCAATGTGTGCAATGAATTCTTCCATTTCTTAAAAGCTCTATGCAGTACGTCTTGAAGTTTCAAAATGTTTTAAATTCGAGGTTATTTAATGCAGAATTCTAATTTATTATCTCAGAAGATCTTTTTTTTTTTTTTTTTTTGTCTTTTTGCCATTTCCAGGGCCGCTCCTGCGGCATATGGAGGTTCCCAGGCTAGGGGTCGAATTGGAGCTGTAGCCACTGGCCTACGCCAGAACCACAGCAACTTGGGATCAGACCCACATCTGCAACTTAAACCACAGTTCACGGCAACGCCAGATCCGTAACCCACTGAGCAAGGCCAGGGATGGAACCTGCAACCTCATGGTTCCCAGTCAGATTCGTTAACCACTGAGCCACGACAGGAACTCCTCAGAAGATCTTTATTCACTGTATACATCCCAAAATATGTAGATCTTCCTTAATTAAGGTCCATCTGTTTTTAAGGTTTATTTCATTCCCACCCCTTCTTTTTCCCACTTTTTTCTCTAGCAACTGGTTATAACAACTTTTTGCTAAATAACTGAATCTTTGATTATCCTCCCCCAAATTACCCACAACTTATTTATGTAAACTTCCATTTATTGTATCTACCATTTAATCATTTAATTCCTTTTATTGAGTCCTTACCCTGACTCTTTTGGAAATTATGTTTGATATCTAAGCATCAGGAAGAAAACCAGGCCTTGTCTCACATCCTGTTGCAGTGGTTTATGACTTGCAGATATTCTTGTGTGCTGGGTCGTTAGCACTGCAAGGACCTCTGATGACCTACTTGGTTGCACATCTTAGGGTTCTGGGGGCCTTCTGGGGGAATGATGGTCTTCTGTCCAGTTCATGTCTTATGTCTCACACATGGGTGTGTTTCTTTTGCAGCAGGGCCATTGACTATCCAGGAAGCCCTGACTTATTTTGGTGGAGCAGTGGCTTCTACAACAGGTTTAGTGATGGGTGGGACACTCCTGGCTCTGTTAAGGAAGCGCCGCAGACAAAAAGGTAAAGAGGAAAGAATAACCTCCTTATTTTCTTCTTTCATGTGGTTTGGGATGGGGCAGTAAAACCACAACTTCAGTAATACATGTCTGAAAATATTTGCATTAAAAGAAAACAAGGCTGGAGTTCCCAGTGTGGCTTAGTGAGTTAAGAATCCAATATATTATCCATGAGGAGGCGGGTGTGACCCCTGACCTTGCTCAGTGGGTTAAGGATCCGGTATTGCTACAAGCTGTGGTGTAGGTCACAGACATGGCTCAGATCCCACATTGCTGTGTAGGCGAGCAGTGGCAGCTCTGATTTGACCCCTAGCCTGGGAACCTCCATATGCTTCGGGTGGGGCCTAAAAAGAAAAAAAAAAAATGAAATCGAGTTCTAGCAGAGATAATATCTTGTGAAAAGCCCTAAAAGGATGAAATAGCTGGAAAAGTGTTATGCTCAGCCATTTATCAGAAAATGTTAAGCATCCGAATCAGAAAAAACTGGTGGAGGAAGTGAAAAATGAAGCTAGAGGTATAAAGAGCTGCTGCTTAATAAATGGCTCTTATAACAAGCTAAGAGATGTGTTCTTGCTCCTGAAAACTTGTGGAGCTACTTCAGGATTGAAGCAAGAAAGCAACCAAAATGGACGAAGACTGTCTATAAGGAAAATTATGTTTACCAGACTGTTCATCAAAAAATAGCTCTGGCCTAGGGATTTAAAAAAGAGAGAGAGCCTTAGGAGTTAAAAGATGTTTTCACTGTCTGTCCCAGAAGTTCAGCCTGCCCATAAGCTGAGAAACCACTTTTAATAAGCTAACGGGGCTCTTCATTATTCCTCATGGAAAGCAACTGGGGGTATCGGAGGGGGTCAGGAGATCAAATCCAGGGACTGAAAGTGCCAACATTAAAAGTACCTGACATGAGTTCCCATCGTGGCACAATGGAAATGAATCCGACTAGGAACCGTGAGGCTGAGGGTTCGATCCCTGGCCTCACTCAGTGGGTTAAGGATCTGGCGTTGCCGTGAGCTGTGGTGTAGGTCACAGATGTGGCTGGGATCTGGCATTGGCTGTGGCCTTGGCCGGCAGCTGTAGCTGTAGCTCCAATTTGACCCCTAGCCTGGGAACCTCCATATGCCATGGGTGCAGCCC
This sequence comes from Phacochoerus africanus, assembly GCF_016906955.1. Lineage (NCBI taxonomy): Eukaryota > Metazoa > Chordata > Mammalia > Artiodactyla > Suidae > Phacochoerus > Phacochoerus africanus. Next base: position 81,644,276 of record NC_062549.1, read on the forward strand.
TAAAAAGCAAAAAACAAAACAAAACAAAACAAAACAAAACAAAACAAAAAAACTACCTGACAGCATTGTCATGGAATTGAGATTTCAACACCTATTTTTAACTGCTCAGGAGAGAGACCCCTTGTTCCCTACTCACATGCTCTCTTCATTCACAAAGAAAGTCTTCATTGCATTAGTTGCAATGGTTTTCTAAAGTTCCTTCAAATACTCTCCTGTGATTAGTGAATAGGACAAAAGACAAAAGTAACACATTTGCTTAAAGACCAAAAAGCTACAGCTAATCCCTCTGTGCAGCATCTGTGCTCGCTTAACCAAATCTAGAAGGCAGAGTCAAGAGCTCCTAAGACCTGCATCTTAATCTCCACTGCCATGTAGGAATCACATTATTCCTGCATTTTCCCCAAGTTCTTTCTTAGTTCTGAGACATATCCAGGGAGCCCTCTGAACCATGGAGCGGGACCAGCAGCCACTCATCTTCCAATATCTCAACAAGAAATAAATCCATTAGTGGGGATAGGGAGTTTTCTCTTGACCTGTCCCAATTTGATTTTAAATTTATAGGATTCCATGGGCAGATATTCTGTGGCATATTCTGTCCCTCTTCTACAGATTCAAAATGCACATTCATTATCACACTGAAGTCTCAGTCATGCCCCATAACAAATATACTTGTTCATCTTCATTGTACCTAATATTTACTAAATTTATTTAGCCATGAGATGTTTTCCCCTTTTTATGCGCTCATGAGATAGTTGACAGACCTGCTGCCATTTTGGAAGTTTCCACTATCACAGTCCACAATTTGGATTAATACAGGAGGCCCCCCAATGACATATGTGACCCAGAAAGGAAACCATCTGCTGTTATGTTGGTGTGAATTTGTTTATAAAATTAGTTTTCCCAACTAATGGTTGAGGAAGTGTGTCACAGGATGCAAAGAGAGAGGGTCTCAAGAGTCAAAGACATGAGTTTTAAGAACCAGTGTTCTCACAACAACAACCAAAAGTAGCCAAGAGGCTGAAGGCAGAGAGCAGAGGTAGAAGGAGAGGTTGTTGCTGAAAGGAAAGAGGAGAAGGATGAGTGAACTGGAGAGTTACATATTTTCAAATGTTTACTTTAGCCTAAAACAGGACCTACCCTCAGGGATCGATTGGTCCCAACACATCCCTTAGAGTGAGTCCATCTGGAATCAGTCTGCTGATTATCCCCAGTAATTCTCATTACTGATGACCTTTCTCCTTTATCTCATTTTTTTCTCTTAAACCAATCTTTTGTGTCATCTTGCTTATTTCAGATGATGGGAAAAGCCCCTTGAGCCCTCAAAGGTAATGTGAAAATGCTTTATGATTAAGTTTTCCTAGTTTGACTTTTTAATTCACTGTAGTATGTCAGAATGATTATGCAGATGCCCCCTTTTTGCAACAAATCTTTGTCAATGTCCCCTTTACCAGTTTGGAAGTAAAACACAGATAATACATCCTAACAATATGTAATGTTTTTAAAAATCAATAAGTGCCCTAATCAAAATATAAAGGAGACGTACAAGGAAAAATGACCTAGAAATAAAATGCTAGAGGAGTTCTAGTTGTGGCTCAGTGAGTTAAGAATCCAATGCAGTGTCCATGAGGATGCAGGTTTGATCCCTAGCCTCACTCAGCAGGTTAAGGGTCTGGCAAGACAAGCTGCAGCATAGGTTGCAGATGTTCCTGGGATCTGGTGTGGCTGTGGCTGTGGCTGTGGTGTAGGCCTGCAGCTGCAGCTCTGATTTGGACCCCTAGCCCAGGAACTTCCATATGTCACAGGTGGGGCCCTAAAAAGAAAAGAAAAAGAAATATAATACTAGAGCTTGGGCTCCACGAGCAGATGCTATGCGGTCATTAGAGGCTTGTATCTTTGTTCAAGTAGAATCACAGTGAAGGCAACAGCCATAAAGGCCAACTGATAGGAATAGTCTATTAGTGACTCAAACAGTATGAGAAGCATTGCCAACACCAACCTGATTTTTTTAAAATGATGAACAAGTCTGGTAAAGAGCTGGATAACCTGTTATTATCTTCCCTCAATTCACATGGCAATTACATTTTAAAAGATGCACAAAAAAACTTAATATTTGTATGTAAAAGCAGTTAATTTCCAAGCTCAGACATTTTTCACTTCCATGAATGTTGAGTAGATATTCTAAAGCTATATGGAGTGTGTAAGACAATTCTTTGGTACCCCATGCATATTAGGACATCCAGTGCCCCTGGCACCAGCCCTAAATGCCAACAATAAGGCTTGGTCATTATGAAAGTCAAAATATTCCCATAGGGAACAATACTACCATGCTTTGAAAACTATTGCCATATGGTCAAGGATAAAGGCTGGAATTTTATAAGGATTTTCTCTCACCAAGAAGAAGATACAGCAGGGGGTGCATAGTACTAAAGCATCAATAAAAAATAAAAATAAATAAAAATAAAACAAGCGTATAGAAATATACTTGATAGGAATGGCCATTATTTAGAGTTTAATAAATATACTTCCAAACCAAAAGAAAAATAAATAACAACTTAACATGGGTACAAAACACAATGCATTAATCCAGAGCTGTTAAGTGGGATCTTGAAAATCTCTTTGGCTTTTATTCTTTTTTCCCTCTAAAAGCAGAGAATTCCAGGGGTGGGGTGGTAATCCATGGCCTCTGAAAGAACCATGTGCAGGACTGGGGTCAAGGACAAAGCACTACATGGCAGGTCATCTTTGTGTTTCTGTTCTTTAGCCACCTAGGAACATATGGAGTTTTTACAAATGCTGCCTTTGATCCGAATCCTTAAGGTAAGTAACCTATGAAGGTATTTTTGAAGGAAATAGAATAGTAGGGGAAAGAGGAAGAATATAAAGCTTGACTTTTCTTTATATAGTCATGAGTTACACTTTAAGCATGCAGGAAATTGTATTGGCGATAGGGAACAGGCATGGCAGTAGAGTGATAATAGAAAGTACATTCACAGGAGGATTTCCATTTCCTCTGGGATAGAAATGTTCTAATTAGACAAAACTTATTTCGGGATATATGACATTCCCATTACTGGCTGCTAGATGGTACTAACACTGTGGTCTTGCTTGATAACCAGAAGTCATGATGGCTGGGAAAATTTTACAGACTATGGAACCATTTTCCTGTGTGACCTGCTGGGAAAACAAAAATAACCTGCTACCTTCTTTCTCCCCAAAAAAGCTCAGCAAGTAGCTGAGTTTCCTAACAAAAGTAGCCAAGATGGCAGAATATCTGGAATCTAGAAAAAGCTTATTCTGAGCCTCACGGGAGACATAGGATTAGAGCTTTCTTTATTTCTTTTATTTGCTGAGGAAAATATAATTATTTTAATTTTTTGTTTCATTTTCAGAAAATGTCCTTCTCTTGGTCCCCTCACTCAACATCGACAGGATCCTATTTTTGAACATCAGCCCTCTCAATAGACTTGACCATAACTGTAGCATATCTACTGCAGTTTTCTGTAAATACTTGTGAATAAAGGACATGAAATTTCCTTTAGATAAGCTCTAGATCAGAGCAGAAGAATTGTACCACAAGCCCCAACTCTACCCACTGCCCCTTCCTGCACCATTTCCTTTTCCTCCAACCCAAGCCTCAGGAACTGGGACTGCATGTTTCTGAAGTGGTCTGTGGGCTTTGCCCCAGCTGTCACTTGAGATACTAATTAGCTAGAGCCTGGAGCATCTGACTCACCAGAAGGCCAGACTGTGGAAAAATAAAAAGGTCTCTTTATTTTTGGATTGGAGGAAGTCATCCTCTACTTTTTTGGAAAGCAGGCAGCATCTCTGATGAGAGGGAACTTCTGTAGGACCTTCTGGGATCTTCAGTGCTTGCCTTTTATGAAGCCTTTTAGACCTCTGCTGAGAGGTTCCAGAGAAGCCTCTGGATGGCACCAGAGGCCGCAGAAGACTGAGAATTAGGACCGGAAGGTACATGGCACTGTAGACCTTCCCTCCACTGTCACTCTCCCCGCCAAAAGACCCAAAGACCCAAAGACCAATATGTGAATGTCTAATTAAAAGGATTCCCCCAAATGCCATTGTTCTATTATGTGGTGTTTTGTTAAATAAAGTCTATGTTCATCACCTTATTTAAATCAATGTAATGCGCAATTACAGTTGTCCCAATTACAGCTCACCCCTTTGGTTAGCAAATATATATCTTTCTACCCCCATACACACAAGAAGAAAATCAGAAAAGCAGAAAAGGTCTTTATCATCTGAATGAATGTTCTATAGGGAAGAACAGATGTGTTTTCCATGTTCTTTAATTCACATGCTTAATAAATAGGTTGTTGAAAGTTCTGAAACTGATGCAAAAAAAAAAAAGACAGCCAAACAATATAGTTGTCCTGTCTCTGTGAAATGTGAGGCAATGAACATGTGACACTAGGTAAACAAGCAAATAAAAATGCAAATAAAGCTTGCAAATAAAAATGGTGTAACAGTCTAACTAAAGGTTAAAAGAATTTTGCAAGAATTTTGGTAATAACCTTGGGATTTAGGGACACATTGCTTTTAAAAAGTTTCTCTCCTCTACTGTCCATGGCATCTCTGACTGCTTACTTTTTGCCAATCACTAGGTTCGGTATTACAGGACAATGATTATCAGGTGATTATCCTGAGTCAGAAGCTACATTTTGTAAACTCTTCCCAGAGAATTCTGATGGTTTACCAGCTTTGTGACCGACTGATATTATAGATACAGAAAGAATAAGGCCCTGCTCCTGCCCTCGAAAGTTTATAATCCAGTTGGGGACGCAATAGACACTCTTACAAAGAGACAGTGGGTAATTAACAGGAGTATATTATTTGAAGTGTGTGGTAGGAATTCATAATATGGAAATGTCTATTTGGCCCAGACTCAAGGAGATAGGCAGAACTCTGGACTTTAAAGAGTGGACAGCAAAGAGGAAGAGAATGGCATTCTAAATTGGTCAAATAATATAAGCCAAGGAGCACAGACAGAAGAATTTATAGGGATGTGAAGCTGTCGAGGGACCTGACATCACCCAGACCTCACCTGAGGTGCTAAATTACAATGTATTGAATCTGTTGAGACAAATCATAAGGCAGAAGCTTAGAGGCATGTAGATTCAGGGAACCTGGGATATGTTATAATGAAGCTTCTGACAATATAATTCTCAGATTCTCTATAAGTAGCCAAATCATATCTCAAGGCTGTATGACACACCCAGGTCCTCCGAAATCTATAAGGGTCCCTGGAGGCAGGAAAAATATAATCACGGTAATAAACATGTGCTGTGTGCTTTCCAATTGCTGGTAACTGCAAACTTCACAGTTTTCTTTTACTCTCCCAACAACCCTAATGGGGAAAACTACTATTGTCATCTCTGTTTTGCAGATGTCAAAACTGAGCTCCAAAGAAGCTAAGTAACTTATCCAAGAGGACGCAGCTAATAGGTGGGATTGAAATTTGGTCTAACTGATTCTCTTAGGGAAGCTCTTTAAGCCCTGCACTCTGCCTTAGGTGGCCACTGCCCTAGTCAAGACAGAACTGACCACAAATTCAGTAAAGTGGGCCAGGCCAGCAGGTCCCATTCGTGTGCTCATCCCCCTTGCTTCCTCACCACCTGAAAATGCAGTATTTCTGTGCCTAGTAACAGGGTATAATGCTGTTTTCCTTAGATCAGAAGGAGTGTAGTATGGTTGAGGGTTTGGGGTTCCATTGCATTGGGAATTGCAGAGGGTCTGGGAAGTGTGACCATTGCCCCAGGCGGTTGTTATGTTGGCTGGGGCTCCTGCTCAGAGGAGTTAGCAGGTAGAAGTGCAGGAGTACAGTTTTGCCCTGTTTCCTGAATCCCTGAGCATTGCCCCACCTGCTAGAGCCTCTGATCTCTGTCCCTCCTTCATCTGTAGTAAAACAGTCACTAACCCAGTTGCTCTCCCTAATATCTCCAGTCATCTGGGGCAGTGACTTAGCCAACACCCGCCTGGAAAGGTCCCAGGAGGTGGGGACAGCCCCAGGCTGCAGCCAACGCTGCCGCGGAAGCCTCCTGGGAGAGCCAAAGGGGAGGAGGACACTGCCACCCGCAGCCTCCCTGAGCTCACTGCAGTGCCAACAGCGGACAGCCATCGAAGCGAGCGCAATCCGCCTCTGCATTCCACCCTCCCTGGGGTGGTGACGGCAGGGAGGAGCAGAAAGGAACCATGTTCCCAGCTCTCCCTTGCCCCTGGGTCCTTGTGGTCCTGGGCACCAGCTGGGCAGCCTGGGGAAACCTAGGGACTGAAGCAGCGAGGGTAAGGCAGTTCTACGTGGCTGCTCAGAGCATCAGCTGGAACTATCACCCTGAGCCCACACACCCCAGGTAAGGCAGGTGTGGTGTCTGGGTGGGCTTCTCTAGGAAGGATAATCTATTTCTTTTAGAGATCATTCCTTTGCAATTCCATTGTTCCCTTCCCCTCACCCTCACCCCAACTTCAGGTAGGTAAATACAGTTAATAGGGAAGTAAAATGAATAAACTAAACCTGGTGGATGCTCATTTTGCCCACAATAATACAGTTTACCATTGTGAAGATATAGAAAATATTGTTTCATTGCCTAGATACTGCTTTCAAGAGTTTGTTGTTAATGCAGTTTTGTTAGCACGATCGACTGTTTCTTTAATATATTGATTGATTCAAAAGCACCAGGTACCTAGGTCATTAGCCTTTCCTGCAAACTCCTGTTCCAGATTTTTAGTAGCCTGGTATTTTTATTAAACTTCCATTTACATATTATTTATTCCACACGGCTTCATCTTCTACAACTAAAGATGTATACCTTGTACTTTCTTATAAGCTGATTATTCAACAATTGTCATAATTTAGGGTTTTGTTTTCTTATAGATGACTTTCAAAACATCATCAGTTGATAAAAACAGACATTGTTGTTCCTTTACCTTTTTCTGCTTCATGTGACTTGTCGTTTTTCTCTCATTCTTAATCACTCCCTGGGATATGGTCTTAAACTGGCTATTTTGGTAGAGTCACTATTAAAGGGCATATGTAACTACAAGGGGGTTTAAATAATAAAAGTATACTCGAGTCACAAAACTGTTTTTCCTAATTGAAAGGTTACAAACAAGACTTCCCAGAAATTAAACAAATTATAGGTTCTACTCAATATTTCTGGTTAGCTACATTTTTATTTCTTTTAATGATAAACTGCTAATGCGGCTAAGTTTTCTTTTAACTTAACATCACAGCTTAAACAATTGTGAAAGATGTGTTCCTCTTTTATAATTTCGAAACCAAAGCGATCTGCCAAGAAAATATTGTAATATTTTGAGCCTTTTAGTACATAATATTAACCCTTTAAAAATCTTTTCTTTGTAACTGGGTTACTTTGGAGGGCATTACATAGTATCTTGGTCTTGTAATAATAAGAAGTCTCTCTTTTTTAAAAAAAAAGTCATTTAAAACATTGCATTTCAAGGTGATAATCTAGGTCACACCCACAACATTAGGGAACTACTACTAACTAAAACCCCAAAGGAAATGACAGTCTTTCCAACATTAATTTTTCCTGCTCATGGGTAGAACATTAATTTTGTTACTGGCTTTTCTATGTCACACGGTGCTTGTGCTTGGAAGTTTTCATAATTATGAAATAATCATCTTCCATAATTAACACGAAGAATCACAAGCAGAATTCTGGAGGCAGAACCACATGAGGCTGATTCACATGGTGAATTCACATCAAGAGCCATGACTGGTCATTCTATCCTCTTACTCTGTGGCTGAGTTTCCAGAATTCAGGGGAGAGTTGTTCCTCTCATATCAATCAATTATTGAGTCAAAACCATACAGTGATAACATGAACCAACTATCCATATTTTTGAACCTCAAATTATGTCATTTCTTTAGGTTTTGTTTGTTTGTGTGTTTTGCTTTTTAGGGCCATGCCCGAAGCATATGGAGGTTCTAATCAGAGCTGTTGCTGCCGGTCTATGCCACAGCCACAGCAATGCCGGATCCTTAACCCACCGAGCGAGGCCAGGGATTGAACCCTCGACCTCATGGTTCCTAGTCAGATTTGTTTCCGCAGCACCATGACGGGAACTTCTCTTTCAAGAATTTTTTTGTGAAAAATCTATAGCTGGCTGCTTAAACTATGAGCTTGTTCTAAATTGTCCTACACCTTGGCTGACGATACTCACCATAAAGAAATCAACATAGACAACTCCATCCTTTGCCAAAGTGTATTTTAGCCCAAAGCAAAGATCTTTCCTTATTTCATGTAATATTGGCAAGACAATGCCTTTTAGAGGTGAAATACATCTTTTATTCTTGCTCCAGTTCTGAAGTGAATGTTTTAAAAAAGTTTCCTAAGAATACACGTCCAATCACTTACATGTAGATAGTACCTGACAGTGAAAAAAGATATATTTTTTCCTCTAGGGTTCTAGCTTGATATGATTTTTATTCTGAATAAATCATCTTTAAACAGTCCTCCTAAATGTAAAATTTATCATGCATATCATTTGAATTCATATCATCTTTAGCTTTCTGTTCAGACATTATTTTTCAATAGCAATTCAATTGTTCAAATCAAAATAAATATATCTTGGTATGCACACACAATATACACAGTGAAACATATTAGGAAACACACCTCTATTAAAATTACTCTGCATGAAAGACTGATTTTTCTTAGTAAAGATTTTATACTGTCGCCTATATCCCCATATTTAAAGATTTAACGTTAGGGATGGGAGATACTTTTCAGCTGTATAAAAAAGCCACAGAAATAAATAAAAATGGACTTTCACATTAAGGACAAAAGTTAGCATATAGAATCCTAGGGTTCTTAGGATCTAAAAACTCTAAAATGTTGTTTAATTCATTTTCAACTTTCCCCACACCCTAAGCACCAACCCCTCTAGCAAATAGTTGTCTAATTTCTACTTCAATGTGTCCAGTGACTGAGAACTTTCAATAGCTACCATTCCAAAATTACTAATGTCTCCTTTAATTCTGCCTCCAAATATTAACACAGTTCTTATATCCCACATTTTAAAATTATGAGAATCAATAGTTATAGATTTTTCTGCTTTCTGGGAAAATCTGAAAGCTAAAAACCAACTTTTATTACATTTTTAAAATATTATTAGCTAATATGTCCTGAATATCTTCAATGTGCCAGCTCTAAACCCTTTGCAGATATCAGCTTATTTAAATTTTGTAACAGTTGCATAAGGGAGATTTTACTATTATTCCTAGCTATCAATTACAGAAACAGAGGAATAAATGGATTCAATAAACTGTGTCAAGTTTACACAGCTAACAAGGGGCACACACAGGATTCAAGCCCAGACACTCTGAATCTACCACCAGTTCTCTTAGCTTCTGTCCTACACAGATGTCATGGCAAATGTAATTTGTATCCCTCTCTACTATGCCCTAAGTATAGCTGGGCCAATCTCTGGTTTAGGAAACATAACAAAGCCCAGTTATGGTCAAACTGGTTTAAATATCTATAAGAAATTTCCCCCAACTCTCTTCCATTTTACCTTCATCTTTGAGTTTAAGACAAGGATAGGAACAATGTGCCTCTATCTCTAAGATGCAGAAGGTGGGAAATTAACCCAGTATTCTCCCTTCCTCCCTCTCTCTGGACCCTTAACCATCTGAAAACAGCCCTGTCTGTCTATGGATGTGGAACCTGTGGATATGGAGAGTTGACCATACCATTCCACTTTATAGAAGGAACTTGAACATCTGCAGATTTTGATGTCCATGGGGGTCCTGAAACCAATCCCCCACAGATACCAAGAGATGACTGAACAATGGCCTCACCTTTTTGAATCTTGACTGGCCATTTATCAACTGTGTCTGCTCAGACAAGTTACTTAAACTTTCCAAGACTTGGCATTTTTTTGTTTTTTGTTTTTTATTTTTTGGTTTTGGCATATGGAAGTTTTCAGGCTAGGGGTCAAATTGGAGCTGCAGCTGCCAGCCTATGCCACAGCCACAGCAATGCCAGATCCAAGCCACATCTGTGACCTACACCACAGCTCATAGCAATGCTGGATCCTTAACCCACTGAGAAAGGCCAGGGATTGAACCTGCATCCTCGTGGATACTAGTTGGGTTCATTACCACTGAGCCACAGCAGGAACTCCAGTTTTTTCGTTTGTTTGTTTCCTATATGAGTCCCTGGACTTTTCTTCCATTAGCTGGCTTCCAACTTCTCAACCAGAAATAGAATCCACCAAATCAACAGTTCTTTACAATGTTCCCCAGTAGCTTAAAACTACATTTGGAAAAAAAAAAAATAATCCCTATCATATTATTAACTTCAAAAAAAAAAAAAACTACATTTGGGGGGGTGCATTGAAAAATAGCTCACACAGTTATTCAAAAAGGATTCAGTTATCCTGAATCATTTAAAATCTAAGCCTAAAGCTTCGGTTCACACAATGATTTGGGGTGCTTTCTTTGAAAATTGATTAACAAGATTAGTTACTGCAGACTTAAATTTGTGGAAGAATGGTTATCATCACAACAGAATATTCTTGACGAGACCAATGATTATTTTATTAACTTCACTTATTTTTCATATTTATAAAATCTTGGGTTTCTGCAATTCAGTTAAAAATACTGCTAATCCTAGTAAAAGTCTGAGGACATGAGAGATCTCTTTTGTTTTAACGTGAGAAGTAAATGTTATATAAGCCTTTCAAATTTATTTTGTATTTCCAGTTCAAGCCCTTTTGCAACCTCCTTTAAGAAAATTGTTTACAGAGAGTATGAAGCATATTTTCAGAAAGAGAAACCACCATCCAGAATGTCAGGTAAACCAGAAATATATTTTAAAATTTTAAAGATAAAGCTCTATGGATAATTTGACATTCACATATATCTAAATATTCTTTTAGTGACATTTTCTAGAAATGTGTGGTTTTGTTGTTTTTAACCAGAATGGCTACATAATTTGTAGGGGCCTCACTTCTAGTATTGAGGATTTCAGAACAGTGACAGCAAAATATTAAGCCAAGCTGGGGGCCCTTCTATGCATGGGACCCTGTGCAATTGCATGGGTCACATGCCCATGAAGCCAGCTGTTTTTAACCTTTACTTAAACAAAAAGCTAAAGGAAACTTTTAAGTGTTTGAATTTTTATTCATTTGTCTAACAAACTATTACTGAGCACCTGCTGGGCCTTGAACTAGGCACTGTGGATGCCATAGTGGACAAGATAGGTCTTACCCTGTCTTTCTGGAGCTTATGGTCTAGCTTAATGTATACAGATGAACCTTAACAAATGACATTTTGCTCCCATATGACTTCCTAGACGCATTTAAAGGCACTGTATATGGCTGATTCTTTTGCATCTATCTTCCACATCTCTTCTATTCTGTTTAGTGTGATGTACACAGTAGCTATCATTTTTAAAGAAAAAATCTCTTATTTTTCCCTCATCTCTTTTTTTTAATAAGGAAAGTAGGCTGAATGGATTTCTGGAGTCTTGAATATGGTAACATAGTTGGCAGGAATGATAAAGGCTGTTAAGAGAGAAGTTGCTTTAATTGGGTCCACTAGTCACTCATCCTTCTCCCCCAACCAGGTGAAGACCTGTCATCTTCCCCAGACTCATCCTTCTACCTGTCTTATTCATTCCATCTTATCCTGCCTCCTCTTTGGATCTCCATTTACCTTCAGTCTTCCCTTGACTGGACCCTCCCCCCTTCCATCAAAAGTCATCAACAATATCACAGAGCACAACTTATGCTCAGGTTAACCCCCATCTAGAAAGAAATCTCCCCTTGACTCTGCCTGCCTCTTCCCCCTTTTCCTTCACTACCTATTTCCTGTGTTATTAGTCCATTTCATTCTCTAGCATACCATTTCTTTTCTTATCTTTCCTCCCTAATCTGTTCTAATATGAGTCAACTAAAATGACTCTCAAAAAAAGTAAACCCATGACTTCTGAGATGCCAAACCAATGTCTGCTTTCCACTTCTCTTCCCACTTGACATGACTAGGACATTTAATCCTCCCCCTTCTTGAAACTCTCTCTTTACCCGGTTTCCCTGGTACCACTTCTTCTGGTGAACAGAAATGGAAATGGAAGATAAAGAAAGGGGAGAAGGAGGAGCAGCAACTGACATAGATAACTCCTGAAATGTGGCTCCAAATGGGAGTAGAGATAGGGTAGTTCCGGAAGGGAATGAAGGGTTTACGGATATTTTAAGAGTTTTATTTAAAAAAAAAAATAATGACAAGTGACTTAAAATATTTAAGTGCTTAAGGGAATAATCCAATAAAAAAGGAGAGGCTAAAGACATCTGGTGTGGAACAACTGATAGAGCCAGACTCAGAGGAAACAGGAAGTGATGGGATTCAAAACTCAGCTGGATCAGCCTGAGGTAGAAGAGATACCACCTTCATGGGGGGGCTAGGGGCCAGGCAAGGAACTGGGTGAGTCATCTTTTATTAGCAAAACTACTAATAAAATTAAGATTGTTGTTTTGGGCAGGAAATGAAAGGCTTTCCTGTCTTCTGTCTTAGAGTCTGTTCATTCTCATAGTCCAGCTTCAAGCTTGGTATGTGTAATAGACACTTAAGAACTATCTCCTTAAGTAAGTTGTAGAGGGATAGAGGGAAAATGAGCTGGGAAACTATATTCATTAGGTCTGGGAAAAGAGGAATTGGGCAGATGTGTGGAGCTCTGCTTTTTGCGACTTTTGCCAAGTTATCTGAATCACAATGTCTGTGCTGTATCAGCCATTTCACCGAGTGCAGAAAGTGATGGAAAGGCCAAGTGCCAGGCTGGAGACTATCTTCTGAATGATACAGAGGCACTGAAAATTTTTGAAGAGGAGAGGACTGTGATCAAAATCCTTTGAGATGATTAAGTTTTTTAGTGGTTTCTGTTTCAGTCTTATTAGTAGAAGTTGACCTTGATAACTAATTTATGTTTAAGCCTGAGGCACTTGAAACATTTTCTGTCAACTCTTATGTATCTCCTAACATATTTGTTTTCCGTGAACTCTGAGGCATTTTAACATCCATTTTTATGAAGCCTCTTCCTGAACTCCCAAAGTTGCTTAATTATGAACCCCTAGAGCACGTGGGGGGTATTTTATTCATCTCTGTATCCCTATCAACTACTGTTGATGCAAAGAAGAAAATCTGCTATAAAGGAAAAGCCTCAGAATCTTAATAAGATCTGATGTGAACACTGCCTTTGACTAAGTGGTCTTGCACATTCCATTGTCTAGTTCTGTATTATTTGTACATTTCCCTTATTTCTGCCTCTACCCATCTGGTGGATATGATACTAGCCATGTGCCCCATTTCTGCAGCATGAGCCCAGAAGTTATTGTAATTGCAGGTGGGGCGAGGCTCTAGGACTGGAGGTCTGAAGAGATGCCTGTCCAGTCAGGTGTGTGGACATGTGGATAGGTGAAGGGGCCAGGATCATTTTCAGGAATCCTGTCTTGGGCTTTAAAATGGCTACTTTTGAGTCTGTGAGTCTTTTCAAGGAATATTATGAAATGTTTGTCCCCAAAGGAGTTTTATAATAGCAGCAACAATGGGCTGCCCTGTTTCCGATAACACATTATTTACCTGAGAGCAGAGGATTGGATTAACTGACCTCCTCAGTCCTTTCCAACTCCGAATAGCATGAAATTGGGTACAGACTGTACTAACTTTCTGAGATCTCAAGATAAGTCACCCCTTCCCCCACTTTGGCTGGACCGAGGAGAGGATGAGAAAGGTCTTAGACCACATGACAGATGGAGGAAGTAAACAACAGCTCAGACAACATTCAGCCATGTGTTTTCTTACACGCCTGAAGGTATTTGGTTTGCATTTATAAAAACAGCCCTTTGTTTTGATTTAATTCTGAAGTAGTGGATAGGGAGGCTAAACAAATATTTCAAACTACTCATTGCAGTAAAAGGATAAATAACTTCAAAGACTTATTTTGGGCATCTGGCATTTGCAGCCGTGTGATGACAACAAACAAATCAACCAGGCAAGGCAACCGTGGCAACAAAACCCAGCACACCATGTAAATGCACAGTCGGCACCAGACTGGGTTCCTGGGCATTCTGGACACGTGGGATAGCCAGTGAGGGCTTCTGTTGGGCTCTGGGACTGAGGGTAGCAGCCAGAAGAGAGGGGTTGGCCAGTGAATTCAGATGGCAGAACTAAAAACTGACGTAGACAGTGGGACTATTCCAGGAAAGTTGGTGGTGGTGGTGGGGGGTGGTGTGTCTGACCTGCCCTGCAGAAGGTAGTAGAGAAACTTTGGTTCCAGAGTCTAGAGACCTGAGTTCTAGTCCCAATGATGCCACCCCATCACTGACCCTGGGCAAGCCACTCTCCCCACTCACTGCCCCAGCTTTGTCACCATCTCTAAAATGAGGCTTAAACTAGGAGGCCTCCATGGACCTGTGCAAAACAAACATAAAAAGAAACAGACAAGAAACTTCAGGCACAAGATCAGTATAAACTCTAGGATTTGGTGTTCAGTGAAAGGAATATGACAATAGTGGGTAGGAATATAGGAGTTGGGGAAAGATAGGATCTTATCTCAGAGATCATACTTTCTTATTGCTAATATGATATCAGTTTGCTATTTTTGCTGTAACAAATTAACACAAACAGTGGCTAAAAACAACACAAATTTATTTTCTTAGGGTTCTTGAGGCCAGAACTCCAAAATTAGTCTCATTGGGTTAAATCAAAGTGTTTGTAGAATTCTGTGTCCTCTGGAGGCCTCAGGGGAGAATTGTTTTCTTGCTTCTTCCCAGTACTGGGAGCCACCTGCACTCACAGGCTCATGCCCCCTTCCTCCATCTTCAAAGCCAGCAGGGTAGCTTCTTCCAAATTGCTCACTCAGATGCTCCCCCATCCCATTTATGAGGACCTTTCTGATTACACTGAGCCCACCTGGATAATCCAGGAAACTCTCCCATCTCAAATCCTTCACTTAATTGTACAGTCAGAGTTCACTTTGCCGCATAAGGTAGCATATCCATAAGTCCCAGGGGTTAGAGCATGGACATCTCTGGAAGGCCATTATTCTGTCCACCACACCCACCAAACAAAATTCTCCCACAGTGTCCTCCCTTTTGGAGAATGGCACCCTCATCCACCCAGCCCTCCAAGGCAGAACCCCAACAGCCATCCATGGCGACTTGATCTCCCTAACCCTTCTCCCTGTACCCAGCCCATCAAGTCTTGACAATTTGATCTTTCAAATAGCTCTCTAATATGTTTTCTTCTCCGTATCTCCATTGCCCTAACCTCAAACGAAGTCACCACCTTCTCTCTGCTGGAGTCTTCCATCCATTCTCTAACTGTTCACTCTGGTTTCTCCCTAGATCACACTCCACAAATGCAGCCAGATATTTAAAAGCCAGTATCTGGTTCATGTCACACCCTTGCTTCCAAATCAATTTAATTTGCTTAAATTAAGGGCAAAACTCTAAGAGGACTGCATGGGCCTATGTGACTGGACCTCTGATCTTGACTTTGGCTTCACATTCTGCCTGTCTCTCTTGTGTACTAAGCTCTACTTTCCCTGTGGCAATCTGTCAGTTCTCTTAAGAGGCCAAGTTTTCCAGCATATCAGGGCCTTTGCATGTGTTAATCTCACTCCCTGAAATGTCATTGTCCATCTCTTTGCTTCTTTGCACTTCAATTAATGCATCACTTCCCCAGGGAAACATTTCCCAGAACTGATCGCTTCCAGCCTCTAAGATTAGATGAGATGCCTCTGTCAAATGCTCTTCAGCATTTGTGCTTTATAATGTGAATCCCAGTTTGCAGTTAAATATTTGTGTGATCATCTGTTAAAATCTATCCTTCCATTTTCTAAGCTCTGTGAAGACAGAGGGCATATCTATTTTACTCACCATTGAAAACTAGGATAATGTAAGCATTTAGTTAATATTTACTGAATGATGAATAAATACATGATGGTGGGTGCAAAAGCTAAAAATCTGGAGTCAGATAGATTTAAGTTTAAATTATGCTTCTGCCTCTAATTAGCTGTATAATATTGGGCAAGATATTTAAATTCTCTGGGGTTCAGTGTGTTCATCTATAAAGTAAAAATCTTGATATCTACCTTAAAGATGTATTGGAAGGAGATTTAATGTAAGGGCTTAAAGTGCTTGAATATATCAAGGGAGACAATAAGCAGAAGCTCTATTTTAATTATCACCATTGCAAACAAATGCCAGGTGAACTCCATGACCTCTGTAACTTCTCCCTCTCACTCCTGCCATTTCTAACAGGCAGAAATCAACCCCATGAGAGCTTATGGATGGTTTGGAAGTGAGAACAGTCAGTTGTCTGAAATACAGTTGGTGTCAGGTTCTTAAGCTCTCAGGGACATCAGAGTCCCTCAGGAGCACGTGTTTAAAATGCATATTCCCAAACCCACCTCCAGAGACTCGAGTTTACTGGGGGCTGCTCCAGTACTTGCGAATCTGCTTTTAGTTTGGCCCCCACTGTTTCGAATGTAGAAAATCCAAAGACTACGCTTTGAGAAATTCTAGAATATGACTTTTCAAAAATCTGACTCATATATCAACCCTGCCCCTAACTCCCCAGACAGAACTGGTCCTTTACCCTGTCTACTCCTGTGGCATTGTCTCAGCAGTAGCTGCTACCTTCTGTCTATCTCCAGATGAGCTTGTGAGCTCCTGAAGGACAGGGACTGTGTCATCTTATATTATCCATCATCATTATTATTATGATTATTTTATTTTTACTATACTCAGTGCTACTTAATACTTAGCACAACACCTGGCATGTAGTAAGTGGAACTTCATTCTTGATTTTTGCACCCCAACCTGCTGTCTCCCCAGCATTCCCCATCTACGTAGCTGATATTATTTACCCAGCTGCTCAGATCAAAAATCTTTTCGTCATCCTTGACTTCCCTCAAGTGCCACATCCAACCTCTCAGTAGATATTCCTGGCTCTACTTTTAAAATGTCCAGAATCCAACATCTTCTCACCACTTCACTGCTATACATGCTGGCCCAATACAACACTGTCTCTTGTCTATATCAACCAGTCTGCTTCCATGCTTGTCATTACACAGAATATCTTCTTTACGGCAGCTAAGGTGAAATTTCAAACATATCAGACCATGTCTCTCTGCTTCACAAAGCCCCAGGGACTTCCCATTTCACTTAGGAAAAAATCCAAAGTCCTTACAGGGCCTTATGTGATCTGCCTTCCCCCATCCCCCACCCTGCTCTGTCAACCCAGCCAATCCCCAAGCCTTCTCATTCTGGGCATGCTCTTTGTCTGACTGTTCTTTGGATACATCGAGCTTGCTCTTGCCTCAGGGACTCTGAACTTGCCTCAGGACCAGAGAACTGGTCCTATTTTGTTCCCTCACTTCATTTAGGTCCCTGAGGTCTCCCACCTCAGGGAGATCTAAAATAGCCACTCATCCTCCCTCACATCACCTCGTATAAGTGAAAATGAATACTTTTCTCTTTTTTTTTTTTCCCTGGCCGCACTTGTGGCACATGGACGTTCCCAGGCTAGGGGTCGAGCCACAGCCACTGTAGAAGCAACACCAAGTAGTTATGTTGTGAGCCACACGAGAAGTCCGATACTTTTCTCTTCTTGACCAAAGGTAGTAGTATCTCCAGACATGACAGTGGGTCAGAATGGGGTGGACGTGATCAGAACTACGTCTCTAACTCTCTTAACTGGCTTTGGGCCCAACCTAAGTGTTTCTACTTTCCTTTTCTTATCTGACTGCATGTAATATAGAGTTAATGAGCTGGCAAAGTCTTCTAGATTGAAAATAAGCAGGTCAGCCTCAGGAGCGAGAGGAATGACTGCAATCACCCATGGGGTTTTTCCCATGTTTTTCTTGCTTAGCAGCTCTGTCTTGGTAATCCTGAACACAGACATATTTTAAATCCTTGTTTTCACAGGACTTCTTGGGCCTACTTTATATGCAGAAGTTGGAGACATCATGAAAGTTCACTTTAGGAATAAGGCAGACAAGCCCTTAAGCATCTACCCTCAAGGAATTAAGTACAGTAAATTTGCAGAAGGTAAGGGGAATTTGATATCCCTCTGACAAGGAAAATGTACAACTCCTTATTGCCAATGCCAAACATTCAAAACCATATTGTTAACCATGATAGAGAAGCCTCCTTTCCTGCAACTGGTAATTATAAAAATCATTGCCTTCATAGATTTCAGAGAGAAAATGAAAAATATTTGGATTTAGCCCATGGGCCATCGTTTGAAATAGTGACATAGGACTAGCCTGGCACATACATGGCACCTAGTTAGTGATATTTGATGGTAGTGGTGGTAATAGAAGTAACATTAAAGGTCTGAACATAGAGAAGTGGTTAAGACCATAAGCTTTGAAGGCTGGCTTAGATTCAAATTCCAGGTTTACAATTTCTGATTCTGTGACCTTAGCATCTCTGAGCCTGTTTTCTCATCTATAAAATGGGAATGGTCATACCCATTCTATAAGATTGCTTTGAGGATCGAATGAGATCACTTAGGTAATGTACTAAGTGTGGTTTCTGGAATCTGGTAAGCCCTCGATAAATGATGACAACAATGATGAAGATAATGATGACACAGATGGTGAAGATCATGAAGACGGTGGTGATAAAAGTGAACACCTCAGCCGCAAGATAGTAAGTTCCTATTGTTGATATTGTTCCTGTTGGTGATTATTTCCATTACATTGATGTCCAGGCCACAATAAGCAGAGTAGACTTCTGTTAGAAAGTGATGTAAGAAAATTATCCCTGTTAAAAGAGATGTTGGTATAATAACATTTAAAAATAAATTTTAACCTTTCACAATTTACAAGTTTTCTTTTTTCCATTCCAGTCATTTTACCTTGGAAGAGAATTGAGTAGGAGAGTGGTTTACAGTGTGGGCTCTAGAACTAGACTCTTGGTGCAAATCCCGGCTCAGACATTTATTAGCTATGTGACTTTTGGGAAGTTACTTAACTCTTCTATGCCTCATCTTTCTCATCTGCAAAATAGCGGTAATAATCATACCTACCTCTTACAGGTTTGTTGTTATGAAATATTAGAATAATTCTTAGTATATAATTAAGCACTTTATAAATATTATCTATGATGGTAAAGTTAATTCTTCAATCAAAATATGTTCAAATTATAATGTTTTTGTCAATTATATCTCAGTTAAAATTTTAAAAACTTTAAAAATATGATCAAATAATTTAATATTTATCTGATAACATGTGGATTAATAAGTGACTTTGATGTTTAGTATTTCCTATGTATATTGTTATCAAATCATTCTGACAAGGTATACATGACTGATAATAAGTCAATGAACTAACATCCCCAGGACTTTTAGCATTATCACTCAATCTTTGGCTTGAGGAAAAATAGTGAAGCATTAACTAAAATTTCAGGCATCTGGGTGAGGTAGTGTGCAGTGACATAGTAAACAACCATTTCACCTACTTATGAAGATTCCAGAGGAATCCTTAGGAATTCAGCAATGTAATGCATAAAGGGAGAACCTTCAAACTCTCCTGTGCAGGTTCCATTTCAAATGTGGGAGGAGGTAAGCATGGTGGACTTTGTATTCCAGCTAAGCTGTTTGCACAGGGAATGAACCTTGCAACATGATCCCCCTTCCTGTACTGTTTATTTGTCCCTACACTCCCCTACAGCCAGAACCACTTATGAGAAATGGTCTACAATGCTCCCACAACTTCCATTGATCACTTGGTTATTGGCCCTGTTGCATGAGTCTGAGAAAGGTAAATACATATTGATGGGGAAAGTCAAATTTTATCTTGGAAATGGTAAATAGGTTAGAAGTGGCTTTGTAGTAAAAAATAAAAAAAATTTAAAAAAGCCTTCATTTTATTGGGCCCTCTGTTAAAACATCTCCTTTGTCACGTCTGACACTCACTCTTGCCCGTAGCCTCCTTCTATGGTTTGAACTATTTTTTCAGGAGCAGAGATAAACTATATGCTGAGTCAGCTACAAGAGAATCCAGATTTCGTTGCCTCAGAGGTAGATATTTGAGAGAGGAATGGTGGGACGTTGAAACACTATAAATGGCTTGAGAGAGGACTCAATCATTGCCCATGTGGCCCTCGATCTAACCAGTGAATGATCCAACCTAGACAGGGAATTAATCCTTATCTGGGAACCTTCTTATCTGAAAATTAATCTTTGAGACCCAGCAAGGATTTGGAGACCTACTGCCGTAAACTAGAAGAAAAAGATAGCCATGGAAATAATGCTGGCTTGAGAGCCAAAATAACCTGGGCTTGAACTCTAACTTAACCTGGGCAATTTCCTTTACTTCTCCTCCTCAGTTGTGTATCTATAATATGGAGACAGTAATTCCTCCCATCTAAAGTTATTTCAAGGATTAGTCATAATATATGGAAAGTATCTGGCACTTGGTTGCACACAATAATGACAGCTCTTGTTGCCACAGTTATTTCATAGCTGTTTATAGTACAGGCATTAAATTTTATGAAACTTAGATGGAATGGAGGCCTTGGCTTTAAATAATGCTCATCATTTTATTTCTACTCAAATGAAATAAAACGGTACCATAGAATTTTGATGACAAAATGAAGGAAAATTGCACAGAAAGCCACAGTTATCTAGAGCACATAAAAAATGAGTCTTTTTTGTTTGTTTGCTTTTTAGGGTCACACCCACAGGCATATGGAGGTTCCCAGGCTAGGGGTCAAATCAGAGCCCTGATGGCCTACATCAAAGCCACAGCAATGTGGGATCTGAGCCGCATCTGCAAGCCACACCACAGCTCAGGGCAATGCTGGATCCCCAACCCACTAAGCAAGGCCAGGGATTGAACCTACAACCTCATGGTTCCTAGTTGGATTCATTTCCACTGCGCCACAACAGGAACTCCAAGAATGAGTCATTTTGAATAATAACATTTTCTGGATAGTTTGAGGTTTACTTCTCTAAGTGTAAGGTATTTTCTTTTAATCTCTTTGAATATAAATCTTTCTAAATGTTATACTTTCCCCTCTTTCTAACCAATTAATTGCAGTTTACAATGAGGTTTTTTTGGTTTGTTTGTTTGTTTGTTTGTTTTTGTCTTTTTGCCATTTCTTGGGCCGCTCCCATAGCATGTGGAGGTCCCCAGGCTAGGGTTCTAATCGGAGCTGTAGCCACTGGCCTATGCCAGAGCCACAGCAATGCGGAATCTGAGCCTCGTCTGCAACCTACACCACAGCTCATGGCAACGCTGGATCCTTAACCCACTGAGCAAGACCAGGGATCAAACCCACAACCTCATGGTTCCTAGTCGGATTCGTTAACCACTGAGCCACGACGGGAACTCCTACAATGAGATTTTACAAATATTCACCAATATTAGAATTGTGTGCAATCTAAGAGTAAAACAGACTAAATGAAGGCCTATGTTATGTCTCTTGTACTGTTACAGGTGAAGATCTTGAGTTTTCATTCATGGATTTAGTAACATTTATTTTTTTGCTTTTTAAATTCTTAACTATGCTTCTGTTAGGAGATGATGGGAAATCTGAGTTCCAGCCAGGAGAGATGTTTCTGTATTTAGTACGGAAGTCTCATTCATCCATAAATTGGCAGCATCTGACATAAATGCCAAGTTGTAGCTTGGTTTTACCAAATTACTCCCAGTTGCACCCACTCCCCGGGTGTACAATGTTATATAGGGAGGGGATGAGTAACCCTTTTGAGAGGATGGACAAATTGTGATTTGTAAAAATGTTTCCAAGAACATTTCTTTCATAAATGTATTTAATAGGAATATATTTTTAAGCTAGTAAACAAAATATCTGAAACTGTACTTGATCACTTTTAAACTTTGTATTGCAAAGAGAATTTCAATTTGAGGCTAAAATTTCAGAAACCTTGTAGCTAGCATGTGCTGAACTGTTTGATTATAATGCTGTGCCTTTGAGCAAATTTTGTTGCCTGGTAAGATTTCTGAAGCTGTTTCGGTAAGTTATCTTTAAAATTTATTTCAGAGTGAATCTTTTTCTCTTTTTTTCTTTTGGTCACATCTGCGGCATGTGGAAATTCTCAAGCCAGAGATCATACCCGCACCACAGTAGTGACAATGTGGATCCTTAACCTGCTAGGCCACCAGGGAACTCAGAGTGAATCTTAATGATATTCTTCGATATATATTCTCACCTTTTAAATGTGTGAGTCGCATTATGAGTATTATAATACTATGATATCCAACTGTCTGCAGGTCAGTTAATTCTCCAAATAATATATAATTAAATAATTTTTTGCTGGAGATTGTTCTTTGCATCTAAGATTTGCCAAATTCTCTGTATGATAACTTAGTCTTTTAGGTTTTTCCAAAACATTGCAATGCTGGCCGTAACATATTTAATTACATTTTTCATTTTGCATCTGAATTTTTTGGCCTTGATATAGACACTTCTTTGCGTATATGATAAATACTGGACACATAAAGGCTAATATAAGAATTCTCCTAAATCGAAATCCAAAAATTGTGGACTCTCCTTCAAAGAAACTTGCATGCCCTATTCAGTGAACCCAGGCTCTTTATAAAACATCAGCACTCTAATTTACCCACTGCCTAAATTATAGCCTCTAAAAGAATGTTCTGAATCTTTGAATGCATACACTCTTCACTAAGTTTAAGTGGAGAGGAAAAGAGCTGTCCAAAAGGATAAGTAACAAGAGAGGATTTCATGAACAAGCACCCTGATGGGTGAGCAAAGTGGTGCTTTATGTAACTCCACTTGTCCAAAGCTTGTACGCACCATTTTACATTTGAAAAAAAAAAATACTGAGATCCTCTTGGCAAATAATTAGTTCTTCACGACAAGAGTAAACAAATCACAAAGCTGACATTGGGCTGAGCAGGAAGTGAACAGAATTAAGAAAGTATAAAATGAAGGACTACCCTTGTGTAAAGTATTTACTCTAGCAAGAAGCTGAACAAGGACTTTTTGTGCTCTAGCATAGTAGTCTTTCCTGTCCATTTCTCCTCTTTTCAGCTAAGAGTTTAAAGTTTTTTTATTTTGATTACAAGGTTAAGATCATATTTACCAAAAATGTCTTTCATAAATGCTTCCTCTAAATAGCTACTTATATTTCATACCTCATGTTATATAGGTTGCAACATCAAAGATACAATATGCCTGTTTTATTCTAGATGAAAGGTAGAATAAAATACTTCAAAGTGGAAAGAATTGAAACTTTGGTAAAATAATCCCCAAACTATTTCATTAGTAACCCTTACTCAGTATAAGTATAGAATCTATCCCCATATGCAAATCTTTAAAAAAAATTTTATTAGAGTATAGTTGATTTATAGTGTTCAACTCTGCTACATAGTATAGTGACCCAGTCCTCATAACCCATCAAAAATGATATTGTTAAAATATATATTATCTTAAGTTATGAATAGAAAACTGAAAGCAGGGTTAAGAAACTTTCCCAAATTCATACATGTAGCAAGTGGTCCAACCATGCAATCTCAATTCTGGCCGCCTAACTCATGTGCTTTCTCCCACAAGCTAGCAGAAGAAAGTATCATTAATCATATAATTTCAAAAATATTTAATTATCTTCTCAATTTTTAAATAAATATTTGTGTAATTATTTGGTATGTATCAGAGATCAGGGAATGAGTAAACTGACATATAGGCTGCTATCTGAAGTATAAGCATACGTTTATCCAGAGGAAGAGAGGAGAACTGCAAAAGTTATCTCTCACCCTACAAAGAATATCACACTTTGTCTTTTTGAGAGCTTAGGAATGCCATTTTCTACTGAAGGAATCCCCTATTACACCACAGTTGAAACAGTGGAAGCAATGCCATTTTTTAACTTCGTGAGGTCACAAAGCATGAAGCATTGAATAAGGGTCATCAAGCTTGATTTAGTAGGGCTCTGGTCAACAATTCGCCATGCCAATTCCAGTCAACAAGCAAGATTTGACCTGAGATAGCAACTCTCCTTATCAGTCCTGTTTTGTGCTTTGCAACCTAAAGCAATTTTGCAAATTTACAGAGATAATCCATCCTGTTTATATGAGCAGAGAATCTTCCTCATAAACTTTTTTCTTTTTGATTTAGATGATATTAGTATTCATAGGAAGTTATTTCAACTTTTAACGTTTCTCAGCTCCTGATAATTTTAACACTCCAGTTCTTTTTTATCAACAGAGTGAAAGTTCAGCCTATTAAATATTGTTTATTGGTGTCAAGAAGATAGCTTTCGCAGGGGGAAAAAAAAAAAGTCCCATGTTTGTTAAGCTTTTCACTAGCACAAGATGCCTACAGTAGCCAGGAGGGTAATTCAATGAAAAAATGAGTGTAGTGGGGACCGGTGATCAGAAAGCCAGTGTCCTGTCTGAAGGGGGCAGCCAGGAATCAGACCTATCCAAATTCTATGCAGGAATTTTGTCCAGTGTCACCAGATCTTCAGGTTTTATTTGTTGTTGTTGTTCTCTAGGAGAAACCAGCAATCGAGACACTTAAATAAGATCTCCATATTTTTAATGTTGGCATTTAATTTATTTTAATACCATGCAATTCTGACAAAACATGCCCATGATCTTAGACTTGATGACCTTGCTTCTATCACACAGGACCCTAAATTTTAATAAACATTCATTGAGGATCTTCTCCATGTTAAGTGCTGTGAAAGGCACCAGAGATACTAAGACAATCAATCCAGAACCTTTGCTGGAGTTTCTCACATTCTAGTGACAGAAATGTTCACAGTGCAAATAATTATTATCTAGAATGAAGAAACATAACTAATCATATAATGTCATACATATTTAATTAAAAATTGTGAGGAGTGCTGGAATAGATAAAAATACATAGTGCAATCAGAGATCTGAGAAGAAGTAAGCTTATACTTAAGATGACATCTGAAGGATAAGCACACTTTTCTCCAAAGGAAAAAAGGGAGAAAGAATGTTAGGCAAAGGGAATAATATCTGCAAAGTCCCTGAGCTGAATAGAACTTGGCATGTCTGGGAAACTAAAAGGTGGCCCAAGTGTGACTGGTACACAGTAAACAAAGGGAAAAGTCATGCATGTTGAGAATGGAGAGAGAGGTAGGGGTAGATCATAACAGACCTATAGTTGGTATTAACGATTTTATAAAATAAGAAGCCATTGTCAGAGTTCCTCCTGTGGCATAGTGGGTTAAGAATACAACTGCAAAGTGAAGAAAAAAAAAAAAAGAATCCAACTGCAGTAGCTCAGGTCACTACAGAGGCAGCAATTGGATCCTCATCCCAGGGTAGTTGGTTAAAGAGTCTGGCATTGCCACAGTGAGGCTCTGATTCAATCCCTGTCCTGGGAACTTCCACATACCACAGATGCAGCAATAATAATAATAATAATAATAATAGTAATAATAATAAAGAAGCCATTGTCAGAATTTTAAGCAGGAACACAGCAAAATAAGATCTGGGGATTTTAAGGGATCATTCTCTGTCTACAGGCTGGGAAATAAGATTGGGAGGAACTTCTTATACCAGAACTTCAATGACCAGTTAATAGGCTAATTCTGGAGTCTAGACTTGTCATAGAATGATAACTGTAGAGATACAGAGAAGAGTGAAACCTTGGAATATCTTTTAGAGATAGTAGACTGATGTGGAGTACAAAATGTGCACAGCATAGAGGTACAAAGGGAGATGACATTGGATAGGTAGACTGGGCAAACTCAGGAGTGAATTTAGCTGCCATAGTAACAAACTTGGTCTTTATCCTGTGGGTAAGACAAGAGCTCTTGAAAGTTTGAGGGAATGGTTTGATACAGTTGAATTTGTATTGAGCCAATAGAAATTTCATACTGTCTCTTGTCTTCAATCAAGACTTATGGTCCATCCATAACTAGTCTTTTTTCCCCCATGACACCAGCTTAATCATTGATGATATAAATTGGCAGCTTCTGAAGGTATTAAAGTCCACCTCTGTTACTAATCTGTAAGGCAAATGAAATCATGACTATAATATTACTTCGAATTTGGTTACATTCTCTTCCATATATAGAAGATCATGCTCTTGGTATCCCTTAAATATGGATTTAAAAAAATCAGCATCATGTAAACAGAGTGTAGAAAAGTAGTTGCTGGAAGCTGTGGGTTGGTGGAAAGAGGGAAAGGCTAGTAAAAGGGTACAAACTTTTATCTATAAGGTGAATAAGTTCTGATAATCTAATGTAAAACATGATGACTATAGTTGATAACATGGTATTATATAATTGAAATTTGCTAATAGAGTGGAATTTAAAAGTTCTCACCAAAATAATGATAAATATGTGAGATGATTGATGTGTGAATAAACTAGACAGTGGGAATACTTTTGTGATGTATAGTACACTGAATCACCAAGAAGTACACTTTAAATATTTTACAATTATATTTGTCAATTATACCTCATTATAGCTGAAAAAAGAAGATGATGCTCTGTCCTATGGAGATTATATCAGTAAATCTAGATATACTCTTTCTATCTTATGGCTTCCATGCTCAGAACTTTATGAGGTACAGTAATGCATGTTGCTGCAATGTCTGAATGTCCATTGCTGATGGATGCATACACCTTGTTTTCCATTCCCATATGGGGAGCCCAAATGCATGCTGACGCCATGCAAACTCACATGAATATTTCTGAGTGGAGTATATTTCCTGATGATGTGTAATTAGACAAGGGTAGCTGATCTTGCTACAACATAAACTATTTCTTATAGAAACTTAGCATCTCAAACTCTGGCTTCTGGACATGAGGAACCAGATTTACCATTTTTCTTATCAACCAGACAGGCAGACAAAACATATGAAACAACAGTTTTTAGACATTGAGAACAGATAATGCAAGAGAATTATCCATGAGAGAAGAATAACCAAAGACATGGGCCCTCCCTGGAGAGAGTTTCCAGGGTACAACGTAATGAGGGTGAACTCAGACAGAGCCCAGTGATCTCTTTCAAAGAGTCTAAATAAAGAGTTTGGACTTTAGGTAGGGCAAAGTCCTAGAGAGAATGATACAGCCAGAGAGAAAGAGCTTTTGAGAATCTGCAGAGAGGTCCTGTCAAGTCTTTAAATTCTAATCTTCTCATGTATGTGAGGAAAGTATTAAGGGTAAAGAAAATACCACCAAAAAGAAACAGAACAATCCCTAGACCACACACAGGGCCAGGAATAGTGAATGTCCCCACCAGCAAAAGTGGAAAGACCTCCTAATAAATGGGCGTTGGGTAGAATCCTCAGAAGGAGCAGGAGTTGGATAAAATTAGTCTAGACTATAGGCTGCTCAGGAAATGAAAAAGCTTTAAAAGCAAGACTTGAAAGTACCAAATTGATTCCAAGTATCTCAACTATGTGCCAGCATAAAATCCAATGCTTG
The DNA here is from genome assembly GCF_016906955.1 of Phacochoerus africanus. Lineage (NCBI taxonomy): Eukaryota > Metazoa > Chordata > Mammalia > Artiodactyla > Suidae > Phacochoerus > Phacochoerus africanus. Next base: position 81,671,720 of record NC_062549.1, read on the forward strand.
TCACAAGAATGCAACAAAATCCAAAAACAAGCATGTGAAACTCACAATGTTAATAAAAACTGGTGTGTCATAAGCAGGAAAAGAATTACCCATAACTAAGGAAAAACTCAATCAGTAGAAACAGATACAGAAAAGAAAGAGATGATAGAAGTAACAGGCAAAGATATTAAGACAGCTCTTATACATATTCTCCATTTGTTCCAGAAAGTAGTGAAGAGTGTGAGAATGATGAGGAGAGAGATGAAAGGTATAAAAATGCATAAATGGAACCTCTATAGATGAATACAATAGCTAAAATGGAAAGTATATTGAATGAGATTAACAGCACATTAAATACTGTAGAAGAAAATATTAGAGAACAATAACACATAGCAATAGAAAGAAATATGAAGATAAAAAAGACTGAACAAAACAAACAGAGCTTCAGTGAAGTATGGGACAATATCAAGTGACATTTGTGTTCAAAGTTAACCTTTGAACATGTGGGGATTTCAACCTTCCACACAGTCAAAAATCCACATGTAACTTTAATTTCCCTCTGTGTCCATAGTTCTGTATATGCAGATTCAACCAACCCTGAATTGTGTAGTACATACTTATTGGAGAAAAAACCCACACATAAGTGTACCGGTGTAGTTCAAATCATGTTCAAGGGTCAACTATAACTGGAATTCTAGAATTGGGAAGGACAGAAAAAATATTCAAAGAAATAGTGGCTGAAAACTTTCAAAATGTGATGAAAAGTATAAACTTACAAATTCAAGAGGTTTGACAAAACCAAGAAGAAAAAAAAATGTGAAGAAAAATGCAACAAGGAACATCATAATCAAATTGCAGAAAACCAGTGATGAAAAGAACAAGTTAAAAGCAGAGGAATTCCAGAGTTCCCATCGTGGTGCAGTGGTTAACGAATCCAACTAGGAACCATGAGGTTGCAGGTTTGATCCCTGGCCTTGCTCAGTGGGTTAACGATCCGGTGTTGCCATGAGCTCTGGTGTAGTTTGCAGATGAGGCTCGGATCCCGCATTGCTGTAGCTCTGGCGTAGGCTGGTGGCTACAGCTCTGGTTATACCCCTAGCCTAGGAACCTCCATGTTCCATGGGAGCAGCCCTAGAAAAGGCAAAAAGACAAAAAAAAAAAAAAAAAAAGCAGAGGAGTTCCTGTTGTGGCGCAGTGAAATGAATCTGACTAGTAACCAGGAAGTTGCCTGTTCAATCCGTGGCCTTGCTCAGTGGGTTAAGGATCTGGCATTGCTGTGAGCTGTGGTGTAGTTTGCAGACATTGCTCAGATCCTGGCATTGCTGTGGCATGGTGTAGGCCAGCAGAAGTAGCTCCGATTTAACTCCTAGCCTGAGAACCTCCATACGCCATGAGTGCGGCCCAAAAAAAAAAAAAAAAAAAAAAAAGCACAGATACATAAATAAAAGCAGAGGAAAAAAGACAAAAAGACACAGAGAAGCAAAAATAAGAATGATAGCAGATATCATTAGAAACAATGCAAGCCAGAAGAAAGTTAGGGATATCTTTGAGGTTCTAATTGGGATGGGGTGGAAACAATCCATCCAGTTAGTATTCCACACCAACCAAAATATCCTTTTAAAATGAAGGTAAAATAATGACTATATTAGATATACAAAGCAGAAACAATTTCTCATTTGCTGACCAGAAAAAAATGTTAAAGGAAATACTTTAGAAAAAAATTACATCAGAGAGATATTCGGATCCACATAAGGGATAAATATTCAAGCAATGGGTGAGTATGGAGAAAATTTTTCCTCATTTTTAATCTCTTAAAAAGATAATTGATATCTGAACTTCAAAGAAAAAATAATAATTTATTATGGGTTATATTATATTATTAGAAGTACAATATACGACAACAATAGCACAAAGGCTAAGGGCAGAATGGAAATATACAAGTTTCTTAAAAGTATAATGGTATAGTAGTATGTTGAAGGTAGACTCTGGTAAGTTAAAGTTGTATGTTGTAAACTGAAGAGCATCACCAGTGAAAACAAAGCAAAGCTAATAAGCTAGTAGTGGAGACTAAAAGGAAACATAAAAATAAAAGATTAATCCAAAAGAAAGTAGAAAGAAGAGAGAATAGGGAACAGAGACCAGGTGGGCAAATAGAAAACCATAGCAGGATGGTAGATTTAAACCCAACCATATCAATAATCATATTAAAAGCAAATGGAGGAGTTCCCGTCATGGCGCAGTGGTTCACAGATCCAACTAGGAACCATGAGGTTGAGGGTTCGATCCCTGGCCTTGCTCAGTGGGTTGAGGACCCGGCATTGCAGTGAGCTGTGGTGTAGGCTGCAGATGTGGCTCGGATCCCGTGTTGCTGTGGCTCTGGCATGGGTCAGTGGCTACGGCTCCCATTAGACCCCTAGCCTGGGAACCTCTATATGCTGCGGGAGCGGCCCTAGAAAAAAGACAAAAAAAAAAAAAGCAAATGGGGAGAGCACTGCAATTAAGAGACAGATTTTAAGTTTGGATAAAAAGCAACACCCAACTCAAGAAATCTACTTTAAAGACCAAGATAGATAAAAAGTGAAAGATGGAAAATAAACCACACTAACACTAATCAAACACAATTCATGTATCATTCCATTTGTGTGACAATATAGGAAAACAAAACAGAGTGACAGAAAGCAGTTTAGTGGTTGCCTAGTCCCAAAGATTAGAGGAATGTATTGACTACAAATGGTACATTTAAACTTTTTGGAGTGATGGAATTGTTCTGTAGCTTGATAGTGATGGTAGCTATAGAACTGTATGTATTTGTCAAAGTTCAGCAACTATTGTACTTAAAATCGATGTTTGCAATTTGTACCTCAATAAAGATAATGAAAGGAGGAGGGAGATAGAGACAGAGAGAGAGAGAGAGGGAGGGAAGAAGGAAAGGAGGGAGTAATAAAGAGGAGACAAAAAGAAACAGAAGAAAAGAAATTAAACATTTTATTTTCAAAAACTGCAGTGACCTCTTTAAGAGTAGTTTCCACTGGCCCTTCATTCCATTATGTAAAATATTTTAGTCCTTTTTTTCTGATCCTTATTTTCTACCCGCATCTACACTCTGAGGGCCTTATTTTCCACCTCAAGAACTTTATCAAGCTGTTGTACTAAGCAAAGATAACTATATCCCAAAGAGAAATTCTGGCACCAGCTGATGATGTGAAACTTCCAACTAATTAAATGAGGAATAGCCTCAGAATAAACTGTCCCTCTCGTTGCTGTCTTTGACACCAACATATGCACTTCCTGACCTCACTTGCTCCATCTCTAGCCACATCTTCCTTTTGTTGTTGAAAGCCACACCCAACCCTCTGCACTGCTTTTACTCTTCAGCATCATAGTTCCCTCTCTTCAATAAGGAAGGCCAATTTCTACATCCTCCCCCTTCTCCCACCAGTAGGAAAAGTTGAATACACATGAAATTATTACCATAGGCCTTTGGGTTCACAAAAGACCAAAATAAGATGTGAACTTCAGAGGGTGGATACATTTCATATTCATAAGGACAACAGACTGCATGAGGAGCTAGACTGTAAGACTCTGGAGAAAGAGGATAATCAGATGGTGGAGCTGTGATAAATTGATAAAACAGGGCTGAGGGTATTAAAAAGACATGAAGTACAGAACAAAACAATGTATAAATAGATCTGAATGTACTTACATCACATGCTAACAGGTGATTTAATATAAGATGTCTCATCTATGGACTGGGAGAAAATATTTGCAAACAATGTGACTGATGAGGGCTTAATCTCCAAAACATACAAACAGCTCATACAACTCAATAACAATAACAACAACAACAAAACCCAAAAATGAGCAGAAGACCTAAACAGACTTTTCTCCAAAGAAGATATACAGATGGCCAAAAAGTACATGAAAAGATACTCTGCATCATTAATTGTTAGAGAAATGCAAATCAAAACTACCATAAGGTATCATCTCACACTGGTCAGAATGGCCATCATCAAAAAGTCTAAAAATAATAAATGCTGGAGAGGGTATGGAGAAAAAGGAACCCTCCTAACTGTTGGTGGAAATGTATATTGGTGCAGCAACTATGGAAAAAAGTATGGAAGTTCCTTAACTAAAAATAGAGTTGCCATATGATCCTGCAATCCCACTCTTGGGCATATATCCATAGAAAACTCTAGTTGGAAAAGATACATGCACCCCAATATTCATTGCACCACTACTTACAATAGCCAAGATGTGGAAGCAACCTAAAAGTCCATTGACAGATGAATGGATACAGAAGATGTGGTGTATATATATTCAACCATAAAAAAGGAAAGAAGTGTTGCCATTCACAGCAACATGGATGCAACTAAAGATTATCATATTAAGTGAAGAAATAAGTCAAACAAAGACAAATATCATATAATATCACTTACATGTGGAATCTAAAAAAACAATACAAATGAATTTATTTACAAAACAGAAACAGACTCATAGATATGAAAAACAAATTTATGGTTACCAAAGGGGAAAAGAGGTGTGTGTGGGGGGATAAATTAGCAGATCCAAATATTATATATAAAAGTAGATAAGCAATGAGGTCCTACTGTATAGCACAAGGAATTATATTCAATATCCTAAATAAACCATAACTGATAGAATCTGAATATATATGTATATAATTGAATCACACTGCTGTATACCAGAAACTAACACAATATTGTAAAAACAACTATACTTTATTAAAAAATAATCTTTAAAACTATAAGAAATATTATCAAGCCCCATAGAGAAAATATAATCATTCTTATATTCTGAGATGATATCCTGATCAAAGGTGATTCACTTCTCTGACTATATTTAAATAATAATTATTTAGATATGCTGGAAAATTAACTTGCTAACCTTTAAATAATATACCGGTAACATTTCGTGTTCACTTCAGATTACCATGGACTCAAAGCCTTTATAATGACATAGACATAGAAGTGGATATGTGTGAATCTTTCCAAATAGTGAAGGTTTACTCTAGAATGACATATATATGTTTCACTACTTTTATTGACATATAGTTGATTTACCATGTTGTGCTAATTTCTGATATACAGAAAAGTGATTCAATTATACACATATATACACCCTTTTTTAGTATTCTTTTCCATTACGATTTATCATAGGACATTGAAAAGTTCTCTGTGCTACCCGGTAGGACCCTGTTGTTTATCCCTTCCATTTATAATAACTTATATCTACTAACCCCAACCTCTCAAATGATACCTCCCCCAATCCCTTCCCCCTTGACAACCACAAGTCTGTTCTATATGTCTGTGAGTCTATTTCTGTTTTGTAGATAGGATTCATTTGTGCCATATTTTAGATCCCACATATGTGATATCATATGATATTTGTCTTTTTCTGACTTATTTCACTTAGTATGAGAATCTCTAGTTGTGTCTATGTTGTTGCAAATGGAATTATTATGTTCTTTTTTTATAGCTGAGTAGTATTCAACTGTATATATGTACTACATCTTCTTAATCCATTCATCTGTCAATGGAATTTAGGTTGTTTCCATGTCTTGGCTATTGCAAACAGTGCTTCTGCAAACATAAGTGTGCATGTAGCTTTTGCGAATTATAATTTCGTCTGGATATATACCCAGGAGTGAGATTGCTGGATCATATGGTAATTCTATCCTTAGTTTTCTGAGGAACTTCCATACTATTTTCCATAGTGGTTGTACCAACTTAGATTCCCACCATCAGTGTAGGAGGGTTCCCTTTTATTCACATCCTCTCTAGCATTTATTGTTTGTAGACTTAGTAATGATATGGTCATTCAGATTAGTGTGAGGTGGTACCTCATTGTAGTTTTGATTTGCATTTCTCTAATAATTAGCGATGTTGAACATTTTTCATGTGCCTATTAGAGAAAGGCATATGTCTCTTTGTAGAGATCTTTACCCCTGATTTGAGAGTGATGAAAGGTAGTTCTCAGAAACTATCCAGGTGTTCTCATGGCTTTTATTTCTCCAGGTGCTTCTTATCCTGACCACACATTCCTTGTGGAGAAGATGGATGATGCTGTAGCCCCGGGCCAAGAATATACCTATGAGTGGAACATCAGTGAGGACAGTGGGCCCACACATGATGACCCTCCATGCCTCACACACATCTATTACTCCTATGAAAATCTCATACAGGACTTCAATTCTGGGTTGATTGGACCTCTGCTTATTTGTAAGAAAGGTAAAAAAAAAAATTCAGAATAACCAAGATATTGGATTAGTAAGGAGTGCTATAATGGAATGAAGCTTTGGAGCATCTTGGTGTCTTTCATAAATCAAGCAGAGAGAAAAGGGTGCAGAAACCAGGTCATTGCTTGACATTGATATTTGAGGAGTTGGAATCTTCCTCTCTTTCTTCAATCCCTCCTTCATCTCAGTCTTGGGAGTCTCTCCCAAGTAAATCCCTGTCTAAGAGTATGATCCATAACATTTATCCCCAGGCCAAGTTGTTCTGAAAGTATACAGCAGCCTATACTCTGCTGAGAGTATTTGTAAAGAACTTTGATTAACATAACTGAGATTTGGGTTGGTAATTTGGTCTATAAACATACAAAACTCCATGTTTCTTTCTTGTAAACAAGCTGAACACTTTGGGAGGTAGGTTTCAAACCTACTTAACTGATTTTATAAGAAATTTCATTGAATGGGCTTCTTAGGAGCAAGCTTGGATTTTCATTTTAGCCCCAAATGAATTCATCTCATTTTTCATTAAAACAAACAACCATGACTAACTGTACTGTGGGAAATAATGTGATGGATTCATCATCTATCTAAATATACACACATACCAAACCTACATACATTCCTAATATAGACGATACTGCGATGATACAGAAAAAAATTAAATTTATAAAATGCTCTTCTTTTGTTTTACTATCAGCTGCATTTTCCCCTCATGAGAATGGATTATTTCTATTACTCAGCTGTAAAAAAGACAAACTAATGTCATTGGCAGCAATGTGAATGAAATTATCGATTCTCATACTAAGTGAAGTAAGCTAGAAAGACAAATACCATAAGGTATCACTTATTTGCGGAATCTAAAATATGGAACAGATGATCCTATCTAAAAAAACAGAAACCAATCATGGCCAAGGAGAGCAGATTTGGGATCCCGGGGGGGAAAGGGGAGGGAGTGGGATGGATGGGCATTTTGGGGTTTTTTAGATGCAAACTGTTATATTTGGAATGGATGGGCAGTGGAGCCCTACTGTACAGCATAGTGAAATGTGTGTGACTGAGTCACTTTGCTGTACAATAGAACTTGAAGAAACACTGTAAATCAATCATAATTTAATAATAATAAATCATAATAAAAGAATGGATTAATCTTGACCCTCTCAAACCGGTACTCTAGTATCCTATTACACGTATTAGCAAGATGGCTGTATTAAACTTGCAGTGTGATGCTTTTACCCAATGAGCTAAGGTACCTATGTATTCACTTAATGACACTGGAAGACATAGGTACTTTTACTAAAGCCTTGACAAGCACTCAATATTTTCTGTCAGATCAAATTTACCTTTAAAGCCCTATTCCTCAGGCTATCAGGTACCAGAGAAGACAAGATGGCACTAGGATTTTAATAAGCCTTCAATCATTATTACTTAATAGATGCTATTTTTCTATAAGAATGTCTTACAGTTTTCACAGTTATTATTGGCTGCTTACCTAAAACTCTTCTATCTAGGAATATCTAATGAGAGCCTTCTATCTGGGATGCTATTAAATGTATGTCTTTTTTCATAGGCACTCTAACTGAGGATGGTATTCAGAAGATGTTTGACAAGCAATATGTATTGATGTTTGCTGTGTTTGATGAAAGTAAAAGCTGGAACCAGTCATCATCCCTAATGTACACAATCAATGGCTATGTGAATGGGACGATGCCAGGTAATATGTGGTCTGTGCATTATCCAACAACAGTTAAAGCATCAGTACCTTTTGTCCCATTGTTTTCTTCAAGGCACTGGGGAAGTTGACCATATTCACTGTCTTTTAACTCCTAATCTGAAAGGCAATGTAATCTAGTTCAGTGGTTCTTAGTATCCTATATATTTTTTAACATGCAAGTACAACAGACAAATTAGCAGCTACCTAAGAGGAGGAGTGTGAAATCTTATCAGATGTAGTGCTCTGAGCAGGTTTCACATTGGGCTACATCTCCAGGAAAACCTCTAGGATATCCTTCAGTGAGTTATGTGGTCCTTGCTGCATGGTGACCATGCCTTCTTCCAGAAAAGAAACCGTAAAGGACAGACTCCAAAGTTAGTCTCTACCAGGAAGAGTCAGCAAGAAGAATGCAAGGAACATACTTACAGTGGAGATGAACAAGAGATTAGGAGAAATATCCAACATACAAATACACTACCAGCATTTCAAAAGATGATGTTGAGTAATATTCAATGGCATGTGCAATACTTTTCTCTTTTCATTTGCATGTAGATTATTGTAAAAAAGCAAAATCATAAACACTTGTTTAAAAAAATTGACCTCCATCTAGACTACTCCTATGTCTCTCTGATAGAAATGACCTGGAACCAAAGATCCCGAGGAGGAACAATGAGGAAAGTTAAAATATTACTTTATTAAATAAACTGTGCTTCAAAACACTGGGCTTTACAGAGACCATTCTTTATATCTGAAAATCACAAATAGCTTCTCTTACTGAAAAAATAAAACTTGTCGAGGGTTGAGGTCTGGACTTTGCTTTTAAATTGTATTCCATTTCATTTGATTCCATCTTCCCACCTGGGTCATTAAAGATATACTCAAATGACCCTGGGTTTTGATTCAGAGTTTCAAAACTTAGTTAACTGACATATACCTTAGGACATCTGAGTTCACACCTTGCTCACTTCTCTACCTCAGTGTGGTTTTTGGCAGTTAGTTGTCTCAATGTACTTACAAAAATGGGTTAATCATTTATCCTGGTGCAGAGGATATTTATAAATTTTTCTTGCAGATAACATGTCATGTCTGGTACTATGTGCTCCAGAGGGGAGTAGTCAAAGAGAAATTGTATCTGTATCCTGCCAGAGTAAATCATCTGTATAAATACAAAGAGAAAAAAGCAAAAAAAAAAAAAGCATGCAAAAATATCTATTGGGGCATAGAGGTTATGAATTTATAGTTGAAAAAGACAGAGTAGTTGGGGCTATGAAGTGTGGCATAGGGCAATGTTATTAATAGAGACTGAGAAACATTAATGTTTGTAAAATTGCCTTATGGAGCAGTATAAATTGAACAGATATGATAAATGCTAACACAGATGTATTAAATGCCCAACCCAATATGAGCACTGATTTGGGGCAGATAAATGCTTGCATCAAAGCTTCCTATTTTCCAGCTTCTTGTTCTCACCTATGATACCAGGAATCCCTGCCTTGTTAGAATGGTCTAAAAAAAAGACAAGTTCTTAGCCCCTCGTTGGGGAAGGCATTGATTCATGGTGCCATGATCCAGTATCAAGTGGTTAGAGATCTGAAGTTTAAAACCCAAGCCAAGGATGGAAGCCAGGGTTGGAATCTCCCACAGAGCAAATTAGCATTTTCCCAGTCACTGTGGGAACAAAGAGGGAGCCAAACAGCTTTTCAACTTAGTTCTCAGTACTTCATTTATGAAATGCTCTCAGTGGCCCAGTATAATGAGGATTTGTCCCCTGCATTTTAAGGAGATCCTATAACCCACAGAGTAACTCATTGCCTTGTCACTAAAACAATCAGCTAGTGAGTAAAGAAGCAGTATAAAACCCCTAAAGCCCCATCTTCACATCTTCTTCCTCTTAGGATCAATCTGATCCCTTTCAGGATTAGAGAATCAGGGCCTTAAACTCAGCTCTATTGGAAGTTCTGGCAGTTCTCTTCAGATGAACCCAGACTGGCTCTAGAGTGACCAACTACTCAGGCTTTCTCACTTCTAACTCTGAAAGTCCTGCATTCTGGGAAACTTCAGCCCTGGGTAAACCAGGATGGTTGGTCACCTACTTGCTTCTCTCTTTAGCTTTAGCAATCCCTGTGTTTCTGAACTAACATACCCCATCTCTGGACTCTATAGTAACACTTATTATAATGGGTTGTGACTGTCTGTTTGCCTGCCGCTCAGATGTCTGCTTTTCTAGGGCCAGAACCGCAACTGGAATGTCTGTACCCCCAGAACCTTGCACAATGCCTGAGGCATAGCAGGTGCTCAATATGTATCTGATGAGTGAATTTTTGGTAACAGACTGCTGACTTCCTGTTTTGGCCTCCATCTCTCCCTCTCCCTCAGATATAACAGTTTGTGCCTATGACCACATCAGTTGGCATCTGATTGGAATGAGCTCTGGGCCAGAACTGTTTTCCATTCATTTCAGTGGCCAGGTCCTGGAGCAGAACCATCATAAGGTCTCAGCCATCACTCTCGTCAGTGCCACGTCCACTACTGCAAACATGACTGTGAGCCCAGAGGGAAAGTGGCCCATATCTTCTCTCATCCCCAAACATTTTCAAGGCAAGTAATTCTTCTAACAGTCTTGCTTATGACTGTTGGATTCTTCCTTTCTAGATACTAACTCCTTCATTCTCCTTTGCCCTTTCAGGCCACCCACATTTCAGACATACATTCTTCGGACTAAATCTAAATAGAATTTAGATACTTTGCTCTTATAACTCATTAATTGGGAATGGAGAAAGTAGAGAGATTAACAAAGTTTTGTTTTGTTTTTTAAGTGATGCAAAAGCCAAAGAGGCCTCTACTTCCTTGAAAGGAGAGAGGATGAAGGAAACAAAAACATACATAGAGATATTCTGTGTTGGGGTATTTAATATTCAGCTAAAGGAAAAGAACAAGGTTTTGGAACAAGTCAAACATTTGTAAATTTATAGAAGCACCAAGTGATAGAAAGTGTAAAAGTTTTAATATGAAAAGATGTAATGCAAAGATGCATGCAAAACCTGGCACAAAGAGAAACTCAATAGAAGTGTGTTAAATGGAAAAACAAAAAAACAAAAAAACAAAAAAACAAAAACATAGTATCTAACCTTCTGAAAAGTGGGCTTTAAAGAACATCAATGAATTCTGGTGGGTAAATAATCAGTCTAGGTTGTTATATGATATAAGGTAAACAAAATAACTAACTGTTCTATTACACGTTGTTGCTTTAAAACTGTTGGGAGGAGGGTTCCTGTAAATATAAGTAAATATCGCTATAGGAAACCATTGTGTTACTGAAATAAAGTGTATAAAAGCAAGGCATAAGAATGAGACACTTTACAGAACCATTTCATTTTTTGTTCACACTGAACAGTCAAAATTATATTTGAAGTAGTAAAATATCCCTGGAATATAGAGTCCAAAATAATAATGAAATAAACAACAAAACTAACATTGTATAGAGGCTACGTGCTTTTTGAATTATTTAATTTTTAACAAGAATTTCATAGAGCACATAATTTTATTCCTTACAAATAAAAGGAATGGATGGTAGAAAAAATGAGAATTCAACAAGACTTAAGTCACAAGGTTTTGACGACTGGGAAATTACAAAAAATCCCCCTCCACCCCCCGGAAGAGACAAAGGATAGCTTTCCAAGTTTTTTCCCTAACCCATTCTCTCTTTCTCTTGCTTTTTTATTCTTGCCCCTTCTCCACTGTACTAAAAGAGCTTCAAACCATAATGTTTAAAAGCTGCCTGAGCATTACTTTCATGGTTATTATTGAGATCTTCCACAGATTTGTTGAAAAGATATGCATTTTGATCACACTTAACTTCCTCTTTCAAATTCTTCCTTTTTCTTCATGTCCTAACTTAGCTGGGATGCAGACTTACATAGACATTAAAAACTGTGCAAAGAAAACCAGGAAGCCTAAGAAACTAACTCGAGACCAGAGGCGGCACATCAAGAGGTGGGAATACTTCATTGCTGCAGAGGAAGTCATTTGGGACTATGCACCTATAATACCAGCAAACATGGACAAGTGAGTATGGGGGATTCTTACTACTGTGCAAAGGTTCAAGACATGCTTCATAGAGTCTGAGATGTGTGGCGTGAAATGTCGTGAATTGATAGCTTTCAGGGGGATACATGTATTGGATCCTATTCAGGTCTTTTTTTTTTTCAAATCGGTCTGGAATTACTTCAAACTCACCAAGAGAACTCTGCATAATAACAGTAGTAGTAGTAGTAACAACAACAAAAAATAATAATATCAACTTGTTGAATGGTTGCTATTGCCAAGAAGTGTGTTAAACTTTTCTAAGTATTTTGTTTTAACTCAATAAGTTAGAAACAGCTCTCGTTTATTTTACAGATTAGGAAATGGGAGAATAAGATTAAGAAAATTGAAATTCAAATAGCTCTTAAACACTTGAAAAATATTCACACTCACAGAGAGAAAAATATGCAAATTAAACTTTTCTGAAATACTATTTTCACCTACCAGACTCATAAGTTTAGATGACACAATCTATTGGAGAGGCTGTAGGAACAAGCTCTATCATGTATTGCTGGTGGAAGAGTGAATTGGAAAAGCTATTATAGAAGATAGTTTGGCAATATGTTTTAAAACTATAAATGCATACATCTTTTGACCCAGCAGTCTCACTCTTGGAATTTACTACATAGATATCCTTATTTACAGGTGAAATGATGTATACACAGGACAGTCACCACTGCACTGTTAGTAGCAGAAAAGATTAGAAACAGTCCAAAATGTCCATCAATAGGAAATTAATAAATTATGGTACATCCATACAGTGGAATACTATGCACCTGTTTTTAAAAAGATGCAAATACTCCCTCTGTATGAATACAAAAATTCTCCAAGAGATATTTTTAAATTAAAAAGTCAAAGGGAGCAAGATGATAGAATAGTAAATCCCCCTTTTGCTTCCCAGCACAGCAACAATAATTTGACATCCATTCCATGAACAAAAGTGCTTTTGTGAGATCTTTGGGATCAAAGTAGGAACTTGTAAAATCCAATTGGAAGCTGAGGACAAGATGGACTGTTTTGAGAAGGCAAGTCCATGCTCAGATGGTAGGTTCACTGAGTGTGTTTCCAGCTACAAACATGGAAATAGCCTCATCCCCTTATGGACTCAGCTACAGCCCCACTTAACCTTGGTACTGCCACCAACACTATTGGACAAGGGACCCAGGAGGGGTCACACCTGTCTGTGACCTTGGAGGCTGACCTGTAGACCTCAGTATGACTGTGGCCTTAAAGCTTCCTTGTAACTAGTTCTATCCCTGTCCCAGCTCATGAACCTGCTGGAAGTTACACTCACTCATGTCCCTGGAGACTGGCTTATAGAACTTAGGTATTGAAGTGGCCTCAGATCTTGAAGTGGCCCTGTAACCTAGCTCTAGCTCTCCAAAATGTAGTTCATGGGCAGTCATGCCCGCTCAGGGACCAACCCAGTGACCAAATGTGAGCTCTCCAAAGGGCCAGATGGGAGCAATACCTATTTGTACACCTGTAACAGACTTACCATTTGCAAACCCACTGTGGACCTTGAAGTGGACTGTTATCCCAGTGCCAGCTCTACCGACCAAGGTCTGCAGGCAGTTTAAACTTCTCAGAAACCAGCTAGGGTATATGCCCACCTAAGCCCCTGGTAAAAGGCTTGCTAACCACAAGTGCTGCAGGTCCAGCAGCAACCATGTGACCTGGTTCCAACCTCCTTTGACTATGATCCTAGAGGCAATTCTATCAGCCTGAATACCTGTCAGGAGAAGGTCTTTACCTGCCAAAATCTTTCTGTAAAGACTGGAATATGGTGTTTTTTCCTTAAAATGCACAAATACCAACACAAGGCTATGTACATCACAAAGAATCTGGCCGACGACATCACCAAAGGAAACTAATAGAGCTCAAGTAACCAATGTGAAAGAAATGGAAATCTACAAACTGCCTGAGAAAAATCCAAAATAATCAGGTTAAAGAATCAGTGAGGTACGAGATAACATAGGCGACTAAATGAAATCAGGAAAACAATGCGTGAATAATATAAGAAGTTTAATAAAGAAATAGAAACTGGGAGTTCCTGTCGTGGCGCAGTGGTTAACGAATCCGACTAGGAACCATGAGGTTTCGGGTTTGGCCCCTGCCCTTGCTCAGTGGGTTAATGATCTGGCATTGCCGTGAGCTGTGGTGTAGGTTGCAGACAAGGCTCGGATCCCGTGTTGCTGTGGCTCTGGCGTAGGCCGGGGGCTACAGCTCCGATTGGACTCCTAGCCTATGAACCTCCATATGCTGCGGGAGCGGCCCAAAGAAATAGCAAAAAGACAAAAAAAAAAAAAAAAAGAAAGAAATAGAAACTGGAGGAGTTCCCGTCATGGCACAGTGGAAACAAATCCGACTAGAAACCATGAGGTTGCAGGTTCTATCCCTGGCCTCACTCAGAAGGTTAAGGGTCCAGTGTTGCCGTGAGCTGTGGTATAGGCGAGCCACAACAGCTCTGATTAGACCCCTAGCCTGGGAACCTCCATATGCCTCAGGTGTGGCACTATAAAGACAAAGGACCAAAAAAAAGAAAAAGAAAAAAAAGAAAGAAAAAAAAAAGAAAAAGAAATAGAAACTGGAGTTCCCACTGTGGTGCAGTGGGATTGATGGCATCTCTACAGCACCGGGATGCAGGTTCAATCCCTGACCTGGCACAATGGGTTAAAGGATCCAGCATTGCTGCAGCTGCAGTGTAGGCCACAATTGAGGCTCAGATCTGATCTCTGGCTCAGGAACTGCATATGCTGCAAGGAAGCCAAAAAAAGAAAAATGAAAGAAATAGAAATCATAAAAAAATAACCAAACAGAAATCCTGGAACTGAAAAATATAATGACAGAACTGAAAAGTTCAGTAGAGAGCTTCAATAGCATACTCTATTACTTTAGCTTTAGGACACATATAGATTAAAAGTGAAGGGATGAAAAAGACAAGGTCACCATATAATGATACAGGGTCAACTCATTAAGAGATTATAACAATTATGAGTATATATGTATCCAACATTGGAGCACATAAATATGTGAAGCAAATATTAACATTAATTAATTAATGAAAAAGTAAATAGCAGTACAATAATAGTAGGGAACTTGAATATGCCACTTTAAATAATGGATAGATTACCCAGACATAAAATCAATAAGAAAGCAGTGGAACTGAATAACACTATAACCCAAATGGACCTAACAGATGTATAAAGAGCATTCCACCCAACAAAAGAAAATGTATTCTTCTCAGATGCACATGGAACATTCTCTAGGATTTATCATAACATATTGTCCACAAAACATCAATAAATTAAGAATATTAAAATTATATCAAGTATCTTTTCTGACCACAATGGTATGAAACTAGAAATCAATTACAGAAGAAACTCAGAAAAGTCTCAAATATGTGGAAATTAAACAATAATCTCCTGAACAACTAATGAGTCAAAGAATAAATCAAATGGGAAATTAAAATATATCTTGAGACAAATGAAAATGGAAACACAGCATACTAGAACTTATAGAATATAGCAAAAGCAATTGTAGGAGGAAAGTTTATAGGAATAAATGCCTACATTTAAAACAGAGAGAGAGAAAGAGAGCAAGAAGGAAGGAAGAGAGGGAAAAAAGAAAGAAAGAAAGGTCTCAAGTAAACAACCTAACTTTATACCTCAAGTAACTAGCAAACTAAGCCCAAAGTTAGCAGAAAGAAGGAAATAAAAAGAAAAAAATAAATGAGGTAGAGACTAGAAGTACAATAGAAAAGATCAATATAACCAAGAGTTAATTTGTTAACAGATAAATAATATTCACAAATCTTTAGCTAGACTAAGCAAGGGAGAAAAAGAGAGGACTCAAATAAATGAGATTATAAATTTAAAAAGGAAACATTACAAGTGATACCACAGAAATGCAAAGGATGATGAGAGACTACCATGAACAATTACATGCCAACAAATTGGGTAACTAAAAGAAAGGAAAAATTTCCTAGAAACACACATCCTACCACTATGATTCTTTACTGAATCACAAAGAAATTGAAAATCTGAATATACCAATAACAAGTGACAATATTGAATCAATAATAAAACCCTCCAAACAAAGAAGCCCAGGATCAGATAGCTTCATGGGTGTATTATACACTAATCTTCAAACTCTTCCCAAACATTAAAGAGTAGGGAATACTTCCAAACTTATTTTACAAGGAAATCATTGCCCACATACCAAAACCAGATAAGGACATTACAAGAAATAAAGTACAGACCAATATCCCTGATGAATATAGATGCCAAAAATATCAAAACATTAGTGAACTGAATTCAACAGCACATTTAAATTTTCATAAACCATGGTCAAGTGAGATTTATACCTGAGATTCAAGGAAAGTTCAATAAATATGATACACCACATTAAAAAATGACTAATAAAAATTATATCATCATCTCAATAGATGCCCAAAAATGCACTGTATAACAAACCAAAAGCTAACATCATACTCAGTGAAAACTTTTCCTCTGATATCAGGAAAAGACAAGGGTGCCAATTCTTGCCACTTTCATTTAGCATGGTACGGGAAATCTGATAAGAAAAGGCATCCTCATCAGAAAAGAAGTAAAATTGTCTCTATTTGCAGATAATGTGCCTTGATATATTGAAAAATCCTTAAGATTCTACCAAAAATATATTAGAATAAAGGAATTTAGTAAGTTGCAGGATACAAAATGAACACAATTATGATCAGCTGCATTTATACACACAAACAACCTATCCAAGATAGAAATTAAGAAAATCCATTTACAATAGAATTTTTACAAAGAATAAAATACTCTGGAGTTCCTGTCATGGCACAGTGGGTTAAGAATCCGACTTCAATGGCTCAGGTTACTGTGGAGGCGCAGGTTCAATCCCTGGCCCAGTGCAGTGGGTTAAAGGATCCATCGTTGCTGCAGCTGGAGCATAGGCTGTGGCTCAGATTCATTTCCTGGCCTGGGAACTTCTATATCCCATGGGTTCGGCCATAAAAAACAAACAAACCACCCCAAACCCCCAGAGTTGGCAAAATTTGAGATAAGAAAATAAGACAAATCAATCTAATCAGAAGATTCTCCTATGATCTTAACTGGGAGAAGTTTAATAGACAAATTTGAGGTGACTGATATAATACTTATATATATTTTTTTTGGAAAGAAGTCAGTAGAGGCCTTTTGCCTATTTTTTAATCAGGCCATTTTTGTTTGTTTTGCCACTGAGTTATATGATTTCCTGTTGTTGTTGTTTTTTTCAGTAACCATTTTTTCAATTGAAATATAGTTAATTCACATTATATTAGCTTCAGATGTGCAGCAAAGTGATCTAGTTACACACATGCATATATTTTTTTAGACTCTTTTCCATAATAGATTATTGCCAGATGTTGAATGTATTTCCCTGTGCTCTGCAGTAGGTTCTTGTTGTTTCTCTATTTTATACATAGTAGTGTATATATGTTAATCCCACACTCCTAGTTTATAACCCCACTATTCCCTCTGGTAACCATGAGTTTGTTTTCTATGTCTATGGGTCTATTTTTGTTTTGTAAGTTCATTTAAATAATTTTTTAAGATTCTGCACACGTGATATCATATGATATTTATCTTTCATGTGAGTTCCTCTTATATTTTAGATATTAACCTCTGATCAGATATACAGTTTACAAATATTTCTCCTGTAGATTATCTTTTCATTTTGTTGATTGTTTCTTTTGCTGTGATTATAGTCAAGGAGTCATTCACAAGGGCACTAAGAGTACAAAATGGGGAAAGAAAATCTGTTCAATAAATGATGATGGAAAAACTGGATATCCACATGCAAAAAATAAAATTAGACACTTAGCTTACCACATTAAAAAAAATCAACTGTAAATAAATTAAAGACTTAAATGTAATACCTGAAACCATAAAACTCCTAGAAGAAAACAGAGAGGAAAAAGCTTCTTTGACATTGGTCTTGGCAATGATTGTTTGGATATGATACCAAAAGCACAGGTAACAAAAGCAAAAACAAACAAGTGTGGCTGTATCCAACAGGAAAACGTGTGTGTGTGTGTGTGTGTGTGTGTGTGTGTTTTAGGGCCACACCCATGGCATATGGAGGCCAGTGGTTGAATCAGAGCTGTAGCTGCTTGCCTACACCATAGCCACAGCAACGCGGGATCTGAGACACGTCAGTGAGCTATACAAACAGCTCATGGCAATGCCAAATCCTTAATCCATTGAACAAGGCCAGGAATCAAACCTGCATCTTCATGGATGCTAGTCAGATTCATTTCCACTGAGCCATGATGGGAACACCAGGAAATTTTATTTATTAAGACAGCAGATGTTAAGTATTCTCACCACAGAATTTTTTAAAAATAGTAACTAGATGAGGTGATAGAAGTGGTAATTAGTTTGACTGTGGTAATCTTATATATACATATACAAATTGTTATGATGTACATTTCAAATATATACATTTGTCAATTATACATCAATAAAGCTGGAAAAAATGCAAAAAAAAAAGGCAAGGTATAGCACAGAATATATAAATAGCTACCTTTTGTTAAAGGAGAGGATAAGAATATTTATATTTACAAGTCATATTTGTATAAAGATGCTCTGGAATTATACACATGGAATTAATATACGTGAATATTTAGAAAACACAGGAATAGCTAGGGAAGGGGAGTTGAGATTGAAATCCAGGACTCTCTAGCATCAGTCAGTGCTTTTTATTCTATAAAATAAATGCATAAAATGAATAAACTCTGTCATGGGGTTTCTGCTTATTAAGACAATAAAAAGGACAAAGGGGGAAAGAGGTTCATTTGCTGCCCCCCCAATCATTTATTCCAATAGGAATAGAAGATGGGTGAAAATGGTTGGTTTTCAGTTGGCACCAGGATTAGGTGGATGGTGGAAAGGACAACCCAACATCAAAGAACTATGTCTAATAAAGACAGTAGAAGCTTTCTGGAATGTGAAAGTGCTTTCGGAGACTGGAAAGCTAATTAGATACCATAAACTAAATGATAAGAAAGACTTAAGGGAGTTCCCGTCGTGGCGCAGTGGTTAACGAATCCGACTAGGAACCATGACGTTGCGGGTTCGGTCCCTGCCCTTGCTCAGTGGGGTAATGATCCAGCGTTGCCGTGAGCTGTGGTGTAGGTTGCAGACACGTTGCTGTGGCTCTGGCATAGGCCGGTGGCTACAGCTCCGATTCAACCCCTAGCCTGGGAACCTCCATATGCCGAGGGAGCGGCCCAAGAAATAGCAACAACAACAACAACAACAACAAAAAAGACAAAAGACAAAAAATAAAAAAAGAGAAAGACTTAAGAAGAATTCATAGTGTATCTTACTTATCCTTTCATCAGTTAGACCTTTCAGCGATAGGTAAGGTCTACATTAACAACCAGGGTGACAGGAAGATCCTGCTTCTAATCATGATTATAACTGTAGCAGCAGTAGAAGAGACAGATCAGAGGTTCCCAGTTTTTCAACCATAGAGAAGATACGAGACTTTGTGAATCACGTTAGGTTTTTTTTGTTTTTGTGTTTTTGTTTGTTTTTTTCTTTTTTTAAAAATAAAACTGTCATTTTAGCTAATTCAAGAGGAGAACTTCTAAGCATATGGGTTCCCCCATCCTACTGGGGGGTCTTTACTTGAGAACATTATTTAATCTCTTGAATTTTATTTCACTTTAAGAAAATACAGATCTCTGCATTTGGATAATTTCTCAAACCAGATTGGAAAACATTATAAGAAGGTTGTCTACAAACAGTACCAAGATGAGTCCTTCACCAAACGTCTGGAGAATCCCAATATCAAAGAAGATGGAATCTTGGGCCCTGTTATCAGAGCCCAGGTCAGAGACACACTAAAAGTAAGTAACAGAAATATAGAACCATGGGTGAATTAAATCATGAAAAACAGATTGTAAATACTGGTTATTTGTTTGTTCTTTTAATGTAGCCACATAATTTTTAATTTGAATGCAGCTTTTAGTTTTTGCTTAGTATTTTCTCCTTTTACAGCCTATCTCATAATACAAAGAATCTGAGACAATTTATCAAGTTAAAAAGGACTAAACACAGGAGTCAGGATAATATGGCAGGATTGAGATAAGTATAATGAAACACATACCACATGCTCCTAGAATGTCTTCAAATTTTGTCCTAAGCTTTCTAGCAGCCAAATTAAAAAGGGAAATAGGTGAGGACAAAATTCATAGTAGTCATAAAAGAAGCAGTTTCCCCTGCTACTGGGATACTGTATGATGTAGTGGATAGAATCCTTGGTAAAATCCCTACAACTACTACAATAAATTTAAAATTTGCATAGTTTTTTAAAATAATGTTTCTCATTGTAGCTGAGAACATACCCCAATTGAGTGTAAACAATTCATCGATGTGGTCTAGGTATGTAGTTCTCTGATGACTGGTCTCTGATGAAGGTATATTTGATATGTATCAAGAGCACTCAGTGTTCATCAAACAATTTCCCTTAAATATTTTGTCACATCACAACCTTATTTTTTAATAAGACCTAGACAGCAGAGAATTAAAAGTTTCAATCTTTCACAAGAATCTAGAAAGCGGATAATCTGTAAATTAAAGATTATCCAAATGTTTTGGTAAGCAACCAAGTAGAAGATAAGATTAACATTCTCTTTTGATGATTAAGGAACCTAATCAGGACTCCTGTGTGAATAATTCTCCTCCTTTCATTTCTTCGTGGGAATGAATTGAGAGGATATCGGCAAACAAGACTAATTCTATTCATTTAAAATAATAACCAAGGAGAGAAAGCAGCCTTCCTCTGTTTCTCTTTTCCTTCCCTCATTTCTGACCCTTTTTAGGTGTTCTTAGCAAGTGTAAATATACCTCATTGGAAATTTAAGATCTGGATATTTGTCATGTCATGGCTTCAAGGACAGTGGTTCTAGGAGATCTGACGGGCTGGAGAAGGGGATTACAGTCTGCCGAAGAGAAGAAGCAGGGTTCTATGGCAGATGTGGTCCAAGCTGAAAGGAGAAGGGAAGAGGGGTGGGGACCAGCTTGGAGAGGGTGAGAAAAATGTCACTTCTAAAGTCAGACTTCTCTTTCCATTTTCCCCTTACCATGTGAGTGGAACTCTCTCACATGTATCTGTCAGGACATGGGGAGAGGTCAGTGCTCAGACAAACAGAATTAGTTTGCACTCATGGAAACACACACACACACACACACACACACACAATGCAAACACGAAACCAGCCAACAAGTGAATATGGAAAACTAGCATCCTCTATGTATTCTCACCATTGACCTTAATCCCTGAAACAATGAATTTGGGTTAATTTTCTAGATTGTGTTCAAAAATATGGCCAGCCGCACCTATAGCATTTACCCTCATGGAGTGACCTTCTCTCCTTACGAAGATGACGTCAACTCGTCCTCCACCTCAGGTTTGAACCTTTCACTTCTACTGAATGAAACTACTGACCTCTGAGAGGCTCCCATATTTTTCTACTGCTCTCCTTGCCCAGCAGTATAACTTGTACAGTCAGGTAGTCTATATGTAGGGATACCCTCAAAGTCACAACCAAACACTGCCCACTTCAGGGATTCTGTTTACCCTAATGATTACAAAATATGATGTCCTTTGTTAGTGCTGTAGTGGCCTCTAGTGGAAATATCTCTTAGCTACATACTATCCAGAGTTCTATCAAGTGGAGATTAACATAAAAAGAATATCCCATTCCCAATATTAATTGATTCTAATGAGAGCTCAATTATTTTATATTATACATTCATTTATTACTTGTTTGTCTTAATGAAATGATTTTTAAAATGAAGGCAATTCTGACTATATTTTCTTTCAGACAATAACACCATGATCAGAGCAGTTCAGCCAGGGGAAACCTATACTTATAAGTGGAACATCCTAGAGTCTGATGAACCCACAGAGAACGACGCTCAGTGCTTAACAAGACCATACTACAGTAACGTGGACATCACAAGGGACATTGCCTCTGGTTTGATAGGGCTTCTTCTCATTTGTAAGAGCAGATCCTTGGATAAGCGAGGCATACAGGTATTTTGTCCTTGAGGTAACCTTTCAGAAATTCTTCTGACTGTAACAGATTAATTCTCCTTGTTAAATGATGGGGCTTTTGCTTCTAGAAAACAGAAAATATTAAGTAGTCCTCTTTAGCATGAATGTAACAATGTTTATTCCTTTAGTTACTTTGTTGTCTATTTCCATATATTCTTACAATGAAGATGGTAAATCTAGAGTGTGATACCATATTTTTTGTCGTTTCAAATTCCAGGACTGTCTGTACTGGCTCTGTGATGAGCAAGTCACTTAATTTCTCTTAATTTCTTCCCTTCATCAAACGTGTATTACGACCTCCTAAAATTTGTACAGGGTTGTTTCAGGACTCAAAGAGATACCACTTGGTAAAAGTGTGAAGCTCTATACCAATCCTTATTATTTTTAGAGACCATCACTAGGGGAAAGGAGAGATATATTTGACAACATAGCTTCTTATGAAATTGAACCTAGACAATGGTCTATCTCTAGTGAGACTAAGTTACGCAGAAGAATGTGAGCAAAGATAAAGGATCTTCTGACTTTATCTTCATTGAAGAATTAAAGTCTCATATTATTAACTTAAAATTCTCAATTAGGTTACACTGTAATCAAAGAATTTTCATCCCAAGGCATACAAAATTCATATATGCCTTTAAAAAAGTCAGAAATAGACATTTGGAAAGCCTTAATTTATTGAGCTAGGAAAGGAACCAGGTAAGGAGAGGTATACAACTTTCCTATTACATCCTTATTTATCCTTTCCAACTATTTGGAGCACAGCCAGTCAACCACTCAGGTGGAAAGGTGTTCAATTACAGAGATAAACAGAATTACAGTGGCTATATTGAAACGGGATTTTTCTATTAGGATATTTTAGTCTCTGAATTTTCTGATATGCTTTGTTTGCTTTTACATTTTGCCTTTGGCTTTAACAAGTGTTTCATACATAATTGGTTCTCATAGATGCTTGAATTTGTGGCTTCATTGGCCCCAAGGGCTATGCCTTTTTGTTTGTTCGTTTGTTTTAATTTTATTGGAGTAGAGTTGACTAACAATGTTGTATTAGTTTCAGGTGTATAGCAGAGTGAACCAGTTATACATATGTGTGTATCCATTCTTTTCCCCATACAGAGCATCTATCATATACATTAGTGTGTACATTATTTCCATCCTCCTAATTCTTTCCTTCCCACCACGGTTTCCCTTGTGGTAACCATAAGTTTGGTTTTGAAATCTGTGAGTTTGTTTCTGTTTTATAAATAAGTTATTTTGCATCATTTTATTTTTTTTTTGCTTTTTCTTTTCAATTGTTATTTCCCCAATACATTTTTTTTTCTACTGTATAGCATGGTGACCCAGTTACACATACATGTATACATTCTATTTTCTCACATTATCATGCTCCATCATAAGTGACTAGACGTAGTTCCCAGTGCTACACAGCAGGATCTCATTGCTAATCCATTCCAAAGGCAACAGTTTGCATCTATTAACCCCAAGCTCCCAATCCACCCCATTCCCTCCCCCTCCCCCTTGGCAACCACAAGTCTATTCAAGAAGTCCATGATTTTCTTTTCTGTGGAAAGGCTCATTTGTGCCATGTATTAGAGTCTAGATATAAGCGATATAATATGGTATTTGTCTCTTTATGACTTACTTCACTTAGTATGAGAGTCTCTAGTTCCATCCATGTTGCTGCAAATGGCATTATTTCATTCTTTTTATGGCTGAGTAGTATTCCATTGTGTTTATCTTTCTCTAACTTACTTCACTTAGTATGATAATTTCTTAGATTTCTGAGAACTCAGTCTTGTAGGTTATTGCCTTGGATGTCATTCCCTGAACATAGCACTTTTACCCTCCAGAGGACAGCAGACATTGAGCAACAGGCTGTGTTTGCTGTGTTTGATGAGAATAAGAGCTGGTACATTGAGGACAACATTTACAAGTTTTGTGAAAATCCTGAGAAGGTGAAACGTGATGACCCCAAGTTTTATGAGTCAAACATCATGAGCAGTAAGTCGGAGCACTCTTTTTGTCCATCAGTTTTTCACTCCTGTGGTTGAAGTGTGACCATGCTTAGAGGCAGAGGCATGGATTAGAATCTACTCACCTCTTATCCTCACTTCCAGTCCAGGGATTTGCTGATAAAATTACTGGGTGATAGTATATCAACATTTTTATAGCAAGAGGTCAAAAGTTTGTTATCCTTAGAAGTTTTCTTTGTCTCCTGCTCCAAATGTGTGTGTGTGTGTATGTATCTTTGGTTTCATGCACACATGTGCATGTGCACATGCTCTGAGCAGGGAAAAATAGGGTGAGGAGTAGGGTGGTGAGGGAAGAGGCTATAGGCTTTCATCAGAGGTATCCAGGGATTTTTGAGTGAGTGCAAGGTGAATACTCTTTATGGCCAGGACAGAAACAAGGTGAGTAATCCAAAACTGGGTTGTCAAATCAAACTAAGGCAAACTGTATATGGGGAGCCAAGAGTCTTGGAAAGTCAACCCATGATGAGTTTGAAATGAGCAGTAAGAAGTTTGGAACAGAGGAATTCCCTGAGCCAAAGTTCAGGCATTTGCTGCTGTTTCAAAGTCACCACTTAATGCCACTGCTATGGGACATTAGGGAGAAATCTCCCTGAGCCAGTTGGAAGCAAACTTCTCCACAACGGTCAGAGTTCCCTCCCTCAGAGTTCTCAGAGTTGAGAGTCCCTATGATCCCCTACTCTGATAAGTAAGTACAAATATGAAGGTAATTTCTTCATCTGTTCACACAGCTTCAGATGACTGACAACTGGGGAGTATCAGAACTGGCAGGTGCCAGAAAAATAATTCCAAACAGGGAGTTATCCTCAGCTTTCTTTGCTTAATTTCATTTTGGCAGTGAATCTGTCACAGTTCTAGACCAGTGATGTCCATTAGAAATTATATATGAGCCACAAATATAACTTTAAATTTTCTAGTAGATTAAAAAGGAAAGTGAAATAGAATAAATGTATCTTAATGTTTTATTTAATATAATCATAAATATTATCATTTCAACATATAATCATATTAAAAATCATGAGATTTATTCTATTTCTTTCTAAGTCTTTGAAATCCAGTGTGTATTTTACACTCACAGCATGTCTCAATCCAGATTACTATATTTTGAAAGCCCAATAGTCACTTGCAACTAGTGGCTACCCTGTTAGACAGTGCAGCCATAGACTATTTAGAAAAGCTTCTTGAGTGGGGTACAAACTAAAAACACATAATATCAGCTATTCAACAAATATTTAAGTGCTCACTAGTGCCAGGCATTGTACTGGAGGGCTCTAGTGGTAACTCAGGAAAATGTGAATCTTGCCCTCATAGAAATCACACCTGTTATTTTATTACCATGAATATAAGTAAATAATGATACTGCCTAGAACTGTATCCCTTTGAAAGAGAATGAAAATGCCTGAACTTGATATCTGAATCCAAACTATAGATTATATACATGCAAGATGGAGCAATAAAAATGCAAAATATGCTAAATGTGCTTCTTTTTTCAAGGACATTAGTTCTAATTCAATAACTAATGTGTCAAGAAGTATATTGTACTTTTCCTCCAGGTAAAATTACTCTAGGTAATATTCTAAGTTGATTTCCAAAATATCTTTAAAAGCAGAACCTGGGATACAAAATATTGAATATGCACTTAACAAATGAATAAATAAATCAATATGAATGAAAGGCTTTGTCTTTATCCTGATATTTCTCCCATGGCTAACTTAGGAGAACAAGCTCTCCTTTGAAAAGTCTGAGTTTGATCTTCTAGTCACATGTTAGATCTGGTAAGACTTATCTCAGATAATTACTGCTTTGACGCAATCACAGTAACATTGGGACATTTACCTTAGGTATAATGACACATTTTCTTTTGTTGGTATAGGTCTGATGTTTTAACAGACTTTACTCTTTCAGCTATCAATGGCTATGTGCCTGAGAGCATACCCACACTAGGATTCTGCTTTGATGACACTGTCCAGTGGCATTTCTGCAGTGTGGGAACTCAGAATAACATTTTGACCATTCACTTCACTGGGCACTCATTCATCTATGGAAAGAGGCACGAGGACACCTTGACTCTGTTCCCCATGCGTGGAGAATCTGTGACTGTCACAATGGATAATGTTGGTAAGAGTTTGGACACAGAGAGGAACCTCTGGTCTACCCAGTTTGCTACAGCTTTTCAGACTATCATAGTAAAAAGCATTATATTTTTCTAAGGCCACACCTGTGGCATAAGGAAGCTCCCAGGCTAGGGGTTGAATTGGAGCTGCAGCTGCACAGGTCTACACCACAGCCATGGCAACACTGAATCTGAGCTGCATCTGTGACCTATGCCACAGCTTGCAGCAATGCCAGATCCTGAACCCACTGAGCTAGGCCAGGGATCGAACCCACACCCTCATGGAGACAACATTGGGTCCTGAACACCCTGAGCCACAATGGGAACTCCCCAAAGAGCATTTCTTTTATCAAAATGCCTTTTTCAGTTTTTTAAGACAGTCATTTCACCCTAAAGTTAGTGATCATCTGATATAATGCCTTAGCGGCTAGCCTCAGAGACAGCAGTGTCATGGAAAGCACATGGGCTTTTGAGTTGATCAGACCTGAGTTCAGATCCTGCTCTGCCACTCTGCATGATGTTGGACAAGTTACCTGGCCTCACTGAGCCTTGATTTATTCAACTGGAAAACAGAATAATAACACCTTACAGAGTTACTTTGACCATATTAATTGTAACATGTGTCAAGTGCCTATGACTCAGTAGAAAATTAATACATGGTAACTACAGCAAAATTATACTATTACAAAGAGACTCAAAATGGTCCTGGGCCCACCTGAATTATTTATTACTTGGAAATATGTAAATGTCTCTTATTTATGTGGGTAAACATCACTATCCTCCCCCTAATTCCAGCTTTTTTTTTTCTTTTGTTCTTTTTATCTCTCCTTTTTTAATGGCTGCACCCACAGCAGATGGGAATTTCTGTGCCAAGGATTGAATCTGAGCCACAGCTGTAACCTATGCTGTAGCTGTGACAATGCCGGATCCTTTAACCTACTGTGCCAGGCAGGGGATCAAACCCTTAGCTCCATAGCCACTACAGATTTTTAACCTACTATGCCACAGCAGGAACTCCCTAACTCCGGCTTTCTAACAAAATGTGCAGCTCACAAGATGTTTATAATATTCAAAGTCCACTTCATTTTTTTTCTTTTTTTTTATTACTCAATGAATGTATCACATCTGTAGTTGTATAATGATCATCACAATCCACTTTCACCAGATTTCCATCCCACAACCCAAGCACTTCATTCTTGATTAATTCCTTTTTAAATATATTCTAAAATAGTGACTCTCAAACTATCTGTGCTGAAAGGTTTTTTCCTCCCTAATATCCACTGGCTAATGCTTTTGGTCTATATTCTATTAAATGAGGTAAGTGCACTAATCACATGCTTGGATGTCATAGAAATGTCAAGTTTTCTATACACGCTACTCTTGATTTCTTTCCTTATGTCACCATAGAATAGTAACCAACAGTTCACAGATCAGTAGTAGCCCACAGACCACAGTATCCCTGATGAAATTGCATTGGAAATTATCTACCTTGATGGATATAGGTTTTTTTTTTTTTTTTTTTTGCTATTTCTTGGGCCGCTTCCGCAGCATATGGAGATTCCCAGGCTAGGGGTCTAATCAGAGCTGTAGCCACCAGCCTACGCCAGAGCCACAGCAACGTGGGATCCAAGCTGCATCTGCAACCTACACCACAGCTCACAGCAACGCCAGATCCTTAACCCACTGAGCAAGGGCAGGGCAGGGACTGAACCTGCAACCTCATGGTTCCTAGTCGGATTTGTTAACCACTGCGCCACAACGGGAACTCCGGACTATAGGGTTTTTATTTATTTATTTTTTTTCTGTGCTTAGAGATCTGTTCTCTCTGTCTCTCTTTTGTAGGAACTTGGATGTTAACTACCATGAATTCCAATCCAAGAAACAAAAAACTACGGCTGAAATTCAGGGATGTTAAGTGTATCCGGGATGACGACGAGGACTCATATGAGATTATATATGAACCTTCAGCATCTACAACCCTGACTACAAGGAAAATGCATGATTCTTCAGAAAACAAAGAGGAAGAGAATGACGATGAATATGATTACCAGGACCTACTAGCTTCAGTATTAGGAATTAGGTCATTCAGAAATTCATCGTTATATCAGGAGGACGATGAGTTCAATCTTACCGCCCTAGCTCTGGAGAACAACTCTGAATTCATTCCTCCAAGTACTGATAGAGCTGTTGATTCAAATTCTTCTTCCCCAGGTAACATTAACAGGGCTACTGCCAATACCTTTACAGAACCTCAGAAAATTCTTCCTCACCCAGAAGCTACCAAAGCTGGTTCCCCCCGGAGACACACTGGCTTAGTTAAGAACTTAGTCCTCAACCGTCGAAGAACACAGCATTCCAACCCTTATTCTGAAGACCCTATAGAAAATCCTCTTCAGTCAGTTATCACAGGGATAAGCCTGCTTCCATTTGGTACAGAAGGATTCAGAAATCGAGAACATCCTAAACATAAAAGATTCAAGGCAGGAAGAGACCAAGCAGCAAAGCATAGGTTCTCCCAGATGAAATTCCCAGCACATAAAACTGGGAGACATATAAGCCAAGACAACTCTTCTTCTTCCAGTATGGGGCCCTTGGAGGACCTGTCCAGTGATCTGTTACTCTTAGAAAGAAAGGATCCATCTAATATTAATGGGAAGTGGCATTTGGTTTCTGAGAAGGGCAGTTATGAAATAGTCCAAGATGCTGATGAAGACATGGCTGTTAATGAGTTGCCAAACAACCCCCAGAATGCCTCAAGGTCTTGGGGAGAAAACATCCCTTTTACAAACAAGCATGGAAAGCAGAGGGGCCATCCAATTTTTGTAACTAGACATAAACTTCTACAAGAAAGACAGGATGAAGGAAATAGTATATTGAAGAAAGGCCGTTTTTTTATTAGGACTCGAAGAAAGAAAAAGGAACGAAAGCCTGTACACCATGTTCCTCTATCTCCAAGGAGTTTTAATCCTCTGAGAGGAGAGGCTAACACTCCATTTTCAGATAGGAGACAAAATCATTCATTGTTACTCCATGAGTCCAATGAAACATCTCTTCCCACAGACCTCAATCAGACATTCCCTTCTATGAATCTTAGCCTGATAGCCTCACATCCTGACCGTAATCAGAACCTCCCAAATGACACCCATCAGACAAGCTCCCCTCTAGATCTTTATCAGACAGTGACCCCAGATGAACCCTATCAAACAGCCCCTATTCAAGACTTTGACCCAACACACTCCACTGCAGTCCCCAGTCACCAATCTTATCTTCCAGAGCCCATCCAGATACACGACTATGACCTAAGAAACAAGGCCTCCCCCACTGATGTTAGTGAGATGTTCTTTTCCTTGAAACTTAAAGCCGGGCATAGAACCACCTCTCCAGACCTCAATCAACCATCCTTCTCTCCAGAACTCGGCCAGACAACCCTTTCCCCAGACCCTGGCCATGTGACCCTCTCCCAAGACCTTAACCAGACAACCCTCTCCCCAGACCTTAGCCATACAACCCTTTCCCCAGACCTTGGACATACGACCCTCTCCCCAGACTTTAACCAGAAAACCCTCTCCCCAGACCTTAACCAGACAACCCTCTCCCCAGACCTTAGCCATACAACCCTTTCCCCAGACCTTGGACATACGACCCTCTCCCCAGACTTTAACCAGAAAACCCTCTCCCCAGACCTTAACCAGACAACCCTCTCCCCAGACCTTAGCCATACAACCCTTTCCCCAGACCTTGGACATACGACCCTCTCCCCAGACTTTAACCAGACAACCCTCTCCCCAGACCTTGGACATACAACACTTTCCCCTGACTTTAGCCATACAACCCTCTCCCCAGACCTTGGCCATATGACCCTTTCCCCAGACCTTAGCCATACAACCCTCTCCCCAGACCTTGGACATACAACACTTTCCCCTGACTTTAGCCATACAACCCTCTCCCCAGACCTTGGCTATATGACCCTTTCCCCAGTCCTTGACCAGACAACCCTCTCCCTAGACCTTGGCCAAACAACCCTCTCCCCAGACCTTAGTCATACGACCCTTTCCTCAGAACTCAGCCATGAGACTGTCTCTCCAGATCTAAGCCAGGTGACCCTTTCCCCAGACCTTAGGGAGATACCATTTTCCCCAGACCTTCGCCAGGCAACTCTCTCTCCAGACATCAATGAGACAACCCTTTCTCCTGATCTCAGGCAGACCTCACCTCATCTAGACCCTGATAAGACATCCTACATTTCTGAATCTAGTCAGTCAGTGACTCTTCCAGAATTTGGTCAGACTTCCCCTTTTCCAGATCTTGGTCAGAGGCCATCTCCTCCATCACATTCTACATTAAATAATACTTTTATACCAAGGGAATTTAATCCAATGGTTGTGGTAGGTCTCAGTAGAGATGATGGAGATTACGTTGAGATTATTCCAAGGCAGAAGGAGGAGAACAGTGAAGAAGACTATGTCGAAATTGATTATGTGGAGTATGATGACCCATACCAAACTGATGTTAGGACGGACATCAACTCCTCCAGAAATCCTGACAACATTGCTGCATGGTACCTTCGCAGCAACAATGGAAACAGAAGAAATTATTACATTGCTGCTGAAGAACTATCCTGGGATTATTCAAAATTTACACAAAGGTTTGGCCACTTTTATTCTTTTATATTCTCATCTTCCCACTACTACTAAAAAAGAATAATTGCAACAGTCTAAAGAGATGATTCTGGGCAAATTATACTATGTATAATTTGTACTAAGTATAATTGAGTTCCCCCATTGCAATTTGGCCTATACTATTTCCATTATCAATTCCAAGATTAGCTTCTCTACTTTAGGTGACATGACTCCTGCCCTGATGGAGCTTATGTCTAGTTGGGCAGGTGGATATGAACTAAGTGCTCACATAAATGAGTGTAAAAAATAGCCATGATAAATAAAGACCAAGAAGCAGAGGTGATATATGGTGATGTGAGAATTGGGGAAACCTAGTCTGGAGAAGTGGCATTTGAGCTGAGATCTGAAGATGAACAGGAGTGAACCAGGCAGAAGATGGAGAGGGCAAAGCATCCTAGACAGAGAGGACAGAGTGATGAAGGGCCAGTGGAAGGAGGAAGCTCTAAAGCTGAAGACTTGTGTAGCTGGAGCTCAAGAAGAGGATGGCTGTTAAGAAAGTATTTAGCTAGCAATTCAATTTTTGCTTAAGGGTAGAAAGTCATAGTGGGCTGGGTTCTATATTCTGTGATGATAATCTAGGGAAAGAGAAAGGGGGCAAAGAAGCACCTACAGCTTCTCGAGGACATAGCATGGTGACCATGTTTAAACTGTCCAACATAGCTCACGGCTTTTACAAAAACTAACTATTACACTAACAAATCGAAATACAAAGTGCAGCTAGAGTAAGCAAAACAACGCATGGTGTGACTTATAGAAATTATTTCATTAATTGGGTGCCTGACATTCCATATTAGAATTCTACTAGTTGAAGAGACTTTCTCCCATGATTTCCTATTTAAATGTAACATCCATCACTATATGAGAATAACTAGTTTATCAGCAGATTTATAAATGAGGTCTTGAGGGAGTAAGGTTTTCCAGAGTGTAAAGGGATGGAAAGAGTTCCTTCAAAATCTTATGTCCCATTCTAGACATGCAACCCACTTTTATGGCAAAGTTGTTTTGCTCCCCGCTATATGTTCTGTGAGACTGTATATTATGCTTAGGGTCTGGAAGAATAGAGTTAATAGGGCAGAAAGACTAGAAGACAGGCAGAATGAGGTTCTGTGTTGATAGCTTGTGTTGGATAACAAATACTATAAAATTGATGGATAAGCTTTTGTCCTATCTCAGACTCTGCGGAAAGTTATGTGTCGGTAGGAAAAGCTGATGTGCTCTAACCCCAGACTGAGGTGAACTACATGAAGAATGATGCAATTTAGCAAAAACAAATGTGAGAAGAGTGGCAGCTTTCAGAGTATAAAACACCCCCATTCATCCAGTGGCCTTTATAAGGGTGGCCCTCTAGATCAACTGACCATTATCATCTGCCTGCCCCAAGTCCAGGCACTCTCATTGCATGGCTTTGTCTGCTTTTGCTATTAAAATCTGCTGTGTCAACATATGATTATAGCTGTTCATTAATACATTAAACAAAAATGTATTGAATGCCTACCATGTTCCTGATAACTTGATAGGCCCTGGAAATAAAAATTATAAGCAAACTAGGCACAATTCCTGCCCTAATGGTAAAGTCAGATATTAACAGATAATATTAGTCAGATATTTATCACAAATAAATGATATATAATTTACTATATCTACTACAGAAATATTAAAAGAATACTATAGGGATTTACTATATATACTATAGTAATACTTTAGAAATGTAATGAATGATATAGAGAGATTTGACCTAATCTAAAGGATCATAGGAATACAAACCTCAAAATGAAATGTGAGCCGGAAATTGAAGGATATTTACTGGCTTGTGTTTTTAGTCATTTATATTTTAATTCATTTGTTTATCAAATACTTATTTCAAAGCCTTCTCTATGCCAGATACTATATTCAGAAACAGATAATTTCCTAAACTCTTTGAATGGTCTTTGATTTGCTCTTTAAAACAAATGCTACTATCGTCATTTCAGGGAAGACATCGATGATGTTCCAGAGCACACCATATACAAGAAAGTGGTTTTTCGAAAGTACCTTGATAGCACTTTTACCAAACTTGATCCTCGTGGGGAGTATGAAGAGCATCTTGGCATCCTTGGTCCTATTATTAGAGCTGAGGTGGATGATGTTATCCAAGTAAGTCATCTTTTGAGCATTGCTAAGATCATCAGAAGAATTTCTATAAGCACCAGAGGGTTGTAGAGATGAAAGTGGCAAGAGAGCTGTGGGTAGTTTATTTATTTTCCAAAATTAGTAACTACATTTCTTTTCAAAGACTGCTTGACAAGTAATTTGACACTCTTAAGGAAAAAAAAAATGATACAATTTTATGTCTGCCACTACTGAGCTCCTGTGTAGTCTGTAAGGGCCAATTCCATTTCTCCTAAGCAACTTTTTTTTTAATTCCCCCACCCTCTCCTAAACATTCAACTGAATTGCTCCTCCCAGACATCCCCACCTAATTCCATTCATATTTTGTTTGAAACACCTTCTGTCTTCAGATTTTTAACTTGAATTCACATTTGTCTACACAGTAGGTTGAACGTTTATTCTAAGAACCAAGCCTCAATCATTTTCAAATCTGTAGTGCCTATATTTATCATTTCCTTTGTAGATGGTATCAATCCTTTTGTTCTGAGCCTAAAAACAAACCTGTTTTGGTGTTTCTGGGGTAAACTACTTGGGCCCTACCTCACAGGATGGTAGACCAAAGTTGATTCACAGTTGTAAGTCTTCATTATACCTTAGGTCGAATTTCATAGCCCTCCACTTTTAGCCCATAATGCTGACATTTGGGGGTTTGGGTTTTTGTTAACCTTAAATACATTTTTGGATCATTCTTTTTTTTTTTTTTTTTTAAGGTTCGTTTTAAAAATTTAGCATCCAGACCATACTCTCTTCATGTCCATGGGCTTTCCTATGAAAAATCATCAGAGGGAAAGACTTACGAAGATGATTCTCCTGAATGGTTTAAGGAAGACAATGCTGTTCAACCAAACAGCAGTTATACATATGTCTGGCATGCCACTGAGCGATCGGGGCCAGAGAGTCCTGGCTCTGCCTGTAGGGCGTGGGCCTACTATTCAGCAGTGAACCCGGTAAGCATAGCCATCCAGAGTTTTTGTCATTCCCCTACTCTTATAATATGAGGCCACCAAATGGAAGAGTCTACATAATTTCTTTTTTTCTTTAATATTATTATTATTATTGCTTTTGATGGCTGCACCTGTGGCATATGGAAATTCCCAGGCTAGAGGTCGAATCAGAGCTACAGCTGCCAGCCTATGCCACAGCCACAGCAATGCAGGATCCCAGCTGCATCTGCGACCTACACCACAGCTCATGGCAATACCTGATCCTTAACCCATTGAGCAAGGCCAAGGATAGAACCAGCATCCTCATGGATCCTAGTCAGGTTCGTTAACCACTGAGCCATGAAGGGAACTCCTCTTTATTATTGTTATTATTATTAAATTATAGTTGATTTACAATGTTTCTTCAGGTTCTGTTGTACAGCAAAGTGACCCAATCACACACATTTCCCTGTGCTGTGCAGTAGGGCCCCACTGCCCATCCATTCCAAATAACAGTTTGCATCCAAAAAACCCTCCAAATGCCTATCCATTCCACTTCCTCCCCTCTCCCCAACTGAGAACCCCAAGTCTCTATTTCTTAGTAAATATCTCTCCTACTTTCTAGAGGAACATGTAAGAACTATGGTCAACAGTTGACAGCTATCAAATCCCCACAGATTGCTGGATGACAGTAAGAAGCATTTGTTTAGTGGAGAGGAGTAAGGGTGACTTAAACAGTTGGCCCCAGTTAGAGTGATTATCTACCTAAGGAAGATGCTTATTTGCAATTTCTTTGAACAAGTATTAGCTTGGTTCTGCTCTTTTTTTTTTTTTTTTTTTTAAATAAAAGAACTGCAAAGTCAAGATTCCCTCATTTTAAGTGTGGTAAAGAGAGCATAGATTTAGATTTCAATCCCTATCCTGTCAGTTACTGTGTGGCCCTAAGAAAGTTAGTGGACCTCTTTCAGCCTCGGTTTCCAAAGTTTAAAATGAGATAACAGTATATAGCATATATAGTAGGCACTTGGTAATTTTCATTCAATAAATGAATTTACTTTTACCATGTAGGGTTGTGGTCAAAATTAAATAAGATACTATAGGCAACTATTTAACACAATAAATGGTATTTATTATTGTATCACTACTATTATTATCATCTCTATCATTACTACCAAGTTGAGATAAAGGATTAATCAGAGGAAGAGAATATGAACATTACAGAATTAGGTGATAAATAATCTAGGCTTACTAAGCTCTTCATTTATAAGCTTCAAATTCAGAGTCTCTAAGAAGGTCTCCTTTTCCATACAGTCAGTAATTGTCAGAAGAGCAAAGAAAATCCTGAGGGAAATTTGCGATTTTCCCTTACTGTCTTCCAGGAAAAAGATATCCATTCGGGCCTGATAGGGCCCCTTCTGATCTGCCGAAAAGGAACACTGCATAAGGAAAACAATATGCCTGTGGACATGAGAGAATTCGTCCTACTTTTTATGGACTTTGATGAAAAGAAGAGTTGGTACTATGAAAAGAAGTTCACAAGGTCTTGGAGACTCACATCATCAGAAGTAAAAAACTCCCATAAGTTTCATGGTATTTTCCTCTGACTTTGATCTAATCTTTGAACTAAACCACATGGGGTGACAGGGATTCCTGCCCACAGGTGTTCTCAAGATTAGGCATAAGATGCTTCTGTGGGATCAGACAGTCTAACTAAAACCAGATCCTTAAATGTCTCTGAAGGTTGGCAGAAGTTGACAAAATCTGAAAAATAGCACACAGGGGCTGCTGCAAAACAAACCCAAACAAACCAACAGGAAAGCCAGTGTGCTTCAGTTGGTAATGTAAATTGGAAAGGAATTAGCATTATCTAGCAATTTAAACAGTTAATAGACCTCTTCCTTGATCTCTAAAGTATCAGCTACGTATGTAGAAGTGATCACCCACATGTACTTTCAAAATAAGTTGGCTGTGATTGTTGTAGCTCCCAGCAGTTCCCAGGTGGCATCCAAAGCATACGAGAACAAAATGGTATGGGAAACTGGGTATCTGGGAAGGGGAGAAGAGTGTGGAGAGAGCATTTGGGTAGGGAAAGTGGGGAAAGCAGATCTACTCTGAAGTCCGTTCAGGAATTTTTTCTGAAAATTGACAATGAAATTACAGTTTTAGAGAAAGGCAGAATTGAGAATTTGGTGAAAACCAAAAGAATGACTTAGGGCTTAGAAAAAGATAAAGATGAGTAAGCCCTATTTTCAGAGCTTGATGAATGGAGGTGATTGCTCTGAGATTTCTGATCAGGAAGGACTTGTGCTTTGGGTGAAGGGTGAATCATTAAGTATAACAGGAAAGGAGAAAGTTGCTATTGCTTAAGGAATATAAAAAAATATATACAATGTCCAATTCACTGCCACCTCCTCGCCATCAAATCATCAAGTTATCAAGGCTAAGTCAATCCATTCTCCCTCTCCCACTCCATTTACACACTCAGGCTACCCTTTTTTATTTTCCTCATTAAACTTCTGTAAGTGTGGAATACAATCTAATCTCACTTGTAAAACCCTCTGGTGCAAAAGAAGGCAAATAATACAATTTACAATTGGCCCCAAAAGCCAACCCTCTGGACTCTGCTTATCACACAAGGTTAAAAATTCTATTAAACAGTCTAGAGCTGACCAACAGACTCCAAGCAGAGCTTTCTTTTCTCTTCTCCGCTCATCGCTAGGCCTTTCGGCCCAGGGTACTGGATCTCAGGAGCAAGATGCCCATCCTCTGAAAACCTCTCATTCTAGTGGGAAATCATAGACTGTGGAATCAAACAGGCCTGTCTCTTGGCCATGGCTTTCACTTGCTGAGTACCCTTGAGGCCCTGCTTCAGGACTATTCAAAGAAAGAGTAAAATGCATCCAGTATAGTTTTAGTTTTAAATGTGTTGTTGTCAAAATTTCTATAATTTGGCAATCTTTCATGGTTTATAAGAGTATTTGATAAGCAGAGCACCTATGCCTAGGCTTTGCAGTATGCACAAATTCAATATGTGTTGGATTAGTAAGCAAATGAATGAATTCTGTCACTCAGCTCAATTTATCAAATGCTTACTGAGCACCTGCTACCTTGAGAGTCTTCACTTCTGTGTTCTGATGTAACAGTTTAGCAACGCTGACCTAATAATCACTGGAGATACCTTTCACTCTTAGGAGATCTATTTCTTACACAGAAACTAAGATGAGGGGTTGAGGCTGGTGTTGCAAGTATGTAAATAGGTGCTCTCATACCTGATATAATTTTAAGGGTGCCAAAATTATCTCAACTCTTCTCCCTCTAAAAATTCACTTGCTTGGTTCCTGAAATTCCACTGCAGGTCCCAAAACTTTAGAAGAATAAACAGCAATAACAAACACCACCAAAACTTCCCTCACTTCAATCCCAGTTAACTGCATGGTAGCACTAAGCTTTATCAGTACAATTTTGTATGCATTATTTTTTTAAGGTGATAAAGTTTATCAGGTGCTTAAAAAAAAACATAGTTCAGGAGTTCCTGGTTGTGCCTCAGTGGGTTATGAACCTGACTAGTATCCATAAGGGGATACTAGTATCCATCCTGCGGGTTCAATCCCTGGCCTCCCTCAGTGGGTTAAGGATCCAGCATTGCGGTGAGCTGTGGTATAGGCTGTAGCCATGGCTTGGATCTGTGTTGCTGTGGCTGTGGCATAGGCCAGCAGCTGCAGCTCTGATTCAACCCCTAGCCTGGGAACTTCCATTAAGTGTGGCTGTAAAAAAATTAAAACAAACAAACAAAAAAATAAAAACAGTTCAGTAAGGGGAGAGTGGATAAAATCTGAGAATCCTAGACATCCAAGCTGGGAAGGGGGCAAAGGGGCTAGCATGCGAATGAGAGAATAAACATGAATCTGTAAGGTCGATAGGTACAACAAAGATAGTCTGACTTCCTAATTTTGCCTGGAACTATCTCTGAGTTTAGGAAGCCTTAGGGTTATGCTGCATATCCCCCCTTTACCCTCTTTCCTCTAAATACTAGAATTGACTTATCTGCCCATATTAGACTTTACTCTTTTAGTAGCCCAGAAAAATTCATACCATAAACATAATGAATAAATACATAAAGCACAGAAGTGTAAAATCTGGGGGGAAGAATGATAAACTACTTGGAAAGGAGGCTCACCCACACTTCTGCCAGAGGCTGGTGTGAGAAGTGGTTCTATTTTAGCTTCTGAATGATGAGATGACCTATGCCCTCCCCCTCCTTACTAGGCCTGGGCAGGCAGGGTAATAAAGAAGATAGGTGGTGAGTGGGAAGCCTCATATTCCCTTACCAGCCTCTCTCCTGGTGTACACAGATTTTTAATCAGTTGCAACTCTGTCTTTTCAGCTATTAATGGGATGATCTACAACTTGCCTGGCCTGAGGATGTACGAGCAAGAGTGGGTGAGGTTGCACTTGCTGAACTTAGGCGGCTCCCAAGACATTCATGTGGTTCACTTTCATGGCCAGACCTTGCTGGAAAATGGAACTCAACAGCACCAGTTAGGGGTCTGGCCCCTTCTGCCTGGTAAAGATCTCAGCAGTGAAAAGAGGTCCCTGATGCAAAATGGCACGAGCAGACAATCTTGGCATCTGTAACTCTCCCCCATTCTCTCCTTGAGCACCTCCTTCCAGAGGGGTCAAAGGGTGGGTTCTGGCAGAGCACCTGGGCCAAGTCATGTTCTAAAACTGCACGCAGAGTTCAGAAGAGTCAGCTGATGTCTGCACTGTTTACAGCACCACACAGACTAAATGGGAAGCCCAATTTGGTTCTAAGCGATGCTGTGTCCAATGCAGTTTCTTCCAAGCCATTATGTGGCACACAGGTGAAATCTTAAGCAGATTACAAAATGAATCCAACAAAGCTCAGGCAGTGAATGCTTTCTGTTAGACAGAGATGAGAAACTTGCCAGGGTTTGAGGGCTCTTGAATTCTACTCCTTGCTCTAGCATTCTGATATCTTCAGGCAAGTGACTCTAGGAGTCTTAAACTGAGTCATGAGATTGTTTGGAGGGGAAAAGTTATTTTTAATGATTATAAAAGCTAAAGAATAACAAAGGTCTTTAGAGCTTTTCATATGCAAAATAAGGATAAGGTTTAAACAAACTATAATCATCAAAAAGGATTTTTATGTGGCAGTGAATTGTTTGTAGGTGTGTTGTAGGTACTTGAGTAGGGGTGTACTCATATACTGTAATGGGCATAATAAAAACCTACCAAGTCAGTTAAAATGCAGATGCTAAGGAGAGATTTTGCTCTCAGATACTTTGATCTGGTAGAACTTGGGCAGGGTCCCAGGAATCTGCATGTTTAACAAGAAGCCTGCCTTGCACACATGCTGTCTGAGAAGGTAGTCAAGACAGTCCCTTGACAGGACCTTGAGTGGGGAAGTGGCTGTGTGAGTCTGCCTCAGATGTAGGCACAGCAATCCACATGAGCCTGGTTTGGTTAAGGATGGGGGAAAAGAGGTTCTCATTTATTCAAAGCATGCCAGTTTCTCGTTAACAATGCTATGAAGACCCACTCTTAAAATCAGGGACAGAGGGGATTAGGTGAAACTCACTGCTAACTTTTCACCAAAGTTCACTCATTAACAGATGAGTCAACTCTTCATGAGCCTGTGAGAAAATGCAATTGGCTGGCCCATCTAAATCTTTTTTTAAAATGATTTTTATTTTTTTCCATTATAGTTGGTTTACAGTGTTCTGTCAGTTTTCTACTGTACAGCAAAGTGACCCAGTCTCACACACACACACACATTCTTTTTCTCACATTACCCTCCATCACAATGACTAGATGTAGTTCCCAGTACTACACAGCAGGATCTTGTTGCTTATCCATTCCAAATGCAATAGTTGTATCTATTACCATACCTAATTTCTTTCAGAGAGTAGAAAGCTGGAGATCTTTTTAGTGTGTTTGAGGAGGATGACCATCAGCTATTAATTTTTATTCACAATCTAGGAAATGGTCACAAATTATAGTCAGCAGAATTTAAGTATTAACTGGCAGGAGGCAATATTAAATACAAGAATGGATAATCAGAGGTTTCAGAAATCTCATTCAGTGATTTTTCTGAAAGGATTTATGTACATCTCTATCCAAATACATAAACTTTATAGAAAATTTGAAATGTGGGAGAAGGATGTTTTATTTTAATTTTCTTATATTAAAAAGCAAGTGAGAAAGGAAACATAGTATTTTTAAGGTTCTATGGTGGGTCATTCAAGGTTACATTGATGCTATGACTATGAAGCTGTATTATGTTTGGGTTAACGTGTAACATTATATTTAGATAATCGAAAGTTTCTGGTAAGGGGTGTTGGGGCTTTTTTAAGTCCTGGGGGATTTATTTTTAGCAAATGTGTGTGTGTGTGACATGGGTGCACACACTTACATGTATACTGTTTTGTTTTGATCTCTTTGTTACACCTGTGGTCCTGCCTAAAGAGAAATAGATAACTCAAGTTATATTCTAAAGCCACCTGTGATTCAGGAATTTTAGGATTCTTTGGTAACTGTCAACCAATGCTAACCTGTTAATCTTTGGGTGTGTAATGTTGTCTTTCACTCTCTATTTTAGGGTCATTTAAAACTCTTGAAATGAAGGCATCAAAAGCTGGCTGGTGGCTCCTAGACACGGAAGTCGGAGAAAACCAAAGAGCAGGGATGCAAACACCATTTCTCATCATAGATAGAGGTATCATCCAAGAATCACATGGTATTTTTAGCAGGAGAATGCCTGTTACTAGAAGATTACCAATTTCTCCATTGAAAATACTCAACTTCTGAGCACATTGACATGATGGAGGCATAATCTGTAGCAACAATGATTTTCTTTCTGACCTATGATCTGACTGTACTGCAGACATCAGTCATCTAGGAATCTTAAACCCATGGTTCAAACCAGAGGCATTTCTCTCAATTGGGGAGCCAATATAATGCATCCTCTTTCATGATTTGTGATCCATGGGGAAGTGCATGTAAGAAACCTCAGATTCATGGAGTAAGGGAGGGGAAAGGTACCAGAAATTCAACTATGACCAAGATCGTCACTGAACTTGGCATCTTGATATTTGAGGTATGGACAATTTACATTTGTCCATCCCTCTGTCCAGCCAGCCAGCCAATTAGCCAGCATTTAAACACTTATTGAATACCAAGCACTGGCTCAATATCCAGATAGCTCAGTGGCTGGTATTCTCTTCTGTGATCCAAATATAAATAACATTGAAACTTTCAGGTCAACTTTTGAGAACATAGTCTTAGGAGGAATAGTACCGAATATTGTTAAATGGCTTATTTTAAGATACAAACTGGGAGTTCCCATCATGGCTCAGTGGGAACGAATCTGACTAGTATCTGTGAGGATGTAGGTTTGATCCCTGGCCTCGCTCAGTGGGTTAAGGATCCGACATTTGCTGTGGGGTATGGTGTAGGTCGCAGATGTGGCTCAGATCTGGTGTTGCTGTGGCTGTGGTGTAGGCCAGAGGCTATAGCTCCCATTTGACCCCTAGCTTGGGAAACTCCATATGCCCTGGGTGCAGCCCTAAAAAAAAAAAAAAAAAAAAAAAGATACAAACAGATGTAAATCAATTTAAAAACTAACTGCATTTCAGATAAGTTGTTTTCCACTAGGGTGCCACTAATTTTAATTTTTATTAAAATACCAGTCCTGCTAGTGCATTTACTATTTTATGATCTGATGTGTTTAAGTCAGTGCCACACAGGTAGGTGAAAATAACTAATTACTGACCCACCAGAGGTATAATTATAGCTATGGAGATTTTACTTTGTTACATTTTCTTTCTAAGAAAAAGTTATTCACTTTTCTATTTTTTGTAGAATGTAAGATGCCAATGGGACTAAGCACTGGTCTCATAGCTGATTCACAAATCAAGGCTTCTGAGTTTTGGGGTAAGTAGTAGTGTTATAACCTGTGGAAGTCACCTCCTACATTTGGGCAGTATACAGCCTGCAAAACCACACATGACAAACAGCCTATTGAATCTATTGGTCACTGTTCCTCTTTAGGCTTTTCTCTACCACAGCATACTAAAGCAGCTTCATTTGGGGTACTTATCTGGTGACTTTACAGGTCCTTCCCACAGACTCTGTTTTCCTCCCCCATGAATCTGGGTTGACCAGTGGAACTGTCTCAAGCGTAACTCACTCAAAGGCATGAATAGTACTTATGCATTGGAACCCTGACTATCATATGAACAAGCCCAAGCTAGCTGGCTAGAGGATAAGTCATATAGAAAAGAAACAAGGGATCCTAGGCTTCTTACTGAGCAGGTTAATAAATACAGACGTTTGAGTAAGCTTCAGTCAAGATCAACCAAGCCTAACCGAAACCAGAGGACCACCAGCTGAACCCAACCCTAATACCCAAATTGTAGAAATATGAGCTAAATAAATGGCTGCGATTCTTTGCAAAAATTAATTAAATTAGAAAATATCTAATTACTGACCCATCTAAAGTATAATCTCTAGCCATGGAGCTTTTACTTTGTCATATGTATTTTCTAAGCAGAAATTATTTATTATTATGCTTTCCTAGAACGTGAGATACCAGTGGGACTGAACCATGTAAAATTCTAGCCAGATTCACAGGGTCTTCTTGGCCAGGTATTACAGTGGCCATTAGTAAGGACCTTTGCTGTGTCAACAACTGTTCTTCTCTTCAAGAAACTTTTTTATTCACCCACAGTATGTCCGGAAGTCCTCCTAAATGTCCTCTCTCTCTCTCAAACTCTTCCCGAAATCAAGAGGTCAGTTGTAAGGGAACATGAGGCTCCTGTAAATCCCTTCCATGTCTTCCTATTAGTCAGGCACACTCAGCAGAAACAATATCAGCATGACTGAAAAAAGATAAATATGACTTGTATGCAAGAAAGGGGGTGGGTGATGGTTAACAGCTGTCCAAGCACAGGCCTGAAATCAAGAGTTCATCCTTGGGGACTGATTTAGTGGCTGAGGCCTGTGTCATCCCCTGATCTCCTAACTATAGCAGAGCTTCCTCTAGGAATCTGGTTTTCCACTGGAACTAAACTCCCTTGAGAAATTGCAAACTATTTTCTTCCCAATTCAGAATAAGTTTTTTCCTTTCTTTTGTTTTAGGACATTGGCAACCAAAATTAGCAAGATTAAACAATGGTGGATCATATAATGCTTGGATTACAGATAAATTTTCAGGAGAATCTGACTCTAAACCTTGGATTCAGGTATGTCTTATTAACCCGATAATATTTATTGATATTGTACTAATAAAAATGACAGTGATTTAGTCATTTCTTCTTGCTGTTTTTGCAATGTTGTTAAGGGAAATAACAATTACTAGGTGCTAGGCACCATTCTAAGTACTTTACAT
Source organism: Phacochoerus africanus (assembly GCF_016906955.1). Lineage (NCBI taxonomy): Eukaryota > Metazoa > Chordata > Mammalia > Artiodactyla > Suidae > Phacochoerus > Phacochoerus africanus. Next base: position 81,715,155 of record NC_062549.1, read on the forward strand.
ACTCAAAATGAGCCCTATGAGGTTAGTTCCAGCAATATTCTACTTTACAGGTAAAAAACCCCCTAAGACACAGAGATATTAACTAACTTCCCAATGTCACACACGACTAATTAGTGGTTGAGTTTAGATTCAAGTTCAGGTACTCTGCTCAAATATGGACCGTACCTAAACATTTTGTTAGTTTGGAAGGTATTGGTTCTTTTGTTCTAAAAGCAGTTAGTTGTGCAATGAATTAAGGCCCCATGTGACTTGTTGACAAGGATGGTTCTGTTTAATGGCTTTGCTCTATTGCAGGTAGACATGCAAAGGGAAGTCGTATTCACGGGGATCCAGACCCAAGGTGCCAAATATTACCTGAAGTCCTACTACACCACTGAGTTCTATGTGGCTTATAGCTCTGACCAGAGAAACTGGCGGATCTTCAAAGGGAACAGCACAAAGAACGTGATGGTCTGTGTGCACCACTGTTTCTTCCTCAGCCTAGGGTTACTATGACAGTGTCTTTAAAAAAACATCTTTCTGGGTGTTGTACACATGAATGGATTAGTGCCTTATGGAGGAAAGTGGTAAAATGATACGTCTATGTATTACAAATTAAAGGGATAAGCCTGACTTCTGAAATTTCCAAACTATGTAAAACTTGAAAAAAGTCTCTTTATCATCAAACTAAATACCCAGACTTCTCAGATTGGCAGATGGTATACAACAGAGTAGAATGTCTGGTCTTGTGCCTAAAGGAGCTCAGGCTAAAAATTGGCCACCAAGAGTTTTTATTTTACTAACTTTTACAATGCATTTTGTTCTTTATTTCAATGTAACTGAAGGAATTAGCAGTGTTAATACCAGCAATGCTCTGAGGCAGTGTAATTCTCAGATTTTTTTTTTTTTTTTCCTGCCCTGCTAGATCTCCCAGGGGCTCAGGCATGGTTATTCCCAAAGACCCTAATTCTTCCCCTCCTCTCTTGTCCCCCTCTCCAAAGAAAGCTATCTGAATGCAAGGAGTCAGTCCACATTACTATACTGATAACCTTAAATCATTTACTATTTACTATTTTCTATATTATCATTCAGCTCTTTCCTTTTTTTTTTTCTTTTTTTTTTTGTCCAAACCTGAGGCATGTGGAAGTTCCTGGGCCAGGAATGGAATCTGAGCCACAGTGGGGATCTATGCCACTGCTGCAGCAATGCTGGATCCTTAACCCACTGCACCACAGTGGGAACTCCCATTTAGTTCTTTCTAATAATAATTTATTTGCACTATACCTTAGAACAGATTGTGAAAATCTTAAATCATGGCTCTTACCAATCAGTATTGGAGAGAGTACACAGATTACAGGTAAAGTTCATGGCTTAAAGATTTTTATATCTATGTTCATGAGATAGACGTGTGTAGTTTTGTTTATACTGTCTTTTTGTTTTAATATCAAATATACTAGCTTCATTAAATAAATTAAGTAGTGTGCTCTCCTATTTTATTTTCTGGATGATATTATCTAGTATTGGTGTTAGATCTTTAAACATTTGGTATAATTCACCAGCAAAATTATGTGAACCTAGATATTTCTTTTCCGGGAATTTTAAAATTACAAACTCGATTTCTTTTTTTTAAATTTTATTGAGATATAGTTGATTTACAATGTTCTGTTAATTTCTGCTGTACAGCAAAGTGACTCTGTTTGAAGAATATATATATATATATATATACATATATATATATTCTTTTTCATTATGGTTTATTACAGGATATTAAATAGGGTTCCCTGTGCTGTACAGTAGGACCCTGTTGTTTATCCATTCTATATTCCATTTCTTTAATAGTTACAGGCTATTCAGATTATCTATTTCATGTTGGATGAATTGGGATATGTTTGGTTTTTCAGTAAATTGATCTGCTCCCTCTGAGTTGTTAAAGTCATGTGTATAGGCTTATTTGTAGTATTTATTCCCTTATTATCTTTTTGATATCTGCAGGGTCTATAGCAATATTCCCTATTTCATTTATGATATTGGTAATTTGCATCTCTTCTCTTTTTGCTTCATCAGTCTTGCTAGAGATTTGCCAATTTTTTCTTATCTGTTCAAATAACTGGCTCTTTGTTTCACTGCTCTTATCTATTGCTTTTCTGTTTTCAATCTTACTGATTTCTGCTCTTATCTTTTGTTTTAGTTGGCTCTTTTAGACACTGTTCTGGCAGGGAAAAGGGAGGGGGAACAGTCTCTTAACTGCCAGGTAGAGGAGTTCCCATCGTGGTTCAGCAGTAATGAACCCGACTATATCCATAAGGATGTGGGTTCGATCCCTAGCCTCACTCAGTGGTGTTAAGGAACCAGCATTGCTGTGAGCTGTGGTGTAGGTCACAGACTTGGCTGAGGTCCAATGTTGCTGTGGCTGTGGCCTAGGTCGGCAGCTGCAACTCCATTTTGACCCCTAGCCTGGGAACTTCCATATGCCATGGAAGACAAAAATAAAAAGTAAAATTAACTGCCAGGTAGAGGTCAAAGTCCATTCCCCACTTAGCCTCTGTGGGTGACAACTGAGCTGGGACCGCTCCTCTCTGCTGCTGGGTAAGGATGGGAGGGTCTCCACTGACACGGTGGGGAGAGGGAGCCTTATTAGGAGCTTGAAGGAATGAAAAATCCTGGGTCTCTATTTGGCCTTCTCTGACACAACCCCAGTGAGGGTACTGGGGTGCCTCATAACAGTTGTATGGAAATCTATGCTCCCATTTGGCCTTTGCCACTATGGGTAGGAGTGGGGACCCACAGGTTTTTTATGGTGTTTGGCTTGAAGTAGAACAATTGTTGTCTTAGTTTTCTGTCTTGCTAGACAGCCCTTTCCTGGTCCTGAGGCTAAAGAAAAAAAAGTTTTTTGCTGGGGCTTTTTTTTTTTTTTTTTGGTCTGTTCTTATTTGTGATTCCTGGATCCTGGCTTCTTCACTTCTAAATCAGTATATGAGGTAAAAAGAAAACACAGGGGACTCACCACTGTGTTGTTCCTTGGGTCCTAAGAACCCTGGACAGTCTGCCTTCTCTACCCCACCTTTCAGAGTCTTTTTGTTTTCAGTTGTACTCATCAAGAGAAATAGAGCAAAGCACATCTATACCATTTTCCTGAAGTGGAAGTATCCCCAATTATCTTATAAGACCACATTGATTTGGTTCAGGCTACATGAAAACTTAGTATTACAATATTAAATTGGACCAAAATTGTATTATAAAATCACTTTATAGAAAAGGTTTACATAACTAAAATCTTATAGAAAACCTTAAAACCTTATAGAAAAGGTTTACATAACTAAAATTGTCTCTTTTCCTCTAGTATTTTAATGGCAATTCAGATGCCTCTACAATAACAGAGAATCAGTTTGATCCACCTGTTGTGGCTAGATACATTAGGATCTCTCCAACTGGATCCTATAACAAACCTGCCCTTCGATTGGAGCTGCAAGGTTGTGAGGTTAACGGTAAGGAACACAGATGTACTCTTTTCTCACCACCGCTCAGAAAATCAAGATTTGGGAGGTATGGGAGAATGGGTAGAATTTTTAGTTCTCTTCAATCACTTAGGCTCCTTAAAAAAAACTTTGTGACACAGAGGTTCCACTCAGGTAAATTCTCTTTGTGATCTAGTCTGAGACTGGTTCTAGTAGCCAGAGGGCAGGCACCATCTCTCTGAATGGTACCTGGATTTCGTGGACACTGCCCTGACCATCCAAGGAAGGGCTCTAACTTAGAATGACCTCCAGCAGCCCATTTTCAAATTATCAGAGATTCAAGCTAGTCTGACTCTTCTCAAGTCTTCCAGCCAGGTCATTCAGACTATAATGTAATTAAAGTATCTAGTGACATCACTGGCATATATTAGCCGTTCAGTGAATGTGTTTGAAACATAAATCTGCTTTCCACCTCCCTGAAACTTTGCACTCTGTATTCTGTTTCACACTCTTTGTAGGTACCCAAACCTTTTCTATGTAAGATTCTGTTTTTCAGGGGATATAATGTGACCCATGGTATAAATAAATCAAGGTAATCATAAATGGCCATAATAAAATTATAGTGTACATAAGATGTTTAAGAGTCTTCTAAACTATTCTTCTTATCTGACTTTTATTTTCTTTTTAGGGCTAAGCATTTGGCACATGGAAGTTCCCAGGCTAGGGGTTGAATTAGAGCTGCAGTTTCCGGGCTGCACCACAGCCACAGCAACACATAATCTGAGCCATGTCTGTGAGCCCTGTCTACACCATAGCTCACAGCGACACCAGAAACGTAATGCACTGAGTGAGGCCATGGATAGAACCCACATCCTCATGGTTATTAGTGGGGTTCATTACCATTGAGCCACAGCAGGAACTCCAAAATTTAGACTTTTTCTTTTTTTAGGGTCACATGTATGGCATATGGAAGCTCCCAGGCTAGGGGTCAACACAGCCACAGCAATGAAGGATCCTTAACCCACTGTCCATGCCAGGAATTAAACTCTCACCCTCATGGTTACTAGTTGGGTTCATTTACCGCTGAGCCACAGTGGGAACTTGTCTGACTCTTTTTTTTTTGGTGTTTTTGCCTTTTCTGGGGCCGCTCCCATGGCGTATGGAGGTTCCCAGGCTAGGGGTCTAATCAGAGCTGTAGCTACCTGCCTATGCCATAGCCACAGTAACGTGGGATCCAAGCCATGTCTGCGACCTACACCAGAGCTCACGGCAACTGAGCAAGGCCAGAGACCAAACCCGCAACTTCATGGTTCCCAGTCGGATTTGTTAACCACTGCGCCACGACGGGACCTCCCCTTGTCTGACACTTAAAGTGGTGCTTTCCAGTATTTTTTACTTCAAAGCATGTATAGAAAATAATACTTGTCTAGCAGCCTGGGGTAAAAGAATGAAGCAGTTGACCGTGGACTTGCCTGATCCAGGCATCATCTCAGCTGCTCAGGGTTGAGAGAGGAGGGAGATCAATATATAGGCACAGCTGAAACTTGCTGTGGCACATCCGTTGGGAGCTATAGTGCCTTCTTTCAGGATAGAGAGGAATAGCCATAGTGGAGGAAGTAGCTGAACCTTGGAATCAGTTTCTTATCAAAGCAGATAATAGTACAGTAAACTCGGTAATTGTGAGGGATATGGATATGGATTTGGGCATCTTGCCAGTGCCCTGATAGCCACGGTATATAACATCTCCCACATAAAATGCACATTTTTTCACAGGCAGGGAATCTCTTTGAGATTTCTCCTTAAATATTGTTTTTTTTCTTTCCATATGGTTATGATGTATATGTAATATGTTCAGATCACAATATCCAGATACCCTAAAATATGACATTCAACAATATTAGTCTATTTAAAACCTCTATTTTCCATACAAGAGGGTTATTTTTTTAAATTTCTTCACGTTCTTAAAAAAACAATGAGTTCCCATTGTGGCTCAGCAGTTAATGAATCCGACTAGCATCCATGAAGACATGGGTTCAATCCCTGGCCTTGCTCAGTGGGTTAAGGATCCGGCATTGCCGCAAGCTGTAGTGTAGGTCACAGATATGGCTTGGTTAGGCCGGTGGCTACAGCTCCTATTGCACCCCTAGCTTGGGAACCTCCATATGCCATGGGTGAGGCCCTAAAATGACAGAAAGACCAAAAAAATAAAATAAAAACACTTCACATTCCTGATATTTATATAATTAGTCTTAGCAGTAGCCTTTCTTTTTTAAACTTTTTTTTTTTTTTTTTGGTGGAGAAAGTAAGGTGTCACTTCAAGAGAATTCCTATATGATTTAGTAGCAAAGACAAAGTGTCACAGAGATGATGATAGTGGGCCGTCAGCTGGATTCTGTCACTAGATATGTTTCTTACACTCACAGGTCACTTGCTGCCTGTGGTATTTAAATTCGTGCCTTGGCAAAATTTTAAAGACTATATAACATGAATCGTCCTCAAAAGGTTGAAAATAAAACATTAAATGTGACTAATGAGGTCCACTATAACCTCTTCTTTGTAGCTTTTGTTAGAAGAAGGAAGAGAGTGTGTTTTTATGTACATAGATAGTTTAGGAGTATTGTCTGCCCCCAAACAGACAATATCATGGAACATTTGGTCTAAAAGGAGGTAAATGCATTTAGATGTTTAGGACATGGTATTTAATGTCAGACTGCCTGGGCTCAAATCTAATTTCTGATTCTTCCAATGGTGTTATTTTAGGCAAGTTACTTTTTCTTGTTGTGCTTTTGTTTTCTCATTTGGAGATATTTGAGAGCGTTAAGGAATACATGTAAAGCCTGAAAACAGGGTTTAGCACTTGGACAATAAGTGGTCATTGCTGTGACGGTTGTTTTTGTTGTTACTTAGCATTCAAATTATGTCTTGTCTCCTCTGAAGTATAAAGGGCTATGCAAGGAATATCAGTAGTGTTTAATTAATCACATTATTGTCTCCTGACAGGATGCTCCACACCGCTGGGTATGGAAAGTGGAAATATCAAAAACGAGCAAATCACAGCTTCCTCATTTAAAAAATCTTGGTGGGGAGATTACTGGGAACCCTTCCGTGCCCGTCTTAATGCCCAGGGCCGTGTGAATGCCTGGCAAGCCAAGGTGAAATGTCTCCTGTGAATGGAGCTCTCAGCCTTTCAGAAAAAAGTATAGGCTCTCGCTACCGGGAACATGGACAGTCTGGGAAGCCAGAGTGTCATATCCTGTTTCTGCAGATTATGATCCTAGATCTGAGAACTAGGATGTGTGTCGCTTTGATAGCCTTAGCTTGAACTTTGTCTTAGAAGTTATTTATCATTTCTGTGGTTCTTGGTCTAGTTCTTTATTTAGATTGAGTAGGCAAATTTTTTCTACAAAGGGCCAGATAATTTTTAAGCTTTTTGAGCCATACATTTTTCATCAATTCTCAACTGTTCAACTCCGCCATTGTAGAAGAGAGCAGCCACCAACAATATGTAAATGAATGAGCATGGCTGTATTCCAATATAATCTTATTTATAAAAATAGGCATTTGGCCAATTTTGGCACTGGGCTGTAGTTTGCCAACTCCTGATTGAAACAAGTATCATTAGGGATAAATAATTTAGATTTGTAACATCTTCTATTCTTTTTGTTTCCCTCACAATTTAGTAATATTTTTCATTTTCTTAAGAGTGTCATTTAAAATTTTTTATTCCCATTTTTTGAGAACTTTATGATATTCCTTTAGAGTTGGTGGCATGATAAAATGCTGCAAAACCAGGTTTATAAATCTGAACAAATATCTCATGGAAGAGTTACATTGCCCTTGATATCAGTTTATTGAGAAATCCAGGTAACTTAGTTCTAGGGTAATTATTAATAATTGACTCATATTTATTTCATTCTTCAACTGACCTGGAAAGTCAGAACAGCGTCAGAAATCAGAACAGTCCTGTCAATCAACTTAATCCAAGTTCCCTATTTTCTACCCTCCTAATTCCCTCCCTTAAGACACCTACACTCCCATTCCTTGGAATCTGTATAGAATTCCATGTCCTAATTTTAAATTAGACCACGAGAAAGGGAAGGGAATTGTGTGGTGCAAGTGGAGTAAACAGAGGAGATCAGGGCCCATAGAGTTAATTTCGGGAGCCAATATTTGTACCTTGACACTCATTTCTAGACTATCACGGAATCAGAGAATGTTAGAAAGAAAGGAGTTTTACAAAGAATCTGGTCCAGATTTTCCTTTTAAGGCCAAACACAAAGGAAATTAAATAAGCTTAGCTTAGCCTGGTGGAAGAATCAGGAATGCCATTCTCCTGATAAAGAGACCAGCACTTCTTGCACCATTTGAAGCAACCCAAACACCTTATTTGCAGTTTTGTGAAGGGGAAAACTTAGAGGCACAGAAGTGAAAGTAATAAAAGTAATAATGTTGTTTAACATTATGTTTATTTAATTTCTATAATATAAATAAATAAAAATATAATATAATATAAATAAAAAGTTAGAGATGATATTAACCAATTCTTTCACAAATGGCCCCATCAATTTTATTTTAAAAATATTTCTCTATATATAATTTGTTCTTAGTCTTTGTGATATAATAAAGGCTCTAAAGATAAAGGGCTAATTTTAAGTTTTAATGCTGTCATTTTAAGTCTGGAATTTTAGGTCAGACTGTTTTGCTTAACCTTGAATTAGTATGAAATATCTTTTATTGGATTTCTTTAGAGATGCTGAAAAATCTCAGCCAGACATATGCAGGTATGCATGCAGACTGAAGTGTCTCTACCTCTTTTATGCTTATAAAAATCCTCTAGCTATCTATATGTATTCTGTATCACTCATACAACCTTGATTTGAAAACACACTAAAACACCACCAGATGCCACTAGAGGTTATTACAGAATTAACTGGAGTTATCTAATAGTCATTTTACTTCAATTAATTTGCTTTAAAAATATAATAACATATGACTGCATACATAGACATACATATATGTATATATGTATACACAGACATGCACAAATGAGTGATGTTGAGAAAACAGACCAATATTCATTATTTCATACAGAATTGAATGAGACAGCGGGCCATGATAAATCTCTCAAAGATGAAAGTACCATCTCAAATTGCTCCAAAACTCAATTTGTCTTTCTGATCCTCTTTTTCCAAGTGCATATCACCAAACATGTGATTAGCCCTTTCATCAGGCATTTTGTTAGGCCAGAGACAGCACAGTTACTGTGCTATATCCAACCCTGGAAATAGCTTTATTAGGTCTCAAACTACTACATTTATTTGAAATGTCAGAAAAGAAGAAATTGGAATACTTCTCCTATTTGACATTAGCAATGAAAAGATAAATGGGGCTTTTCTAAAATAAGTTGAATAGACAGCAGACACTATTTGATTCTTTCCCAGATAATTCTTCAGCAATATCATCATTATATTTAAACATGCTTGCTTAAGTAAAGATCATTGACAGATAATTTAGGGATTTAACATTTTGTCAAATAAAATTCATTTATTTGTCCATTCAGTGACTAGTTGTTGAGCAGCATCTGTGTGCCTTACATTGTGGTAAGTCCCTGCCCTCGAAGAGTGAGGAAACAAATAGCTAAATGTGTGAAATATTCCAAGAGTTTGTAAATGCACTGACAATAAATAAGTTGGAACAGGGAAGACTTCTAGGAGAAGGGGAATCCTCAAGGATGAGACAGAAATCTTCTGAGCTCAGTGCATTTTTAGGTACCTTACTCTAAAAAAGCAAAGGTTTTAACATCTGTCTTGGTCATTGATCTTTTCATTTTCATAGGCAAACAACAACAATCAGTGGTTACAGATTGATCTGCTCAAAATCAAGAAGATAACTGCAATTACAACCCAGGGTTGCAAGTCCCTGTCCTCTGAAATGTACGTGAAGAGGTACACCATCCAGTATAGTGACAGAGGAGTCGAATGGAAGTCTTACAGGGAGAAATCCTCGATGGTAGACAAGGTACGGGTGGTGTCTTGGCCAAAAGAAAACAGTCTGAAAACTGCTATGAGAACAGGACCTTAGCTCGCAAACATCTCTCTGCATTTGATAAATATGCACTGACACGCATTACTCTTTAAGCCTTCCAAGTCCCCTCTCTGTAGGGTACTTGGTCTTGGGACAGGGACTGCACACTACCTTCCTGCTTTGACTGAGCCACATATAAAATAATGAGGACAAAACAACAGGGGATAGTGTGAAACTTAATTAGCTCTGGTTGGGAAAGATGGCAAAAGGGTTGTCCCTGATTGCTTGAGCTGTGTAACAAATTAACATAAACTAGGTGAAAAACATTTATTTCTCACAGTTCTGGAGGCTGGAATCCTAGATCAGAGTGTCTACATGGTCAAATTTTTGGTGAAGGTAGTCTTCCTGGTTGTGCCTTTGTATGGCCTTCCTTGGTGTATGCACACAGAAAGATGTCATGAGGGCTCTACTCCCATCCTAGTTCTAATCACCTCCCAAAGGCCCCACCTTCTAATACCATTCCACTGGGGATTAGGCTTTCAACATATGAATTTTTTTTTTTTTTTTGTCTTTTTGCCATTTCTTGGGCCGCTACCACAGCATATGGAAGTTCCCAGGCTAGGGGTCCAATAGGAGCTGTAGCCACCGGCCTACACCAGAGCCACAGCAACACGGGATCCGAGCCACATCTGCAGTCTACACCACAGCTCATGGCAATGCCAGATCCTTAACCCACTGAGCGAGGCCAGGGATCAAACCCGCAACCTCATCGTTCCTAGTCGGCTTTGTTAACCACTGAACCACGACAGGAACTCCTCAACATATGAATTTTTGAAGGACACAAACACACTATCTATAAGAGCAATCTAGAAAACCTATCATACTAGCATTAGCTTGGGTATACTTATTATTCATGGCTAATCAAACACTTGTTGCCATAATATATACTTTTCTGTGTCATATTGTTACTAAGCAAAAAACAATTGTTAGCCTTCCTGATGAGGGGATTAATTTCCTGCAAGATGAACTAATCTATTGTACTCCTAAATTCCTATTTATGGTTTTAAACTTCTATCAGAGGCAAAGTTAAGGAGATGAACCTGATATTCTGGGAATTGGGCTGAAACCCTTAGAAGGGGCAACACAGAAGAAGAGTATGGACATTTACTTAATGCTCCTCATGGGCTCAGAGCTGATCTCAGTTAGTGAATTTGAACCTCTCTTTAAACCCCTGGGTGGTTTATTTGTTTCTTTGGGTTTTGGTTTATTTCTCACTGTATCAAGATATTCTCAGAGCAGGGTAAACATCATTTTTATAAACACATAGTAACTTAGTTTTTTAATGCATGTAAATCTTATGGAACTTGCTGGGGATGACCAAAAAAAAAAAAAAAAGGCCTAAAACACAGTTTGGTTGAGGAAATAGGGCATATGACAAAAAAGGATAAATAAAAATGCATGTTAATAGATGCAAACTATTTCCTTTGGAATGGATTAGCAATGAGATCCTGCTGTGTAGCAATGGGAACTATGTCTAGTCACTTATGATGGAGCATGATAATGTGAGAAAATAGAATGTGTACATGTTGTATAGCTGGGTCACCATGCTGTACAGTAGAAAAAACACTGTATTGGGGAAATAATTTAAAAAATTAAATTAAATTTAAAAAAAGAAAACAAGAATAAATAGCAAAAAAAAAAGTAATCTTTATCCAGATAAGGTATTCAGAGTGCAATTTTTCAGCACAAAGTGTTTAAAAAAATAAGAAAAATAAAAATGTATGATTGCACTTTATTTTAAATGATAGTAATAGCTAACCATTTATTGGTGACCATTATCTGGCACTTACTAAACACCTGTCATATGTTTGCCTACTCTTTAAAATCTTTACGATAACTTCTACATGATAAAATTTATTATCCCCATTTTGCCAATGAGGAAATGAAGAAACAGAGACTGTAAGAAATTTGCTCAAAGTCACAAAGCTACAAAGGGGCTAAAGGCAGGAATTGTTTTGCAGCTGCCTCACAGAACCATAGCAGATTTCTTTGTTTTTCCCTATTTCAATTCAGATCATGGGTAAGGGGATATCCCCAAAGAGGTATGTCTGGAGTGTAATTTCATAACTAATAGAGGATCATCCTTGTAATAATTGCATGTGTTCATTGATGCCCATGGTTTGAACTAAAAGGATAAAAAATTATCTGTAAGTTATTTCTTTAAAATATAGTTCATATACAATATTATGTTAGTTTCAGGTATAAGATCTTTATATCCATTATACCATCATTAAAGATTTTCTCATATTTCGTTTTCAGATTTTTGAAGGAAATAATAATATCAAAGGACATGTGAAGAACTTTTTCAACCCACCAATCATTTCCAGGTTTATACGCATCATTCCTAAAATGTGGAATCAAAGTATTGCACTTCGTCTGGAACTCTTTGGCTGTGATATTTACTAGAACTGAATATTCAAAAAGACAGGAGGGACTCAAAGATATCAGAGTGGGCAATTTATCTTGTAGCTATTTTAAATATTAAAATTGTTCCATTATTTCCCTTTTTTCTATTAGAGAATAAAATTTTCTATGTGAAATCTTTATGATATAGCTCCTTATAACCACTGAGATGATGGCTATTGTTTCTGCATTAATTTGAATATAAATAAGAAAATAGCAAGAAACAAGATTTCTTTCACTGATTAAAAATGCTATATAAAGTAATATTCATGTATTTAACATTTTTCATTAGAGTTCTTTTAAACCCTATACACATTAATAAAAGAGATATTACTCTTTTAAACCATTTATAAACCTGGATAACTTTCACTCCTACATTTTTCTTTAAAAGAACTGTGATTGGAATTCCCGTTGTGGCTCAGTGGTTAACGAATCCAACTAGCAACCATGAGGTTGCGGGTTCAGTCCCTGGCCTTGCTCAGTGGGTTAAGGATCCAGCATTGCCATGAGCTGTGGTGTAGGTCGCAGACACAGCTCAGATCCCGTGTTGCTGTGGCTGTGGTGTAGGTCGGCAGCTACAGCTCTGATGGGACTGCTAGCCTATGAACTTCCATATGCCACGGGTGCAGCCCTAGAAAAGACAAAAAAACAAAAAAATAAAAAAAATAAAAGAACTGTGATTTAAGAGTATAGGAAACAAACAAGATTTCTAAATGAGTTATTTTTCTTGACAGTGGAGAGACGGTTTTGTCTTACTATATGAAACAAGTGCTTAAAAATACCCTGTCTTACTAACATAACATACAAGTAAGCATGTTTTCAGTAATCCTGCTGGACTTGTGAATCCAGCGTGGTCTCCTTTGGGACTGATTGCACATATTAATGTCCAGGGTTAGGGGTCAGTAGTAGAACAGGTCTAAAACAGCCACCGGATGGCTGAACATGTGACCATGGCTTCAGTCTAGCTAGTATTACATGGCAGAGTTTCAGAACATAGGCTAGCTTAAGGGAAAGCTAATACTTATAAAACGGAGTATTGGGACCACTGGCCCAAATGCAGCTGGGCCTACTAGAACTGACCCCTGGCCAAGCTGGGAAACAGTTGAAATTCTCTTTCCAGGCCCTTCTCTCTATGACCACTGCCCCCTCCTTCTTCTACTCCTCCCCCTCCCCCTCCCCCTTTCAAGCACTCCCTTCCCTGGGAACATGGCATCCAATGATTCTATAAGATATTGGGAGAATGGGGAGACTTCTGGGATTGTTTAAGTCACATAAGATAGACTGTCACTGGTGAGGCTATCTATTTTAGTGGAACAAACCACCCTAAAACTTAGTGCTTAAGACAACTAAGTTGTTTTATTCCCACAATTCTGTGGGCTGACTGGGCACAGCTCAGTAGTTTTACTGCTCGCTTCATCCGGAGTCCCTAGCAAGTTTATAGTCAGACAATGACTGTAGCCAGAGCCATCAGGAGGCTCAACTGAATGTTGGGACAGCTGGTCCTCTGTCCCTTTCCAAGTAGTCTCAGATTCTCCCCTCACTGCATGGGTTTCTCCATGTGGTCTGTTTTCTTGGAATCTCCAAGTCAGCTAGACTTCTTACAGGGTGATAGAGGAGGTAGGAAGCAGAAGCTGCCAGTCCTTTTAAAGCTAGGCCCAGAACAGGCACAGCCCCACTTCTGCTGCTTTCAGTTGGTTCATACAAGTCACAGGCAGTCTAGATGCACCGCAGAAAAAAATGACACAAAGCGTGTTCCAGGAGACATAAGTCATTGAGAGCATCTTTAGATATTAACTACCAGAGTTACTGCACATATGGGTAGGGTGAGCATTAAGAATGTGTACAGGAGCTTCAAACATCTAGAAAACACTGGCTTTCTTATGTTTAAAATTTTTCAGCTTTTTTGAGGAATAGTTAAAAAATAAAATAGTGTACATGTTGATGTATGTGTGAATTGTAAAAGGAATCCCACCAAGGAGTTAATACTTCCATAATCTCATATAGTTACTTTTTTTTTTTAATGAGGATGCTGAAGGTCTACTCTTAGCAAATTGCAGTTACACAATACAAAGTTATTGCCTATAGTCACCATGCTAAACTGATGATTCGCAGAATTTATTCATCTTACAACAGTAAGTTTGTATCCTTTTACTACCCCCCGCCTTTTTTTTTCCTGCAGTGCCCTTAGCTACAGCAATGACAGATCCTTTGTTCTATTTTAGTGGAACAGTGGGAACTCCTACCAGCCTTTTCTTATTTCCCCTACCAGCCAGCCCCTGGCAACCACCATTTCTACTCTTTGTTTCTATAAGTTAGACATTTTTTTTTAGGATTCCACATATAAGTGATACTATGCAGTACTTGTCTTTCTCTGTCTAGCTTATTTCACTTAGCATGATATGCTCCAGATTCATCCCTGTTGTCACAAGTAACAAGATTTTTATTATTTTTTATGGCTGATTAATACTCTGTTGTATATATAGACCACATTTTCTTTGTCCAGTCATCCATCTACATATACTTAGGTTGTTTCTACATCTTGGCTTTTGTGAAAATGCTGTAATGAACATGAGAATGCAGATATCTCTTTAAGCTAGTGGTTTTCCTCTCTTTGGATATATACTCAGAAGTGGGATTGCTTGATCATATTGTAGTTCTATTTTTAATTGTTTGAGGAATCTGCATACTGTTTTCTATAGTGGCTGTACCAGTTTACATTCCCACCAACAGTATACAAGTGTTCCCTTTTCTCTATATCCTCACCAACACTTCCTATCTCTTATTTCTTATCTTTTTGATAATAGTCATTCTAACAGGTGTTAGGTGATATCTCATGATTTTGATTTACAGTCCCATGGTGATTTGTGACATTGAGTATCTTTTCTTATACCTGTTGGCCATCTGTATGTCATCTTTGGAAAAATGTCTATTCAGGTCTTTTTCCCATTTTTAAATTGAGATATTTGATGTTTTTGTTCTTGAGTTATAAGATTTCCTTAAATATTCAGAATATTAAGCTTTTATTGATTATGTGGTTTGCAAATATTTTCTCTCATTTCACAGGTTGCCTTTGCATTTTGTTGATGGTTTCCTTTGCCCAGAACCTTTTTAGTTTGGTATAGTTCCATTTGTTTACTTTTGATTTTGTTGTCTTGCTTTGGGTATCATATCCAAAAAAAAAAAAATCATTGCTAAACCATTGTTAAGGAGCTATCCCATATGTTTTAATCTAAAAGTTTTATGATTTTAAGTATTACATTTAAGTCTTTATTACATTTCAAGTTGACTTTTGTATATGGTGTAAGATAGAGGTCCAGTTTCATTTTTTTGCATGTGGATGTCAAGTTTTCACACCGTTTGTTAAAGAGACTATCCTTTCCCCATCATGTATTTTTGGTGCCTTTGTCAAAGATTAATAGGCCATATATTTGTGGGTTTATTTCTAGGCTTTGATTCTGTTCCATTGGTCTGTGTCTGGTTTTAGGCTAATACCGTACTCTTGATTACTATAGCTTTCTTTATTTTTATTAAAGTATAGTTGATTTACAATGTTGTGCCAATTGCTACTGTAATCTCTTGAGACAGACAAGATGAAAGATAATATAAGCAAAGGAATGTGTATCTATGTATGTATGGGTGTATGTATGTATACATATGTGTGTGCGTATATATACATATGTATGAGTGTGTGACTTTACTACAGCTTTATAATATAGTTGTAATCAGGAAGTATGATGCCTTCACCTTTGCTCTTTGTATTCAAGATTGCTTTAGCAAGTCAGGGTCTTTTGTGGGTCCACAGAAATTTTAGGATTGCCTTTTCTATTTCTGTGAAAAAAGCCATTGGAATTTTGAGAGGGATTGCATTGAATCTGTAGATTGCTTTGGGTAGTATGGACATTTTAACAATATATATTCTTGAACTCCATGATAGAAAATATCTTTCCATTTAATTGTCTTTGATTTCTTAATGTTTTATACTTTTCAGTGTACAGATCTTTCACTTATTTGAGTGAATTTAGTTCTAAGTATTTCTTTTTGATTCTGTTATATATGGGATTGTTTTCTCTTTTTAATAGTTCACTTAGTGTATAGAAATGCAACTGATTTTTATATATTGATTTTGTATCCTACCATTTTACTGAATTCAGTTATTAGTTCCACAAGTTTTTTGGTGTTGAGCTTTTAGGATATTCTATGTATAAGACCGTATCATCTGCAAATAACAATTTTACTTCTTTCTTCAGATTTGGGTGCCTTTTATTTTTTTTTTTTTTGTGCATAATTGCTCCAGTTATAACTTCCAGTAGTATTTTGAATAGAAATAGTTAACATATGCATCCTTTTCTTATTCTTGATCTTAGAGGAAAAGCTTTCAGCTTTTCACTGTTGAGTATGATGTTAGCTGTGAGCTTGTCAGATATGCTCTGTATTATGTTGAGGTGCATTTCATCTATATCTAACTTGAGAGCTTTTATAGTGAAAGAATGCTGAATTTTTTCAAATGCTTTTTCTGCATCTATTGAGATGATATTGTCTTTATCATTAATTTTTTAACTTGGTATATCACACTTACAGATTTGCATATGTCAAACCATCTGTGAATCCCAGGGGTAAATTTCACATGATCACAGCATATGATCCTTTTAAGGTGCTGCTGAATTCAGATTGCTAAAGTTTTAGTGAATATTTTTACATCAATGTTCATCAAGGACATTGACCTGCAGTTTTCTTTCTTGTGTGTCCTTACCTGGCTTTTGTATTAGGGTAATGCTGGCCTTGTAAAATAAATTAGGAATGTTCCCTCTTCTTCAATTTTTTTTGGAAAAGTTTTATAAAGATTGGTGTTAATTCTTCCTTATATGTTTAGTAGATTTCAACTGTGAAGTCATCTGGTCAGTTTCTGGATATTTATCTTATTCTTCTATTTGGAGTATATTTTCCTGTTTGTTTCCTTTTCTTGATGCTCTGTATTTGTTTCTGTGTATTAAATAAAACAGCTGCCTCTTCCAGTCTTGACAAACTGCCTCAAATAGGAGAGAAACCTCATCATTCAGCACTGCCTTAGCTCCTGGCTGCCTCTCAAACTTTTGTGATTGACAAGTCGGTCACCATCCTTGTTCCTAGTGGTTCCCAGTAGACTAGAGTGTGCCAAGGCCTGCCATTGTCCCAAAGGCAAAGGGAGATGCCCACAGAGCTGTTTAAGGTCCTGTTATTAACTACCTGTCCCATCAGCTCTCTGATGCAGGCTAATGGGAAGCTTGCAAGCAGCAACTAAGAAAGTCAGGACCTTAGATATGCAGTACAGATCCCATTAGGGAGAAACTTGGAAATGGGTGCTTTTGCCTCCTCACTCTGTGCTAAGCCAGAGGGAACAGTCTCTGGTAGTACTAGCATATCCATATAGAGTCACCTCTTTGTTTTCTGTGGTCCTGGGAGGCTTGTATATGTCAAGCCCCATTAGTACCCACAGCTAGGTGACTGGAAAGTCAGTCCCTCATGTGGCAGCCATAATATCTTCTGTGCCACATGAGTAGGCATGTTTCTTCCAGGGAGAAGCTAGTGTCTTGAGTTACAGCTGCAGCAAGCTAGGGAAAACAGCAGAGGACAGGCCTACTAGCTCTTTCAGGCTCCTGAGAGGATCCCAGTCAGCTTCCACATGCAGGCTGATTAGCAGAACCAAATAGCAGCTAGGAAAGTATACAGTCAAATCCCTTCTAAGGAGAAACTGGGAGGTGACTGTTTTTACCTGTTCTCTCTGTGCTAAACCCTGGGAGGGGAGAGCTATAAGAAGTGCTTGCGTGCCTGTTAGATAACTACTTTTTTTAATTAATGAATTTTATTATATTTATAGTTGTACAACAATCATCACAATCAAATTTTATAGCATTTCCATCCCAAACCCTCAGTGCATCCCCCCACTCCCCAACCTGTCTCATTTGGAAACCATAAGTTTTTCCAAAAAACTGCTTTTTTTAAATTAATTAATTTCTTTTTTTGCCCCCACCTATGGCATTAGGAAGTGCCCCAGCAGGGATCCAGTCTGAGCCACAGCTGCAACCTATGCCACAGCTGCAGCAATGCTGGATCTTTAACCCACTACACAGGGCCAGGGATCCAACCCTCACTGCCTCAGAGACAGTACCGGATCCTGAACTCAGTGCACCACAGTGGAAACTCCAGAAAATTCCTTTTTAAATTTCAGTAGGGTCTTCTGGGATTCTCATTGCCAAGCCCTGTTGACAATCAGAGCTAGGTGATTTGAGCACCCATTTCTCAGGTGGCATTTTCAAGTTAGGGCACAAATATCAAGGGAGAAGCAGGTAACTTGGTTTTTGTTGTTGCTGCTGTTGATGTTGCTATCAGCCAGAGGGAGAATGCAAGGAACATGCCCACCAGCTCTTTTAGGGTCTCAGGATCCCAGTCAGCATCCAGATACAGGCTGATACATACCCCCAGGCAGCAGCTGGGAAAGCTTGCTGTCAAATCTCTTCTAGAAGAAACTGGGAAATGAGATTTTGACTGTTCCTTTGCACTGAGCCCTCAGACTTTGCTTGGAGGGCTCACATGTCTCTTTAACAACTCTTTCTCTATATGCTGTGGTCCTGCAGGACCAGTGAATGCCAAACTCTGCTGACTCTCTGAGCTAGGTGATGTGGGGACTCCCAGCCCTCTGGTGATAGTGGTAAAGGTTGGAACACTAGATGTGTGATCGAAACCTTTGCTCACAGGGAGAAACTGGGAATTTGGGGGTTCTCTCCTGTTTGAAAGGCATTATGCTAGGGGTGGAGTTAATGGTGAAGGTGCACCTCAGCCTCTCCTACCCATTTGCATGTGCATATTGCTTCAGTCACCCAATGTGTAGGAGTCACTCAATTTGTGTCCAGATTTCTCTCAAAAGAAAATAACCCATGTGGGTTCTCGTCATGGCTCAGCAAGGTAACAAGCCCAACTAGTATCCATGAGGATGCTGGTTTGATCCCTGGCCTTACTCAGTGGGTTAAGTATCCAGTGTTGCCGTGAGCCGTGGTGTAGGTCACAGCTGTGGCTCGGATCCCACATTGCTGTGGCTGTGGTGCAGGCTGGCTGCTACAGCTCTGATTCAACCCCTAGCCTGGGAACCTCCATATGCCATGGGCGTGGCCCTAAAAAGACCAAAAAAAAAAAAAAAAAAGAAAGAAAGAAAGAAAGAGAAGAAAAGAAAGAAAAAAAGAAATTAACCACGTGTAGTTGTATATTTGGTGAATCTGTGGGAGGAAGGAAAGTCTGGAGTCCCCCTATCTCACCATCTTGGTCAGTCTAAAATATTGGCTTTCTAATACTATATACCCATTACTGCTTCCCTTTAATGATTCATGTCACTGTTCCACCAAAATATCTCTTATTTTCATCCTATTAAGAGCAAAAGGGTGTTATCTAAACAGGAAGGAAAAATTCCTTTGGTCTCTCCAAAGCCAGCCTCATGGGTGTGTGATCCATTCAGCTACAAAGAGCCCCCAAGCCCAGAGGGGACCCATGCTTAGTTTAATGCTCTGTGATCACCCTCTTGAAATTCTTAATTTTTAACAAGAAGTTCTACAGTTTCATTTTCAATGGGTCCCACAAATTACATAGCTAGTCCTTGGTCCCTCTACTGAAAAAAATAGGCAGGATCTCTTCCAATTTAGAATCTACTGAAGTATAGTAAAAGCAAGAAGATAAAATAATAGGAGTAATAGGTAGGAGAAGAGATGAGAATGGTGCCTGAGGTCCAGCTTCATTATCCTATATATGGAAAAAAAAGGCCACAAAGCTTTGACAAAGCCTGACACTATGGCTTATGTTAAAGCTGAAACCAGAAACAAGGTGATCAGACTCCCAGCCTTTCTTTCAGTCTGGTTTCTCTTCCATAAAATGGGAACTGTAATGTTTATGATTCATCCCCCCAGACAGGTAAATATGAATATTGATCAATAATGACTATTGATTGATTTGACATACACTTGTTTGGGGATCAATGAAATGTTTGGATTACATGCTATGTAGAATATTAAAACCCCTCTTATTTTGAAATAAAAAGCACTTCCATATCTTTATTCTTCTCTTTGAAGTAATTTAAATAAAATTACAACCTTTGCTATGTAGTATATTCTCCACTGACATAACATGGTCTACTTCTTGTTATATCATAACTGGTTGCAATAGAAAAGAGTTAAATGACTCCAAAGTAAAATCATGACTTGGAAGAGGAAACCAAGAGATAAAATCCTAAATATTAGTAATTATTCAAATCAAGAATTGGAAAAGAAGGGCTGTGAGTGTACCACAAATATGAAAGGGTTGGGGGAAACATGGAATTAGCACTCTAGGATTTTTTTAAATTGGTAAAGGAAATTACAAATTTCATGTCACTTTCTAGAATAACTTTGAATAATCACTTTTTTCCTTTTCTTTCTTTTTTTTAGGGCTACACCTCCAGCATATAGAAGTTCCCAAGCTAGGGGTCAAATCAGAGCTGTAGCTGCTGGTGTATGCCACAGCCACTGCAATGCAGGATCCAAGCTGCATCTGCGAACTACACCACAGCTCACGGCAACGCCAGATCCCTGACCTGCTGAGCGAGGCCAGGGATCAAACCCATATCCTCAAGGATACTAGACGGATTCGTTTCCACTGGGCCACAAGGGGAACTCCAATCACTCTATTTTGAGTTCAGGACCATCTTGGCAAACTTGAGGGAAATGAATTCACCAAATAGCTTGGGTCCTTCAAAGAGCCATGCATGTTTCATCATTTATTTCTCTTGATGGACCAAGAAGGAGCAAGTCATGGGCCAGTGGATATCGGTTCTATAATTGGCATGTGCCCTAAGGCAGTGGGCCTAACACACACTTAAAAATATCTAAGGCTTCCATTGATCCATTTTTATTTGTGTGGGCTTTTTTTTCCTAACAGAGCTATTTTATGAAAAATTCTCAATGTCTAATTCTCTCACATATGTATAGTCTTACAAAGATAGGAAAAGCAGTAGGACACAGGCAGAGAAAATGACTTTGTCTGATTCGATTTGTACCTAGCCAGAGTTCTGAAGACTTTCACACAGAGGTCAAGCCTTAATTATCAAGGTTAAACAAAGAATTGAACAGCTTGAGTTGACTTTTGTCAGTGGACTTAAGTGACGTACTTATGTTTTTCTCCAGGTTAGGAACTATGTAACATTAATTCACATCCTAAGTCCACAGGCCTAGAGTGGGATTCAGAAATTATTCTAAATTATCCACTTATTGGATACTTTAAACAGAATTAAGTAAAAAATGTAAAAGATAAAAACCAATTGGTTGCTAATGAAGAAGGCTTGAAAGAGGGGATTGTTAAGTAGGTTGTGCCAGAGACAAACTAGGAAGAATGGTCAGTGTGGTAGATTGTAGTATGTATTGCAAAGACTATGTTTTTCTGTAATGACAAAATATGTCTTGAAAAATTAACAGCTGGTGATGATAGTGTGGTTTGATGTCTTCCAGATGTTATAAAGGCTCTTCTCTGCCCTCCCATCAGCCACTTATTCTAAATCAAAGATTCTCATACTTCTTCAAATTCATAACAAAGTAATTGGAAAGTACCAAGCTCTTAGCAGAAAATAAAACTCATGACTGAACACAACATAGTTTATGTATATATTAATGAATATATTTGTTTATCTCTCATCTTGTTCCCTCAAAAGTTTTAAGGTTGCTTAAAAGAAAAGATAGAACACTACTAGATAACATGTTAGAAGTAGGAAAGAAAGCAGAAACAGAGGGAGGACCATAAATAGGAAGCATGAAAATGCATATCATAAAGCCTTCACCTTGCTATGCGTGGGCTTAGGTTTGTCAGGACGTTTGTAAACAGCTAATGTAAAAAGAAAAGCCTCATTAATGATGCAATACAGTGTCCCCTGCAAAATGCCCCAAAGAACACTTTTTTTGATACTGAAATTAAATTTCTCCCAAAGTTCCATAGAAAGAGGCCACCATGCAATGTGCAGAGTATCATTAAGAAGAGCAGATTTTATAAAGCTCCTATGCATCCTTCAGGAGAGGCTGATGGATTCCCACCAAAGTACACTTTAGTAAAAGCTAGTTTGCAAAGGCCAGTGCTATGTGATCCAACTCTATTGCTCTCTGCTGGTTTGGCTTAAGTCAGAGGTAGAATTTATAGTTCCTTAAGGAAAATTGTTCTCCCTCAGACAACAGCTTATATCACAAATATTATTTTTTCTGAGTCATGATTTTGATGGCAAATTGATGACAATGACCTCAAGATTAAACACTGAACTAAAGTTTTCGCCAAACTGTTATGTTCTTGCACAAGGTTCTATTACAAGCAAATTTTATAGCAGAGGACAAATATTTAAGAAAAATGGGAGAAAAAATGTAAATTGAGAAAAAATATTTTTCTATAATTTTGGACAAGAGCATCATTCTGTCTTAGTAATAGAACACCTTAATCTAGCTCACAGAATACCTATGATAAACATGGGTATAGAAATAATCTATTTAGTACAGATTAATCATTTCTAATAATCACCTTTCCTGAAAATAAATATAACATGTTTGGAGTCTTTCAATTCAGCTGAATATTTATTGTTAATCGTTTACAGAGCTCAAAGAACTATCACACTTATTTACAAATTTCTACTTATTAAGGCCTAGTTTGAGTAATTACATATTTGTTTCTTCTTAATAGCTAACTTGATATTTCATGGAGTGCTGTTATATTAAAACTCAGTAAAGTGAACTATAAACAGTTTCTCCCAGAATTTGAAATCATTTGGACTGTAGCCTAGATTTTGAAACATAAATATGCTATGTGCTCCCTGGACAAAGTATTTGCTTTAAGAAGGTACCATTTATCAAGATTAAAGCTTTGCAAATAAAACCAGGTTTATATTTAACCACCTTCCCTCATTCTCCTCTCCAACACACACCCCTGTTTCCCTAGCATTTATTCATTCTATTTTTTCAACATTTACAAAATGTATTTTTCCCTTTTTCATATTAGAACTTTTCTTGAAGTAATCATTTTTATCATCTACCAAGACACATTTTGTATTGTGGTTTAGCTCCTTTAATAATGTACTGGCCTGCTTAAACCTAAAGCCACATTTTTAAAAATACCCTTTCTAATGATGTTCTTCAGTTTCTTACAATTTAATTTGTATGAATGTGGAGGGATGTTAAATTCAATTGCAGGCTTTTCCTAGAATACATTAGCTTGGAGTACAAAGATTCCAGTTGCTTTCTTAAATCTCTATCCTAGTCCTTTATTTTCTATCTCTGACCTTTGATCTGTCTGACTTTGGACTATTAAGGATCTTCTAGTAAACATTAATAGCATTCTAGTTTTTATTTTCTTCTTTCATTTTTCATTTTCTCCCTCTCTTTTTTCCAGAGAAAATGACATTTTAAATTATATTTCTTCCTCCTTTGTCTATCTAAACTTACATTCAATTAAAATTGAATCTCTCAGGAGAAAATCTCTCCTCAGTCAATTCACTGATTACAAAATAGGTGCCACGCACTGTTCTAGGTACCAAAGAGAACAAAGCAGACAAAATCCCTACTCTAATGGTGTCTACTCTTGTGTCAAAAGAGACAGTCAATAAACAATAAGAAAAATGAATAGGATGTCAGACAATGAGTCAGAAGAGGGAGCAAGGTGTTTGTAAAAGGGATAAGGTCAATATTTAATAGGATGACCAGGGGAAGGCCCTGGAGAGAGAGAAGTGTCATTTAAGCAAAGACCAGAAGGAGGTGAGAAATAAACAACACAGACAGATGGGGGGGGGGGAATTAATAGGCAGAAAACAGTGAGTACAAACATCCTGCAATAAAAGCATATAGGGGGTGACTCAGGAATAGCAAGGAAACCAATGAGGCTGAAGGTGACTGAGCAAGCGGGAGAGTAGAAATGAACTCAGAGAGCAAAATGGGTGGGAAGATGTAGAGGGCAGGAGGGGGTGGCAGTGTAGGTCTATAAAACCCTTGGACGTCTTTTCTGAATAAGATGGCAAGTTACTGGGGAACTTTGAACAGAAAAGGGATATCATGTTGGTTATGCTTTAAAAGAATCTTTCTGGCTGCTGTATTGAGAACAGACTATAGCAGTGCAAGGATATTCCCAGAAATACCACCTTAGATGCAATTGCAGATATCCAAACAAGTGGTAGTAATTAGAATGGTAAAAGTGGTGGGATTCTGGATATATTTTAAGCCAATAGGATTTGCTGATGGATTGTACAGTGTAAAATGTAACAGCTGTCCTCCCAAAGACTGTGGGTAAAAATCTTCCCCAGTGAAACGCTGGCAGTGCTTTTTAAAAGCCCTTAGTACTATCTAAGTGATCCTTTGAGGGTGTATTTTCTATCAATTGTTACCAGATCGCTTGGCACTCATTCTAATCTATTTCTGTAACCAACTCCTGTGGGCATGACGTGATCACTGTCAACTCTCAGAATAGGTCCTGTGGCATGTTAAACCCAACCATCCAGAGAATCCTTGTGGACCTCAGAAAATTCTACTCCACTCTTAGATTTCACCAAGACTTCACATTCTCTCAACCCCTCCACTATCTCCTGAATCTCAGATCCCATGTGACTTCACATTCTTCTCCAAGCAGCATGTACCATGGCTCACCAGTGTTACTGACAACCCTTAGAATACTCTTGTCAGTCCTTCTGTTCCTAATCTCCTTGCCCTGAGAAATCTCCAACCTTGGATTAGCCCAGCCCCTGCATTCTCCACAGCCACAGCCAGGTTGGTTCTCCCAGTCAGGCATGCTGAGCCAGACTATTTCTGCATATGTCCCTTGTCAGTTACTCCCCATATAAGTTATTTTAAACTTTCATACTCTGTGGAAGAACCTCTCCCATTCATGTCTACATTTGTCTCAGCACATACCTAGCCTCCTACCACACAGGTAATACTAGGCAGTGCTTTCAATGTCACTCCCACCTCTATACGATGCCTATTTATCTCCATTTCCATCGACCCTACCTCCTTATCTGAGGATGAAAAAACAAAAACTCCCTCTTTCAAGGCCAAACCCTGCATTTCAGTTTTGGATCCAGCAGCTCTCACACCTCAGAGGCCTGCTTCAAAAACTTCCAAATCTCCTAGTGATAACTACACAATTGTACATATTTGTCAAAACTTGAACTATGGTATTAAAATGGAAATTACACCTCAAGAAAATTAAGATTTTTTTTGAAACTCTGAATCTCTTCTATCCTTTTCTTCATCTGCTCATAAATACACCTCAGTCTCTGACAAAATAAATAAAAACCAAATTTGAAAACGTAATCTGCATGTGCTGCCTGCCCAAGCATTTAAAGAGCTTCCATTATGTTCCTGGGTCTCTCCTAAGTACTTGGAAGCTGATCCAGGATGGTACTTAGAAAATCACACATCTCTTTTTTTTTAGATCAATTTTGTGCCAAGAACTATGCAAATCATCTATCATATTTAAATTTATTACATCCTCCCAACCACCCGAAGAAATAGGTATTATTACATACACTTTACTTGAGAAAACCGAGCCATAGAGAAGGGAATGGTACCTTGCCCAAGGTTGCAGAAAGGTACAGTGAGGGCTGGATGCTATGCTCAGATCTGTCTGATGCACCTCACCTCAAAGCTCTTTGCAAAATAAGCCAGATGAAGAGGTTTCAGGTAGGATGGGAATGGAGAGGTAAGTGATCAGAAATACCAGGGGCTCACCTGTTCCATGCATTTCTCTACCCTGTGTGAAGCTCCTGTCCTCATTGCTGGGGGCACATCAAAGTACTGCCAACCAAACCATCCTCTGTCGGAATAAGTAATTAAGGTACAGAGTTCTTGGTGGACCACCAGACACAGTATCCTGAATCTGTAGTCCTCTCTTGTCTTTCAAAGCAGGAAGAGCTTCTGTTCTGGACCACAGGTAGAGAACTAGACAGGTGAGGTTAGAAATATAAATTGGGGCATTCCCATCATGTCTCAGTGGTTAATGAATCTGACTAGTAATCATGAGGTTGTGGGTTCGATCCTTGGCCTCGCTCAGTGGGATAAGGATCCAGCGTTGCCGTGGGCTATGGTGTAGGTTGCAGATGTAGTTATATCCCATGTTGCTGTGGCAGCTATAGCTCCAATTAGACCCCTAGCCTGGGAACCTCCATATGCTGTGGGTGCGGCCCTAGAAAAGGCAAAAAGACAAAAAAAAAAAAAAAGAAGAAAGACAGAAATATAAATTGGTAGGAATTAGAGGTGCAAACATGAATGAACAGCTCTCTTTAAAGAACACTCAAACCCTAATACAGAAATAGGTCCTTTTCACCTTATGGTTCTTAACAGACTCTAAGGATGGTTTCATCTAAAATCAAAATAGATGTTTACATCAAAATAGAAGTGGATGTGAACCATGAGCACAGACTGTGCCAGCTACATGTGATGTTATAATACTCTTAAAAAAATATTAATGAGGGTTGAAAGTGTAACTAGTGAGGTCTGGTCCACCACCAAACATCCATTGTAAAACTCCTATACTCAAAACACCAGAGGAAACACATGAAATATGAAGATAAAGACCACATTCAGTTTCTGATCACAAAAAGGCCATAGTAAGTGGAAGAGAACTCATGTATATAACTACCAGAAATCATTTACCAGGCAGGACAGGACCAGGGTCTAGCACAAGAAAATGTGGCTGGAGTAGTTATGTCCTCTACACCTGGTTATCTCACCAAGAACTGAAAATGTCCTCTCTGTGTGTAAGGATTCCAGCCAACAACCCTCAATCTCAGAAAAGGGAGGAAATAAAAGGTAAACACTTTTTTTTTTTTTTTTGCCACACCCACAGCATATGGAAGTTCCTGGGCCAGAGATCAAATCTGAGCCACAGCTTTGACCTATGCCATAGCTGTGGAATGCTGGATCCTTAACCCACTGTGCCACAGCAGGAACTCCAAAAGGTAAACATCATAATGGGAGTTTGGGGTTATGAAAACCTGGACAGGAGTTCCTGAACTAGTATTCAGATTAAGAGTTAGGAAGAATGTTTCCTTATTAATCTCTTCTCTCTAGGTAGACTTTATATAAAATATTTTGAGCCCTTAATTTTCCATTGGAGACTATTTTTAAATACCTCACCAAACCACATGAAGAATACATAACTAAATGAGAAGAGAGAAAATAAGTGTATGATTGTGTTTGCATGTGTTTACACATTGTTGAGAGGCAGAGAAAAGAGTGACACATCAGAAACATTTCAATAGATTCAGATTGACTCCGTGGCCGTGAGAATCTCATAAAGCATTTCATCTATTCCTTGGTCTATTACATTGCCAAGAATGAATACTAGATTACAGAAATCACATGCCCTTATTTGAGCTCATTCAAGACTTCCTAACTTATGACTCATTCACATGTGTTCATAAGTGCTGTGTTTGTAGGTTGCCATGAGACCACATGCTTTTATAAAACAGGACTTAAAAAAACACTTTTTCTAGAGAATTCTTTGCATTCTTTTAAAAAGAGTATATCAGAAAAGAAATTATTTCACCATCTGGCTTCGCTGAATGGTCTAGGGATTTCTGGCCTCAGTGAAATCCATTTTGCATGGTTTGTCTGACATGAGGAGGTTCTTTGGCTGAGTCACAGACCACACCCTGCACTCTAGGCCACACTATTCTAGTTCTCAGAGAAAAACCCAATAGCAGAGCTACAACCACCACCACAATGCTAGCAGGTTGTCAGTCTCCTGACTAAGTCCTTCTCAGCTACACATATTGCTTACATCCCACTAAAAGGGCATCCCACAACTCCCCTCTTCTCCTCCTTTTCCATCTTGGTGGGAACCCAGCTGCCATAAGGCTGATGACGGCAATGGTGGCCATAGGAATAGTGCAAATTCGATTTGAGGCCTGGCTCCAGGCTCTGCCAGATGTCAGACTCTATCAGTATACCTTCCCCATGCAAAGTCATGGGTGTTGAGAGATAATATTCATTCCTTTCCCAGCCTGTTTATCCCTGCCACTTGGGTACAACCTCCTAGCTGCATCAATTGACAGAACTTTTCAGCTGGAAAAGCTTTTTGGAGCTTATCTAGTCCCAATTCCCACTTAGAGAGAACCTGAGGCACAAGGTGTGGCCACTTATCCAGAATCATGGATCCTGTTTGTGGAAAAACCTGAGCTACAACTTAGGACTTCCTACTCCTTAAACTTTTATTTTCTACTACAGTAAGTTAGGCCTTTAGATTGGCTATGAGAGTGGGTATGAGGTCCACAAACTCCATCCAGGTGGGCGATGGATTACAGTCTTGTTCCTAGACTATCAATTCCATTTTCTGATTGAATTCCACAGGTTACTGGCACTTGTAACATGACCTTCATCAGAACTGCTACAACTGCTACACATGAGCTTGTTTTTAGGGCTTCAGGTAAAATTACCATCCAAGCCACTTTTGGAGGCCCAACAAAGACCAAAATTCCTTTGGAAGAGAAATTTGGGCAATAATGGTAAAGTGGAAGGAGATTATTTGTACATTTTTGCCTTGGGCATCTATATTAAAATAAATGTCTGCATTTAGTCCTAGTGTAGCCTCCAGAAGACGAGATTAATAAAAGGCTCATATATTTGCATCCTAGACTCTCCAATGTAGTTGTAACATTCTGTTTCTTCCACTTCCATTCATCTGACACATTTTCACCAAATTAGTGCTGGGTGCCAGGAAATAATATAAAGATGAGTAAGACATCTGTCTTTGGGGATTTTATAGACTAATAAGAGATAAGAGATAAAAGTTACAATAAAATGTGATAGCTGTAACTCCAATGGAATAGAGAATAAAGTAAGTAACCTGGAGGTTAGGGAAGTGTACAGAGAGAAACTGACATTTCTTTCATTCTTTCATTCATTCCACAAATATTTATTGAGATCCTATTGTTGCCAGGCACTGTTCTAGAGCAGCAAACAAAAAAAATCACTGCTTTTCTGGAACTCTCACTTTACTGCTCATTCTAGGAAATAGGCAAGCAAATGAATACATAATATTACAAGTGGGGATGACTACTAAGACAAATAAAACAGGGCAGAGGGACAGAGTAGGGCCAGGGTGAGGATGTGCTACTTTTAAGTAGGATAAGGTGATAATTAGGCAAAAACCCAAAAGTAATAGGAGAGGGCATCATGCAGGTATATAGGAAGAGGTTGTCCATGCAGAGGGAATAGCAAGTGCATGGGTCTTGAGGCAGAAGTGTAGTGCGTATAAGGAACAATGGGGAAGCCAGTGTGGCTGGTGCAGAGCAGGAAGGTGAGGACAGAGATAGCAAGTAGATCAGGCAGGGCTTCACAGGCTATGGTCAAAACTACTTAATTCCAACTGGAATGGGAAGCTGCTGGAGGGATTTGAGCAGAAGAATGGCATGATTTGATTTAGGCTTTAGGACAATCACTCTGTCTGCTTGCAAATAGACTAGAGTCCAGGAAAGGCTAGGGTCAGAAAAACAAGCTAGGGGTCTCCCTCAGTAGCTTGGAGAAGAAACGGATATAACTTGGACTAGAGTTGTAGTGATGGAGGAGATAAGATATCTTATCAGCTTCTTGAGAAATTGGTAACTTGTAGCTGAACATAGGAAGTACATGGGCCAGTGGCGATGAATTAGACTGGAGAGGTTAGCAAAAGTCATAAGTGAGAAGTTTTGGATTTATTCCGTAAACACCCCCAAATTCTTAAACAATCAGAGTTAAGGACAAGGGTAATACTTGATTTGAGAAAGATTTTTCTGACTATGGTATGGAGACAGGCCTGGGCTAGGGAAAGACTGGAGGCAAGAGAACAACCATCTAAATAAATGAGAGTCAGAGGATTAAGGGACTGATTTAATAATATCTGAATTATGATTAACAATAGGCTTGTTCTTGTAGGGTGCACCAATTTTTCACATAGGATGGGGCTTTTTAAGAATAGGGAGAGATGGGGGCATTCCAATTTAGATGTCAAAGGATGGCAGAAGACAAGCAGAGGCAGGAAGGAAGAATGCTTCCTCACAGTGTATCCTGGTCAAACCCCAGAGCACTATTCTGAATGGCCTTGCTGCTGTAGCAATGCCTCATCTGCACAGCACCACCTTCCCAGCCCATACAGGCCGAGCAGGCTGATGAGTAGGCAGCCCTTTGGATGGGCTGCTCCATGACACAGCTCAACTGGAGGGCGATGTCTTGATGACTCCATACAAAATTCTGGGTCAAGTATTTAAGAAACAGGCAGCAGAGTCGCTTGTGAGCTGAGTTGTTCTTTTACTGGTGAGCACAGCATAGTCATTTAGTCTATGAGTACTGTCAGGACACAACATGCTTCTGTTTGTGACATAGGTCATTAATGTTGGGGCATTTCAGGTGTACAGCCTAGAGCAGGACTTCAATAACTGATTCACTGATGATTCATCATATGAGTGTATCAAGGTTGGGTCTGTCTTATTGTTTTCTATGGCACCAAGGACAATGCTTTGAACAATTGGCTCTTAACAAACTTATGTTGAGGGAATAAACATGACTTGAATGGATCGAGATTCCTTGTCACTCAGTGTTCCCATTTATAAACTGAGGAAAATGTCTATTTGATACTTATAGGAATGAAATAAGAATGTTAAGTTGGAGTAAATACATTTGAAAGGCATTTCAGTACTCTGCTTTCAAGAAGAATTTCTTTGTGGTACATTACATTGAAAAGTAAAGAAATATTAACTAGAAGAGAACATAAAAGGTTACATCGCATGGAGGATTAGTATTGGACTGTGAGTCTGTACAACCAGAGATTGTTTTGAGTTTGCTTCTAATTCTCTTGGTGATCTTGATAAATTGATTTACATTTCTTGGCCTCAGCTTCAGTATTATCTCCAAAATTAACAGCCTATGATTATAATTATGGCTCTCTATTTACATCAGTATTTCTACTGAAGAACAATGTTTAAATTGGCCCAACAGGCATGTTTCCAATTTCATCCTATCACATCTCTGTAACTTGGAGTCTTTCCTCTAGAAGGTAGTGCAACAGGCAAGATGATCTTAATTCATGCTTTTGCTCTAACATTCTATAAGCCACATCATGGATATGAATCCATGCTCCTTTCCTGCCTGTACTAAACCATGGATTCTAAAGGTTGGACTCATGCTTTGTAGATCACTGCTTCCAAGCTGTCCTTGAAGTTTCTGAAATAGGTCACCAAGGGATTAGAATCAATGATCTATAGAGGTCCATTCATTCAGCAAGATTAATCAAGCTCCTTCAACTCATCAGAAACTGTGTCAGAAAAACAAAAGATTAAGACACAAAGTTCTGTTTTCAGTCCAACAAGTTCCTTAAGAAGGTCAAGTTAATAAAAATGTGATCATTTTATCATTCTCTTTATATTTTTATATTTTATTTTATATTAGCACATTTCTATTCTTAAAGGATTTCCTTGTCTCCTAGAGTATACATGCAGTCTTATAGATTAGGGGGAGTGATTATTATTATTACTTAAATTTAAATCATTTCTATGTCTGGATTCTAGAACCTTTAAAGTATATTCTGATACCTGGTTGGGCAAGTACTCCCTTACTGGTCTTTCTTGGCAAAATTTTATTGGCTATTCTTATACATTATTCTACATAAACTTTAGAACAGTTTTGGATTCTTTATTGAATATTATTTGGATTCCAGTTGGAAATGCATTTAAATTATAACAACTTTGGGAAAAGGGACATTTTTATGATGTTATTTTCCTACTCAAGGTCATAATACATCTGACCATGTGTTCAGACCTTGTTTTATGTCAAGTCAATAAAAAATATATTTGAAAAATAATATTTTCAGTGAAGAGGGCAAATAAAGTGTTTAAAAAACAAGAAGTGCTCTTATACGTTGATGGGAGGAATAAACTACCAACTGATGATAGGAACAAAAGAAAAGTGAACAAAGGACATGAATAGGTAATTTACAGAAGAGTAAATCCAAATACCTGACAAACATATGGAAAGATGCTCAAATTCATCCATAAAGATTTTCAAATTGAAGATAAGATGAGGTATCATTTTATACTAGGGTTTCTCAACCCCAGCACTATTGGCCTTCTAGGCTGGTTAACACGTTGTTGTGGGGGCTGCCTTGAGTATTTTAGGATATTTAGCAGAATTTCCTGGCCACTATAAGCTAGTAGCACCTACCCCCCCAACAATGATAGACTGTTATGACAGTCAAAAATATATCCAGACTCTGCCAGATGTTGTGGGGATGGGGGTGGGGCAAAATCATTACAGGTTGAAAACCACTGATTTTCACCTATCAGACTAGCAAAAACTTTAAAGCCTGATTACACCTATTGTTGGTGAGTATGCAGTGCAAAAAGAATACCCTTATAAGTGGCTAGTAGAAATGTAAGTTGCTATAGCTTTTATGGAAAGTTGACTGAACAATGCCTATTAAAATAAAAACGTATTAACTCTGATCAAGTTAACCCACTCCTATGAATAAATCCCATAAGATGAAAACAATACATAGACATATACAGTACAAGGATGTTAGTTGCAGCATTGGTGGTAGTGACCAAAGAACTAAAAAACAGAGTGAATGATCATAAATGAGAATGGTTGAATAAATATTAGAACACCCACATAATGGAACATTAGAAAGAATTAGAGCTTAACCTTATGGACTGTTTTCCATGAATTATTCCTGAGTGAGAAAAAGCAAGATTTAAAAGAATGCATAATATAATTTGACTATTTGCAAAACACACATTCCTTCATGCTGGCACACACACACACACAAATGTGTGTGTGTGTATAGATAGATGAAATCTTCCTTGACTTACGATAGTTATATTCTAATAAACTCATTCTAACTTGAAAATATCCTAAGTTGAAAACACATTTAATATATCTAACCTACTAAACAGTACGGGTTAGACTAGTCTACCTTAAACGTGCCCAGTACATTTATTTTAGCCTATTGGGCAAAATCATCCAACACAGGCCTATTTTTAAATAAAAGTGTTGACTATCTCATGCAATTTATTAAACACTGTACTGAAAATGAACAACAGAGTGGTTGTATGGGTACAGAATGGTTCTAAGTGTTGGTTTTCATCCTCACAATCATGGCTGACTTGGAGGTGTGGCTGCAGCAGCTGTCCAGCATCACAAGACAGCATCGTATCACACACGGATAGTCCCAGAAAAGCTCAAAATACCAAGATTTCTACTGAATGCTTATTGCTTTCACACATTGTAAAGTCAAAAAGTTGCTAATTTGAATCATTGTTGACAACATTTGTATAAAGAAAAACGTCTCTCAGTGTTCTATTTACCCCTACAGAATAGGCAAAAATATTTGCACATCATACGTCGGACAAGGCTCTACTTTCCCAAATCATTGGTTCTGAAAATTCCCCCTATATATAGAGCATTCTAACAATTCAACAAGAAAAAGATAAATGATACAACTACAAAGTGGGCAAAAGACTTGAAGAGACATTTCTCCAAAGATGATATACAAATGGCTAACATACATGAAGAGATACTCAACATCATTAGTCATTAGGGAAATGCAAATCAAAACCACAAATAACAGCATTCCACACCCTTAGGATAGATATTTTTAAAAAGGAAATAGAAAATAACAAGTGCTGGCAAAGATGTGGAGAAACTGGAATCCTCATAACATTGCTGGGGGAATGTTAAATGGATTAGGTTCTAGAGAAAAGTTTGGCAGTTCCTCAAACATTTGAACATTGAATTATAAAGTGATCTGGCAATTCCACTCCTATATACCCCAAAGAATTAAAACCAGGTATGCAAAAACTTACACACAAATGTTCATAGCAGCACTATTCACATAGCCAAAAACAGGGGAAAAAAATCCAAAAGTCCATTAATTGATCAATGGACAATCAAAATGTGTTATATACATAAAGTGGGATTTTTTTCAGCTGTAAAAAGAATGGAGTACTGATACATGCCACAATGTTGGTGAACCTTGAAAAACTTGAAAGAAGGCAGAAGCAAAAAGGCACATATTGTACAATTCCCTTGGTACAAAACATTCAGCATAGGTATCTACAGAGGCAGAAAGCATATTAGTGTTTGCTGGGGGGTGGTGGGAGGGGAGAATAGACAGTGATTTCCTAACAGGTCCAAGTTTCCTTTGAGGTGATGAAATTTCTTAGAACTAGAGAGAAGTGATGGTTGCACAACACTGTGAATGTACTAATGTCACAGAATTGTACACTTAAATACAGTTAATGAGAAATCTCGCACTGCGTGAATATTACTTTAATTTAAAAAATATATTCTATTTACCTCTGTATTAGTTTCCTATGGCTGCATAACAAACTACCCCAAACTTAGCTGCTTAAAAAATTATAACAACTTAACTCACGGTTCTGTAAATCAGAAATCCAGGTGGGCTTGGGCGCTTTCTCTTCTTAGAACTTAACAGGCAGAAATTAAGATGTTGGCTGTGATGTGCTCTAATCTGGAGGCTCTTTGGAAGAAGCCACTTCCAAGTTTGTTTAGGTTTGGAGCAGAAAGCAGTTCCCTGTGATTATAGGACTGAAATCCCCAGTTCCTTGCTGGCTGTCAGCCAAGAGTCAGCCTCAACTGCCACAGGGTGCCCACATCTTTGGCACACAGCCTCCTGGAGCAATAGTGTGACATAGCTTTCTCCTTTTTCAAACATCTTTGCCTTGTTTGCTACCAGCAGGAGATAATTCTCTGCTTTTAAAGGGCTCCTGTGATTACATTGGGCCCACCTGGATAATCTCACGTTTGCCACACAGTGTAACAAACAGTTGTATTATCTCATTAAATTCAGGGATTCCACTCCACACTCAAAAGGGAGGGGATTACACAAGGCAAGGCTCACTGGGGGTCATTCTCAGAACTATTCCATGACCTCTTAGAGAAAATAATGTTTTAAAAAGTTTTTTTCCTAATTCAAGAACAATTATTGTTAATGCCCAACATTGCAAAAAGTTGAGGTGCCTAAGTGATTTATACCAAGGAAAATATTTCAGAACCAATGATTCACAGATTAACATAATTTAGGTCTCCAAGATTCAGGGAAGGGATGGAAAGCTGTTCTTAATAAGTGCACTTCTCTTTCTGAGGCCTCTTTTGTTTTTCTTTCTCCTCTCTCTCTCTCTCTCTCTCTCTCTCTCTCTCTCTCTCTCTCTCTCTCTCTCAATCGCTCGCTTTTTTTTTTTTTTTTTGCTTTTTGGGCCACACCCGCGGCATATGGAATTTCCCAGGCTAGGGATCAAATCAGAGCTGCAGCTGCCTGTCTACACCACAGCCACAGCCACACCAGATCTTTTAATCCACTGAGCAGAGCCAGGGATCAAACCCGCATCCTCATAGATACTAGTTGGGTTTGTTACCACTGAGCTACAACAGAAACTCCTCCTTTTCTACTAAAGCAATGAATGCAAATCCAAAGGCAAAGAAATTGCCAAAAGGACCACTGGTGTTTTAGGGGACTAGATATTTGTATTATGCAGATTAGAAGTTCTTACTTTGAGGCCTCAGGACTTCCTGTTATTGAGGGTCCTTAAAGACTCTTTTTATTTTTGTGGGTTATACCTACTGATAGTGCCATATTAGAAATTCATTTGGAAAGTTTCTTAACACAAAAATTTACAAACACATATTCTCTTATCCTTTAGAGGGATGTCATCACACATCAGGTAGTCTCCAGAGGGCAAAAGAAAGTAAAGTCCTAGTATTATTATGAAAGTAGTTTGACCTCGTGGAATTCTGAAAAGATCCTACAAATCCCTAGGGCTTCCTGAACCACACTTTGAGGACCACTGATAGATGCAAATACCAACAACTGCATTCCTTCAGTGATTAATCAACTCACACATTTCAGTGCATTCACTGCACAGTCTTAGAAACAAATCTCCATTCCCTTTACTAGTATGTCCTTCCATGTGGTAGAGAGAGTCATTTTTTGTGGCTGATAGCAAAAAGTATCCTCTTTGCAAAAAGGGTCATTTTCTGACTCAGAAGGGAATTTGAGATGATTCGTGATATACATAAAGCAAAACAGTTCAAAATGTTTTCCGTGAGCTTCTGGCAGTACCTGTACTCTACAAATACTGCACAGGAGAAATTGCTTTCGGTGCAGCTTGGTCTGCAGTGAAAGGACTGGGATACCGTCAAGCTGAGTCAGGCAGAAAAAGAGAGAAGTGAAAGCAAACCCTGGGTATTTTCAAGCTTTGCCCTTGAAAACTATGCCAAGACTTTTTTTTTTAATAAAGAGGTGATACTTTGCTGTTGCTTTAATGACTCAGGATTTCCCCCTTACCTTTTAAACACAGGATATATCTACAATTATGTTTACTTTCCTTGTACCCCGCTTACAAAAAGTAATGAAATAAAGCTAATACCCTTAATTAGAACTCCATCATGGTCCTTCTGTTAAGTGACTAGCTCATTCATTCTTTTCACAGTATTTTATCGTTTTCCAGCTCGGTCTTTTGGTAAACGCCTTGAACTGCTTAGGTTCCAGGCTTCCCATGTGTTTTTACTGCAGATGAATACAATCTACAGACTGAAAGCCGCTGGAAGAAAAATAGAGCATTCTTCCGCCTCAAGGTTAAATCTTTGCCCGGCGCTGGCCGCATGAGAAGGAGAATGTGAGCGGACGGCCAGAGAGGGACTGCGTTTAAAAATGAGAGAGAAGACTGGAACAGCGTTCTCCTCTCCGTGGGGATGAAGCCCACATGGAGCACTCCGGAAAGGTGAGCTGCTGCACTGAGCATGACCGAGCCGACCTCCAGCGTGGGCGGGCCGATGGCCGCCTGACCATCGCGCGCCGAAACCGCAAGCCGTCGCGTTAGGAGCTGAGTCCTCCAAGTCCTCGGCGCCCGAACCAGAGGACGTCAGCCGCCAGGCGTGTTGCAGCCACCGCCACCACCCCGGGCTCCCAGCTTGTGACCAATAGGAGAGAAGCCAATGCCCCACGTCCGCTGTGATTGGCTCCCAGCGGGGAGGCGGTGGCGGAAGGTGGGTCTTCGGGCGTGTCAGGTTTTCCGTGGCGCTGCGGGCGGCGACACGTGAGGCTCCTGCTGCCAGGAAAAGCTGGGAGGTTCTGCGGTCGGAGGCGGCCATCCCAGAAGTGCCTGGCCCTGCCGGGAGGAGGCAACACTTAGGATCGCAGGTGCCCGCACTGGGGCAGTGCTTCAACCTGACTCCAGTTGGTGGAAGACGAAAAGGAGCAGGAAGGGGCCGGGTACCCGTCCCTCGCGCCCCGGATGGATGTGCCCGGCCCGGTGTCCCGGCGGGCGGCGGCGGCGGCCGCAACCATGCTCCTGCGCACGGCTCGGGTCCCGCGCGAATGCTGGTTCTTGCCCACCGCGCTGATCTGCGCCTACGGCTTCTTCGCCAGCCTCAGGCCGTCTGAGCCCTTCCTGACCCCCTACCTGCTGGGGCCCGACAAAAACCTGACGGAGAGGGAGGTAGGCGCGGCGGGAGGACGCTGGCTCCGCCGGCGGAGGGGACTGGCGGGCCGAGGCGGGTGCGGTTGAAAGACAGGACTGAGAAAGGCGCTTGAGCCCCAGGAGCCATTCTGGGCAGAGATTCCTGAATGTTCCTCTTTGACAAAAGGCTTCTTGCTGGGCGCTGCCATAATTCATGCTGTTTTTCTGTCCTCCGTTGAATTTATAGGACATGTCTCAGGTGAAGTGTTCGGAACGCAGTTCGGAAACCCTAGTGCCCGTGTGCTTCAGGCGATGTGCGGATGATGCTGTAACTGTGTAACTCTGCTCAGACTGAACCAGTAGTGGGAGGGGGGAGGGGAGGAGAAGAATATTTGGAGAAAAAAGGGAAAACAGCAGGTTGTACTTCGAACATAGTGAAGGTTTAAATAAATATTTGCTGTCTGAAAGTAAGGAAACAGATGCAAGGCAACTCCTGTTTTCTGAAAGGATCTTCCCTCTACCTACTGTACCCTCTTCCTTCCCCTACCTTACTTTGTTTACCCTTGACAGATAGATGTACTCAGATAAGGACTGTATAGGACAAGAACCCATCCCTTATCTCGTCTTGATTTTTAATTGCGTGAGACTATGTCCTAGAATATGCCCTGCCTCTCACCTCTACCAACCTCCTGGGATAAAAGCAGATATTTTAGGTGTTGTCACATAGTTGGAATTTAATTAGAATTCTTCTGGCATTGTGAATTGTTGCTTCACGGATGTTAGTCTTGCTCCTTTCTGTTCTGCTGTGTTCAGAGTAATTGAGAGTACATAGTCCATGATCAAGAACTTCTTGCTGAGTGATTTTCCCTTGGAGGATATTTAAGTACTCCAGAAGTGCATGGTGTGCTTTAATGTATTTAACTCTTTAAAGTGTATGGTCAATCTCAACACTTGTTTTTTGAAGAAGATATTAACTGAAGAAGGAGTTAAATTTAAGGTGCTACCACAAGGCCCAAATAAAGCAGATTCAGCATCCTTTCCCTTGAACACTACAAAGCATGAAAACTGAGGCCCGGTATTCCTTTCTGGAACAATACAAAGAGTGAAAGCTGAGTGGGGAATTGTTAGCCGTTTTTTCCTCTGTCAACTCTTCCTCCCACCCTGCCTCCCTGCTCCAGTGCCTATGAAATATTTCTCCCATTTAAACCTTACTCCTTCCCCTGTGAGTAGTAGTCACTTCTGAGTAGCAACTCGGTATCCCTGTATAACAGGTTAGTGCAGGATATAATTACTCATAGTCCAGTTTGTTGTTGCCTTGCTCCTCCATTTTTTTTTTTAAGTTTTATTGAGGAATGATTGATTTACAATGTTGTGATAATTTCTTCTGTATAACAGTGATTTCAGTTGTACATATACACACATTCTTTTTCAGAGTCTTTTCCCATATAGATTATCACAGAATATTGGGTAGAATTCCTTGTGCAGGTCCCCATTGGCCAGTCAATCCATACACCACTTCTATTTTTAAGAGAACTTAACAGGGAATTGAAAATTGGCATTGAACCCTGGGTTGAGGATTTCACTTAAGTTTCTCATATCATCTCACCACTAGCAAGTAGCTTTTACCCAACATTAGATCTTCTATTTCGCAGTCATATGGACCACTCATTACCTGTTTGAATTATAGTATTTTTTAAAAACAATAGGAAAGTGGAAGGAGCCAACTCTTGTGAATAGAATGGTTCTACAGGAAAAAAATGACAGTAAATACAAAAGAGAATGATTCTGGAGACCCTTAACAACTGAATCTGAGTATAGCCACTGAAGCAGAAATGATTCTGCTTGTGAGCTGCTAACAATTAGTTTCATGTGAACTGCCATGTGATCTGCACAGCTTGTGCACATGGGGGAAAAACATGCTCCCAGTGTTGATATTTGAAAGCAGATCTACTTTGTTCAAGTGCCCTGGGTGGAATTGGTATGTGATGTGCAGTCACTTGCCCTGTCTTATCAGAAAGCTTCCTGGGGTGAGTGAAATATGTTCAGGGGTATAGGAATGAGGCAGGGGTACCCTAGCCCAGGAAATAGTTGCTGAATGTATAACAGAAACATAGCACACTTCTGTTACTGCAAGTTAGATAAGGAAGATGGCAGGTCTGAAGAGAAATCTGGTGGTCTGGAAAGGGCTGTCATTTGTCTCTGAGGACCTCAGAATCATAGCCAGCTCTGCTGGTCATATGCAACAGGTCATGTGTTGTGCACAGTATGGCTGTGTCCACCCTCTCTTGAACCCTGGATTTTTTGAATCTCCAATAATTGAAATAAATAGGATAACTTGTTCTCCTTCCTGAGTGCTTGTTTTCATCAGTGGGGAATTATATATTTATTTAATATTACATGATTTTTAGGCAAGGCGAATGTCAAATCTTAGTGATATTTGTGTTGAATTTTGTATTTTCCCCCAGGAGACTTTAGATTGGCCAAGTGTGATCATCTTAAACAGAGCTATTGTTAACCAAGTCCAAAGACAAAAGGGGCGGAGAGATCAGAATTTCCTCTTCCACTCCCAAAGGATTTTTTTTTTCTTAGATTTCAGGAGAACCATTAACTTGTATCACTTTATAATTTATTTTTATTTTTTTTGTCTTTTTAGGGCCCTACCCACAGCATATGGAGTTTCCCAGGCTAGGGGTGGAATTGGAGCTATAGCAGCTCTCCTACACCACAGCCACAGCAACGTGGGATCCAAGCCACATCTGTGACCTACACCACAGCTCATGGCAAAACCGGATCCTTAACCACTGAGAGAGGCCAGGGATCGAACCTGAGTCCTCATGGATGCTAGTCAGATTCTTTTCCACTGAGCCACAATGGGAACTCCATCACTTTATAAATTTTAAACAGGTTAAACTTTGACTGTGTTTCAATAGGTGAAAGCCACACCTTTAATAGAGCTCTTTATCACCAAAAGCTTTTTTCCCTTCATCTTTTTCAGCATGTGATTTGACATTCACTAGCTTTTGTTGATATATTTAAAACATTAAAACTATTTTCCTGATATTCAGAGCCTTAGAGAATTTGGCTTTTCCTTCCTTAATACCCTTATCTCCTACTGCATCCTTCTTTCCCTTGCTAAGCGTGTCCAGGCTCCATCCACATTCATCCCATCCAGCATATCCAGTCTCATCCACTGACCAGACTCAAAGATGAGCTCTCTTCTTGGAATAACCTTCCCATACATAGCTTTTGATACCTTTCTCTTAGCCTCCAACTTTCTCATCCTTCCAAGTCCATCTCAAATAGGCAATCCCATATGGCCTGTCTACCTCATCAATAATTTGTGTGTATGTTCTACACCAGGTTCAGAACTCCCAGAAGACTGAGGCTTCATTTTATTCTTTTTTTGTTTTGTTTTTGTGATCTCCATGCAGTTACAAAACAGTGTTGTGCAAATAAGTGCTTATTAACTAGCTGTTTAATTGAAACTTGATTCTAAAAGTCTAAATCTGAAGTAGAGCTTAAAACTGAACATCTGTTTCCCTTGACTTTTTGTATCTCAGAAGAAAGCACAAACAAGCTCTGATCCAAAGAGCCGTGAATGGCACCTTACAATAAAATCAATTCCCTTTGCTCACATGGCAGCAAATACCTGCTATAAGAAGGTATTGTCCAGATATGGACAGTAAGAATCTATAATCTGTACCTTTTTTTGTTTAGGAAGTTTCCCTTCAAGATTCAAAGTATCCATCAAAGAAGCATTTCCTGGTGTGACAGCTTCTCCTTGGAGACATTGAGAGAGAAGGGCTTTTCTTTTGGGGACACTTGAGAACCCAGTGGCTAAGCTCTGGAGATTATCTGGTCTTCTCTCTTCATGTAACCCCCATAAAACACCCCCATGCAGATTGAAAAGGCTGCTATTGGCATGAGAAGTAAATTGGAACATGGTAGATGATCAGTAACAGTTTTCCAAGAGAAGAAATGAAGCATTTTAGTGCTGTGGATTCAGAATTTCCAGGTGCAAGTCCTCCCTCTGCCAGTGACTAGCTGGGATGACTGTGGAGAGTTCATTTAAGGCCAGGTTTCCTCGGTTGTAAGAAAGATGATAAATACTTATCTTTTTTTTTTCTTTTTTTTTTTTTTAATGCAATAAAGACCTGTGCTTTATTACTCTGGTAAATTAGAAAATTTACCAGACATACATTGTTCTAATATAGAACATACAATTCTGACTGAATTTAGTTTTGCTTTTAATATAAATTTCTAAATGCCAGAAAGGAGCCAAAGCACAAGAGAGCATGTCAGAATAAGATTGAGGAGGAGATAAAATGTAAGGAAATAAATATCGAAGGGGGAACTTTCTTGAAGGGGGAATTCATTTGGAGTTTTGGGGAAACACTGAGTTAGGGGTAAGTGCAATTGGAGGGGGAAATTCATTTGGAGGAGGAAACATGGGGTGAGGGGGAGTTGCATCAGGAGGAAGAAACATATTTGGAGGCGGGAATACACTTATTTGTTCTTCTTCCAGAGATTCCATGCTCTCTGCTTGTTCTTTGGGCTTAAAGGATAGGGCTTCTTTCCCATCCTTCATTTCACAAGTCTCTCTCCCCGCAGATGGGGTGATTTCCTCCTCCTCTTCCCTCAAATCAGTGTCCTCCTCCTCCTCAGGTAGAGAGACTTGCTCCTCTTCTTTCAAGTCCATGGCCTCGCTATGCTCAGGGAAGAGGTTTCCTCCTCCTCTTCCTTTGGGTCAGCGACATCCCTCTGCTCTGGTAGGCACTCCATGCTGCAGTCCCTGGTGTTGGTGGGTGAAGAGCACTCAAAAGTACTTATCTTTTAGCGTTGTTTGGATTAAATGAGGTAACGTAGGTGAGGTGATTAGCCCAGCAGTAGAGATGTGCTATTATAATGCTGATAATACTGTGGGGAGGGACATTCCTCTTAGGTTGATCTCTCTCCTAGGAGTAAATTCAGACTTCTCTTAAATTAAATGTATTCTAATTTATTATCATTAATAATAATAAAGAGTTAAAGAGAACCTATCTGGTTTTCTACCCACCCCCCCAACTTGCCTTTGTTATTGTTTTTCTTTTCTTTTCTTTTTTTTTTATCTTTTTGCCATTTCTTGGGCTGCTCCTGCAGCATATGGAGGTTCCCAGGCTAGGGGTCGAATCGGAACTGTAGCTGCTGGCCTACACCAGAGCCACAGCAACTCGGGATCCGAGCCTCGGTTGCAACCTACACCACAGCTCACGGCAACACCACATCCTTAACCCACTGAGCAAGGCCAGGGATCAAACCTGCAACCTCATGGTTCCTAATTGGATTCGCTAACCATTGAACCACGACGGGAACTCCCATTTTTATTTTCTTTTTGATGTTTCTTTTCCTCGTTTTCATGATCTAAATTGTGGTTTTGTATTAGGAGTAGAACTAGACTTATGAACACTTCAAATTGATAATTGAAAGGATGAAATTTATATAATGAAAACTTGGCAGTTGATCGTCTGGGGACAGCTGTTATTGAAAGTCAAAGCACAGATAGTATTATTGGAGTGAAAATGCAGTGGGAGTCCCGGGGTAGAAAAACGGAGATGGGACAAGAAAGGAAGGTACTTTTAAGACGCTAACAGCTTTGTGGTATTGTGTTGAGGAAAATCGGAAGAAGAAAGTTGCAGAGTCAAGCAGAGGAGGCAGTTTCACACCTAAGAAACTTGTAGGAGAATATCTTTAAAACTACAGGCAAAAAAGGAGTGGGAGATTGGTAATGGAACACACATGTGAGAAGTCTACAGCGACTGCTCACTCTTCACAGCTTTCATCTCAAGGTTGCCCTTATCCCCTTTGGTTTTCTACTGAGAGTCATCTGACCCTGTGTTATGTCAGCCAAGTGCGCTTTATTCCTTGTTTGCTGAAAT
Organism: Phacochoerus africanus; assembly: GCF_016906955.1. Taxonomy (NCBI): domain Eukaryota; kingdom Metazoa; phylum Chordata; class Mammalia; order Artiodactyla; family Suidae; genus Phacochoerus; species Phacochoerus africanus. The sequence continues at coordinate 81,758,450 of NC_062549.1, forward strand.
TTCCGCATTCGTGAATAAGAATCATTTCAACAGTTCTCAATTATTCTTTAACGCACACATTCAGACACAAGAATGGTTCCTAAATGGAGGTTTGCTAAATGATTTGCAAACAGATTGGACCAAAACTCATTGAAGGTGGGGCTGTTAGTTTGATCAATCACTTTTGATACTCAGCCAGTCAGAGATCAAGTCTGGAACATAGTTCAGGTTATGTTTTATGGTTCTCTGTAATGTTCTCTGTATTGTATAATCATTGTTTACTTGATTGTTCCTCTAAAAACTTAAAACAATTAGTCCATTTTACATTGGAGTGAACTGAGGTATGCATGAGAGTTAAAAAGAAAGTCAAGCCAAGGATTAGATTGCTCCATCACAAGGCAGTTAGCTTGTTAGCAAGACTATCTTTTAGAAAGCACTTAAAAACTGGGGTCACTGATTCATACTTTGAAATGATCGCTTAAAAAACTGACTTTAACTCCAGGAGCTTGCTAGGCTCTGGTAGAACAGGGAAAACTTTCCTGTCATGATTGTTATTGGAAGAACGGTGACAGCAGTTCAATTAATTTAAATTGTATTGGCCCAGGTGATCAGTGTTAATTAATTTAATTCATATTGGTCCAAGTGGTCTGTGTTTCAGCTTCAGTCCTTTAAGTCATTAGACGTATGAAAAAATAAAGTGGAGTATGCAATTTCCATGTATTCTTTCACTTAATTCTAGCAACAGACAACCACATGACAGGCTTTACTTCTCTTTTACTGATAATGGAGATTAAGGCCAAAAGGAACTGAAAAAAAACTTGCTTAAAATCATATAGTAAATGATGGGAATTTGTGGTTTAGAAATGATTTCTACTGCCTTCCAATGAAAAACTAATGGAATCAACAAAACCCTCCACTGTCTTCTTATTACAGGCAAGAAAAAGAAGGACATCAAAGTCATCTATTATACGTCCACAGATAGTTACTTTGTTAAGACTGTAAGACAGGAAGTTTCTGTCCTGGCTCAGTGGGTTAAGAACTGGACTAGTATCCATGAAGGTGTGTGTTAGATCCCTGGCCTCACTCAGTGGGTTAAGGATCTGGCACTGCTGTGGGCTGTAGTGTAGGTTGCAGACTCAGCTCGATGTGGCATTGCTGTGGCTGTGGTGTAGCTTGGGAACTTGCTATTATTTGACCCCTAGCTTGGGAACTTCATATGCCACAAGTGCAGCGCTAAAAAGCAAAGAAAAAAAAAGACTGGAGGATAGGTTTACTTTCTTTATCTATTTCTGTTACCCTCAAAGTAATGAAACTTAAAATCAAAGAAATCTAATCAAACAGTAGGATCAAGGCTCCCCATTGTGTAGCTAGAAGAATTAACGATGGTTCCAAAACTCTTGTTTCCAAAACACTTGTTTCCAAAACATTTATTGAGCCAAATATCTTCCAAACAGTATGCTGTTGTACAAATGAAAAAGTCAAGTCCACCCTTTAAAAGAATCTTTATAGGCAGTGGTTCTCAACTCTGGCTCATATTAAAATCTCCTGGGAGGTTTTTGAAAAATGCCTGTGACTGGGCATCCCATTTTTTTTTTTTTTTTTAAACTCCTTGGAGATATATAGCCATGGTTAAGAAGCAGTGCATCTTGATCAAGGAGGTAATTGAAGAGTCATTTAGGAGACTGACACATAAGGCAGCATCAAGAGAGCTTTGACGTTTGGGATACAAATACTTTCAGCTGCAGCAAAGCCTTCCAGGATGAGGAAAGCATGAACTAGGCCTTGATGAATAGGGAAGATTTTAATTAGGAAAAAGATGATATGGTGGAAAGAGGGAAGCATTGTCAGGATTATCGGAATTGTCAGGATTTCTTTGGTTGCCAAGAGTGAGATCTTTGAGGTGTGGCAGATGGTTTCATAAGAATAAATTGTTGGGAATATTCCAGGTCCTTTGATATCACTAATGGGTTTTTATCCTTTCTCTACCAGGTCTTCAATGAAATATACCCAGTATGGACTTACTCTTACCTGGTGCTGCTATTTCCTGTGTTCCTTGCCACAGACTACCTCCGTTACAAACCTGTTGTTCTGCTGCAGGGACTCAGCCTTATTGTGACATGGTTCATGCTGCTCTATGCCCAGGGACTGCTGGCCATTCAATTCTTGGAATTCTTCTATGGTATTGCCACCGCCACCGAAATTGCCTATTACTCCTATATCTATAGTGTGGTGGACCTGAGCATGTACCAGAAAGTCACCAGTTACTGTCGAAGTGCCACCTTGGTGGGCTTCACAGTAGGCTCTGTCCTAGGACAAATCCTCGTCTCAGTGGCAGACTGGTCCCTGTTCAGCCTGAATGTCATCTCTCTTACCTGTGTTTCTGTGGCTTTCGCTGTGGCCTGGTTTCTGCCTATGCCACAGAAGAGCCTTTTCTTTCACCATGTTCCTGCCTCCCAGGGAATGAATGGCATCAAGGTACAAAATGGTGGCATTTCTACTAACACCTCAGCTTCTAACCACCTTCCCCAGTGGGAGGACGTTGAATCAAAAATCCCTCTAAATACGGAAGAGCCTCCCATGGAGGAACAGGTAAGTGCAGCCTTCTATGTCTTGTGGTTGCTACTCTGGGGGCTAGACCAATGTTGAAAACATGGACAGAAAACCCCGTGGATTCATATGGATCCTGGTTTTATTTTGACTTGGTTCATTGGTTCATTCATTTGTTCAAGATAACTCAGATTTATCTTAGGGATGACAAATGTATTTTCCCCTGGAGTGGACCTCTGAGATCAGACTGGCACATTATATTGTTTGTATCAGAGATGTCTTAAAAGCCATGGCAATGTCTGTCTCTTCTTCTTCATCTTTCTTTCCCCAGAACTTGGTATATAAAAAAACTCTCAGAAAAATTGTTTCTAAATGAATAGATGAAATGATTCCAATAAATGATGAATATCCATTTCCAGCTTCTGAATTGAAGTCCAAAGTATTTTAGGGTAGGAAGTTATCTTCCTTATCTGTGGTGGAAATTATATCTGATTCAGGCATACCTCAAAGATATTGTAGGCTCAGTTCCAGACCACCAAAATAAAGCAAATATTGTAATAAAGTGAGCTACACAATTTTTTAGGTTTCACAGTGCATATAAAAGTTACGTTTGCACGACACTGTTGGTAGTCTATTATGTGTGCAATAGCATTATGTCTAAAAATATATGCATACTTTAATTTAAAAATACTTTATTGCTAAAAATGCTAACCATCATCTGAGCTTCCAGAAAATCATAATCTTTTTGTTGCTGAGGGGTTTGCCTCAGTGTTGATGACTACTGACTGATCAGGGTGGTGGTTGCAGAGGGCTGGAATGGCTGTGATAATTTCTTAAATTAGACAGCAGTGAAGTTTGTCACATCGATGGACTCTTCCTTCACAAACAGTTGCTTTGTAGCATCAATGCTGTTTGATAGCATTTTACCCACAGTAGAACTTCTTTCAAAATTTGAGTCAATCCTCTTAATTCCTGCCACTGCTTTATCAAATAAGTTTATGTAATATGCTAAATCCTTTGTTGTCATTTCAATAGTCTTCACAGCATCTTTACCAGGAATAGATTCCATCTCAAGGAACCACTTTCCTCGCTCATCCTTTAGCAGAAACTCCTATACATTTAAGTTTTATTATGAGATTTTTAACAATTCAGTCATATCTTGAGGCTCCCCCTCTAATTCTAGTTCTTTTGTTATTTCCACCATATCTTTAGTTACTTCCTCCACTGGAGTCTTGGACCCCTCAAAGACATCCATGAAACCAAATTTTTATAACACAATAGTCTATTCTGGCACATTCCTTTTTTTGTTTGTTTGTTTGGTTGGTGTTTTTTTAGGACATGTGGAGGTTCCTAGGCTAGGGGTTGAATCAGAGCTACAGCTGCTGGTCTACACCACAGCCATAGCCATGTGGGATCTGAGCCATGTCTTCGACCTACACCACAGCTCACAGCAACGCCGGATCCTTAACCCATTGAGCGAGGCCAGGGATTGAACCCACAACCTCCTGGTTACTAGTCGGATTCGTTTCTGCTGCGCCACAACAGGAACTCTCCGACACATTGCATTTATTTTTTATAATGTGATCACTGCCCACTAAATTGATTTTATTACATGCTAATGAGTCAAAGTCTGAAGTTTAAAAACATTCTGTTCTAGACCAACCTGATATTTGCTCTTTATAGAGATGTAAAATGTCAGTTCTTGACATGCTAGAGAATTACAGAGTCAGAAGTGATTCTAGTGGTTCCCTGGTGGCCTAGTGGTTAAGGATTCAGTGTTGTTACCGCTGTGGCTCAGGTTAGATCCTTGGCCTGGGAACTTCTGCATGCCAAGGGCATGTCTATTTAAAAAAAATGTGATTCTAACCACAGGTCATAGGACAATCAGAGCATCTTAAAGTCATAGGGAACTTTAGATCATATCATCCTTTCATTTTCAGGGATAAGGATTGGGATCCAGCATTAATGAGTTGTGCAGAACTACACATAACTCTAGAATCCTGACTTCTGTGGGCTGATGGGTGTGAAGGTACTGTCTTTTTTTTCTGCTTCCCAGGCATACCATGAACAACTTTTCCTTTCCGGTCCAGTCCTCCATGCATGTAGGGACACATAGTACCAGAGAAGTAATTTGATTGCAGTCATCAACCCTTAGATCTTCATGGTTTAGGCATTAAACCCTAATTATCCCTCCCCTTCATTTTTCTAGTGTACGTAGAAGAAAATCCAAAATTCTCATCATGGCCTATAAGATCTCATACAACCTGGCCTTTTGCGAACCTCTCTGACTTTATCTGTTAATTGGGATGAAACACATCAAGCTTATTCCCACTTCAGCACTTCAGTCAGGAGGGCTTCTCATCGACTGCCCTTCATTTTGATTTTCATGGCTGGTTCCTATATACCACTCAGGTCTCAACTCAGACAGCTTTTCAGAAAGCCAGTCAATACTCTTAGCAATCATTGCTTCACACTACATTCACCTGCTAACCCATTATTTTCTTTATAATATTATTCCTGCTGTAAGCTCTCTTGTTTGTGTGTGTTCATCATCTGACTCCTTATTCCCATGAAAGTTTCATAAGGGCAGGGACTTTTCTGCTATAACACCAGCATCTAGAACATTGCCAAACACATAATATGGGCACTCAGAAATTATTTGTTGATTGCATTAATGGGCATAATAAATAGAATATAAGAGAAACCAACATTTATTGAAAACTTGCTGCATATTGGATAATATTTATCTAGTTCTTCCAATAACCTGTTAAAGTAAGCGTTAATTTACATTCTACAGTAAACAGCCTATGATTTAGAATTTTTGTCTTATCAGCATATAGGCAGGTATACTGCTTCATCATCATCGTCATCTCAGCTCCTGTTTATTTTGACCAGGGTACCAGATACTGTGCTAAGAACCTGAGATTCATTAGCTCATTCTTGCTAAAACTCTACGATACAGGTATCACTGTCCCCATTTTGCAGATAAAGAAACTGAAGCTTACATTAAGTAATTTGCCCAAAGTCACACAGAAAGTGGCACAGTCAAAATTTCCACCGCAGATCTAGTTGAGTCCAAAAACTAGTACCGTAGAGACTCCAATTTCTTGTTGGAAAGAAATAACTTCTCAAGCATTTTAGGGAGATGGCCTTTATTTATTTAATTTCAAAAGTCACTCTTGGAGTTCCTGTTGTGGCACAGCGGAAACAAACCTGACTAATATTTGTGAGGACACGCATTCAATCCCTGGCCTCAATCAGTGGGTCAAGGATCCAGCATTGCCTTGGGCTGTAGTGTAGGTCATAGACAAGCTCTAGTCTCTTGTCGCTGTGGCTGTGGCATAGCTGGCAGCTGTAGCTCTGATTCAACCCCTAGCCTGGGAACTTCCATATGCAGTGAGTGCAGTACTAAAAAGCAACAACAACAACAAAAAAAGTCACTCTTACTATATATAGCTAATAAACATATCATCTTAAGAGGAAAAAGAAAATCTCTACACTGACTTTATTAAAAATATTCATGCTTAATTTTTAATTAAGTAAGAAAATTATTTGAAAAGAAGTCAAAATCTAAATGGTTGGTGAAAAATTACTGCTATTAATACTTTAGTGCTCCTTTCTAAACATTGCTATTTGCTTGTATACATTTTATAGTAAGTGAAATTAGAATCTACATGTAGTTTTATAACTTGTTTTTCTCAATGTTATGTAATACTCATCTTTATGTTCCTTCATGTCAGAATAGCCTTCAGAATTGAAAGAGTGGAGAGCTTCATGGTACAAAGGGCTGCTGGGAAATTTGTATTGGGCAGTATTCTGCCTTCTGCACCAGGCTGGCCCTGAGAGAGACTTATGTGAAGGACAAAGTCTCCCTTTTGACCCTCCTCTTTTTTTTCTCAGTTGTGGTCACAATCTTTCCCTCTGGATATTTGCACTTGGACCCCTGCCAATGGATATGTCTGAGTTGGGATGGCTGGGAGGAGAGTGTGTAGCCATGTTTGGTTGTACCCCCTCCCCTTTGCTGTTTAATGTCTTCGAAGTTCAGACAGTTGTCATCTCCCCTGAAAAAGAGTAGCCAAAGGCAGATCTCCATGCCAACTCCTAACAGGTCTCCAGTGCCCTGCTTCCAAGCTTGTGAACTAGAGCTTTGTGAGATACCTGGCCAAGGCCAGAATGACTATTCTTGGAACAAGATAAGAGTACAGCAGGCCGGAGCAAAAAAGTGTCCCAGAGCCTTTTATGATGGAGAAGAACCTGATCATCACTAATTTTTAAATACACATCAAAAGCACCTTCCTTTGTGCTTTTGTTCTTATTTCCTTTGTCTTGAGTGTTGTTCTTCATTTCTTCTCTATTCAGATCTTATCTATCTCCTAACGTCTGTCTCAAATACCAGTTTTTCTGTGATACATATTTGGTTCCTTTTCTTTGAAACCAGATGTAGTTTATCTGTCACCATTGGTTAAGGCTCATTCTGTATCTTTTGGGTAATAGGCTATCAGTAGGTGAGGAAATAATGATAGTCTTCCTATCATCATGAAAAAAAGTTAATTTTTTATAGCAAGAATTAGTATCAGGATTGTGTCCTTTGGCAGCACGTAATAGAAGAAGCAAACTTATCCTTGAAAATTTCCATTCTGGCTGTTGGTTTGATTATAGACAAATCTCCCTCTGCCTATAACTGAGGTGAGAAAAGAGTAGTATCTAAGTTTGGTACTGTAAACACCTAACTATACCTATTTAAAGGTTTCATTTAAAGGAGAAGGGGCTACACAGAAATTAACTGAAAATGGGTTAGAGCTTTGACTATAAGATCTGAAATCATAAAACACCTAGAAGAAAATATAGGTCATAAGCTCCTTGACATCTGTCTTGGCAGTGATTTTTGTTTTTAATCTGACACCAAAAGCATCAAAAGCAAGGATAATTAAGTAGGACTACATCAAACTACAAAGCTTCTACACAGCAAAGGAAACAATCAACAAAGTGAAGAGGCAGCCTACTGAATGGGAGAAGATACTGGCAGATCATATGTCTGATAAGGGGTTAATATCCAAAATACATAAGGAACTCAGTACAACTCAACAGCAAAAAAAGAATTCAATTTTAAAATTGCAGGAAGTGTTCCATTGTGGCACAGCAGAAACAAATCCAGCTAGTATCCATGAGGATGGAGGTTTGATCCCTGGCCTCACTCAGTGGATTGGGGATCCAGGGTTGCCATGAGCTGTGGTGTAGTTTGCAGACTTGGCTCAGATCCTGTGTTGTGGCTGTGATGTAAGCCAGCAGCTACAGGTCTGATTCAGTCCTTAGCCTGGGAACTTCCATATGCTGCAGGTGTGGCCCTAAAAGAGCAATAAATAAATAAATAAATAAAATAGGTCAGAAGATCTGAGTAGACATTTTTTTCCTAAGACATTTGGAGGGCCAACAGGCACATGTAAAGATGTTCATCATCACTAATCATCAGGGGGATGCAAATGAGAACCACAGGGAGACATTACCTCGCACCCGTTTCGTTATCGAAAACATAAGAAATAACAAGTGTTGGTGAAGATGTAGAGGTTCTTCAAAAAATTGAAAGTAGAACTACCATATGATCCAGCAATTCTACTTCTGGGTATATATCCAAAGAAAATGAAAACACCAACTCAGACAGGTACCCATATGTTCACCGCAACATTATTTACAATAGTCAAGATAGGGAAACCACCCAAGTTTCCATCGATGGATGAGTGGATAAAGAAAATGTGACGTACACACACACACACACACACACTGGAATGGTATTCAGCCATAAAAAAACAAATGAAGTCTTGCTATTTGCAACAATGTGGATGGACCTAGGAAGTAAGTCAGACAGTGGAGTTTCCTTGTGGCTCAGCAGATTAAGGATTGGCATTGTCATTGCTGTGGCTTGGGTTCGATCCCTGCCCTGGAAACTTGTGCATGTCACAGCCATGGCCAAAAAAAAAAAAAAAGCGAGACAAAGAAAAATATCATACAATCTCATTTATATTTGGAATCTAAAAACAAAACAAATACACGCAAAAAACCCAAGCTCATAGATACAGAGAATAGGTTGGCATTGCCAAAGGCAGTGGGGTAGGTGAAATGGGCTAATGAGGGGTCAAAAGGTCAAAACTTCCATTTGTAAATAAGTCATGGGGATGTAATGTACAGCATGGTGACTATAGTTAGCAATACTGAATTGCATATTTGAAAGTCGCTAAGAGAGTAGATCTTAAAAGGTTTCATAAGCAATTATAACTGTGGTGACAGATGTTGACTAGATTTATTGTGATCATTTGACAATGTGTACAAATATTGAATTATTATGTTATATACCTGAAATTAACCTAATGATACAGGTCAGTTATACCTCAATTTTCAAAAAGCAAAAAAAAGCAAGAGGGCATAATCATTTTATATCTGGAGAGTCTCATGTGCAAGACATGGCCTCTAGCCAAGGAGCCTCCAACCAGTAAGCAGGTTGAGTCATGCTGCTGCCATCGCTGTTACTCACCTGTAACATGGCTCCTGTCACTCATCCCAGCTCTTCTATGCTACTTCGTGGTTAGCTTCCTTTTGGTCCCTTTGGATTCCCTCATTTTGCCTTCCCATGTTAGCCACAAAAGTAAAATTTCCTGTGTTCTGAGCAAGCCTCCAGAATTGAGTCAACCTTTAATAGATTGACCTTTGATAGGATTGGGGTCAGAGATGTTTCACAGAGAGTCTGAAATCTCATACTGACTTCTTGGTACTGTCCAGGGATGATGGTACATAGCTCAGTAATGTCTTAATTCACTTATCACAAGCATAGTAGCTGTATTACTTCATTATAATAGCAATAGTTCTTATGAATATTGGGTAATATACAAAGTTCAAGAAAGTGGCTTTGGATCTGGCATGGCTGTGGCATAGGTCAGCAGCTGTAGCTCTGATTCAGTCCCCAGCCTGGGAACTTCCATATGCCACGGTTCAGTCCTAAAAAATCAAAGCAAAAAAAAAAAAAGCATAGGGAAGAAAATTAAAATCACTGGTTACCACACAAGGCAGAGAACTGCTGCCAATATTCTGGTTTATTTCTTTCTAAGATTTGTCTTAATCTGTATCTTTCAGTGACTCTGATAGGTTCTCATCAGTGAACTCTACCTGAACAGTGATTTCCTTGGGCCAGTAATTATTGCTTATTTTAATGTTGCTTGCCACTGTGGGAAGATGTGCATGTCATCTCCCTTTGGCTGAAGTACAAATCTCTAACCATTTTTGTACCTTCATTTTCTATAGAATATAGCGCTTGCTAGATGTACTAATGTTTGTAGAGCATTCAAAGTAAAAATTATATGAGGATGAAAATGTGTTTTTCCCCAGAGGGGATAAATGTAATTTCTAAAAAAGCTCTCTAAAAACATGTGTGTATGTGTGTGTATGAAATAAGCAACTAGTTTTCACAAGAAAAAAGAAAAAAGTCTATAGGACATTGAGTCTATACAATTACTTTCTGTACAATTGCCTTCTCCATTTTTCTGTGTAGGGATCCAAGCCAGACCGACTCCTTGTGCTGAGGGTCCTGTGGAATGATTTCCTGATATGCTACTCCTCTCGCCCTCTGCTCTGCTGGTCTGTGTGGTGGGCCCTCTCTACCTGCGGCTATTTTCAAGTCGTGAACTATGCACAGGGCCTGTGGGAGCAGGTGATGCCTTCTCGCCATGCTTCTATCTACAACGGTGGTGTGGAGGCCGTTTCAACCTTACTAGGTAAGCGGCGCAGGGCAAGGTCAGGAGGAGGAGGGTCCTCTGGTGGTTAACCATAATCAGATTTCCTCTCCTCCCCAAAAATGTAGTAATCCCAAAGGAATGATTTATTTAATTGAATTTCTGATTTTATAATTCAGGATGAAAATATAGAAATACTCAAGTGTTGGAGGACTATGACTAACAAACTTGACTTCTTTATAATCTTTGGGGAACCTAGTGTAATGATCCTCTAAATTGTCTTCTTATCCAAGTTTCCATTATCTCTGATTTCTGGGTGCTTTTACACCTTGTTGTGAAACTGAGTAGCAATGTACAGTACTTCATAACAACAGTAGCTAATAGATGTGTTAATATGCGCAAAGTGCTGTTCTAAAGACTTTGTGTACATTAATCAGTCCTCATGGAATTCCTAAGATAGGTGCAATTATTATCCCCCTTTTACAGTTAAGGAAGCTGTGGAAGTACAGGTTAATAATTTGCCCAAGGTCATATAAATGGTACTTAGTAAATCCAAGGATTGAACTCAGAGCCTGTGTCTTTGTTCTATTTTGCTGTCTCTTTCTAACTTGTAGACCTACCTCATAAGGTTTTGGAAGATTTGTAATGATTTCTACGAACACTTATAACTCTTGCACTTGGAAAGCACTCGATACATTTTAGCTGTCATTATCATCATCGTCATTATTTTACCATGTTCTAAAATGCCCCTTAGCTGGGAGGAGAGATGAACCATCCTGCCACATTGCCTAGCTACAAGCGATGATTCTTTTGGATGCTTGCCTCTGCATCCACCTCAGTAGTTTTTCCTTAGCGGCATCCCTGGTTGTATGTCCTTCGTTTCCATCTCATTACCGGCTGTCCTAATTAAACTCTCATCATCTCTCCATGGCTCCATACTATTTATTCCATCAAGTCCAAAATTCTCTGCCTGACTTTCAAGGTCCTCCGTAATCTTGAGCTATCGTGTTTATAAATTAAAAGATCTTTAAATATAATAATCCAAGGTGAATTTTTACTTTATCGAAATAGTATTTGTTTAGCAAAATAACTGATTTTCTCTTTTTGTTTTGTAGGTGCTGTTGCTGTATTTGCAGTTGGTTACATAAAAATATCCTGGTCTACTTGGGGAGAATTGACACTGTCTGTGTTTTCTCTCTTGATTGCTGCCGCAGTGTACATCATGGACACTGTGGGTAACATTTGGGTGTGCTACGCATCCTACGTTGTCTTCAGAATCATCTATATGTTACTCATCACTATAGCAACGTATGTATTTTTTTTTCTTTTATTTTTTCTTTTGTCTTTTTGCTATTTCTTGGGCTGCTCCCATGGCATATGGAGGTTTCCAGGCTAGGGGTCCAATCGGAGGTGTAGCCCCTGGCCTACGCCAGAGCCATAGCAACTCGGGATCCGAGCTGCGTCTGCAACCTACACCACAGCTCACGGCAACGCCGGATCGTTAACCCACTGAGCAAGGGCAGGGACTGAACCCGCAACCTTATGGTTCCTAGTCGGATTGTTAACCACTGCACCACGACGGGAACTCCCGTTTTTGTTTTTTGTTGTTTTTTTTTTTTTTTAGCAACGTATGTATTTTGATTCAAAGAAGCGTTGTTAGGAAGAGCTAGGACGGGATTAACTTTCTGGTTTCTTTACAAATTAAAATTTCTGGTTAAAAGAGGCAAACGGGAGAAAACATTATATTATGTATGCATTATCAGTTTTTCTGTCGAGGAAGCATTTAGGCAAGGTTTATTTTCTTGTTCCCATGCTTCTGCTGTTTTCAGATGTTTGCATGAGATCTACATCATTTAGCAACAAAATACTCTTCACTTGCTTAAAAAGGGAATTGACAGTAGAAAGATAGGTCTGCTCTTCACTTTTTAAGTAAAAATTGTAACTATTCTGGAAATAACTTTTTTTCTATTCGTTCTTTTTATTTATTTTTTAAGTTTTCAGATTGCTGCAAGCCTCAGCATGGAGCGCTACGCCCTAGTGTTTGGTGTAAATACCTTCATTGCTCTGGCCCTACAGACTCTACTCACTGTAATTGTGGTGGATGCCAGTGGCCTGGGCTTGGAAATTACCACTCAGGTAAGGTCTCTGTTTTGGTACTGAAGATGTTACGGGTTGATCAGGGTAATAGAAGTGGAACATGCTTAATGGAAACAAATTCAAACAGTATAGACACATATACAATGAAAGGTGAAAGTGTCCCCTCCTTCCTTCAGTTACTTCCTCCCCCTAGTTCTTTTGTACCAGGAGGGTGTTCAGACCACCATATTTTTGATGAGGCCCTAGGACATTTCTGAGTGTTAAATATCCAGCCTGGTATCGCTCAGTAGTATTGGTTTCTTCAAGGCCAAGTTCTTCTGCTTCCTCATCCATTATTATTTTCCCTCCCTTTTTCATTCCATGCCTGGAATGCTGAATCCCATATTTGAGATGGTCTGCTTCATTTCAAAGCTCTCTAAGTCTCCTCCCTTCTTTTCTTAAAATACCCCTCACCCAAATACCAAAGTAATGACTTGCTGTTGATGAATGGCCTTATGATTCTTAACACATGACCTATTGAGAAAACACCTGTACGAACTCCCAAAGACAACGTGAATACTTTTATTCACTCAGGAGTTGTATAGTTAAACAAAAATGGGCAGTTGAATCAAAAAGTGAGTGCCCACCCCACCCCCTTTCAGCCTAAATGATTCCATCTCCATTATTCCTTCCTTACTTAACACTGTAGTTTTCTTAGAATACAAAGACCTAACATGTTAGCAGTAATTAACTTTTTTTTTACTAAGGAGATCTAAAAGAGAAATAGTAACAATAGGTAAGGTTCATGGAGTGTTTTCTGTGTGCCAGGTACTTTATATAGGATTTTGTGGGTTTGTTATTAGGATTAGACATCAAGAAAATGCATCTGAGAGATACTGTGTTGTTGAAGGTCACAGTCAGTTAACAGTGCAGTAGAGCAGAGCTAGGATCACACCAGCATCTTTCTCTAAAGCCCAGGCATCTCCCTCTGCCATCATGCTGCCTCAAAAAAGGATGGAGGAGGGGGTGGACAAAGAAGAGAAGTGGGAGCTTATTACTTCCTTTTAGTAAGAATGATATATTGTTTCCCAATTGCCTGCCTACAATAAAAGCCTCACAAAGACCTCTCAAGGGTTAGCTGCTTACACTGGGACAGAGGGTAGGAGAGAACTAAATGCTTGTCATCTTGCTATGGAAAGGATAGGTTTAAACATGGAATAATAGAATTTTGTGGGCTCTGCTGAAATTCATAACTGCCATAATTAATTAACAGATTTCCTGGAAGGATGGATTGGGGGTTTGGGATTAGCAGACACAAACTATCAAATGGATAAGCAACAAGGTCCTACTTAGCACAGGAAACTATATTCAATATCTTGTGATAAACCATAAGAATATGAAAAAGAATGTATATAAGTATATCTAAATCACTTTGTTGTACAGTAGAAATGAACACAACATTGGAAATAAGCTATACTTTAATAAAATAAATTTAAAAAAAAACAGGTTTCTTGTAGGAAAATGTATCCAAATTTTAAAGAATCTGGTTCAAAGGGTTACAGCAACATGCTTATTGTATCCATGAACCAGCTTAACAGTATTCTGCTAAGAGGATGATGATGGTTCATTAAACTATATAATCACATTAAAAAATTGGTTTAGAGAAGATTCTTACAAAAAGTTATCTTATAATGGAATATAGTTGGCATTCTACTGCCCTCTTCTGGGAAAGAGAATTCTTGATCTTCTTTTACTCATAGCCACCTACCTATCAGCTTGAGGGTAGAGACTATGATTCAGTTATAGCAATGACAGCAACAAAAATAAACACAACAGTATTGGAGTTCCTGCTGTGGCTCAGCAGAAACAAACCCGACTAGTATCCATGAGGATGAGGGTTTGATCTCTGGCCCCATTCAGTGGGTTAATAAGGATCCGGCATTGGGCTGTGGTGTATGTCACAGATGTGGCTCCATCTGGCATTGCTGTGGCTGTGCTGTAGGCTGGCAACTGTAGCTCCAATTTGACCCCTGGCCTGGGAACTTCCATATTCTTCAGGTGCAGCCCTAAAAACAAAAAACAACCAACCAACCAAACAGAAACCAATAGTATTAACAGCATTAGCACTGTGCTAATAAACATTAACATGCATAATCTCATCCCTTCCCAACAACTCTGTAATTAGAAAATATTATATGAGCTACAAAATGGTTTATAAATGAAGTTGAGGCTCAGGGACTGAGTCTCTCAATCCAGGTCACACAACCAGTAAGGGGTGTAGTCAGGATTTGAACCCAGGCAGTGAGGCTTCAGTAACATCATGCTGTGCTGTCTCTGAATCCTCGGTGCCTGGCACATTGTGTTTTTTAAAGTTTTATTGAGAAAATAAACATACTTTTAACCATAGAGTCTGGTCACATAGATGTAATAAAAGGGCTTAACTTCTAATTGTTAATCCTATAAATTTCTTCTTCCCTTTTTAGTTCTTCATCTATGCTGGTTATTTTGCACTCATCGCTGTGGTTTTCCTGGCTAATGGTGCAGTCAGTATTATGAAGAAATATAGAAAGCAGGAAGATCCAGAATCACGTTCTCAAGCGACCACTTCATAATGCACTGCTGATGAGTTTCCTTTCACAAGAACTCTGCACAGCAACTGTGCCTGGATGTATTTAATTTTTTAAAGTGTAGACATATATTTATGAGTGTGCATTTCATGGCTTCAAAGGAGCCAAGTGACTATACCTTGTCTTCCTAGAGTAACAGAATACTGTCAGAGGTGAAGTTTACTTCATGAATTATTTATGAGAGCCAATTTAAGGATGACTTTTTTTCTGATTCAGAAGAGAACTTGCTTTTGAAAACCAAGTAATAGGAGCCACCAAGCAGTACATGGCGATGTATTCTTGCTAGCAAGTGAGTTTGGTGTTTCGTAGGTCAAGTGCTTCTGTATCTGATTAGCCAGATGCTTCACCTGATGGAACCAGGGCTGCACAGGGGCTACAAGATATTATAGGTCAGAATAGAAACATGTGGTAACAGCACCTGCCTTTGTTCAATTTAATCCTTGTTTCACTGTTACTCATGGGCATTTGTGTTTCTACAGAAGAAAGTTGTTCCTGTCACTGGCAGTATTTGCTCTGGTTTGGTGTTCTATCCTATAAGGAGTACGTGTCATTCCTAATTTTAAGTTATTTTTAAAAATTCATTGTGTAAATGTTTTCAATTCCCATCTTGACAGTTATGTTCTTGTGTAGATTTTTCTTAGAAGTACATTTTTATATTATTCATATGCTTCCCAGAGAAGCTAATTTAGTTAAAACTAAGGCAAGTTGTGAGGCCTGCGAATAGTCTAAGTGAAAACTAATCAGAAAACTTAAGGTAGGTTTGCTTGTCTTTTATTCTTCAGTATGAAGGACTATTAATTCTATGATAAAAAGTTGCTAAATGGGCTAAAGTTACCAAAAAACAAAAGCCCATTTTATATTTGTATTCCTTTTTATTTCCAAAATAAAATGAAAAAATCTTAAAAAAAAACAAAACAAAAAAACTTCACCTCCATTTTATATTTGTCTTTCTTATCCAAGATGAAGATGTCATTAAGAGTTGGATTATTCCAAGATCTTTTGCACAAACTGAGCCTCTTTTTAATTATTTTAATGGGACAGGAACTAGGATAGACTGGGTTCCTGCATCTTGTACATTAAATCTGCCTTTATTTCTAAAGGTGGGTCATCCTGAATATTTGCTTAAAATAAGAGTTGTGATTCCATTTCCAAGTTACTTGAAAAAAAATGTTATTCTGCATACATTTAATCAGGAAATCAGTCTATCAAGTGGCTGCTGGTGTATGTGAGACATGAAAACTATTTTAAAGCCAACTTTGTTGCCTTGTCTTTAAAAAAATATAGGTTAACCTTTTTTTTTTTTTTTTCCCATGGCTGCACCCACAACATATGGAATTTCCCAGGCCAGGGATTGAATCCAAACAAGAGCTGCGACCTATGCCTTCACAGCAACCCAAGCCACTGCAGTTGGATTCTTAACCCCGTGTGCCACAGTGGGAACTCCTACGTTAACTTTTTTAGAATGACATAGGTAAACACTGAATGATCATGTCAAGATTCCAAAACTGACATATTCATTTGATGTAATAAGCAGGAATTTTATTTTATTTTATTTTATTTTTGCTATTTCTTGGGCCGCTCCCACGGCCTATGGAGGTTCCCAGGCTAGGGGTCGAATCGGAGCTGCAGCCACCAGCCTACACCAGAGACACAGCAATGCGGGATCCGAGCCGCGTCTGCAACCTACACCACAGCTCACGGCAACGCCGGATCGTTAACCCACTGAGCAAGGGCAGGGACCGAACCCGCAACCTCATGGTTCCTAGTCGGATTCGTTAACCACTGCGCCACGACGGGAACTCCTGTCAGATTTTTTTTTTTTTTTTTTTTTGAGGAATTTTAGATGTAGATGAATGAGGATAAGAATAAGTCCTTTTCCACTGACCTTCCTTTCTGAATAAGGGAAAGGAAAAGAACACTAGCTAAGAAGGGAAGGGGAAGTGATGTCATAAAAAAAAGACTATTTTGTTTTATTTTGCTGTATAGAAAATTTTTTACTTGGAAACAAGTAGAAAAATGGTGTTTGAGGAATTTTATTTAATTTTTTAATAAACTGTGGTACAAATTGTTCATATTACTAAATATTTCCCTGGAATGTAATTCAAAGTTTGTGGTACACAATCAGAGACCTTATATAAGACAGTAATAAGTTCATATCTTGGTGTGTTATTTGCAGAATGCTAAACCCTATTTGCAGAATGCTAAACCCAATTTGCAAGTTGTATGCAGTTTTGCAAAGAAGGAAAAATAATTTGTACTTTTTATTCAATTCTGTATAGATTATAAAATTATTTTTATTAAATAAATATTTTACAGTACATTTTCCCATTTAATCAGAATTATTTTTAATTTATATCTGCTGAAGTAGGAGCTTTAAATCTCTTAGCAGTTTCTCCTAGGACAAATTTTAGAGTATGCCTTCCTTTTACCTGACCTTTCTAAGTAAACTTTAGTCATTCTGCTAATTCTTCCATGGCTTTGTAATCTTTACCTTCAACTCTTCCCCCTTCTTTTGTTTTCCCATTTTTTTTTGTAGCATCACCTTGCACTATTTATTTTTCTTGGTCTTCATCTTGGTACCTCTTACCATTCTTTTTTTTTTTTTTTTGTCTTTTTAGGGCCACATCCATGGCATATGGAGGTTCCCAGGCTAGGGGTCAAATCAGAGCTATAGTCGCTGGCCTACACCACAGCCACAGCAACACGGGATCCGAGCTGCGTCTGCGACCTGCACCACAGCTCAGGGCAACACCAGATCCTTAACCCACTGAGTGAGGTCAGGGGTGGAACCTGAGTCCTCATGGATACTAGTTGAGTTCATTACTGCTGAGCCATGAAGGGAATTCCACGTCTTACCTTTTCAAAGCATTCTCCCACTTAGAAACTGAAAAGACCTACATTATGTCCCATGTTAACTGAATTTTTTTAAATAAACAAAATGAACTTGAATCAAGGACAGAAGGTACCATCTTGTTTTGAAAATTCATAGCCTTTTTGTTCCAGCTCCAAATACTCTGAAACCCAGGGAAGCATCTTCTTGCCATCAGCTGAGAATCACTTGTTCCTTATATCCCAGTAACCAAATCAGTCTTTTCTCATAGTATCCAAATGTGTATCTTCCCTTTAATTTCCATTCCAAAACCTGCTTCTTTAAGGCGTTTCATTGATTATCAACAAAGACTTGGAAATTTTTCATGCAAAACCTTAAAGAGAAAGGTTTTCATCCCTATAGTTATATGCCCTGCATCTTAACACCTTTCAGACTCTAAGACTTCTGAGCAGGGACCATGCCTTATTTTTATCTTTTGTTGTAAAACACAGCTTATAATGTGTTTGTGCCCTAGGAATATTGAATTATAAAAATGGTGTATAATGGACTCAACATAGCTACCTGCCAGTACAATAGCTAAATGCATTTTTTAAAAAGTACATCAATATAAAACATTAAGATTAAAATGCTTATCAATGATCTCTAGTCCACTGGACATTTTATTCAAGGCAGTGTGCTCGAATGATAGAAATTGGATGTCTATTTGTTTTACTTAAGGTGTCCTCATAATTAATACCTTATATTTAACATGTTTTTTTTTTTTTAATTTTCCCACTGTACAGCAAGGGGATCAAGTTATCCTTATATGTATACATTACAATTACATTTTTTCCCCCTACCCTTTGTTCTGTTGCAACATGAGTATCTAGACAAAGTTCTCAATGCTATTCAGCAGGATATCCTTGTAAATCTATTCTAAATTGTGTCTGATAATCCCAAGCTCCCGATCCCTCCCACTCCCTCCCCCTCCCATCAGGCAGCCACAAGTCCCTTCTCCAAGTCCATGATTTTCTTTTCTGAGGAGATGTTCCTTTGTGCTGGATACTAGATTCCAGTTATAAGTGATATCATATGGTATTTGTCTTTGTCTTTCCGGCTCATTTCACTCAGTATGAGGTTCTCTAGCTCCATCCATGTTGCTGCAAATGGCATTATGTCATTCTTTTTTATGGCTGAGTAGTATTCCATTGTGTATATATACCACATCTTCCGAATCCAATCATCTGTCGATGGACATTTGGGTTGTTTCCATGTCCTGGCTATTGTGAATAGTGCTGCAGTGAACATGCGGGTACATGTGTCTCCAGAGGGCTGCAACCCACCTCAGGTTTTCAGACTCTGGGAAGTAGTTCTCCATCCCGCCACTTCATGACAGGGGAAGCCTCATTGCTTATCCATCCTAAAGATATTAGTTTGCATCTAGTAACCCCAAACTTCCAGTCCATCCCACTCCCTCCCCATCTCCTTTGGCAACCACGAGTCTGTCCATTATATCTGAACAGTCTGTTTCTGTTTTGTAGATAGATTCATTTGTACAGTGTCTGACAACATGATGTTTAACATGTGTTTGGTAATCAGTATAGCCCACTGCAAATCTTTCTCTGAAATGTTTTCCTATTACCAAATTCTCTCTTAAAATAAGTGAATCAGGAGTTCCCATCATGGCACAGTGGAAACAAACCCGAC
The DNA here is from genome assembly GCF_016906955.1 of Phacochoerus africanus. Taxonomy (NCBI): domain Eukaryota; kingdom Metazoa; phylum Chordata; class Mammalia; order Artiodactyla; family Suidae; genus Phacochoerus; species Phacochoerus africanus. The sequence goes on from NC_062549.1 coordinate 81,777,913, forward strand.
TAGGAACCATGAGGTTGCGGGGTCCATCCCTGGCCTCTCTCAGTGGGTTAAGAGTTGCCGAGCTGTGGTGCAAGTCGCAGATGTGGTTCGGATCCCGAGTTGCTGTGTCTGTGCAGTAGGCCAGTGCTGCAGCTCTGATTAGACCCCTAGCAGGGGAACCTCCATATGCTGTGCGTGTAGCCCTAAAAAGCAAATTAAAAAAAAAAAATTTACCTGCTAGAAAATGCAAGAGGAATCACAACTAAGAAAATTTAACTTCCTGTCCCAAATGCTGAAATGCTAGCAAAAACTATCTAATACTTCAACACTGAAAACTCATAAACGTATTCATCTGTTTGACATAGTTCCATCTTTTACCCATACAACCACCACCACAACTCTTTTTTTCTAATAGCAAACTGCAGGATGCCAAAACTTCTGGAAGACTTACCTGCCATGTTCTGGAAGTGTTGACAAAAGTCAACCTTGAGCTCTAAAACAATACTTATAGATCCAGCACTTGGACAGAAATAACTACCTGTAAATTCTTGTCTGTGTCTTGTGTTTGACTAAAATTGTAGGCCACAGAATGTGTCCTTAATGAGAAGTTATCTAATTTGGCTTAAATATCTGTCTTTTATCTCCAGCTCTTGTAATTAAATCCCAGTTACAGTGTTTTTTTGTTTTGTTTTGTTTTTTGGTTTTTTTTTTTTTTTTTGCTTTTTAGAGCTGCTCCCGTGGCATGTGGAGGTTCTCAGGCCAGGGGTCTAATCAGAGCCACAGCTGCGGGCCTACGCCAGAGCCACAGCAACACCAGATCTGAGCCATGTCTGCGACCCACACCACAGCTCATGGCAACGCCGGATCCTTGACCCACTGAGCAAGGCCAGGGATCCAACCTGCAACCTCATGGTTCCTAGTCGGATTTGTTTTCACTGTGCCACGCTGGGAACTCCCCCAGTTATAGTTTTTTGATTCTCTTTTCCTTACCCTGTTTTTTTTCTTTGTATTTTTGGTCTCCTTTCCTTAGGTATAAACCATTTCATACTTAACCAAAGTCATTTCTCCATATTCACTTTAATAAAAAAAGACCTGCTATATCTAATAGAAAGGACTACAGCATTAATCCAGGGATCTAGATGGGAGCTAAAGTGGTCCCAAATGAGTAAACACCTGGCTTATAGTAGAATTTTTAAGAAAGTATTTTAAAAATTATCTCTAGAGAAAGCATTTACTTTTAAGCCCCTTCAATGAGAAGAGTTATGCACAGTATGGAATAGAAAGTCACAGAGAAGATATCTAATCTTCAATAAATAGCCTCCTAAGACGTGACCTAAAATCCTACTTCATAATGTATGATAAAACTTTACTAATTTAGTTTATTTGTGGTTGGAAAATATTCTGGTTTCATGGTTATTTTAACATTATTTCATGGTTTTAAGAGTATTATGTGTTTACGGTAGGAAATTTGGGAACTATAAAAGAGCATAAGGAGTGATTGTTACTCAATATTTGTCAAATCTAATTCCATATGCATGATTTTTCTCTCACACCTTTCAAGAAACCACAACAGAATATAAGTAGATAATAAAACATTGCAGATTACTCTTGATAAATATATAAAATACTTAGTATTGATCAAATAAATATATAAAATACTATTGGAAATTAAGTTATAATTAATAATGCATTAAATGTGTTATTTTAAAAATCACCAGAGATATAAAACCACAAAGTAACCACAAATAATAGCAGAAACAACAACAGATATAGAGTCCTAAGGATTTAGGTTTTGGAATGGTTAGATACAGAGTATAAAAGGATACCCATAAAACTTTAAATACAAAAGATGAAATCACAAAATTGAGCAAATAAAAAGAGACTAACAAAAATTAAGAGTAACTTAAAGAAACTAAAGATATATTTTAGAAATTAAAAATAGAATGCTGAAATTAGTATTCAATGGTAATGTCTCATCAATCACTGGTGGCATGTAAGTTGGCACAACCCCATTGAAATGCCCCATTCTGGCACTGTTTTTTTTTTTTTTTGTCTTTTTGTCTTTTTAAGGCCACACCTGCAGCATATGGAGGTTCCCAGGTTAGGGGATGAAAAGGAGCTGTAGCCTCCAGCCTATGCCAGAGCCACAACAATGCCAGATCCAAGCTGCCATCTGTGACCCACAGCACAGCTTACAGCAAGGCCGGATCCTTAACCCACTGAGCGAGGCCAGGGATCGAACTCACAACCTTCGGATTCGTTTCCACTGTGCCACAATGGGAACTCCACATTGTTCTTTAAAGTCAAAGATATGCATACTCTATGACCTGGCAATTTCACTCTTATATAAATGTGACTATGCAAGAATGAAAAGGAATAAACCAGGGCTACAAGGAACAATTTCAATGAATCTTATAATTTTGAGCAAAAGAAAACACAAAAGAATATATCAATACAATTCTATTTTTCAAAAGAAACTATATTGATTAAATCCATATAGTAAGTGAGTTTAAATAGTATAAAACAAAGAAATGATGGCTATAAAAGTCTAGCAAGTATTAACTGCTGAGGAATGGGAAGAGGTATGATTAAGAAAGGGCACGCAGCTTTCTGGGGTACTTGTTCTGTTTCTTGGCTTTGAAGATGATACATGTGTGCTTGCAATATAATTTTTCATCATACTATACATTTATGTTTTATGTTGTTTTCTGTATGTTCAGTAAATTCCACACTAAAAACACTTTGAAAGCTCAATAACTAGGTTAAATAGAAGATTAGTCCTAGCTGAAAGGAGAAATAATGAAGTGGAAAATAAAACTGAAGAAAGTATCTATCATGCAGTAAAGAGACAGTCCCTTAAAGATGTAAAAAGAAGTTAAGATATGTTGGGGAGGGAGTGAAATGAGAATATTTTACATCATAGCCTCAAAAGGAATGAGTGGGTAGAATGGAGGTAAGGCAATATGCTGTAATATGTAGAGAATTTTGTAGAACTGATTAAAGCAAGAATCCACAAATACAGGAATCACCATGTATCTCAAGCAAGATGGCTAAAAAAAGAAAAGAAAAAAGAAAAGTAGTACTCACCTAGACACATAGTAGTTAAATTACAACTATCTTAGGACAAAGAGAAGATTGTGAAAGCAACCAGAAGGAAAAGATGATCTACAAAAGAATACAGCTGACAGCCAGTTTCTCAAGAGCAACAGTGGAGGCCAGGAGACAATGTTATGAACTCATCAAATTACTTAGAGAAAATAACTAACAAGAATTGTGTACCCAGAACAATGATCTTTTACAAACAGGAGTAAGGTGGAGTTCCCTAGTGGCCTAGTGGTTAAGGATCTGGTGTTATCACTACTATGACTCAGATCACTGCTGTGGTACAGGTTTGATCCCTAGAACTTTTGCAGGGCAGGTGCAGCCAAAAAAAAGGAAAAAAAAAAGAATAGAAGTAAAGTAAAAATATGTACACATAAATGAAAATGGAAAAAGACTGCATCTATGATGGGTTATCTCCAGAGAAAGGAACAAGACTAACAGATCTGATATACAAGAAGCTGGGATGAAGCTAGGAGAAGCTAGGGGTAAACATTTAGATAGGTGTAAATAAAGATTAGATTTATTAATAATGATAATATATTTGTGGTTTATATTTTAAAATAAAATACTAGACATGAAAAGTAAATAAACTGGGCTTATGAGAAATTAAGTGTTCTAAAGTCCAAATGTTATTCATGAGGAATATTAAAATACAGATTAGATTAAGTTGTGTTATATTAGGCATCACAGTGAGGTTTAAAAAGTAGCAAAGAATAGAAGTAGAGAATATAATTTACTGAATAGTTGAGGGAATAAAATAAAAGCAAACACATCAGGATGATTTTTAGCAGCTCCAACCATGCAACCTGGCTTTGTGATGGTTCCCACAGTTCTACGGCCACAGGCACTCAGGCACCTGCCCTTCTGCCACAAACCACTGCCAAGTAGCTCAAGGTGAAGATCAATTTAGCTGAAGGGATATTTACAGAAGGAAGAGCTCTGGAGGAGACTGGCAAAGTTGTCAGCTAAACTAGTTCTTGAAAAACCAAATAGGGCAGTGAGAAAGGATAAATCTTCTGCCAAAACACTGCAATTGAAAAAAGCAAGCAAAAGTCAAACAGGCTGAAATGTTTATCTAAGAAACTAAAGGCAAATTACCTGCAGAAGTAGTAGAAAGTAAAAATGAGGAGAGTTGGCAGGAGAGAGAGAAGTCAGTCTGATTAATATCATGTACCAGGTCTTAGTGGCTCCTGTATCTTTATTATAAGCTAGAGAAATGTTTTTAATCACCTATTTGTAAATGAAAGTTCTTAAAAATAGCAATAAAAACACATTTTTAGAAGGAAGAAGTACTACTCAATCCAACTATATGTGTGTGTATATATATATATATTTTTTTTTTTACAAAGAAAAACTCATGTGCTGGTTATTCATTTTTCTGTACAGTCAAAGCATGTGAGGATATTTATTTGAGGGGCTTTCACTGTCTTTATAGGAAGGGCAGTTTTCACATCTTATTCCTTGAAGAATGGCAATTTGGAGTCACAGTAATTCACTTATTATGCCTGAAATAGTTCAAACTATTTAACATCTGTCTCCATGTTGTTTTATATAGATGAGAGAGAATTGCTTCTAAAGAAAATTAGTCCCTAAAATTGACTCTCCCTATCAGAACTGTTAATGTTCTGTTAAAGATTAGAAATTCTTGGGTGTGTAATATGAATGATGCTAAACTGTGGTGGGGCTTTACGCCTAACAATTTATCAATCTTTGAAGATACCAGTGCCTAATATATTTAAAGGACAACCTGCCTTCAAATTTTAGGCTGAAAAGTCACTGGAATAAACAATTAATTAACTTTGAAAAAGAATTAAAACTGCATGACTTTTTAGATTTTTGGTACTCAAAGATCTGTTTACAAATTATCGTCAATGTTTGAATGTGGTTGAATAAAATCCAATTATGAAGGAAAAATTAAAATGTAACAATTTAAACACAAAAAGCAAAACCATGGGAGTTCCTGTCATGGCTCAGTGGTTAATGAATCCGACTAGGAACCATGAGGTTTCGGGTTCGATCTCTGGCCTTGCTCAGTGGGTTAAGGATCTGGCCTTGCCGTGAGCTTTGGTGTAGGTCACAGACGTGGCTCGGATCCCGCGTTGCTGTGGCTCTGGTGTAGGCCAACAGCTATAGCTCCGATTAGACCCCTAGCCTGGGAGCCTCCATATGCCGCGGGAGTGGCTCAAGAAATGGCAAAAAGACGAAAAAAAAAAAAAAAAAAGCGAAACCATGAAATAACCCAAATGTCATTAACAGGAGAGTAAATGGAAAATTTTGGATATATTGTAATAATTAATGCTATACAGTGACAAAAATATAATTTTGTGCAAAGCATTTATAAATTTTAGAAAGTAATCATACTGTTACATGAAAAAAAAAATAGCTGGCATTTCCATACTGCATTATACCATTTAAAAAATAAACCTCAAAAGTAAGTAAATGAAACAATGTTTTGGTTAAGAATAATGCACATAAGTGGTAAAAAAAACTTTTTTGAAAAGAATGTAATATAGGCTCAAAAGTTGTGATAGAGATTACCTTTTGGGGTAAGATATGGTGTAGGCAGATCATGAATATTAGTAATGTTCTTCTGGTAGGTAAGTTTTATTACACTTTATAGTGTACATGCATATTGTAGCTATAGTCTTTTGTTGTATCAAATATGATAGTTTTTAAAGAGTCAATCATTCCCCAACTTCCTGTGAATTTTTATCAGTATTTCTATGATCCTCTGCATTACTTGCCCAGAATTCAGACCGATTATGGTCGAGACCCTGAAGGAAACATTTTCTCCTGAGTAGGAGAAATGTAACAGTAGCCTCCTTGCATTGTAAGCAATTAATTTCTCCCTAATGCCTGGTTAACCCCCAAATATAGGCCACAATTAATCAAGCAGGTCTGCAAAGTGAACAACACAAACATATGAAAATATTCTATAAATTTGTAATATCTTTTTAAAACTGGCAAATAATTTTGTGTGCAATTACCTACAATCATAGAACCTTCACATTACTTAGAAAGAGAGTAAATGAATCAAGGATATTTTCATTCTGTGGAGTAATGGAGGCAAAATATCTATTCCTCCCGTGCTGTTGATAACTATACTCCAAGAGTGTTGAAATATAGATTTCATTTTTTTCTGATGAAAAACATAATGAAGTGAAAAAATATATCTAAAAGAAAAAAGTTATGCTACCAAAAAGGGCTGTTTTATTTTTTATTTTTTTATTTTTTTGCCATTTCTTGGGCCGCTCCTGTGGCATGTGGAGGTTCCCAGGCTAGGGGTCTAATCGGAGCTGTAGCCACTGGCCTGTGCCAGAGCCACAGCAACGTGGGATCCGAGCCACGTCTGTGACCCACACCACAGCTCACGGCAACGCCGGATCGTTAACCCACTGAGCAAGGGCAGGGATCGAACCCGCAACTTCATGGTTCCTAGTCGGATTCGTTAACCACTGCGCCACGATGGGGACTCCAGAAAAAAGGGCTGTTTTATAATGAAAACAATGAAAAGATATTCTGAAAGAGGAAAATGTTGGCTCTGAGTTTGCAACTGCTTCAAGAATGCAACAGAAGAGATAACAAAAGCAAGAACTTGAATAAGGCTATAAAGAATCCACGTATGTCATACAGATGGAGGAGTCTGGTGCACTTTGGGAAAGAAACCCACCATTGCAAGGTGGACACAGTTTCAAAATTAATTTATCTACTATTAATAAACTATGCAGATATCTTATTCTCTTGTTCTTACTGTGGTGAGCATGATTCCAGGGAATGCACTTTCTTGCTGATGCCCACTTGTAGGATAGGGCATTCACTTTTTGCTCTTTTAAATATCTACATTAGTGATACCCCACCCCCTTAGTTTGACCATACAAAGCAAAAGATGAGAACTGGGAGGAAAGAGGGGAGAAGAATAACAACAGACAGGAGAGTAAGTTTGGAGCAACATCTCTTAGGTTACAGACTATGCTCCTTGTTTGTAGTCATGGAGCTCCCTGCCACAATGTGAAGCAGAGTTAAGTGAGCAATAAAAATATGGGCCCTCTGAAAACTGGCAGATTCTGTGTCCCTCATGTTCTTCTAGGGGAGGCTGAATGACCATGTATCTGTATATTATACTAGCAAAGGGTTGCATAAAAATCCAGCAGTTTAGGGAGTTCCTGCAGTGGCACAGTGGGTTAAGAATCTGACTGCAGTGGCTCGGATCGCTGGGGAGTGTGGCTTCAGTGGTCCCCAGCCATCCTGCCCATGTAGTGGGTTAAAGAATCCACCACTGCTGCAGTAGCTCTGATTCAGTCTCTGGCTCAGGAATTTCCATATGCCGCCAGTAGGGACATTAAAAAAAAAAAAAAAATCCAGCAGTTAAAAAATTTCATTTTGAGAGCTCTGGAAATAAAGGTTTCATGTTTATTACCATTTAATGTGCATCAAGTTGTAGTCAAATTGTAATGTTCATACAACACTATGTTTTACAGAGATACTAGTTGCCACTGAGTAGCTCGGATTAACATTAACCAAATTATGGCTGATTATTTCAGAAAGTATTAAAAATTCTAATGGTGATATAACCTCTTTGCTAATTCTATTTTACTACATTTAATAAAGAGGTTTGGTTCTTAGATAGAGTAGGCATCTTCTGTAAAAGGATGCATATTTTGTTGAGTCACCTTCAACAGCGTTTCTTGTTTCAAATCCTTAAATTCTTTCTCAAACTGCTTTGCTTCATATGATTATAAATGTCTTCAAAAAATGAAAATTACTAACAAATCTAGACTACAGCCAAGAATAACTGCATTAATTTATAATTTAGTGGCCAGAAATTTATTCTTGGCACTTATATTGTCACAGTACATTAGGCCTAGATAGGTAATTTTGTTTTTTTTTTTACTCAAGTTCTTCAGGATTTAAGTGGTAGAGAAAAAAGAAAATAATTATTTTTTTTTAAATGCTTTTTAGGGACTTGTCTGTGGCATATGGAGATTCCCAGGCTAGGGGTCCAATCAGAGCTACAGCTGCCAGTCTTATACCACAGTCACAGCAACATCAGATCAGAGCCGTTGTCTGAGACCTACACCACAGCTCACAGAATGCCAGATCCTTAACCCACTGAGCAAGCCCAGAATGCCAGATCCTTAACCCACTGAACCCCCATCCTCACGGGTCCTAGTTGGGTTTGTTAAACGGCTGAGCCAAAAGGGAACTCCTGAAAATAACTCTTAATTAAATGCAATTACTTTTTTTGTTCTACTTGAAACTATTTTTGTTGCTCAGAATTAAAACAAAACATAAACCACCTGTATTCTTAATTTAACTTTTGTTTACTCAAATAACAGTGAAGAGCAAACCCCATTGACAATATTTCTCGTCTTTTCACGCCATCTTTCTCTTATTGCATCAACACAGGTGTTATGTAATTCTTTGTGAAGTAATTTGTTTATACTTGTTACCTGAGTGTTGTCTGGTCTAGAGCCAGGGGATGGGGTAGAACCTGGGATAGAAATGATTTGCTTTGCTCTACATTTTTCTTGCTCCCTTAAAAGAGAAGAAAAAGAGAGTAGCAACCATCAAAACACCCTCTTTCTCATCAAAATTATTTCAGTTCACATTAGGCCAAACAGAGGTGGGGATAAGAGTAGTTTTGAATTTCAAATGCTTATCCTATAGGATTTCTACTTGTGTGCCACCTCTTTCTAACCTTGTTTATTAACAATACCACTGTAGTTTATTTTTATGCTTTAAAATGATCAAAACTGAAATTTATACTAATTTCTACTCTTTTTTCTTTTTCTTTTTGTCTTTCTGCCTTTTTAAGGCCTCACCCTCGGCATATGGAGGTTCTCAGGCTATGGGTCAAATCTGAGCTACAGATGCCAGCCTACGCCACAGCCACAGCAATGCCAGATCCGAGCCACGTCTGCTACCCATACCACAGCTTACAGCAACACTGGATCCTTAACCCACTGACCGAGGCCAGGGATCAAACCTGAAACCCATGGTTCCTAGTTGGATTCGTTTCTGCTAAGCCACAATGGGAACTCAACTAATTTCTACTCTTAAAATTAAACTTTTAAACATGATAAGGTGAGGTAATTGACAGTCTTCTTGAATCTGATTATAGAATAGGGAGATAGAAAACAGCAGTTGTTTATGTTTGGACACCGGCGTAATGGAATTAGAGATTGGTTATTTGGAAATTCAGTTGCTTTTTGACATCTCAAGTAGATAATGTTTACATCGGTGATGTGAACTAAAAATTCAGACTTTACAGCACGACAACAAAAATTTAAACATAAAAACTTTTCTCTGCCCTTTGGCCCCTCCCCCACCTTGCTGTGCACTGTGTGTCTGCATTAGGCATCAACCAAATCTCCCCCATCAGCAGAAATACCTGCTTAACCTAAAGGGCAACGGTCTCCTAGCATTAACAAGACAACACCTTAAAAGATAACGTTCCTTCTTGATCTTGTAAGGAGCCATGATAATGGTTAGATCTGGATTTTGTAAACTGTAAACAATAGGTCATTTAATGTACAGCACTCTGTCTCAAAAAATTTATATAACTGTGCCCTGATTTCTAATATGCACAAGAGTTCTCAGGGCTTTCTGAGCTGCTGTTCCCAGGCTATAATCCTCAAATTTGGCTCAAATAAAAATTTCCATTTCTTTCTTAGATTGACTGGTTTATTTTTCTGTCCACTGTGAGATGTTCTTGAACTCCAGGACTTAGAAATTGTTATTATTTTTTATTGAAAAGTGCACTGAATATTAACCATTTACTTATACGATAAACAAATACAGTAACAGTAACTCACACTAACACAAAACATATTCCTAAGAAGCCATCATTTTTCTCTGGGGCAGTTTTAAAGTCACCTCCCCCCCACCACAAAACCAGAAATGAGTTATACAAAGGCTGTCTTTTTAAACAAAGCTAATGGTTCACAAAAAACCATGAGTATATTATGTAACCAATCAATACACATCTAATAGATTTTATTCAAATCAGTTTCATAACACATATGAAGTGTTCTTGACTAAAGTATCATTTGAAGACTTTATCAATGTCTTAAAAAGTGGGCCTTCTTCATAGACAATCTGAGAAATTATCATAAAATAATAAAACTTTCCATTATTATAATTTTTTTGGCTATGCATTTGGCATGCAAAATTCCTGCACCAGGGATCAAACCTGAGCCGCGCCAGTGACCAAAGCCACTAACTTTGCTGGATCCTTAACCTGCTGAGTCACCAGAGAACTTCTCATTTATTAGAGGATAAAATCAAAGAAGAGGCAGGAATTGGAGTACCTCAGAGACTTCAGGCGAGTTTTATTGACCAACAGACTGGCCCGGAACACTGAGAGAGAATTCAGGCTCCCCACTGCTTAGGGAGCAGTTAGTTACATAGGAAAAGGGTTCTTCTTGGGCTGAGTCAGTATTCAAGGGTTAGGGGGAGGCAATCTCCTTAGGAATGTGGCTAATGGTTTTGGCTGGGGGTAGACGGAAGTAGAAAAGAAACATCCCGTGACAAATGACTGTTTAACTGGTCTCCAAGGCAGCTCATTGTTGGGGGAGAGATCAGCCTTCTAAATTGTGTAAATCTGATTAGAGTTTTGGTGGCACCTAGCAAGTCTTATCCGATTCCCCACCTAAGACCATTATTATAATTTTTCTTTGGCTTTTTTGTTGTTGTTGTTGCTATTTCTTGGGCCGCTCCCGCGGCATATGGAGGTTCCCAGGCTAGGGGTTGAATCGGAGCTGTAGCCACCAGCCTACGCCAGAGCCACAGCAACGCGGGATCCGAGCCGCGTCTGCAACCTACACCACAGCTCACGGCAATGTCAGATCATTAACCCACTGAGCAAGGGCAGGGACCGAACCCGAAACCTCATGGTTCCTAGTTGGATTCGTTAACCACTGCGCCACGACGGGAACTCCCATTATTATAATTTTTAAGAATAATCTTTTTTTAAAAATACACAGTTACAAATCTACTATCAGCTACACTATGTTTCATATATAATGCCTTTTAAACTAATTATAAATGACAAATATGGTACCTGTGAATTCATTAATGAATGTCTTCATAAAAATTAGAGTTTGATTACTATTGAGAGGAAGATTTCTCTTTTGATAGAATAGTAGTTGTGAGATGATAAAAATACAAAAATCTGAGAATCATTCCCTCATATTACCTAGCAATTAGGAAGCGTAGGTGGTCAATAAACCTATAATGGAAGGCATTTAAGACTTTTTTTTTTTAAACTTTTTTTTGTGGGGGGAGTTCACCCGCGGCATATGGAGGTTCCCAGGCTACTGGTAGAATTGGAGCTACAGCTGCCGGCCTACACCACAGCCACAGCAATGCACGATCTGAGCCACGTCTGCGACCTACACCACAGCTCAGGGCAACACCAGATCCTCTACCCACTGAACAAGGCCTGGGATGGAACCCACAGCCTCGTGGTTCCTAGTTGGATTTGTTTCCAATATACCACGACAGGAACTCCAGGAAGGCATTTAAGACTCTTTACAGCCTTTCCCTACCTGCTTTGTTTCAGGATAGCATCCTACACTATTTCAGAACACATGCAGTGCTGCTGACATTTCCCAGGAGCCTCAGCTTTTATGCCTTTGGACTTGTTAGTCCCTGTGCCTGAAATGCACTCACCCCGTTTCTGCCTTTGATATTCAATTCATTTGTTAAGATTAGCTCAAGTGCCAGTTTTCATAGGCACCCTTCTCAATGTTTCTACACTGCCACGCATACACTTAGCTACATGTTGCAATTATTTTTATGTATATATATCTCCTTTAGCTCTGTGAGGGCAGGAACCTTTTTTGTTCATTGTCTTTTAGTAGCCAGCACAACTTATAAATATTCACTGAAGTGATTGATTAAAGTGGTGATTTCTAAGTTTTTCTAAGGTTCATATCTTTTGCTAAAGATGATAAGAATTCATAGAAGAAATGTCTTTGGGGAATATGGTTTAGATCTTAAGCACTCAAAGCTAGTGACTGAAGAAAAGTCTGGCTTTATTACTTATAAATCTGTGATCTACTTTCAGGGAGGGTAGCATATATATTAGTGAAGCTCTTAATATAAGTCAGTCCACCAGTGCTGGTTTGCCGTTATAGTATGCGAATTGTCCATATGTACACAGTTAGAAAAGAATCCTGCCGCAGGTTATGAAGGGTGCTACTGTGCTGAAAGAAGGGCTATAGCACAGCTGAGACTGGCTGAAGAGGTAGGAGTTTTTGAAGTTCAATTCTCCCTTGGAAAATTTCTAATTGGGTCAGAGGTAATGCCGATTTACAAAATCATCTGAAGGCAAAGCTGGTGGGTGGATTAATGAAGAAAAACAAAGGACAACCTAGAATCAAAAGCAAGATTAGATAAGTCAAAGACTGGGGAAAATTATTTCTAAAATATATATCTGATAAAGGACTTGTGCCTAGAAGATATGAAGAAGCCTTATGATGCAGTGGTAAAACAAATAACCCAATTAAAAATGTACTTGAATAGATATATAACCAAAGAAAACAAACCAATGGTTAAGCAAGTATATGAAAACAGAGTAAAATTATTAGCATTAAGGAAATGAAAATTAATACTGAAATGAAATACTACTACATGAAGTTATAATTTAAAAAAAAAGAACATACCAAGTGTCGGTAAGGAAATGGACAAACTGGAATTCTTATACATTACTGGAGGAAAATTAACATAGTACAGCTACTTTTGAAAACAGATGAGTAGCTTCTTAAAAGTTACATACAGACCAACAACTCCACTCATAGAAATCTAACCAAGAGAAATGAGAACATGGGTCCACAGACTTATACACAAATTTTTATACAAACATTAATTATAACAGTCAAAAGTACAAACAACTTAAATGTTCATCAACCAAGGAGTGAATAAACAAAATATAGTATACCATAGGAAGAATACTATTCTGTGATAAAAAGGGACAAAATGCTCTTTGGGAGTATGTTGAGTATAAATTTAACCACAGGCACATTTTATGCCTAATTATACATTACCTTCAATAAACCAAAATGTACTTTAAGTCTTTCTATGATGTGATATTTATAGAAAAGAACATAAGTGGAACCTAAAGCCTATGGTGACTATTAAAAGCATTTTTATGACAATGGAATGAACTGATGTTCATTTCCTCATGTCTATGAGTCAGCTATTTGCTCTAGCACTCCAGAAAGCAGAAGATAGGGTCATTTTTATTGCTAGTCACCAACACTATTCGTATACCTTAAATAAACAAAGCCTTTGTAGTTTAGCTTCCTTATTATTTAGTTTTTGCTTTCCATGTTAAATATGAATGTCTAGTAGTCAAGAAAGTGCAACTTTGGCTATATTACTGCACTGAAAAGAGCTAGACCTATAGGACAGCTTAGCAAATGGCACTTATGTTCAACCATATGGGTAGACAGTTTCAATGAGTAGTTATATAATCAGGCAATAAAACACCAGTTATAAACAGAGGGTTGTCCTGTCAACAATTTAAAAAGTAGAATATGTTCATTGTTCTTTTCAAAGGCTAACCTCTGATTCATTTTGTTTCTTTCCCTTCGTAACTGATTTCTATTAAATCCTTCCCCAGTTAAGGGTTGATTCAGGATTGCTAATCACATACTCAATAAGCTAGAACCTCACAACAGGAGATCCCTTGAAACTTCTGCTTTATAGGGGCTGGGCATATACTCAAAAGCACTTGACACATGAAACAAGTGCTGGACAAATCTGCTGAACAAATGAAAATAATTACATTGTAAATAATTTTTTACTTAAGAGTATTGAAAGAATGTACTTATTGCTGGCATATAAGCTGAAAAAAGGACTGTCCTGCTGCTAAGGGTCATGAGCAAACTCAAGCCCTCCAGTCTCTAGTGTGGCACATTCATAATAGTCTATTACAGAGAGAACATATTTTTTTTTTTTTTGGTATTTCTTTGGGCCGCTCTGGCGGCATATGGAGGTTCCCAGGCTAGGGGTCAAATCGGAGCTGTAGTCTCCAGCCTACGCCAGAGCCACAGCAACTCGGGATCCGAGCCACATCTGCAACCTACACCACAGCTCACGGCAACGCCGGATCGTTAACCCACTGAGCAAGGGCAGGGACCGAACCCGCAACCTCATGGTTCCTAGTTGGATTCGTTAACCACTGCGCCACGACGGGAACTCCCCCAGAGAGAACATCTTAATTTTTTCAGCAGTAGCTATATTTTTATTATAATTATATCAAGGTATGAGATATATCTGATATGTAATATACATGTAATTGATAGATACTAGCATATGTCAAATCTGTGTATAACTATATTAAAAATACCCAATTTCATCTTAATAAAGTTTAACTTGACTATATCATTTGAAATAGCAACCCTGTTCCCACAACATAGCCCCACATCTGTGATCCTCTTTTTGTTTTGTTTTATATATCATTTCTCACCTTGTAACATACAATATGATTTACTTATTTAGTATATTTATTATTTATTGTCTTTTCTCCTTACTAGAAGGTGAATTCCATGAAGGCGGTGAAAATTTTTGACTTCCTAAATATAATATTCCTTATATTATACAATAGTTTTTTAATTTCCAAAGATCTAGATATTAATGTATCAATTTTACATATATGTATGTTAAACATTATAATTACAAAACCCTTGGGTTCTGTAAATGAATGGGCCTTAAGGATAGAATGTATAGATATAAAATTCAGAATAAGACCCACTTATATATTTTACCTCTTCTTTTTCCCTTCCTTTCAAATGATCACATTCTAATTACTGGGCTGGAAATTCAGAAATCTGAACTTATTAGAACGAAGTAGGCCAAAGGATGCTGAGACTTTGCACTTTTTTTTTTTTTTGCTATTGGGTTCTAGGTGTTTGAAGTAATTGGAATTCTGACTTCCAGGGAATATAATAGTTCATTGATATGTTCCAAGTGTCTAGAACAGTGTCAGCTACATAAGTGCTCAATAATTATTTGTTAAATGATTTAAAATATGTGATTCTATGTAGAATCTGAATGTTGTCTGTAAAGTGTATTACTTTGAATAGTTTTATAGGAGACACCTATAATTATGTCTCCTTAATTCTTGGCACTTATTTAATCTCTTTTTGGTTACTCAAGTTAAATAAATATTGACTTTTCTAAGTCAAAGCATTCCTTCAAGTGTTTATTTATTGAAAGAGAGTTGCTCAAATTTATGCTGCTCTCTTCCTCATACTGTGCACTTACTTATTTCTCTACTGTGTATAATGAGGGGCAGAAAATTAGGGGAGTTTTATCTATTTCTGGGGTCTTTTTTCACAATGGACATTTAAAACGTACAGGTAAACCTAGCATTAACCAGTGGAGAGGGAAAACACATGGCACTTTCATATATACATATTCAAATCCCATAGTCTTCGATGAGTCATAAATTCCAACCATGCTTCTATTGCCTACAACTAATATATAATCATTTATTGATGTTTCACAACTTCAGACTTCGAAAAGCATAAAGTCCATCCAAGTGAAAGGCCCTGGATAGTAGAAACCTTCTTTTCTTTTTGTACCTGCCTTTACGTAAATCATCCTATTCTTACACCTTCTGAATTCTCCTTCTTTGTACAGTTATTGATAGCTCAAGGGTGCTCACATCAAAGAGAAGGGGAAAGAGGACTTTATTTTTCCAGCTTCACTTTGGTAAATTGACAAATAAAAATTATATAGGGATTAGGATCAAGACGGTGGAGGAGTAAGACATGGTTTTCATCTTCTTCCACAAACACATTAAAAAAAATCAATATGTAAAATGATTCACATGGAACATCTAATGAATGCTGGCAGAAGCTCTTAAACCTCCAAAAATGGCAAGGAACCCTCCACATAACTGGGTAGAACAAAAGGGAAAAAAAGAGAGAGAGAGAAGACAAAAAAAGAAATCAGGAAGGGACCAGCACTTCTGAGGGGGAGTTGTGAAAAAGGAAAGGAATCCACACCCTGGAAGGCCACCTAACTGATACAGAAAACAGCTGAGAAGGAGGGGAAGCCTCAAAAACCTCAGAGAAAGGTGCAACAGACTGACTAAGGAGGGCAAAGCAGAGAGAGCACAGCACAGACCTTCATACCACTAGCTCCAGACACCACAGCCTGAGACCCTGTTGGGGGGCAGTGCTGGGCACTGAGACTCAGGCTTCAAAGGCCAGTCCCAGGGACAGGACTAAGGTTGGCTGTGTGGGGACAACCTGAGGGCTAGAGAGTGGTACACCAAAGGGTGGGGAGCAGAGCGCCACGGCTGAAGTAGTGCAGGAGGTGGCCTGGGCACATAGGAGAAACAAGGTGCCTTTGTTGGGGAGGGTGAGAGGAGAGGGGTAGAACCACTATAGGGATATCTTTCTCTGCTCATGCATGGGTTCGTGGGTAGCAGGGTGCCTCTTGCGTAGGACATGGGCAAACTGCTGCAGCCATCTCAGACTCCAGAGGTGGGCATGGCCTGACACTACTAGGGGCTCATGAACGGCTACTACGTGTGACCCCAGTCACCTTGGGATTTGCTGTAGAGGAGGGCACTGCAACTGAGTATCACCTGTTGTTGCTCTTTTTACCCTGGGAACACACACACACTGCTGTTGCTGCTGCCAAAGGCTCTGGGTGCCACATATACCTGCCTGAGGGTCGCTGCCACTTCCCAGGGTCTTGCAACCAGGAGCAGCCTGTGCCACACACCCCCCACCCCCTGGCCGTGGGTCCTTGCCATTGTCAAGGGCCCAGCAACCAGGCACTGACCTCAGGCCCATCCATTGCCTCCATCTCCCTGAAAGCATGTGCAGGCCATATACCGCACACGCCCTATCAAGCGGATAACAGGCTGCATACACTGAGGAAGGAGAGAACAAGCATACAAAGCAAAAGCAGCCTTTACGCCAAAAAGAAAAAAAAAGGTAAGCCCTCACAAACTACGCAGAGGCACTCTTGCATATAAATAGCCCTCCAAAACTACAGTATTTATTTTCCCTAAACTCACAGAATAAGAAAAATATAAGCAAAATGAAGAAGCTCAGGAGGCATTCATGGTTAAAAGAACAAGAGAATTCATTCCCATGAAGGAGCAAACAATGAAACAGACCACTACAGTCTAACAGACACTGACTTAAAAAAGGAGATAGTGAAAATTCTGAAGGAATTAAGGGTGAATATGAAGGAATTAAGAGTAGATATAAACAGTAATACTGATTACTTTAGAAAAGAACTAGAAAATATAAGGAAAAGCCAAGAAAAGTTAGAAAATTCATTTTAAGAGACACAAGCTGCATTAAAGGCATTGAAGAGCTGAATGAATAATGCAGAGGAATAAATAAGTGATGTGGAAGATAGAATAATGGAAATCACCCAATCAGGACAGCAGACAGAAAACCAAATGAAAAAGCCTTAAGGCAATAGAAGAGATCTATGGGATAATATAAAGCAGCATAATTTATGCATTATATGGATTCCAGAAGGGGAAGAAAAAGAAAAGGGGATTGAAAATACATTTGAAGAAATTATGGGTGAAAAATTTCCAAGTCTAAAGAAAACAGATACCAAGATATAGGAAACACAGAGGGCCCCGAACAAGTTGAACTCAAACAGGCCAACACCAAAACATATTATAATAAAAATGGCATAAGTTAAAGATAAAGAGAGGATTCTAAAGGCAGCAAGAGAAAAACCAAGCATTAATTATAAGGGAAGCCCCATAAGGCTATCAGCTGATTTCTCTACAGAACACTACAAGCCAGAAGAGAGTCACAAAATATATTCAAAAGGGAAAGATATATTTTCTAAAAGGGAAAAATTTCCAGCCTAGAACACTCTACCCAGCAAGAATATCATTTAAAATAGAAGGAGAAATAGAATTTCTCCAGCAAACACAAACTGAGAGAACACAGAAGTACTAAACCCATTCTAAAAGAAATACTGAAAGGGCTCCTATAAATAAAAAGAAGAAGTAAGAATATATAGGAGGAGGATATCACAATTGGAAAATAATCAATTAAATAATCCAGTATACAGATCTAAAAAGAAATTAAAAAAAACTATTTGTAAAAGTGATGATAAACACAGAAATAGCAAAAGCATAAATATGAAGATATAAAAAAAGGATGTCAAAATCATAAAATGTGGGAAAGGAAAGTAAGAAAATCTAGATTCTTTTTTTTTTAGAATGTGTTTGAGCTTATAAGACTATCAGGCTAAAACAAGCAGATATAGAAAGGGGTTAACATACTTGAAAAACAGGGAAACCACAAATCAAAACCAAACAATACACTCACAAATACTAAAAAGAAAAGCACAGAAGCATAAAATAAAGGGAAATCATCCAACCAAAAAAAAAAGTAAGAAACAAAGGAGAAACATAGAGTCAACTAGAAAACAAGATTTAAAATGGCAATAAATATATATTTATCAAAAATTACCTTAGGGGGAAAAATGTAATTGTAATGTATACATGTAAGGATAACCTGACCCCCTTGCTGTACAGTGGGAAAAAAATAATAATAAATAATTTAAAAAAAAATTACCTTAGGAGTTCCTGTCGTGGCGCAGTGGTTAACGAATCTGACTAGGAACCATGAGGTTGTGGGTTCGATCCCTGCCCTTGCTCAGTGAGTTAACGATCTGGCGTTGCTGTGAGCTGTGGTGTGGTCACAGACACAGCTCGGATCCTGCATTGCTGTGGCTCTGGTGTAGGCCAGCAGCTACAGCTCCAATTAGACCCCTAGCCTGGGAACCTCCATATGCCAAGGGAATGGCCCAAGAAATGGCAAAAAGACAAAAAAAAAAAATTACCTTAAATGTCAATGACCGAATGCTCCAAGCAAAAGACACAGAGTGGCAGTCTGGATAAAAAAGCAAGAGCCTACAGTATGCTGCCTACAAAAGTCTCTACAAGAGACTAACCTTAGGACAAAGGACACATATAAACTGAAAGTGAGGGGATAAAAAAAGATACTTCATGTGAATGGAAATGATAGGAATGCGGGAGTCACAATACTCATATCAGACAAAATAGTCTTTAAGATAAAGATCATAAAGAAAGACAAAGAAGGACACTATTTAATGATAAAAGGGTCCATTCAAGAAGAGGATGTTACACTCATCAATATATATGCCCCTAAAATAGGAGCACCCAGATACATACGAGAAATACTAACAGACAAAAGGAGAAATCTACAGGAATACTATAATAGTAGGAGATTTTAACACTCCATGCACAACAATGGACAGATACTATAGATAGAAAATCAATAAGACAACACATATCCTAAATGACACAAAAGTTAGACAATTGATATTTTTAGGACATTACACCCCCAAAAACCAGAATATATATTCTTTTCAAGTACACATGGAACATTCTCAGGATTGACCATATACTGGGCACAAAACAAACTTCAACAAATTTAAGAGTACAGAAATTACTTCAAGCGTCTTCTTTGACCACAATGGCATGAAACTAGAAATCAGTCACAGGAAGGGAAATGAGAAAAAAACTGACCTCATGGATACTAAACAACACGCTACTTAAAAACCAGTGGGTCAGAATTCCCCTCATGGCTCAGTGGGAATAAATCTGACCAGTATCCATGAGGATGCAGGTTTGATCCCTGGCCTCGTTCAGTGGGTTAAGGATCCAGTGTTGCTATGAGCTGTGGTGTAAGTTGCAGATGTGGCTCAGATCTGGCATTGCTGTGGCTGTGGTGTAGGCTGGCGTCTACAGCTCTGATTTGACCCCTAGCCTGGGAACCTCCACATGCCACGAGTGCGGCCCTAAAAAGACAAAAACAAAAAACAAAGAAACAAACAAAAACAACCAACCAATGCATCAATGAGGAAATCAAAAGGGAAACCAAAAAATATCTCAAGACAAATGATAATTAAAACAAAACCATTTAAAATCTATGGGATGCCACAAAAACAGTGCTTAGAGGGAAATTCATAATGATAGAGGCCTTCCTCAAAAAAAGAAAAGTCTCAAATCAACAACTTAACCTACCAACTAAAAGACTTAGAAAACGAACAAACAAAACCTAAAGTTAGCATAAGGAAGGATAATATAAAGATCAGAGAGGAAATCAATAAAAGAGAGACTCAAAAAACAATAGAAAAAAATCAATAAAACCAAGAGCTGGTTCTTTGAAAGGTTAAACAAAATTGACATACCTCTGGGCAGACTCAGCAAGATGAGAGAAAGAACCCAAATAAGAAAATAAGAAATGAAAAAGGAGAAATCTCAT
The DNA here is from genome assembly GCF_016906955.1 of Phacochoerus africanus. Taxonomy (NCBI): domain Eukaryota; kingdom Metazoa; phylum Chordata; class Mammalia; order Artiodactyla; family Suidae; genus Phacochoerus; species Phacochoerus africanus. The sequence goes on from NC_062549.1 coordinate 81,798,291, forward strand.
CACACACTGCAAAAAAAACCCATAAGAGAATACCATGAACAATTATATGCCAACAAATTTGACAACCTAGAAGAAATGAATGACTTTCTAGAGACATACAGCCCACCAAAACTGAGTCAAGAAGAAATAGATCATTTAAATATATATACACAATGGAATACTCAGTCATAAAAAAGAACAAAATAATGCCATTTGCAGCAACATGGATGGAACTAGAGACTCTTATACTGAGTGAAGTAAGTCAGAAAGAGAAAAACAAATATCATATGATATCACTTATATCTAGAATCTATGGCACAAATGAACCTTTCCACGAAAAAGCTTTTTTTTGGTCTTTCTGCCTTTTCTTGAGCCGCTCCCGCGACATATGGAGGTTCCCAGACTAGGGGTTGAATCTGAGATGTAACCGCCAGCCTATGCCAGAGCCACAGCAACGTGTGATCCGAGCCACGTCTGCAACCTACACCACAGCTCACGGTAACACTGGATCCTTAACCCACTGAGCAAGGGCAGGGACCAAACCCGCAACCTCATGGTTTCTAGTTGGATTTGTTAACCACTGCGCCACGACGGGAACTCCGAAAAAGCATTTTTTTTTATGTCACCAAATTTTTAACACATTTTTATAGAAATCCTGGCTGTCAGGGTGAGGTATAAGGAAACCAAACTCTGCTTTGACATATTTTCTAAGGCCAGGCCCAAATCATAAATCATTACATATGTAACCCTGGAACATTTCCTATTTTTAAGTTAATTGACATAAGATTTATATTCTTTCTCCCTGCATATTAGTCTTTAGCCCTCCAATTTTTTCCCGTGTCAGTGTACCTTCTTTTAACAGCCCATCTCTTCTATCGCCTTTCCTTTCAAATAATCAATCACATTCTAATTTCTGGACTGGAAACTGAGTTTTTTAGAATAAAGGACTGTGAGAGACTCTCCTAAACTGTTCAAGCCTAGCTTACAAACTTTGTAGTAACTTGTTGAGGTTAGCTTTGTGACCCAATTTGTGATCAATTCTTGAGAATGTTCCATGTGCACTTGAGAAGAATGTATATTCTGATTTTTTTGGATGTGATGTCCTGAAAATGTTAAGTCTAACTTTTCTATTGTTTCCTTTAGGATCTCTGTTGCTTCATCAATTTTCTGTCTAGAGGTCTGTCCACCGATGTGAGTGGGGTGTTAAAGTCTCCTACTGTGATTGTATTCCCATCAATTTCTTCTTTTAGGTCTGTTAGTATTTGTTGGCGGTATCTGGGTGCTCCTATATTAGAGGCATATATATTGACAATTGTAATATCCTCTTCTTGAATGGCTCTTTTAACCATTAAATAGTGTCCTTCTTTGTCTTTCTTTATGGCCATTTTAAATTCTATTTTGTCTGATATGAGTATTGCTACTCCTGCTTTCCTATCTTATTTCTTTCAAGCCTCTTACACTTGTTCTTGGTTGCAACTGGATTCTAAGTGGTTGAAGTAACTGGAACTCTGACTTTTATGTAAATGGGGCCTGTTTCTGATTTTTACACCTATTCATTCCACATCTAATGCACATTCAGTTACACAATGCAAGGATTCTATAATTGTTATGTTTAACATACATTTCTTTGAAATTGATACATTAAAATCTAGATCTTTTATATTAAAACTGATAATGTAGTCATATTTTTCTGGCAAATTCCATACATAATTAAAATCTGAACGAATTATACTTAGGAAATATTTTCATTTCTTCCTGTTTTATTTTTGTTGAGAATGGGACAGTTCCTAAAATCCTGTCACTTGTCACTGCAATCTAAAAATCATCTTGCTTCCTCTTTATATATAAAGACCACCTCTAGGGAGGATTTGAGAAAATTCTAGTTGACCATTTTGACAGGCTTGAGAGCCAGAGCAAACATCTATTCTTTTTGACTACCTTTGGTCAATAAAGGTTTCATTTTGATTGGGCTGGGACCTGGGGTGGAGGTGGATGGAGGGGTGGAGAGACTTCCGGTCAAAAATATAGTAACTAATTTGCAATGTGCTTATCCACTGGTGAAAGCTGAAACTACCTTTGCACGTTAATGGTAAAGAAAATAAATATACTTCTAAAATTCAACAAAGTCCATTATCTTGTAAGACACAGGTACACGTGGGAAAACTCATAACCTAGAGAATAACCTTTCCCCAATTCTTACTAACCACCACGAACCTTGCGGCTGACGCGCGGTTTTCTTGGTTGCTACCTCGGAAGCTGCAACACAAGAGGTCGTTTGCCTGCACCTGGAGCAGCGCCAGAGCGGCCGCTCTTCTCAGACTGTCGTCAGCGCCTGCGCGGTCCACCGCGCGCAAGTAGTGAGAATAGCCCGGATGCAGGACGGCGGAGACGCGTCGTTTCCATGGCAACCGGGTCCTGATAGCTGCCGTGCAGGTGTCGGGGTTTCCCTCTGCTCATTGTCGGAGCTTAGAAAGAGGAGAGGAGAGCACCTCCGGCCATCTTTGTGACCCCAGCCGCTGCGACTTACACAGGCAGGCGGGAATAAAGCGGGGGCGAAGGGAAGGTGATGCGTGGATGTTTAAGGTGGGAGAGAGGGTAAAGGTGTAAACGTCAGGGACAGCTGGGAGGAAAAGTACTCCAAGAAGCGAGTGAAGTGACTTTGTGTGGGCGTCTCATCCTTCCAAGTCTGGGGTCCACGGAGCCTGGTGCTGGCCGGGGAGCCTGGCAGTTGAGCTTCGCTTCGCGTTGTGTGGGGGAAACCCTTCTGAGGGTAGCTTTGCTTCTAATATTTGTCATATTCTTTCACCTGTCAAAGTTCTCATCCTTAGGAGAAGTCATTCCTGAAATGTTAGCTTCCGTGAGGAGGCGAAGGTACTCATTTAGTTAGAGGTACCTCAGGACCATGGATACAAATTAAAGTTACCAGTAATGTTTGTAGAATATCATTTATTGTCATACCTTGTGGCAAATTATGACTTTAAAAAAAAAAGTTACTCATGGGATCATAATCTTGGCAGGATTCAGTAGTAAGAATGGACCAGATGGTCTCATGTTTTTAATGGGTTAGTGCTTGCTTAAGTACTTATTTTATATTAAAAGGTGTTCTCTTTGATGTTCTTCCTGTTCTCTTAGATTTTAAAAGACCATGTTTAAAGTAGTATAAGACTGGAGTTAATTAGATTAAATTTTAGGTTAATGTTTTGGAGTGTTTTAAACGTTGAAAGAAAGTTAGCAAAATTGTGTGTATATATGGACTTAGTTTAGACTCACACTAAAAGATCTGCAGTCACATACTCACATGGGATTTAGCAGGCACACTGGAGGAAGGAATTAATTTCCATCTCTTACTACAGTTGCCTATTAAGAGGGTGGTTCTGAGGTAAGCCACTCATAGATTTTTTTTTTTTTACTGATGTTGCAGTGAAATTGAAATGTATGAAACTCACAAAGAATAAGTGTTAGGTGATTGAATTTGTAGAAGATGTATTTTTGTTCCAGCCTGTTGACTGTGTACCATATGGCCACTACCCTGGGAATGAAGATTAAAAGAACTGAAAGGGGTTGAATATCTTATGACGCATTTGAAAAAGGCTTAAGGGACTTGGTAACAAGAGTGTATAATTTATGTTCTTTGTTTACTTGGGAACCAGCCATACATTTTTTTGATGTTATAGGAAAGAAATGGCACTTTTTATTTGATGAAATTCATTTACTTTCCCGAGTCACTTCAACTGTGGCTGTTTTTTTTTTCTTTTTAATTATGGCATAATAATGATTTAATCATATCTAATATGTTTAATTTGTAGTTTATTTTTATTTATTTTGCTCATTCTATGTTTTAGTTTTCACATGAGTGAGATACTTTGTAAATAATAAAGCATATCTACTAAATTCTTTAGGCAAGCATTTATTTACAAGTTCAGAACTATGTTCTTACAAAACTAAGGGAACGCACTGAAGAGTTCCATAGAAGTCTTTTTTTTTTTTTTTTTTTGGTGGCCTTGGCTATTTTATTGACCTCAGAGCACCCTTTGGATGCAGTTAAAAAAATAAACATACACAACAAGAACCAGAACTATAGGAAGGCTGGTGCCACCTGACCCCAGGAGAATATCCCCAAAGTGGATTTTTACAAAACGCCAGAGGAAGAAGTGAGGCAATCTGGTGCTGAGTCCAGGATTAGCCAATTGGCAGTAGCAGTCAATGAAGGGATGGGCAAGTGTGCCTCTTTCTCTTAAGAGCGAGTACAAACTGCACTGCCGTGGGTGAGTGTCAGGATGAGTTTCCCATCAACTAGTTCCCAAACAATTATTGTCTCAACTAGTTCCCAAAACAACTGTTGTCTCTTGTCCATTCCACTTCTGCACGGGGACAAGTTTGCCTCCATCCAGTGTCACAATGGGCTTGACCTTCCTGTCATCTGCTGTTGTCTCATCAAATTCCACTCCCAGCTTGAAGCTGATCTCTGAAAAATAGCATTATTTATGTAGATGTTTTGGATTACAGTGAGTTTTAGTTTATTCTGCATCATTCATGGCACCTCTACTTTTAATTGTTAGGTAAGAAAACAATAGCTTATGTAATTTAGACTGTCTTGCAGCTTAGGCGGTGTTAAATAAACTCACTCTGAAATATTGATTTGGTTTCTTCAGGTCACTTCAAAAGATTATCGCTCTTAACCTCTGCTTTACAAATTATTGAGGCATTACTTTGAGTCCCTTAGGAAGGTCCATTTCCTATTTTTAGTTTATTTAAAAATTTTTTTTTAATTGTTTGGCTATACCCACAGCATATGGAAGTTCCCAGGGCAGGACTCAAACCTGCGCCATAGCACTGAGCGGAGCCATTGCCGTGACAATGCTGTTTACCTAACCTGCTGCTCCACAAGGGAATTCCTCCTATTTTTAGTTTAAAATAAGTATCTAGAAGGAATTATTGTCCAACTAATACATTAGAAATAGTTATAATCCAGTTGAATAATTGGGTTGAATAATTAACATTCGGTATACTTAAAACTAACTCTGTCTTGAGAGGGAAAGGGAAGTAGTATAAAGAACTATGCAAAGAGTGAAATGAGCCAGAAAGACAAAGACAAATACCATATGATATCACTTATAACTGGAATCTAATATCCAGCACAAATGAACATCTCCACAGAAAAGAAAATCATGGACTTGGAAAACAGACTTGTGGCTGCCCGATGGGAGAGGGAGGGAGTGGGAGGGATCGGGAGCTTGGGATTATCAGACACAATTTAGAATAGATTTACAAGGAGATCCTGCTGAGTAGCATTGAGAACTATGTCTAGATACTCATGTTGCAACAGAACAAAGGGTGGGGAAAAAAATGTAAATGTATACATGTAAGGATAACTTGATCCCCTTGCTGTACAGTGGGAAAATAAAATAAAATAAAAACTATGCAAAGAAAAGTGATATTTAAATGAAACAGACAGACTTTAGAATTAAAGTCTTGAATTTATTCTGGCACTGATAATTTATTTTAGATTGAGCCTCATTATGGTACTATACATTTGTTTTAAAATTCTCTTGCTTTTCATAAATTGGCAGTTATTTACTAATTTTCATCTTATAGAAAAGGTTTAAATAAACCTTAATGGTCATCTAGCTCAACATTTTTCTAAAGTTCCAGTCTCCTTTAAAACAGTCATGCCAGGAGTTCCCGTCGTGGCGCAGTGGTTAACGAATCCAACTAGGAACCATGAGGTTGCGGGTTCGGTCCCTGCCCTTGCTCAGTGGGTTAACGATCCGGCGTTGCCGTGAGCTGTGGTGTAGGTTGCAGATGCGGCTCGGATCCCGCGTTGCTGTGGCTCTGGGGTAGGCCGGTGGCTGCAGCTCCGATTGGACCCCTAGCCTGGGAACCTCCATATGCCGTGGGAGCGGCCCAAGAAATAGCAAAAAGACAAAAAAAAAAATAAATAAATAAATAAATAAAACAGTCATGCCATGATCATCTTTGGAGCTATGTATAAATATTCGATTGACAGGGAATGCAGCTCACTTCACTTCAGGACAAGTTTGAAAATGTAAATCCTGTCTTAACATTGTCTCAAAATTTGCTCCTGATTTTCTAGCTCTTGGTACTAGTCTTACTATTTGAAATGATGTAAGTCCAATCCTCCTTCATACAGTGACCATTTAAGTATTGTAAAGCTGAAGTTCCCATTGTGGTTCAGCAGATTAAGAACCTGACATAGTGTCCATGAGGGTGTGGATTTGATCCCTGTCCTCACTCAGTGGGTTAAGGATCCAGTGTTGCAGAAAGCTGTGTGTAGGTTGCAGATGTGGCTCTGACAGAGCATTGCTGTGGCTGTGGCTTAGGCCTGCAGCTGACCCGTAGCCCAGGGATTTCCATATGCTGCAGGTGCAGCCCTGAAAAGAAAACAATATTGTGAAGCAGTTGTAATGACTCACCTTTAGGAAATTTCTTTAGGCTAACATTCCAGGATTTTCAAGTGTTCCTCAGAATCTGGCTTTGTCACCTGCCTTCTTCCCTCTTCCTTCTCTTTTATCCCTGTTCCTCCTGGTTTGCCAGCCTATAAATGTGTTCCAGCTTGTCTTTTGTTCTCTAAGTTGTAGCAAACTAGATATAGAGCTTCATGTGTTATATGTACCTCAAGTCTCAGCCTTGGAGCCCATTTACATTTTTGTCCTCACCATTTTTTTTTTTTTGGTCTTTTTAGGGCCACACCTGAGGCATATGGAGGTTCCCAGGCTAGGGGTCTAATCGGAGCTACAGCTGCTGGCCTATGCCAGAGTCACAGCAATGCCAGATCCGAGCGGCGTCTGTGAGCCACACCACAGCTCACGGCAATGCCGTATCCTTAACCCACTGAGCAGGGCCAGGGATCGAACCTGCAACCTCATGGTTCCTAGCTGGATTCGTTTCTGCTGCGCCACGATGGGAACTCCATCATTTTTTTGTTTTTTAATTTAAGTATAGTTGGTTTACAATGTTTGTTAGTTTCTGGTGTAAAGCAAAATGATTCAGATGTATATGTATATCTCATATTTTTATAGGATATTGAATATAGTTCCCTGTGCTAGGTCCTTCTTATTTATCTATTTTATATACAATAGTTTGCATCTGCTAATCCGAAACTCCTAGTTTATCCCTCTCTCATCTCCTTTCCCCTTTGGTAACCATAAGTTTGTTTTCTATGTCTGTGAGTCTATTTCTGTTTTATAAGTAAGTTCATTTGTGACATATTTTAGATTCCACATATAAATGTTATCATGTGGTATTTGTCTTTCTCTTTCTGACTTAGTATGATAATCTCTAGGTCCATCCATATTACTGCAAATAGCATTATTGCATTCTTTTTTTATGGATGAGTAATATTCCATTATATGTAAGTACCACATCTTCTTTATCCATTCATCTGTGATGGACATTTAGGTGGCTTCCGTGTCTTGGCTATTGTAAACCGTGCTGCTCTGAACATTGGTATGTTTTTTTTTTTTTTAATTATCTCATTCTTTTAACTCATTTTGAACTTACTGTGCACTAAAATCTATTAAAAGGTTTTTCACACATAGTACTGAAAAGCTTTATGTCTTCTCTTAGCTAGTACTTGTGCAGCTAGTGCAAAGATGGTCTTCCACATGCTTTCATTATCATTTCATGATGAACAATAGAAGGGAAAAAATGTATGTCTTGCTTTAGTGAAGTTGGCACCAGGTTAGGTAGTCTGGTCAAACTTTTGAGGAGAATAAAGTGAAGGTAATAGTCAAAGCAAAGTTTGTGGATATTTATTGAATCAAGTATAATACCTCTCATTTTGTAACTTTAAAAATGTTCCTAGGGGTACCCTTCATGTACCCTTCATGGCGCAGCAGAAACGAATCTGACTGGGAACCAGGAGATTATGGGTTATGGATCCAGCGTTGCCGTGAGCTGTGATATAGGTCGCAAACGAGGCTTGGATCCTGTGTTGCTGTGGCTGTGGTGTAGGCCGGCAGCTGTAGCTCAGATTTGACCCAGGTTCCCAGGCTACAGCTCTGATTCCTAGCTGTAGCCTAGGAACCTCCATATGCTTCGGGTGCAGCCCCAAAAAGCAAAAAAAAAAAAGTGCTTATACCTCGTGTGTTCTTGACATCTGTACTTTCTACTTCCCGTAAAGGTTTTAGGCAACTTATTCTTGGTGTAGGATTCAGAAGCAGAATCCCAGGTGTTTGGGGCTCTAAAGATCCTATTTCTACAGTTCTATTGAAATTAGACCTAAAATTCTAAGTACCTTAGGAGAGCTTTGCTCATTTGTTTTTGTTTTAGTCAGTTGTGGAAAATATGCAGATTATTGCTGTATATTTCTCCCTTTGGCTATTTTGTGACAATTAGATCCATATAAACAATTTTCCCTCAATTCTTTTCTTCTTGAACAGATAATATGATATCAAATTAACTCCTTCTCAATCCTTCCAGACCCTTCTTCAGGAGCACATTTGTTTTCAGGCCACACTAGAAAATTCCGTGCACTTGTGTGTTTGTAGTTTCTCATGCTCTCTCTTGTCTGGAATAGCAGATGAACTTTCATACTCAATATTCAAACCCATCTTAGTGTTCCTTAATATTTTCAATTTTAAACTTAGTTGCTTTTTTGTACTTCCTTCCATAATCCTTTATAAGATACCTTTATTCCAGTAACCTACCTTTCAATTTATGTATTTTATGTACATTTGTTTTCTCTGTCAGGGCTCAATGGCATAATTCTATATTATAATCTTTATCAGAATATTGTAGGTGTTCAGCAAATGTTTGTCAAAATTGTAATATATATTACAGTTATATGCACATATAAAGTATGCTCTTGCACATAAAGACATATTATAGGTAAAGACTGAAATGCTTCTTTTGTTTGAAAAATTATGGACCAGAAAATTAGGGCTTGGAATTGACCTCAATTTGCAGATAACTTTAGTTTGTTTTCTTAAAAATGGCAGAATATATGCACCATTTACACAAAACATTTATTAACTTTCATCTGACATCCTTGGTTATTGTCACTGTCTTCCAGATAGTATTTGGCATCATAGTTTGTTTTTTTATGATAAAATGTATTTTATCTACAGTTGACAACTGTTTGACTTCTGTGGAAGTTAGCATTTGCTGTTATCGAGTCACTTGTCATGTAGTTAAAAAAAAAACTCAGATAACAAATTATGCTGTATAAATTACCAGAATGGTTTAGAAACTGAGGATGAGAATATAATAGTTTGTATTTGAACATAAGAAAATGTGAATGAATGAGACTAAAAAGTCCATTTATCAGCTTGGATCTAGATAATGATTGGCAGAGGATGTGGAAAATCCTTTTCAAAGCCTCATAGTCTTCCTATCCACCTTTTTTAGTCTCTTTTTAAATTAGGGTATAAGGAATTGGGAGGAGGTAGGATGGTTGTGAGTGGTACACCTAGAAAAGTCTGGCCTTTGTAAGTCTTTCTTTTATGGTGTACCAATTTGTTTATCTTGAACATTCCATAATATGTGTTTCTATGTGTTAATTAGCTTATTTTCAACATTAATCTCCATACTCCATACTTTCCCTAAAGTGAACATAACATATACCTTCTCTCTTTTAATCTTATAGCATTATCCTTTAACAAACAGAAAATGGATGAAAATAAAGATCCTGATTCAAAAGACAGTGGAGAATATGAAGATGACTTTGAAAAGGACCTGGAATGGTTAATTAATGAAAAAGAAAAAAGTGGCGCCAGCATAATAGAGGTATATATAAATTGCCAACAGCATTCTCATAGTTATATTAACAAAGTGCTTTGTAGTTCTTGAGTTTCACATATATTATCTAAATCTCACAAAATTCCTTCAATATACATAGAATAAGTATCATTAGCCCCATTTTATTTATTTATTTAATTTATTTATTTTTTAGGACCACACTTGTGGCATATGGAGATTCCCAGGCTAGGAGTCCAATCAGAGCTGCAGCTGCCAGCCTACACCACAGCCACAGCATTGCAGGATCTGAGCTGTGCCTGCAACTTACACCACAGCTTACAGCAACACTGGATCCTTAACCCACTGAGCAAGGCCAGGGATCGAACTGCAACCTTGTGGTTACTAGTCGGATTCATTTCCACTACACCACAACGGGAACTCCTCATTAAGCACCATTATTTATTTATTTATTTATTTATTTATTTATTTATTTATTTTTATTACTCAAATGAATTTATCACATCTGTAGTTATATAATGATCATAACAATCCAATTTTACAGGATTTCCATCCCATAACCCAAGCACATTCCCCACTCCCCAAACTGTCTCCTCTGGAGACCATAAGTTTTTCAGTGTCTGTGAGTCAGCATCTGTTCTGCAAAGAAGTTCAGTCTGTCCTTTTTTGAAATTCCACATGTCAGTGAAAGCATTTGATGTTGGTGTTTCATTGTATGGCTGACTTCTCTTAGTATGATAATTTCTAGGTCCATCCATGTTGTTAAAAATGCTGATATTTCGTTCATTTTAATGGCTGAGTAATATTCCGTTGTGTATATGTACCACATCTTCTTGATCCACTCCTCTGTTGATGGATATTTAGGTTGTTTCCATGTCTTGGCTATTGCAAATAGTGCTGCAGTGAACATCAGAGTACATGCGTCTTTTAAAGTCGTGGTTTTCTATGGATAGATGGCCAGGAATGGGATTTCATTAAGTCCCATTTTAGAGATGAGGAAATTGAGGCATAGAAAATTTAAATGTTGTGTCCTAAGGCATAGGGCTAATTAGTGAGAGAACAGGTATTAAGTTATTGCTTAATAAAGCTAAGATTATAATTTAAACATTATAATTCATATAATATAAATAAATAATATATTTATTGCATCAAAAGTAAAAACAAATGTAGTTAATTCTGCTTTATGTGAACTTTTGTAAAATCATGGGGTTATACTTTTAAGAATACATGAAGAGTTAAGCAAATCCTCAAAAACATGTTCTTTCAGTTAATATTTGAAAACTTGAAAGTGAATTTTAGGGAAATGAATTACATTAAAAAGTAAAGGGTCAAAGACTGAGTCATAGGAATATTTGTAGTAAAAAGTGGATCCATTAAACATGATCATATACAATTTATCAGGCAATAAGTAATGGAAATCCAGGAAAATGAACCAGTTTCTGGTCTTAGAAGTTTCCTTCTTTCTGTCTTTGCATATATGCAATGTGTATGTATATTTATATATAATATATATATGCATAATAATTACATAATTAATTATGTTATATGTAAATATTTATAATATAATTAGTGTTAATAAATAGGGAAGTAATGAAGAAAAGGACCAAGACTGGGATGAGAATTGGTGACTTTAGAGAGACATTGATCAGAGTATTTACAGCAGAAGCCAGGTTTAAGAGGGTAAAGGAAAAGAATATGAGGAAATGAAGGCAGTAAGTTTTACATCACAACCTTCTCTTAGCTTTCTTATACAGTGGAGAAGACAGATGGGATAGATATTTGAAAAAAGCAACAGAGTTGAAAGACTTTTCTAAGATGGCTTTTACATGGAAGTTTTATGTATTTTTAGCAGAAGAATAAAATGAGTAGGGGTAGAGATACCCAGAGCAGTAGTGCTGAAGGAAGGGTGTGAGATCCATAGCATAGCGTGGTAGAATTGTGGAAGTGATAAGAATCATTCATTGTTTTATTTCTTTATTCACTCAACAAAAATAATGATAAGCTGCCATGTGTCAGAGACTGGTCTATGTGTGAGGGATACAGCACTAGTCAAAACAGAATGCTCTAATGAATCTGGGGCATTCCAGTGGATTACTATAATCACTTCTTCCTTTGAGGCTGGTAGGAAGAAAGGATGACAGAGCTTGCAGCAGGGATGAGGATTAGGGAAAGATTTTGTTGCAGTGTGTTTTAAAAAGAAGTAAAAGCTAAAGGAAAATTTGGAACAAATATTGTAGAAATGAACCAGAGATACAAATAAGGCTAAAAGAACAGTTACAATGCAGAGATCTTAGTTTAATCTTAATTATTTGGTAGTCATTTTAGGGGGTCAGGTTTATTTGTTTATTGGATATCCAGAAGGTTAGGGAAAGGAAGCTGTCAGAAATGATGACTGTGAGCTAATAAAAGAGGAAGATAGTTTTAAGAGGTTGAAGAGAGCAAGAAGTAGTATCCCGCACAGAACTCTTTCAAGAGTAGAGCATTGTTTGAGAAAGAGAAAAACTTACATATTTTAGGGGCAAAGTGTTTGGTGGGTGAGGATGTATGTGTGCAGGAGAGATGTTGGGTAAGAAGCCAGGTTAAGATGCTGGGTTAGGAACATGTGGAGTAGGGTTTTGTGTTGTGATAATGCCAGTGTACAGTTCCTGTGGAATTAAATTTTTTTATTTATTTAGTCTTTTTTTTCTATTTCTTGGGCCGCTCCCGTGGCATATGGAGGTTCCCAAGCTAGGGGTCGAATCAGAGCTGTAGCCGCGGGATCCGAGCCACGTCTGCAACCTACATCACAGCTCACGGCAACGCCAGATCTTTAACCGACTGAGCAAGGGCAGGGACCGAACTCGCAACCTCATGGTTCCTTGTCAGATTCTTTAACCACTCTGCCACAACGGGAACTCCTAAATTTTTTTTTAAAAAGTTTTATAATGGTGTTTAACATAGATTACTGGAGTCTTTGAAGCCTTTGAAGATAGTTGAGGAAGGAAAATCTGATTGAAAGGTAAGACTTGACCTGAAATTTGGGTAGTTCCTTAAGAAAGTAGCAGCAATAATAATCTGAAAAGATTATAGGAATCTCAGAATGATTAGGACTTGATCAAAGGCAGTGACATTGTAATTGTCCTAGGGAGAAAGATACTTTTTTGAAAAATACAAATATTACAAGGAAAACACATTTAATCTTCTGAAAAAATAATAAATATAAAAATATTTTAATAAAATATAATCTGAAAATGTAAAGGGAGGAAAATTTTATAGAAGGAGAAATATTAAAATAATATTGTGCTATTTGTAGTTAGCATAAAATCTTTTAAAAATAATCACTCTAGTACTTGGCATATCAGATTCAAATTTGCAGTTAAATTTTTCCTGAAGTGCTTTTCCCTTATAAATATGAGTTAGAAAATTGTGATTGAAGTGTGAACAGGGAACATGTAGATTTTTCCCATTCATAAAATAAATTACATCAATATGAAAATACATTTTTGGATTGTCTACATATACATGGACAGAGTCTCAATTTTTACTGAAAAAGAATCTCATCTTCTGTTTTTTAAGATGGCTGGTGGGAATGAAGAGAATATTAACCAAGACTTAAAACAGAATGAAACAGAAATAGAACACACTGAACAGCTTTCTGATCCTGACAAATCTTTGAAGGATGAGGGTTCATTAAGAAGAAATGACTTCATTTCTGTACCAAGTTTTCAACCTCTGGATCCCATATCAGATTCAGACAGTGAAAACTCCTTACAGGAATCCAAATTGGAAAGCCAGCAAGACCTGGAGGAAGAAGAGGATGAGGAAGTAAGGAGATACATTATGGAAAAAATTATACAAGCCAACAAACTTCTACAAAATGAAGAACCTGTGAATGATAAAAGGGAACGGAAACTTAAGTTCAAGGACAAACTAGTTGATTTGGAAGTTCCTCCTCTGGAAGACACTGATACAGGCAAAAATCATTTTGAAAATGAAAGTAATGTGTCTGGAAAACTGTCACAATTATGTATTTCCAATGAATTTGGACAAGAAAATGTGCTCCTATCACTTACTGATGCAAGGTGTGAAGAAAACAAGGATAGGAAAATACTGGTAGAGAGAGATGGAAAATTTGAACTTCTGAATTTACAAGACATTGAGAGTCAGGGGTTTTTGCCCCCCATTAATAATGCTAATAGTACAGTGGAAAATGAGCCTCAGCAGTTGTCACCCAGATCTTCCAATTCATCTGTCAGTGGAGTCAAGAAAGAAGAACCAATAATGAAAATGCATGCTATTGCTTACTCATCAACAGAAGAGCCACTGGCTTACATCCCTCAGCCCCCACCCAACCCCAAGACTTATCCAGGCTCTGCTGCCAACTCAGATGGAAGTAAGGGGAATGGGAAATCTAATCATAGGACGCAGTCTGCAGATGTATCTCCAGTGACCTCAACATACTGTCTTTCTCCTCGACAGAAAGAACTGCAAAAACGACTGGAACAAAAGAGAGAAAGGCTAAAGAGAGAGGTGAGAACACAAGGGGTTATTATATTGAAAGTTGAATATGTTTTCATATTTTATAAATGCAGTAGGCCTTAAAATGGTTCTTCAAATTATTGGATGTATTTACTTGGCTTTTTTTTTTTCTGTTGTTAGATTAAGGAGTTAAGTGATAAGAGTCTGTATTTATGGAACAGACACCATGATTACCTTGACCCTCTCTGGTTAGAGCTAGAGGGGACCTCAGTGATGACTTCATTTGATCCTTTTTAATTTCAAAGGTGAGGCTCAGAGAGTTTAAGTGACTGCTGAAAGTAGTCTAGATATGAGACAGGTGAACATCAGAGGTCAGGTGGAAAAATTAAAACACAAATTTGTTGGGGTTTAGGAGGCAACAGATGGAATTGGGGTATAATTCTCTGGTGAGTGTGTGTGTGTGTGTGTGTGTGTGTGTGTGTATTTCATATATCTTCCAGGCCCGCTGGTGGAACAAATTTTCACAGATTGAGATATGGCGAAGTCATGTTGGCTTATACGTGGTTTGTCTTATTTAAACTTTATGCTAACTAGAACAGCCTGTCTTATGGCCTGTCAAACGTACATTATACATCTGTTTTTACCATTAAAAAAAAAAAAAGATCATGTTGCAACAGAACAAAGGGTGGGGGGAAAAATGTAATTGTGATGTATACATGTAAGGATAACCTGACCCCCTTGCTGTACAGTGGGAAAATAAAAAATTTAAAAAAAAAAAGAATGTATTTACCAGATTGTTTAGAATGTCTACTTTGAAGATAGGATAAATGCTCCGCCTCTTCCCTTGACACTAGTGCTGGTACCCCTTCCAAGATGAGGTTCCCTTCCTAGACACTGAGATCATACTGATTTCCTATGTACATGTTAATATGTCTCTTTGGAAACCTTGAGGGAACATATCCCTTTCTTGTTTGATGTTTGTTCTTTGTTCTGGCAAGATATAAAACTATGATGGATTGGAAACTTGAGGTTAATAGATGTAGACTATTGCCTTTGGAATGGATAAGCAGTGAGAACCTGCTGTGTAGCACTGGGAACTATGTCTAGTCGCTTACGATGGAGCATGATAATTGAGAAAAAAGAATGTATGCTTGTAGTGTAACTGGGTCACCATGCTGTACAGTAGAAAACTGACAGAACACTGTAAACTAGCTATAATGAAAAAAAATAAAAATCATTATAAAATTGTAAAAAAAAGAAAAAAAAAGTTAATGTGCAAAAAAAAAAAAAAACCCCAAACCAAAAAACTGTGGTTTAAGCAACCCAAGTGAAGCCAGGTGGCCATTGTGGATGTGGTTTCAGGTGTATCCCTGCATCACTGAGAACTTGAATTTTCTGAGCTATATAAAACTCAAGTATATCACCAGATGTTTTCAAAATAATATCTGCCAGCTGCAACCTTATGGTCTCAAGGTCTCTCTTTGTAACTATGCAGCCATTTCAGATACTAACCAATCCTTGCTTAACAAGTACCCTTATTTCTTGCCAGCTTCAATCCTAATTCTTGACAAACAATTTATGTAACTCTGTGGGTTTTACCTGTATATATGCCTCCCCCATTTTGCAGTCGGTTGGAATACAATTCAAGTTCTTGAATTTGTGTCTCCTGGACTGTAGTCCTCAGTGGCTTGAATAAAACTTTTTTCTATT
The DNA here is from genome assembly GCF_016906955.1 of Phacochoerus africanus. Classification (NCBI taxonomy): domain Eukaryota; kingdom Metazoa; phylum Chordata; class Mammalia; order Artiodactyla; family Suidae; genus Phacochoerus; species Phacochoerus africanus. The sequence goes on from NC_062549.1 coordinate 81,814,155, forward strand.
ACAGATTATTTTTGTCAACATTAAATTCCTTTATACCAGGAGTTAGTTTTAGATTAAGAATAATGAAATGTCAGAGTTCCTGTCGTGGCGCAGTGGAAATGAATCCAACAAGGAACCATGAGGTTGCAGGTTCGATCCCTGGCCTCGCTCAGTGGGTTAAGGATCCGGCATTGCCATGAGCTATGGTGTAGGTCACAGATGTGGCTCGGATCTGGTGTTGCTGTGGCTCTGGTATTGGACGGTAGCTGTAACTCCAATTAGACCCCTGGCCTGGGAACTTCCATATGCTGTGGGTGCAGCCCTAAAAAGACAAAAAGACCAAAAAAAAAAAAAAAAAGAATAATGAAATGTCTCCAGAATATCATATGGACTCCCAAGTTATTATTTGGGGGGAGCATTTGCTCTTAAATAAAAGTATTTAATAATTGAAAATTCTAAGTACTAAACCCGGGGCATTTTCTCTACTTAAATCAGCACCCTTATTCTCTGGATACTCTGATTACTGGATCCTTGACAGCATTAAGCTGAACCATATAAAATGTCTAACTGTAAATACTGAAGGGCAACAGAATCACAGTTAGTAGAACTTTACAATTAGAAGAAACCCCAAAGAATCACAGGTGAGAAAACTATAGAAAGTTTAAATAACTTTACCAAAGTCCCTCACTTTGTCTAGCAAAGTCAAAATCCCAGTTTTATTGTCATTTGTGAGGAATGGTATGTTTTCCATTATATGGGGAATTATGGAAATTTCTAGCATTTAAATCAGGAACTCACATTAACAGAAAAAGATGAAAAGTGAAGTTAGCCTATTGCACACTCGGGCAGGTATCTGAAAAGGTGCATATTTCATAATATTTTGCTTATGTGGCTACTGAAATCTGACAGACAGACTCAGCTTACTTGGTTCAGGTATAAAATGGATACTTAAAAGGATCTGTTAACTCAGAACTTTATAATAATACAGAATAACTTGTTAAGAGTAACTGAACTGTATGTTTGTTGTATCCACACATACATCTGTGTATCTGTGTATGTATTTCTGTAAAAGTTATTTATATATAGGAGGTTTTATATAATGCAGTGTCTTTTCATTAATGAACTAATGGTAATCTTTAACTGGTATGATTGATAGATAGTTCCGTTTTCTTCCTTCCTTCCTTCCTTCCTTCCTTCCTTCCTTCCTTCCTTCCTTCCTTCCTTCCTTCCTTCCTTCCTTCCTTCCTCCTTCCTTCCTCCTTCCTTCCTTCCTTCCTTCCTTCCTTCCTTCCTTCCTTCCTTCCTTCCTTTCTTTCTTTTCTACTTTCTTTGCTTTTTAGGGCCGCACCCGTGGCATACTGAAGTCTAGGGGTCTTAGACTAGGGGTCTAACAGAGCTACAGCTAGGGGTCCAATCAGGCTAGGGGTCCAATCAGAGCTACAGCTGCCGGCGTACATCACAGCCACAGCAATGTGGGATCTGAGCCGCTTCTGGCAACCTACACCACAGCTCATAGCAATGCTGGATCCTTAACCCACTGAGTGAGGCCAGGGATCGAACCCACATCCTCATGGATCCTAATCGGGTTCATTAACTGCTGAGCCCAAAGGGAACTCCCTAGTTCTATTTTCTTTTGATCTTCTTTTCTGGGTGTCGCATACTCTGTTCTGGGATATACTTTTCTTGTGTCAGGATTCTCATAACTAAAAAATTTCCCTTTGTTTATGTACTTGCTCAAGACATGGCCTTTAAGTGCTAATACTAAATATTTTTTAGTTGGTTTCAGGTGAAAGCTTTCCTTTTTTACGCCCATCGAAAATTTAGCTGGGTTGGACACTATACCCCGTCTCTCTATACTAAGTCCATCATTTCACTGTTCTCTCTCGCAACTGCAGTATCCGTGTTTGGCTGGTATATTCTATTTAATATATCCAAATGTTCTCCCTGGAAAATTAATTATCTTCCAAACTGTCTGTATTCACCCAAGGCATCCAAAACGCTTTTAAAAAAATGAACTTAAAATAATTATAAAATTTAATTTTTATAAATTCACATATACTATATGTTGTTAATAAATTCACATATTGTATAATGAGGCTTATAAATAGTATATAGGTATTATAAAAGCTACTTTATGCTGTTAATTGGATAGAATTTCTTCTTTCCTTCCTATATTTTATTCAATCAAAAAATTAAAAAGGCTTTCTGTATTATCAAAATGTAAGGAAAAAACTCTGAATTCCATTATTTGAATACTGTTTAAGTGTGGATTCTATAATTCAGTTTATTTCTATGCTAAAATTTTAGTCTTGGAAAAGACTTAAGAGATTTGTTAACACAACTTCATTTTGTAGATGAGAATAATGAGCTAAGTGGTTTGCCCAAATTAACATGGTATAATGGCAGTATGATTGTTATCCAGATCTCCTAGCGTCTAGCTTGGTGCAGTTTCCACAATGATATGCTGCTTTGCTCCTGTTAACTATTTTATGGCTCTTCGTAACTGGTTTAAGTATTTTCCTTTAAGTTTAAGTAACTGTCTTTTTATAATGTTAGTTAAGTAATTCAACTTAAAAAGAAAAAAAATTCTTACAGTTAACTAATCACTTAAAATTTTTTTTGGTAGCAGAAATATTACTTTGTTAATATACACTAGTTGAACATATTTTTAAAATTGTAGTAAAAATATCAAACAAACATGAAGGTAAAATTAACTCCTGTGTTTCTATCACTCAGATTCAAAAGTCATCGAGACTGATGTAGTTGTTTCATCTCTTCCTTTTTTGGCTGAGGTATTTTTAAAGCAAGTGCTTGACAGCCCATCATTGCTCACTTGTACACTTCAGAAATGATTGTGGACTTCAAAAAGAAAAAATTATGGCATTTTGTTTTGTAACCACAGTGCTAGGTATCACAATTAATACATTTAACAATAATGTAAAAATGTTTAAAACATTTATAGTGCTTCTATATAGACACCATATAGTGCTTCCGGAGTATGGTGTTTTTTTCATCTTTTGCATGGCTGCAACTTGAGGAATTAAATAGCAAAGGTAAACTAGAAAGGGAAGAAGAAACCCGAGGAATTCTTGAGCATCATGTTGTATAGTAGACTTCTGTAATTGTAGATTTTATCTCTAAAATTTAATTTATCTGAAAAATTTTCACTTTTTTTTCCCCTGAGCAAATTAGAGGTTTTTTTTTTTTTATTTAAAGAGAGACTAATGTACAGATGGAAATGTTTATTAGGGTCAGGGAATCTTAATTTAAGATCTCAAAATATATTCTATTTTGATAACTCATATATAATTTTACTAATTTTTTCCACCAGGAAGAACAAAGGAAAATAGAAGAAGAGAAAGAAAAGAAAAAGAGAATGACATGGTATTTAAAGCATGGTTGCAAAAGAGAGAGAGCAGGTCCTAGAAATGAAGAGAATTCAGCGAGCAAAGCAAATTGAAGACATGAACAGTAGAGTAAGTAAAACTTCTTTGTGAAAAATAAAGTTCATACAGATATGAAAGCTGAATTTGTTTACAGAATGGAGTCTGAATATCAGATTAAAAACCTATGAAAGAAGTATAAAAAGTGGCCCATGAACTATCCTTGCAAAAGATGCAACATGAAGGTGACTTTACAATTAAATTCTAAGAAGCCTTGTAAAAATCAAATGATTCCTATTTTTGAGATAGTATAACTTTGATATTCATATAGGCCTGTGCACACAAAAATCCTACAGACTGCTCTCACTTAAGAGTAGATGTATAGAAATCTTACATGAAAACTAACAGAGACATCAAATTATTTAATTTTTTAAAAAATTTGAAATATACAGAAAACCCAGTAGAAAGTTTTAAAAAATCACCAGTGTTCCTCCTATTTAAAAGTTGTATATAAGGTAAAACCTGGAAATTCATTCTAAGTCCTTCCAGGTTCATCTCCCAGTGGTATCCACTTTTGACAGTGTGCTAGAAATCTTTCCAGGTCTTATTATATTTACATGTTTACATGAAAAACTTATTATATGGTTTGCTTTTTTCCACTCATTTATCAAGGACATGTTTCTAAGTCATTACATTTAGAGTTCTCTTATCAAATAGCTGCATGATATTTTGCTGTTCAGAGATAATTTCATCCAATATCTATATTCCTCAGATATATAGATTGGTTCCAATATTGTTTTATTAGTTAACAGTATTGTAGTGAAGATGTGCATTCTGAGGAGAATGTCAATGTTCTGTGAGAGAGTTTCTTGGAAATTTATGACTTACTGGATGTCTAGAATAAAAGTTGTGGTTAGATATGCAGAATCAGCTTCCTAAAAGATTGTATCAATTTATAATCCCTCCAGATTGTATAAATTTATAAATTTATAGTTTAACACATCCTGTCTAACATTGTATGTAGTTTATTTTCTTAATTTTTCTTCAAATTAGTAATTTACGTGAGTGTATGTGAGCATGCATATATTTATGAACTTCCTATTTGTAATCTTTTCTCTTTTTTGTTTTATTTTTCTTACTACATTGCATATCAGATTTTAATCCATTATCTATTGTATCTGTAAATATATTTCTTTAGACTGACAAAATAATATATTTTTACATTGTGATGCCATTTGTAGAAATTTATAGTTTTTAAAGTCTTGGGATGGGCAGTACCTTTTCAGGTAGTAGACCTGAAATCATAAAATAAAAGAGAAAATATTGAGAAATTTGACTGTGACTGTATAGTAGAATAATAATATGCTGTGACCAAGTAGGGTTTATTTTAGGAAGGAAATTATGGATCAATAATAACAAGTCTCTTAATATATTCAGTACATAATAGGTTGATGAAAAGAATTTTTGTTATCTTGACAGATATAGAAAAAATATCTATTAATACTTACTATAATTATTTTTAAGTATTTCTAATCATATGTGGATTACAGTATAAATACCATCTTAGGAAATACTATAGGCATATCCGTTAAAGTCATAATAAACTTTATTAATAAAAAATTAGTGAGTTCCCATTGTGGCAGTGGAAACAAATCTGACTAGTATCCATGAGGATGTGGGTTTACTCCCTGGCCTCGCTCAGTGGGTTGGGGATCTGGCATTGCTGTGAGCTGTGGTATAGGTCGCAGATGTGGCTCGGATCCCACGTTGCTATGGCTGTGGTATAGGCCGGCAGCTGCAGCTTGATTCAACCCAAGCCTGGGAACTTCTTGTGCCATGGGTATGGCCCTAGAGGGCAAAATAAATAAATAAACAATAAATAAAACAATTAAATAATAAATAACAAATGGTTGTTAATTAATAATTAAATAATTAAATTTAATTATTTACTAAATAAATAATTGAAATAATTTAATTCTTGCAGTTCTGTCTAACTTATTGAGAAAAGGAAATGAATATAAGTATTAGCGAAGTACTTATAAATATACAAAAATTTAGTCTTTCTAATATTCTAGCAAAATATTCATAGAAAAAATATAAATAGAGAAGGAATATAGGAATATATAAAATACTTTGAGTTAAACAGGAATGTGTAAGACCTCTAAGGAGAATCTTTGCAAGGGACCAAAATGACCTTGGTAAATGAAAACAAATATAATATTCATGGATGGGTGGGCAAAATGTAATAAATATGTGAGTTCTTTGCTAAATGAAAAAACCTGGATGGATGTAAATATTACAATGATTTGGGTTACTCTAAATTTATCTCTATTTTTCATGTAATATCCACTAAAAGTTGGTTAGGACTTTTAAAATTGTCATAATTGTTAGTGTTACTATTAGTATTTTTACTACTAAAGCTAAACTTTTGAATTTTCCAATTGCAAAATGGGCAAAGGGTATTAATGATAAATTTATATGTGAATAAATATAGATGGCCGTAGTACATTAAAAGAGATACAAATTTGGTAGAATCAAAGAAACATCAATTTAAAATTTTTAAGGGAGTTCCCGTCGTGGCGCAGTGGTTAACGAATCTGACTAGGAACCATGAGGTTGCGGGTTCAGTCCCTGTCCTTGCTCAGTGGGTTAATGATCCGGCGTTGACGTGAGCTGTGGTGTAGGTTGCAGATGTGGCTCAGATCCCACGTTGCTGTGGCTCTGGTGTAGGCCATCGGCCACAGCTCTGATTCCACCCCTAGCCTGGGAACCTCCATATGCCGTGGGAGTGGCCCAAGAAATGGCAAAAAAAAAAAAAAAAAAAAAAAAAGACAAAAATAAAATAGAATAAAATATTTCATGTGTTCAGTATTTTTTATCTGCTTTACTATATGACAGATGCTGTTCCATGCACAGCATGGAATATGGTCCTAAACTGGTTTGTTTAGTCTGTGTTTTGTATATATAGATCATCTAGTAGGGATTGAAAAATAAAATTTAAATTCTAAATATACATTTATAAGTCGTGATGAATGCTGTAAAAAAGGCACTGAGAGATCATAATGAGGGACATAAATGTATATAGGTAGTTCAGGAAATATTTTTCTGATTAGTAGAACTAGAAACTAGGCCAAGAATGAGAGGAATTTTAAGCCAGGAGAACCTGTGAGAATGCCTTAGACAGGAAGTGACTTGATAAGCACGAGATGATCCGGAGAGTGAGTAGGAATCTGATCATGTGGCATATTGGAGTCTATAATTTTGTATTTAATCCTGTTATGGGGCGCCATTGAGATTATTTAAACAGAGGAGTGATACGCTAGATTTGCAATTCTGTAATGTTACTCTGACTGCCGTGCTGTGAATGGATTGGAGGGGACAAGAGCAGAAATGGGGAGACAGTTAGAAAGCATATATAGATGTTTTGGTAAGAAATGATAGTGACTTGGGTTAGAATTATAACAGTAGAGAGAGAGAGATGTGAAATGTGAGATTGGTTTTAGAGTATTAGTTGAAGGAACTTCACAATTAACAAGGCATGTGTGGGAGGGAGAATGAGATATAAAGGGGATACTCCAGGTTTCTCTTCTGAGCTACAGTGGATGATGGTGCCACTCACTGGAGCTGTAGAGAAGATTCTGATTGGGGGAAATTATCATTTCAGTTGTTAATTTGATGAGTTTGAGGTACCTACAAAATATTCAGCTAAAGATGTTGAAGACTGGCCAAAGAAGTGTGTCTAGTTCTTAGGAAAGAGGTTGGGACTGGAAATAAGAATAAGAGGATTCGTGATTTCAAAGATGCAGATGTGGATGTGGTTATTGGAGTGGGTGGCAAGTGCAGTGAAGAAAGTCATAGAAAATGAGAAAATAAGTCTATGAGGCTGGATGTTGAATGGCTCATTCATTTAGTTTTAAGTGTTGCTTGGGATTAGGACCACTGAGCCAGATGTGACAAGCAATTGTTAGATTAATAAAGCCAGTGATATAAATATCAAAGGAGTGTGGCTTTACTTAAGAATAGGGAAATACAATTCTGAAGAACTGTGAAGAATAGAGTATATTAACTTCTTCACCTGACTTCTGAAGTACTTGAAGTATGGCAAAAAATTCAGCTTCTATGTGAGAGGGGAAAGCTGTGCCTTGTGGGGAGAATCAGGATTTGGGTGAGAAAGAAGGTTTAAGGGCGGTGGCCCTCTCATTGGTTCTGGAGAATGAGGGGTGTTTGGGAGCTTTTATATTATTGAATGGAAATTAGAACAAACTAGAAAGATTTTGAAGGGAGGGAAGGAATTCGAGATTGGCTAGGTTAGAATCACAGCACATTGCTGTAGTGTTTGAGTGTAGAAGATGAGAGGAGTTTATGTTTCAATCAGTGACCAAGAAAAACTGAGCTGTGACTGTACTGCTGCTAGTTTCCCAGGGGATGACAAACCTTCAGGTTCATGGCATTCAGCCTAATGTTATATTTTTATTGGGTATTGTAAAAAAAAGTACACCTTAGACTTACTGTATTCTATTTGAGGATAATAAAACTTTGAATTGTATTCTCTAAAAACATGAGCCATGTTGAATGTAATTTATTAATTTATTTTTGTTAGAGGATGTCATGGGTATACATTTTCCTTTGGAATTTTTATTTTATTTTATTTTATTTTTTACTATATTTTAAGTCCGTCTCAAAAGTTAATTTTAGTGAGAAATTATATCATTAAAGAATAATATTTTGAAGAACTTTTTGTGAACTTTGTCTCTCCTGAAGCTAAGCTACAGTAGAATTTGGCAGTTGATTAATTTGATTTAAATACATTGTTATAGTGTGTGTTTTACTGGTTGTTTCTGTGAGACATTGTGTATCATGTGAGTCATAGTTTCCAGAAAATATCTTTACAAAATATAGATTGTGGAATGACAGATTTTACACTGAATTAAAAAAAGCTTTTAGGTGATGGAATTTTTATCGTCATTTAAGTTAGGAAAAATAGCTAAATGTGTCTTTCCATCTCTGTTAAGAGCTTTGCTTCTGTTGGTCAGCGATATATATAAATGATATGTCTGTGCTATATATATATATATACACACACATATGCCAACATGTGTTTGCATATCATCGGTCTAGGTGAACTCTTCATGGACACTCGCATACATCATATATTCTAAATTTGGATGTGGTGTTGTACTAATGTCAGTGGGATCAAGTTGATTATTAATGTTTAAATCTTCTATATCCTTACTGTTTTCCCTGTTTGTTCTATGAATTACTGAAAAAGTTGTATTAAACTATCCTTGCATACTGTCTATTTCCCTTTTAGTTCCATTCAGTTTTGCTTCATGTATTTTAAAGTGTTTGTGTATACATTCATGAGTGTATGTCTCCCTAATGGTGATGTTTTCACATTATGAAATTTCTCTCTTATTTTGAAGTGTACTTTGTATGACATTAATGAAGCCACAGTGGCCTTCTTATGGTTAACATTTGCATGTTATATCCTATTTCATTTTACTTTCAATTTATCTGTCTTTATATTTGAAGGGTTACTTGTACAAACAGCATATATTTGGATCTTCTAATCAGAAATGTACTACTTTTAATTGGAATTTATTTATATTTAGTTATAATTATTGATAGGGTAGGTTTAAGTTTACTGTCTTGATATTTGCTTTCTATTGTGCCATTTGTTTTTAGCTCCATTATTCATTTTTTCTGCCTTTTATAGATTAATCAAGTATTTTAAAAATGTTCAATTTTATTTTCTTAATGGCTTTTAGATTTACCCCTTTGAACTATTTTTTAAATCATTGCTCTAGGGAATTATAATATGTATATTCTAAATTGTATCAGAAATATGTTGTTTTTGAATTTCTTAAAAATTGGGTATGGAATTTGGGGCTGACAGTTTTCCTTTCAACACTTTTTTTACCAACCTTTCTCTATTTATTCCACCTTCCAAGCCCCTCATAATCTACTATTCTCTACATCTCTATGAACTAGACTTTTTTTTTAAGATTCCACATATAAATGTATATAGTATTTGTCTCTTCTCTGGCGTAATTCACTTATAATAATGCTCTCCAGGTCCAGGTTCATCCTTGTTACAGAAAACGATAGAATTTACTTTTTTTAAAGGCTGAATGATATTCCTGTGTATGTGGGTGTGTGAGTGAGAGAGAGAGAAACAGAGACAGAGAACAGAGAGAGGGGCATTACTTCTTCTTCTTTTTTTTTCTTTTTATGGCCACACCTGTGCTATATAGAAGTTCCTGGGCCAGGGGTTGAATCAGAGCTGCAGCTGTGGCCTACACCACAGCCATGGCAACACCAGATCCAAGCTGCATTTATGACCTATTTGTGGCAATGCCAGATCCTTAACCCACTGAGCGGGGCCAGGGATTGAGCCCACATCCTCATAGAAGTAATGTTGGGACCTTAACCTGCAGAGCCACAACAGGAACTGCAAGAGGGACATTTCTTGACCCATTCATTCATAGCATTGGCACTTAGGTTGTTTTCATACTTTGGCTATTGTGAATAATGATGCAGTGAACCTGGGAGTGCAGATATCTCTTCAAGGCGATGGTTAGTTTCCTTTGGATATATACCCGGAAGTAGGATTGCTGGGTTATATAATAGTTCTATTTCTAATTTATCGAGGAACCTCCACACTGTTTACCATGATGGCTATAACAGATTACATCCTCATCAACCATGCACAAAAGTTCTGTTTTCTCAGCATCATTTCCAGCATTTGTTATATATTTTGATAATAGCCATCCTAACAGGTGTGAGGTGCTATTTCATGGTGGTTTTGAATTGCATTTTCTTTCTTTCTTTTTTTTTTTTCATTTTTAAGGGCTGCACCTGCAGCATATGGAGGTTCCCAGGATAGGGGTCGAATCAGGGCTGTAGCTGCTGGCCTATGCCAGAGCCACAGAAATGTGGGATCTGAGCCACATCTGCAACCTACACACAGTTCACGGCAACGCCGGATCCTTAACCCACTGAGCAAGGGCAGGGATCAAACCCGCAACCTCATGGTTCCTGATGGATTCGTTAACCACTGAGCCATTATGGGAACTCCCCAATTGCATCTTCTTGATGACTAGTGATGGTAAGCACCTTTTCATGTACCTGTTGACCATGCATGTCTTCTTTGGAAAAAAGTCTATTTAGATCCTTTGCCTTTTTTTTTTTTTTTTTCCTATGAATTACATGAATTCCTTGTATATTTTGGATAGTAACCCCTTAGTGGACATGCAGTTTGAAAATATTTCCTCTCTGTCAATAAGTTGTCCTTTCATCTTGTTGAAGGATTCCTTTGCTGATCACACGTGTTTGAATTTACAATTTTAAAAGTAGTCCCATTTAAAAATTTTGCTTATGTTGCCTTTTTTTTTTTTTTTTTGTCAGATCCCCAAAATCATTTCTAAGAACAGTGCCAAGGAGCTTATGTTTGATGTTTGTTGCCAGAGGCCAGCTCCAGAGGCCAGGGAGTGTACAGTTTTTTCCCGATAGGAGAGGGATGCAGCGTCGGCGAATGTACAATTACGGAGATAGCCTGTATGTCTCTTCTTTTACGGCGCTGGACTGCTCAAACTTTATTGGCAACAGTGGTTGATTATATAGACAGTTTTTTACTACAGATTACATTACCAGTGTTAAAAGTAAATTGGTTAACTATTACATGGTATAGCAGCTATGCATCCTGTTTTAAGATCTCTGTCTTAACTAAGTGAGTACTTTGGAGAGGCCATAAACACAAGAATTTGGCATTCACAAACTTTGTAGACTGGTGCTTTTCTTCAAAGCGTTATGGCAGGGAGACAGTGTAAGTAAATATAACCAACTTAATTAAACTAGCTATCAATAAAAAGCTTTTAAAATCAAGGACAAAACTCACAGCTAGGTTTTTTGGATAATATATGGCTAACTTCTAAGGACCTCATTAAAATCCTAACTCTAAGTTTACTATATAACTAGTTAATAGATAAACACTATATTTTAAACTAAGTTGGATTAAAATAGGGGAACATCTTTCAGGATGAAATTCTTATTATATTATTGTTGTAACTTTGTTAAATCACAAATCACCATAGGAAACAAGAATGGAAAAGAAGAATAATAAGCAAGTAATCAGGAGACTGAGGAAAAACTGAATAACAAATAAACAGCAGGAAAGACTAGGTCACCCGAGAAACAATCCAGGTTCTCCAGTGTAAACATGGAAATTGTTTTCCCAGAAAATCCCCAAGTCTTCCCCATCAACATCAAAATGAGAGCTGTGTAACCTGAGGCCTGCCTCGGCTTGTACCATGCAGGCAGGCTTTTATCCTGACCAGAGGCCCACCTTCGGCTTGTATACCGTTCAGGTGAGCTCCCTTTCTTGGTTAGGAACCTGTCTTCAGGTTTTTCTGTCATCAGGCAAGGTCCTTTTTTTGAGTCCCTGCATCTTCTCGGCTCCCCGCAGATGTTTCCTTCTAGAAGTTGTACTGTTTCAGATCTTGTGCACAAGTTTTTAATCCATTTTGAATTGATTTTCATGTATATTATAAGGTAGGGGTTCAGTTTCATTTTTTTGTATGTAGCATTTCAGTTTTCCCAATTCCATATATTGAAGAGATTTTCCTTTCCTCGTTGTTTTTGGTCCCTTCGATGAAAATGAATAGGCAGATAATGCATGGTTTGATTTCTTGGCTCTCTCTTTTGTTCCATTGATCTGTGCATCTCTTATTTATGCCAGAACTATGTTGTTTTGGTTACTTACTTAAGTGTTGTGATATATTTAAAATCAGTAAATGTGATGCCCCCAGCCTGTTCTTCTTTCTCAATATTACATTGCATATTTGTACAGATTGGGTCTTGTACAAATTTTAATACTTCTTGTGAAAAATTCCATTGAAATTTTTATAGGGCTTGTAATGAATTTTTATATCATACGGACAATTTATAGGTAGTATGGACATTTTAACAGTATTAATTTTTCCAATCCATAAGTATGGAATATTCATTTGTATCTTTTTCAGCTTCTTTCATCAGTGTTTTTTAGTTTCCAGCATAGAGATCTTTCACCTCCTTGGTTAAATTATTCCTATGTACATATTTTATTCTTCTTGATGCTATTTTAAAAGGATTATTTTATTAATTCTCTTTCAGATAGTTTGTTGTTAGTGTATGAAAACACAATTTATTATATATGTTGATTGTGGTATCCTTTAACTTTCCTGAATTGGTTTATTCTAAAGTTTTTTTGTGTGAAGTCTTTAGGGTTTCTGTATATAATTATATCATGTAATTTGCAAATAGAGCAATTTCTTCTTCCTTTCTTATTTGAATGCCTGTTATTTATTTTTCTTGTCTGACTGCTTTAGCTAGGGCTTCCAATATGTGTTGAATAAAAGTGGTGAGAATGGGTATCCTTGTCTTTTTTTTTGGCTATATCTTGGGCTGCTCCCACGGCATATGGAGGTTCCCAAGGCTAGGGGGTCCAGTCGGAGCTGTAGCCACTGGCCTACGCCAGAGCCACAGCAACGCGAGATCCGAGCCGCGTCTGCAACCTACACCACAGCTCACGGCACGCCGGATCGTTAACCCACTGAGCAAGGGCAGGGATCGAACCCGCAACCTCATGGTTCCTAGACGGATTCGTTAACCACTGTGCCACGATGGGAACTCCGTATCCTTGTCTTGTTCCTGATATTAGAGGAAAAGCTGAAAGCTTCTCACTGTTGAGTATATTAGCTGAGGACTTGTCATATATAGCCTTTATTATGTTGAGGTAGATTCTCTCTATACCCAATTTCTTGAGAGTTTTTATCATGAAAAGATGTATTTTGTCAAATGCTTTTTCTGCATCTGTTAGGATGATCGATCTCATGATTTTTATCTTTCATTTTGTTAATGTGTATGACATTGATTTATAGATCTCGAACTATCCTTATATCTCTGGAAAATCTCACTTGATCATGGTGGATGATTCCCCCTCCCCCCCTTTTTTTTGGCTGCACCCATGATTCCCCACCCCCCTCCTTTTTTTGGAGGTCCCCAGGCCTGGGATCAAACCCAAGCTACAGAAGTTACAATGCCAAATACTTAAGTGCTAGGCCATGAGGGAACTCCCTGATCCTTTTTACTTTTTAATCTGTTGCTGAATTAGCTTTTCTAATATTTTGTTGAGTTTTTTTGCATCTGTGTTCATCACAGATATTGGCCTCTAATTTTGTTTTCTTATGGTGTCCTTGTTTGACTTTGGTATCACAGTAATACTGGCCTCATAAAATGGGTTGGAAGTGTTTCCTCCTCTTCTATTTATTGGAAGAGTTTGAGAAGGGTATATTAATTCTTTATATTTTTTAGAGGCCATCTGGTCTTGGACTTTTGTTTGTTGGGAGGGTTTTGATTACTGGTTCATCCATTACTAGCAATCAGTATATTCACATTTTCTATTTCTTCCTGATTCAGTTATGGTTGGTTGTATGTTTATTTCTTCCAGGTTATCTAGTTCATTGGTTTATAGTTGTTCATAGTAGTCTCTGTATTTCTGTGATATTAGTAGAAATGTCTCCTCTTTCATTTATAATTTTATTGAGTCCTTTCTTTTATAACTTTATTGAGACTTATTTTTTATAATTTGTAATTTTATTTATTGAATACTTTCTTTTTTGGGTGAGTTTAGTTTAAATGTTTATCTTCTCAAGAAATAAGCTTTTAGTTTCTTTGATCTTTTCTATTGTCTTTTTAGTTACTGTTTTATTTATTTACACTCTGATCTTTGCTATTTCCTTCCTTCTACTAACTTTTGGCTCAGTTTCTCTTTTTTCAGGTTCTTTGAGGTATAATTGAGATTGCTTTTTTGATCTCATTTTTTTCCATTTATCACTATGGACTGCCCTCTTAGAACTACTTTGTTGCATCCCATAAGTGTATTTCCATTTTCATTTCTTGAGATATTTTTTGACTTCCCATTTGAGTTTTCCTTTGACTCATTGATTGTTCAGGAGTATGTTAATCTCCATATATTTGTAAATTTTCCAGTTTTATCCTTGCAACTGATTTTTGCTATTTACCAAACATGACAAGTATAATCCCTTCTTGGAGCGATCCTTTGCCCTATTACCATTGTTTGAAATACTTATTCTTCAGATATGCCATAACTAGCTCCCTCACTTTCTGTTTAAGTACTGTTGTTTTCTCTTCCATTATTACTCTCTATCTTTACCATACTTTTCTTTTTTTTTTTCGTTTTTTCTTTTTTTTGTCTTTTTTGCCTTTTCTAGGGCCGCTTCCTGCAGCATATGGAAGGTCCCAGGCTAGGGGTTGAATCAGAGCTCTAGCCACCAGCCTTTGCCAGAGCCACAGCAATGCAGGATCTGAGCCGTGTCTGTGACGTGTGCCACAGCTCACGGTAACGCCGGATCGTTAACCCACTGAGCAAGGCCAGGGATTGAACCTGCAACCTCATGGTTCCTAGTTGGATTCTTTAACCACTGTGCCACAATGGGAACTCCCACCATACTTTTCTTTTGTATCTGACATATCATTCAGTCAGTCAATCGTATATTTTCATCCCCTTGTCTTGAGCAACACTGCCCAAATACAACTTTTGTGATGATGATAATATTCTATATCTGCACTGCTCAACTAAGTAGCCACAAGCCACAATGTGGCTATTACGTACCTGAAATGTAGGTAACGTGGCTGAGGTACTGAATTTTTAATTTAATTTGAGTAGCTACATGTGTCTGGCAGCTGCTGCATTGTGCAGTGCAGTTATACAATGTATGAGAAAGGGAACCTTTTTTTTTTAATTATAGATGCATCTCAGTAGCTATGTGCATGTAGATACTTTGTAAATATCTGTTAAATGAATAAATGGTGATAACTGTCAATACAATTCATCTTTGAATTCTTATATCTTTTAATCTGTAATTTCAGATTGAACACTTTTTTAGTCACCTCCAGACATTCCCAAATTATCCTGTAGATCTATAAGACATCTTCACAAAGTGCTCTTTTTTTTTTTTTTCTGTCTTTTTAGGGCCGTACCTGTGGCATATGGAGGTTCCCAGGGTAGGGGTCTGCAGCACACAGGGTAGGGTCTGCCTACACCACAGCCACAGCAATGGCAGATCTGAGCTGCATCTGGGACCTACACCACAGCTCATGGCAATGCTGGATCCTTAACCTACTGAGCCAGACCAGGGATCGAACCTACATCTTCGTGGATACTAGTCAGATTCGTTTCTGCTGCGTCATGATGGAAACTCCCTCACAAAGTGTTCTGCATCATCCATCAAAGATCCTGAGTTACATAATTATATAAATTAGACTGGCGCATACTTGGCAATGTGGGTTACAGATAAAGGAAAATGCAAGGTGTATGAGGTGGTCTTCTCTATCACAGAGCTCATATTTGGTGATAAAGTGTTAGATGAGTGCATATTTTCCTTCTGTGTTCTAATCAAGCATCCATATAATGAGTCATGCTTTTCCTGAGGTAAAGAGCCCCAGTTCTGTCCCTTAGCTTCCATTACGTTCCAAAATAAGAACTCTTTCAACTTTGAAAATTCCCTAAAGATAGTATCCATCATGAAGTTTGAAAAATCATACAGAAGCTACTCCTACTAGCCTGTAATTATGGCAAAATCCTTATATCTGTTATCCTGTGAGAAAATTATGTTTGAAAATCCTTATTGCTATCCTCTGTAATAATAATTTCAGGTTTTGGAGATGGGCTTGGTGGCTAGATATTCTTAAAACTTAAAAACAGAAGTAGAATTTAAAAGAAAGTTTGAGGAGTTTCCATCATGGCTCAGTGGTTAACGAATCCGACTAGGAACCATGAAGTTGTAGGTTCGATCCCTGGCCTTGCTCAGTGGGTTAAGGATCCTGCATTGCTGTGAGCTGTGGTGCAGGTTGCAGACGCAGCTCGGATCCTGAGTTGCTGTGGCTGTGGCGTAGGCCAGCAGCTACAGCTCTGATTGGACCCCTAGCCTGGGAACCTCCATATGCTGCAGGAGCAGCCCTATAAAAGGCAAAAAGACAAAAAATACAATACAATAAAATAAAAAAATAATAAAATAAAATAAAGTTTAAATAATACAAATGTTGGGTCTTTGGTTTTCAAACTGAATTCCATGGAGCTTCCCTCCAGAATTGATACCAAGATCTCAATTCACTCATGCTACCTATCCCCAGCCATTCTTCAAGCCTGTTTTATATGTTTGTGCCATTGTGCAAAATTATTTTACTTGCCAAAGGGCTCAACTTTGAAAAGTTTTCAAATTATTGCATTTAGACCTTCTTCATTTATTATTTCAGTAAGACTTTTGTAAAAAGTCAGAAGGTAGTGTGTTCAATGTTGAATTTTCTGACAGAAGGGTAATCATATTGCTGATTCAAAGGTCATATATTTGATTTGTATGCTAGGAGTACAGGTAATGAGGGTGGCATTGCTATGAAAAATTGGTGAGTGGGACATGTATTCTTATAGGGTCTTATAGGAAAGGCCTCAAAAAGTAATTTTGGTTTCTTTAAATTAAGCAAAGTTTGTTTTTTTAAACAGCAGGAAGACAGAGATCCACAACTAGCTTTTCAATTATGGCTTAAAAAAAAGCATGAAGAACAGTTGAAAGAAAGAAAGACTGAAG
The DNA here is from genome assembly GCF_016906955.1 of Phacochoerus africanus. Classification (NCBI taxonomy): domain Eukaryota; kingdom Metazoa; phylum Chordata; class Mammalia; order Artiodactyla; family Suidae; genus Phacochoerus; species Phacochoerus africanus. The sequence goes on from NC_062549.1 coordinate 81,831,160, forward strand.
AACTACGAAAGCAAGAGGAGTGCTTATTTTTCCTTAAAGGAACAGAAGGCCGTGAAAGAGCCTTTAAACAGTAAGTCAAAGGAAGTGCATTTTCCCTCCTTCCTTATGGTCATTTTAGAAAGTTATATACTCAATAAAACTTAAAACAGATTGATCTCTTACATTATGTACTTATTCAGTTTTAAAGCCACAGTTTTAATATGTGAGAAAATTCCTTAACTCCATATTTGCATAATATCTACACCATTCTTTCAAGGTATTTTTCAATACTTAAATTGTTTCTTACGGCACCAGTGTGATAACCTTTGATTGACTGATTTGTTCATTTCTTAGAGAAATGGGCCAAATATTGGTTACATTGGTTACAGCTTCTCCTATACAGTCTTCAAAAAAAAAAAAAAAAAAAAAAACTTAATAAAAGAGTTACATTTACCAATAAAATATTTTTTCTGTAAAGAAAAGCAGTCAGGCTGAGGAGGAATATCTGGATAGACCAAATGGAAAGGAGTTTTGGACACATATTTTGGTATTTTAAGGCAGACTTGATTTCTTTTCAGTTGCCTGGGTAAGAGTCTGCATTACCTGGGTTACTGTGAGGAAACAGACCTGGCTTCAGAATTTCGCTAGCAAGCCTTGGGAGAGGGAGTGCATATTGAGTTTGCTTGTTTGAAATTCATTTCTTTCTTTTCTATCTTTTTTTGCTATCTTTCTTAATTTCTTTGCCTCTTCCTTTCCTTTCCTTTCCTTTCCTTTCCTTTCCTTTCCTTTCCCTTCCTTTCTTAAAAATTTTATATATGCCTTTATTATAATAGATGCAGTAAATGTGCATTATGGAAATGGAGGGGAAGAAAGTCACATTTCATCACCCAGAAATCACTATTGTTAGCACCTAAGCACTTAACTTCTAAGTATTTCTCTGTACATATATTTACAATTTTCAAATATAAATTGAGATCATACTGTATATACTATTCTACAATTTGCTTATTTTCATTGATGATCTCATCTAATGTCTAACCTACAACCATTTTTCCCCAGTTGATCTCCAAATGACTACAGTTAATTTGCTTAAACTAATATCCAGTTCAAAACCACACAACACTGGATTATGAGGTTTCTTACAGTTACTAATACAGTTACTTATTTAGATTTATTTCTGGGAAAAAAAACTATATATATACATACCCACCACATATGCACTTTCATACTAGAAATGTGAATATACAATTATTTTTAATGTTATTTTACCTAAGCAAGCTTTAGAATGTGGACTCTTCCTTCACCTTTTTTGATGTTTTTTAATGCTTAGGCTTATTTTTTCCATTTTAAGGAAGAAGTATTTTATGCACTGAAAGGCAAGAGTTCTATAATTTCTCTACCAAGAAGAGCAAGGCAACATTTCTGCATGCTGGTTAAGTAATGTTTTAGAATATAGCTAGTTGCAAAAAATAAGTCTTATTTGGAATCTGTCAAATACTTATTTGCTTAGAAAATTATATCTTTTTAGAAAAGATAGGCTCTATGTCGCATGTAAAATAGTGTTTATTACTTAAAAAGTTTTTTTTTAGTTGGCAGTTTCATTATAAGACAAACTTAATTTCAAACATTTGATTCTAAATGTGACTATGCTTTCTTGTGTGTGTGCCTTTGGTATAGGTCTGAACTTTTTTAGTTAATACTAATTTGTGTTGTGACCAGAGCATTTCAATTTAAAAAATCTGATTAACTTTTAATTGTCTGTAGTAATAACTATAGCGTGAAGAGTGTGTTCAGGTGCATACTCACCAGATCTGATCATGTCCCTTTCTACAGATGGCTAAGAAGGAAACGCATAGAAAAACTAGCAGAGCAACAAGCTGTAAAAGAAAGAACTAGACAGCTCCGACTAGAAGCAAAGCGTTCTAAACAGTTACAGCACCACCTGTATACTATGTCAGAAGCCAAATCTTTTCGTTTTACTGATCATTACAACTGAAGGTATCTATTAAATACTTCATTTGGAAGCTGCTGTCCTCAAAGTTTTGGATATTTTTGGGGGCCTTGTGCTTTGATCATATTCTAAATTATGGAAATGCTATTTATCTTTTGGTAATATTGATGGTGAATTTATCTTTTTTTTTTTCAACACTAGAGAAAAATAAATTTCTCTCACAGTGTTGTAGTGAATGTGTTATTCTACCTTAATCCATGCAAAAACTGAACAAATGAACTCTACATTCCTTTACTTCTAAGTTAACATTTCTAGCTGAAATGAACACAAAAAAGGGACAGATGTCTTAGTTCCTACTATTTTTTAAAACATTGTAATATAACATTTCATATGGTAGGAGGAAACCGGCTCTTAAAACATGCCTGTTTCAAGGCATTATACAAAGCCCTACTGTGTCAATTTTGAATTTGAATAGCTGTGGCAAGCTAAGCAATAGGGTAGGCCTACTTTTTCTTAAAAAAAAAAAAAAGATAGTAAAAATTATGTATCCTGTTTGGGGTATGTTACAAAATTATACAGCTCTTATTGAGAATTTATAATGTGCCTGGTATTGTAAATGCTCTATATAAATAATTCAATCTAATCCTTAAAACAACCGTTATTAGTCTTGTCTGCAGATGAGAAAACTAAAGTATAGAGGTGAGTAGTTTGCTCACACACTCACTTCTATGATTGCAAAATCCTTTTTCTTAGTTTTATTATAAAACTCACATACCTTGGTAGACATTTGTGAATATTTAAGACTATCCAGGAATCCAATGTGTAGGGGAATAGTATCCCTGATATGTGTAAGAATATTTAAGGAGTCTAAGAATATTAAAGGCAAATAAACAAGTGTGATGGGAAGTGGAGAATCACTGTAGGAGTTTTGTTAAAGCTTCAAAAGACAAGGTTCTTACCAACTGGGTATTTGTACCTTAATCACTTGACCCTAAGTTAGAAAACACAGAGAACTATTTATTCCATGTCTCAACTTCTTATAGCACTTTGAGCATATAATAAGCAATGTAACATTTCATTATAACTAGTCTTGTGTTAAGTTTATCCTTAATGATAAGAACCAATTTGACATTTAAATATTCTACAACATATTTGCAAAAAAGGCTGTTTTGAATTTTCATAGGAATTTCAGTGAATCTGTAGATTGCTTTGGTAGTATTGCCATCTTACTATTATCTTCTAATCCATAAATATAATTTTCAGTGTACAATTCTTTCACCCTTCTTGGTTAAATTTATTCATAGATATTTACTCTTTTGGATTCTATTGCAAATGGATTTTTCTTAATTTCCTTTGTGGGTTGTATACTCAAAACAAAAACATAGATGGTTTTTGTGCATTGATGTTGTGCTCTGCAACTTTGCTGAATTTGTTTTTATGACTGCACCCATAGCATATGGAATTTCCTGGGCCAGGGATTGAATTCAAGTGGTAGCTCAGAAGAAAACCTACACTGCAGCTGCAGCAATGCCAGATCCTTAACCCATGAGCGAGGCCAGGGATCCAACCCACATCCTTGTGGATACTAGTGGCTTAACACATTGAGCCAAAATGGGAACTCCCTGCATCTTCATTTTTTTCTTAGTCAGTCTGGCTATAGGTTTGTTAGTTTTCTGAATCTTTTCAAAGAACTGGCTTTTGATTTCCTTGATTCTCTGTTTTTCTACTTTTTTTTTTTTTTTTTTTTTTTTGCTTTTTGGGGCTGCACTTGTGGCACATGGAAGTTCCTAGGCTAGAGGTTGAATCAGAGCTATAGCTGCCGGCCTATGCCACAGCCACAATGCCAGATCCTAGCCACATCTGCAACTTACACCACAGCTCACAGCAATGCCAGATCCGTAACCCAATGTGCAAGGCCAGGGATTGAACCCAAATCCTCACGGATACCAGTTGTTTTTACCTCTGAGCCGCAATGGGAACTCCTCCCTTGTTTTTCTACTTTCCATTTTACCTCCAGTCTAATTTATTATCTTCCTTCTGTTAGCTTTGGGTTGTTTGCTTACTTTCTAGTTCTTTAAGGTGTAATGTTAGGTTGTTGATATGAAGCATCTCTTTTTTTTAACCTCACTTGACTATTATCTTTATTATTGACACTCTTAAACCAACAGATGCAGAAGTGGGCCACTAGTTGTTTGTGGCTGCAAGAGTATATATACATTTTCAGTTTTTTAAAAATTCATAGTAAAATATAAGATTTATCATTTTGACCATTAAAAATGTATAATTCAGTGTCATTAAGTACATTCCTATGTTGTACAGTCTATCTCCAGAATTTTTCATCATCCCAAACTAAAACTCTGTACCTGATAGAAACTCTCCATTCTGCCTTCCCTTAACTCTGGGTAAACACTATTTTACTTTCTGTCTCCATGAATTTGATTATCTCAGGTATCTCATAAGTGAAATCATACTATCTCTCCCTTTGTGTCTGATTTGTCTCTGCGTAGTATTTTAAAGTTTCTCTGCTGAAGAATTGTCAGAATTTTACTACTCCTTAAGGCTGAATAATATTCCATTACATGTATATACCGTATTTTATCTATTCATCCATCCATCAAAGAACATGTAAGTTACTTCTACCTTTTGGCTATTGTGAATAATGCTGTTATGAACATTGGTATACAGGTCTCATTTTGAGTCCCTTAAATTTTTGGGTACCTACTTAGAATTGGAACTGCTGGATCATATAGTGTATAAGTTTAATTTCTTGAGGAACTTCCATATTGTCCTCAATAATGGCTGCACAATTTTACATTCCCACTAGCAATGCCCAGGGGTTCCAATTTCTCAACATCTTTGCCAGTGCTTGTTATTTTGCTTTATTGGTAACAGCCATCCTAATGGATGTGAAATTGAGAACAGTTTGCAGTCCCCTAATGATTAGTGATGTTGAGCATCTTTTGATGTGCTTATTAGCCATTTGTATGTCTTTTCTTGAGAAATGAAAAAAATGTCTATTCCGTTGCCCATTTTTTAATTGGATTTTCTTTTTTTGGTGGTTGAGTTATAGCCCTTTACTTATTCTGGACTCCAGAATTAATAAATACATGCTTTTCAAATATTTTCCTCCATTTTGTAGGATGCCTTTTCATTCTGTTGATTGTTTCTTTTGCTGTGCAGAAGGTTTTAAAAGTTTCAATTTTTTTTTTTTGTCTTTTTAGGGTCGCACCCACAGCATGTGGAGGTTCCCAGGATAGGGGTCCAGTTGGAGCTACAGCTGCTGGCCACCACAGCTACAGCTAGATCCCCAACCCACTGAGCAAGGCCAGGTAGGGATCAAACCTGCGTCCTCATGAAATACTAGTCAGGTTCGTTAACCACTGAGCCATGATGGGAACTCCTAAAGGTTTTAATATTGATGAAGTTGAATTTATCTATTTTTGTTGTTGTTGCCTACACCTTTAGTGTCATTGCCAAATCCACTGTGTTTCCTCTATGTTCTTCTAAGTCTTATACTAAGTTAACCTACAGGAAAGCAGTTGTAAATGGAATAAGCTAGATGAAGACTTAACTTGAAGCACATCATTTATGAGAGAAAAAAATCAATATTCAAACTAAAGAAGGTAGAGAAATTTATTGCCACTTGAAACCGTAACTCAGATGAATCAGACAAAAAGAATCATTAAGTTGACATGAAAATATATTGTTATCTGACCAGATTAATCTTTTGAGGATTTCTTTACCAATGGGCACTTCTACAACTAATTAGCATAATTTGGTATAAACATTTTATCGACATTTTTAAAGGCCTATTAAAGGATGTTTTACGATCTCCCATCATAAATGAATAATAATATATATTACATAATAAATTTGGTGAATTGCATTTTTGAGTTTGTACAATGTTGTAGAAAGACCCTACTTTTTCCACCGTACTTGATAAGTATCAAACTGGATATTCCCATTGTGTTGCAGTTGCCAAAATGAGCTCGTTAGAATGTTTTTCCTATATATCAGGTTGTGTCCATTCAAAATATGTAATTCCTTGCACAAATCCAAAACGAGAATGTGTTTTGCTCAAGCATTTCTTAATGTGGCTGTAAAGTATTTTCAGTTTTCCTAACATAACAGCATTTATTTTTAAGATAGTCCCTTCACCCATAGTATTTCCAGCAGGCTCTTTTGTAGTCCTCAAAAAATCACCAAAAAGGGAAAGGACTCCTACCCTATTCCCTCCCCAACTATCAGCTATTTTTCTGCAAAGTGCAAGATAATAAGTATTAGAGGCTTTGTTAGCCACACAAACCCTGTTATCTACTCAATTCTGCTGTTGTGGCACAAAAAAAACCAACCACAGCCAACAGTAAATGAATGGGTGTGGCTGCATATGACCCAAGGCTGTAGGCTGCCAATCCTCACTTTAGAGTACAAAAATTAAATCTGTGCATGTAAAACATATAGCAAGATAAATAATAAATTAGGGCCTAAAAGATAGGTATAGAATCTTTCCCTTTCAGTCCTCTGGAAAAACCATCCCGTAATGCCTGGAAAGTACTGTCTACTTAAATATATCTACACAGTTTCATTATTTTCTTACCCTGAGAGATTTATTAAGAAAGGGTAATCTGGAGTCCAGTATATGAAACATCTTTGGGGATATATTTAAATAGAAAGTGATAATACTTCTAGCATTAAAAGAACCCCAGGTCCCAAGTAATAATGACTCTTGGGTAATAAGCAAGTGCCTACAATGTGCCTCCAACATACTGACTGTTAAAGGGCAATAAGTTCTCCTTGGCAATGATTGCAGCAATTGAAAGTTACATTTTCATATCTTGTATAGGGATGAAATCGGCCAATATTTTTCTTTGTAGCAAGTAAGGTAGTTGGTGAAGACTCAGAAAATGGATTATCAGGTGAGTTTTCTGTACAGGTAATTGGATCCAAAATGCGTAGAACCTAAGGAAAGTAAGAGTCAATATCAGACACTGCAGTAGAGACAGTAAAAGCCCTTGGTTTTACAGATATATAAGTACCAATAAGGTCAATTTTGTTAATATGTAACTACCATAAAAATCAACATCTGAATGATAAATCTGCCTGATTAGATAACTTATGCCTTTTCTCAAAAAGCTCTAAATTTAACAATGATGTATATAGTTATATTACCTAGGCTCGTATTTTTAAAAACAATGAAATTAATATTCTCTTCTGGATAATGATGAGTTTATGAAAACATAGAAGTAAAGAAGGTTACATCAGTTCTACACTAAGTGATGTCGATTTTTATCCTTAACCAAAAAGCACCCACTACCTTCCTCCCTCAGTCCTTCACTAAGCTGCCTAGAATTGGGATTCTGCCTTCACTCTTCTATTGAAATGTTACTTCAAAGTTTTTGATCATTTACTTGTAAAGTCAATGGCTTTTCATTTCTCCTTTTCTAATATATATGCAATATTTTATGCTAACAATCATGTTTTTGCTTCTCAGATTAGGGACACTACATTCTCTCAATTCTACTTCTCTGATTTTTCCTATTCTTTTTTCTTCACTGAGACCCGTAACAGGAGGAACTCTTGAGTTCAAAAACTCTCTAGTTAAGGGCAAGGATAACATATCCGGCTCATAGCTCCTGTATCTCATGTTCATATTCCCCCTCACCATCATGTGATGACCATGGGTTACGGAGCAGAGGAGGTGGGCATTGGAACTGGAATGGAATTGAGAAAAGCAGTAGGGGAAACAGCTTTCTCTACTTCAGGCTTATTCAAAAAAGCTTCCAGAAATGGCTCAAGATGCCTATTTCCCCAGCTCTCTTGTCCAGCAGGTTTTTTGTTTTTTGTTTTTTCCCTTCTTCCAAGTTCCACAAAGAGCTATAGCCAATTTAAATGTCCTGGCATCATTTAAGAACAACCAGTCCATTTCAGTACCTCTGTTTTTCTGCTGGATTACTGCTTTTTCAATTTAGTTTTTGAGATCCTTCTATTTTTGTGGAACTTGGTCAGGTGCTATTGGACAGAGATAAGGGGCTTATCCTAAAGCTGTTTATAAATTTGGAAGGGAAAATAAGAAAAGTACCCTGATACTTTATATGTGCTATTATATTACATGTCTTTAGAGAGAGAAACAAAATGCCAAAGCAGTACAGTTAAAGGACAATAAGATACTGGTATAGATAGAAGGTTCCTAGATTTTAGCCTAAATGTGATAGAAAGGATTCTGAGCAGAGTGATTTCAAGAGAGAACACTCTCTACATAGCTGGTATAAAAGCAGACGCAAGAAGAAGAGAGAAAAGGAGTTTACTGCAGATAATCTAGCTAAGAAATGATCACCTCCAGGCAATGTGGTGGAAAGGATCAAGAGACACTAAGGAAGAAGGACTGTCAGTTTTGTTCAGTGAGATAATACAGTAGGTAAAGGATTGGGAGAAGAAAGGCATCTGGACCAAGCCCTGAGGCTACCCACCATCATGCAGTTAAACAGAATGGTTTAGAGAAAAGAGAAAAAAGGGTTAAGTAAGCCAAGGGAAGAGTGTTTCAAGATATCAAGAGTAGTTATTAATTCTATCAAATGCTACTGAGTAGCATCCAAGCAGGCACCAACACAATTTCCCAACCAAAAAAATACAAAAGGAAAACAGGATTTTGGATAAAGATGATGAGTTTAGTATCAGGGACTGATTCATCAGTAAATTGCCCAGGACCTACTGTGTACAAAGGGTTATGCTGGACCTTGAGGAAACATAGGACATAGAAGCACCCTTAAGGAGCTTACAGTCTGGGAGAGAGAGAATCAAAATTTGCAATTTAACATGATAAAGAGCTATACTATATATATATAAATATGTACAAAAGGTAATGGAAGCCTAAAGGAAGGAACACATAGGTTTGCTGGTAGGCTTCAGGGGAGGTTCATTCTTAAAGGCAGTGTAGAGGCTGGGCAAGAAGAGAGATGTGGGAGCCTGCGCAAAAGGAAAGAGATATGAGATACAGTGGCCCATCTGTGTAATGAAAGTGGTTAACACTGCTGGAATGTAAAGTGCAGGGGGTGCAGACATCTGGAAAATGCTCCTAGAGAAGGAGAGTTGGAATACAGATTATGAAAGCCTTTCTATACAATATGAAATAATTCAGATTCAATAATGAGGAAGACTGGGAACCCTTTGAACAGGAGTATCAAGATGATGGGATTGGCATTTTGGAAATAATTCTGGCATCAGAGGATGGCCCGGAAGTAGGTAAAAAGCAAGGCAGGGATATTGGTGAGGAGGCTATTGCTAAACTCTAGCTTGGATATCAGGTGTTATCCAAGATTAGGGGGATGGAGGAAATAATAAAAATGATAGCTGCTGTTTATTGAGAAATTATTATACTATTTTGGAAACTGCTATGGGCATAGTTCACTAGGATAGAGAATATAGGAGAAGCAGGTTAGTTTTGTTTTTGTTTTTTTTGCAAGGTGGATATATAAATGTAAAAGTAAGGAGAAAAGAGGTCATTTTATTTTTAGCTGTCTATGGGATAACCATGTGGAAATGTCCAACTTGATATGTCTCTTAATTCAGAAAAAAATGTCTCAGTTGAAGTCACAAGCACAAGACTGCGGGATTAGGATAGTCTCTAGAGAATACAGAAAATCTTTTATGTAAGGAAAGGCTCAAGAGTGGGCACAGGAAGAGGATGCCCCTTTACACCCAAATACTGAGAAAGATCGTCACAGAAGTAATGAAGTGCTGGGAGAAATACAGTATTTCAGAAACTGAGGGAGTTTAAAAAGCATGGGAACAGATTCCTATGGAGCATTGACATTTAAAGGAGGCAAAAAGTCTATGAAGAGTTTAGAGAGATAGCATGAGGTTCAAGAAAGAGTAACGTCACATAAGTCAATGGAGTATCAAGAAAGGTGTGCTAGATGAAGTAAAACACCGGCAAAATATTTAAAACATTCATGGCCTTTTTAAGAGTACTTTTTGAGCACACTGGAGCTGGAAGTCTATTGAGATAAGCAGTGGCAAGAGTGGAGGAATGGATGGTATGTAATTAGAAATAAACATAGATAACCTGTTCAGGATTCTTGGCTGTGAAAGGAAGGCGTTGAGGCCACGTACAGAGAACAGAGAGAGGGAACATTTTTCTTATTTAGATAGAAGACACTTGGGCATGTTCTTAAACCAAAAAGAAAGAGCAAACAGAAGAAGTAACTGTTGGTGGGCAGCTTGATGAGTCTGCGGGAAAACGCTGTGCTTCAGAGAAGAGGAGGGACACCGTTCCCAGTGAGAGAAATAGATGTAAGGCTGGCTGTCAAATTTCTAGGCTTCTAGATATCAAGTGCAACCTTCCAGGAAGTTTTCTGCCTCCTGCCCTCTTTTTCTTCTGTGAATTAGGAACCAAAGTCATTTGTTGAATCTGAGGTAACAGTTGGATAGATATAGAAACAAAGCAAGCAGCTGAACTGATACAGGAATGGGGTTTGCAGGCTACTTGAGAAAAGCATAAGAGAGAAAGGCACTTCTTTGTAGTCTAGGCAAGCTATGGCAGGAAAAGAAGCCAGGGGAGTAACTTGATGAAATGAAGAAAAAAATGTAGGGACCAAGGGAATAAAAATTATGATGTGATCAAGAAAAAGGGGTAATGAGAATGAAAGAGCAAGAACTGGAAAGAAAAGAAGTTGAGATCACAGATCATAGATGTTGAGTTGAGGGCTTTAAAAGTGGAAAAGTTCTGGTGGGACACAAGATGGTGGAAGAGTAAGAGGACACGCTCACACTCTCCCACAAACATCAAAAAAACACATCTACATGTAAAATGACTCACACAGAACATCAACTGAATGCTGGCAGAAGATCTTAAACCTCCAGAAAGGGCAAGAAACTCTTGATATAACTGGGTAGAACAAAAGAAAAAAAAAAGAAAGAGAAAAAGAATCAGGATGGGAGAAGCATTCCTGAGAAGGAGCTGTGAAGGACAAAGGGAACCCACACCCTGGGAAGCCACCTAACTGACAGAAGATCCGCCGAGTTAGAGGGAACTCCAAGGTGCCGAGGAAAGCACAGCAGCAGGTCTGAGAACTGAAACGCAGAGTGAGAGAAGCACAGATCATCTGAATCACTGGCACAGACACCAAAGACTGAGATGCTTGGGTGGGGGCCGGGCGCTGAGACTTAGACTCTGGAGGTCAGTCAGCAGGAGTGGGGTGGGGTTGGCGGTATGGAGACAGGCTAAGGGAACAGGGAGCAGTGCGCCGTAGGCAGAGGAAGCAGTACACTAAGGGCTGGGGAGTGGAAAGCCAGGGCAGAGGGAACCTGGGAGAAGGTCTGGACCCACAGAGAGATAAGGCACCATTGTTGGGGAGGGGAGAGGAGAAGGGGTGAGCCGCCATAGAAAACTCCTTGCACCCCAGCATGCACTTGCCTGCCGGCTGGCAGAACATCCCTGGGGCAGCACCCCAATAGCGTGCTACAAGAAGCCCCTGTCCCCACGGAAAGCTGTGTACCACTCCACAGTGCTCTGGGCTGCCCAACCCCTGTGGGCCCTAGACTGTGCATCTCAGGCGCAGCCCCTTGAGACCAGAGGTCACTTGCTAGCCCACCATAGTCCTGGTGTCTCCAGCAGTGGGAAGCCGCTTGCTAGCCCATGGTGGACTGGACCTGCAGGTGGTGGGAGCAAACCACCACAATTATCACTGACTCCAGAAGTGGGTGTGGCCTACCACAACTGGGGATAGTTGAACTTGCAGCCCCAACCACTTCAGAGGGCATCAAAGAGAAGGACACTACAATGGAACACCACATGATGTTGCTCTTGCTCCCCTGGGAGCACACCTGCACTGCAGCTGCCAGTGCCAAATGTTCTGGGAGGGGCCCAGACACTTGATCACTGTCCCTGCCTAGGAACCTGAAACTAAGAGCATCTTGTTCAGTGCATCCTGTGGGGGCTAAGCAGGACCAGGGGCTTCTTGCATGATTTACAGGTAGTGGGGGCAATCCACCGCAGTTATCTCTGGCTCCAGAGGTGGCAGTGGCCAGACACCACTAGAGGTCGGTGAACAGGCACCACTTGCAGCCCCATTCACCTCAAGGGCATCACAGAGGAAGGCACTGTGACCGAATCAACTATTGGTTGCTCTTGCGCCCTTGGGAACACACCGACCCTGCTGTTGCCACTGCTGAATGTTTGGGGCAGTATGCATATGCCAGATCTCTGTCACTTCCCAGGGTCCTGCAACTAGGACCAGCCTGTGCAACACCTCCTATGTGGGCTAAGTAAAATGGGTCACCTCATGCATCGTCTACAGGTGGCGGAGGCATACCACCACAGTTATCATTGACACAAGAGACGGTCATGGCCATTTCCCACTAGGGGTCCCTGAACAGGCACTACCTACAGTTCCCGTCACCTCGGAGGAGGGCACTGCAATCAAACACAAGCTGTTGTTGCTCTCACCCCCCTGGAGTGAGAGCAACAACAGCTACAGGCAAATTCTCTGGTCACCTTGCTGATCCTTCTATAGCCCATTACCACTTCCCAGGGCCCTGAAAATAGGGGTAACCTATGCCAGCTTCCTGCAGGTCTGTGCTTCTGTTGGGAGCCAATGACCAGGCACTGAATGCTGGCCCTACCCATTGCCCCCTTATTTCTGAAAACACACTGAGCTTCCTGGGGATAACAGACTGCTCACACCAAAGAGACAGCAAAGAGTCAAACTCCCACACTAAAAAAAAAAAAACAAAACCCAATAAAAAGGGGTATTCTTGCATAGAAATAGACTTACAAGACTACAGTTTGGCTTCCCCAATTTCACAGAAAAAGAAAAACACAAGCAAGATGAAGAAGCTCAGAAACCATTCCCAGTTAAAACAACAGGAGAACTCACCTAAAGCAGTCAACAATGAAACAGACCTCTGCAGTCTGACAGACCTTGAGTTCAAAAGGAAGATAGTGAAAATACTGAAGGAATTGAGAGAGGATATGAACAGTAATGCAGATTCCCTCAGAAAGGAACTAGAAAATATAAGGAGGAGCAAAGAAAAACTAGAAAAATCATTTGCAGAGATAGAAACTGAGCTAAAGGCAATAAAGACCAGAATGAATAATGCAAAGGAACGAATTAGTGATGTAGAAGACAGAATAACGGAAATCACCCAAACAGGACAGCAGAAAGAAAACCAAATGAAAAAACATGAAAGCAATGTAATAGACCTATGGGATAATATAAAGTGGGCCAATCTATACATAATAGGAATTCCAGAAGGAGTAGAAAAAGATAAAGGGATTGAAAATATATTTGAAGAAATTATGGCTGAAAAACTTTCCAAATCTAAAGGATACTGATATCAAGACAGAGGAAGCACAGAGGGCCCCAAACAAGTTGAATCCAAACAGGCCCACACCAAGACATAATAAAAACGGCAAAAGTTAAAGAGAGGATTCTATAGGCAGCAAGAGAAAAAGCGTTAATTATAAGGGAACCTCAATAAGGCTATCAGCTGATTTCTCTACAGAAACACTACAGGCCAGGAGGGAATGGGAAGATGTATTTAAAACGCTGAAAGGAAAAAAATTTGCACCCTAGAATACTCTATCCAGCAAGAATATAATTTAAAATAGAAGGGGAAATAAAGAATTTCCCCAACAAACAAAAGCTAAAAGTGTACAGCAATACGAAAGCCATTCTAAAAGAAATACTGAAAGGGCTTCTCTAAATTGAAAAAAAGAGAGAAAAAAGAGAAAAAGAAGAATTAGGGTGGAGGAAACCACAATGGAAAGCAGCCACTTAAATAAGCCAGCATACAGATCTAAACATGAAGATGTTAAAAACAAACAAAACAAAACACAAAACAGAAACAAGACAGCAAAATCATACAATGTGGGCAAGGGAAGTAAGAAAAATTCGATTCTTTTATCTTTTTAAGGATGTGTTTGAACCTATATGATTATCAGGCTAAAGCCAGCAGATATAGGAAGGGGTTAACATACTTAAAAAACAGGGCAATCACAAATCAAAACTGAACATTACATTCACAAAAACTGAAAAGAAAAGTATTCAAGCATAAAATAAACAGAAATCATCCAACTGAAAAAAGAAAGGAAGAAAAGAAAAACAATGAATCAACTGGAAAACAAGGTTTAAAATGGCAATAAATAAACATCTATCAATAATCACCTTAAATGTCAATGGACTGAATGCTCCAATTAAAAGACACAGAGTGGCAGAATGGATAAAAAAGCAAAACCTTCAACCTGCTGCCTACAAGAGACTCACCTTAGGGCAAAGGACACTTATAGATTGAAAGTGACGGGATGGGAAAAAAATGCTTCATGCCAATGGACCAAACAGAAAAGCAGGAGTTGCAATACTCATATCAGACAAAATAGACTTTAAAATGAAGGCCATAAGGAAAGACAAGGACACTATTTAATGGTAAAAAGATCCATTCAAGAAGAGGATATTATAATCATCAATATATATGCCCCTAATATAGGAGCACCCAGATACCTCCAACAAATACTAACAGACATAAAAGGAGAAATTGATGGGAATACAATCTAGTAGAAGACTTTAACCCCTCCCACTGACATCAATAGACAGATCCTCTGACAGAAAATCAGTAAAGCAAAGAGATCCTAAATGGCCTAATAGAAAAGTTAGACTTAATAGACATTTTCAGCACATTACATCCAAAGAAATCAGAATACACATTCTTCTCAAGTGCACATGGAACCTTCTCAAGAATTGATCACATACTGGGGCACAAAACTAACCTCAACAAATTTAAGAGTGTAGAAATTACTTCAAGTACCTTCTCTGACTACAATGGCGTAAAACTAGAAATCAACCACAGGAAAAGAACTGACAAAAAACCTACTACATGGAGACTAAACAACATGCTACTAAAAAACCAATGGGTAAATGAGGAAATCAAGAAGGAAATTAAAAAATACCTTGAGACAGATGATAATGAATACACAACCTCTCAAAATCTATGGGATGCAGCAAAACCAGTGCTCAGAGAGAAGTTCATAGCAATAGAGGCCTTCCTCAAAAAAAGAAGAAAAATCTCAAATTGACAAATTAACACATCACCTAATTGAATTAGAAAAAGAAAAATAAGCAAAACCTAAAGTCAGCAGAAGGAAGGAAATCATAAAGATCAAAGAGGAAATTAATAAAATAGAGATTCAAAAAAATTAGACAAAATCGATCAAACCAAGAGCTGGTTCTTTGAAAAGGTACACAAAAGAGACAAATCTCTGGCTAGACTCACCAAGAAGAAGAGAGGAAAAACCCAAATAAACAAAATCAGAAATGAAAAAGAAGTCACAACAGATACTACAGAAATACAAAAAACCATAAGAGAACACTATCAACAGTTACATGCCAACAAATTTGACAACCTAGAAGAAATGGACATCTTTCTAGAGACTTATAGCCCGACAGTCAAGAAGAAATAGATCAACTGAACAGACCAACCACTAGAAATGAAATTGAATATGTCATAAAAACACTCCCTACAAATAAATGTCCAGGACCAGATGGCTTCACAGGTGAATTCTATCAAACATATAAAGAGGAACTTATACCCATCCTCCTCAAACTTTTTCAAAAGGTTCAAGAAGAAGGCACACTCCCAAAGACATTCTATGATGCCACCATCACCCTAATTCCAAAACCAGACAAAGATACATACCATCAAAAAGAAAACTAGGAGTTCCCGTCGTGGCACAGTGGTTAACGAATCCGACTAGGAACCATGAGGTTGCGGGTTCGGTCCCTGCCCTTGCTCAGTGGGTTAACGATCCGGCATTGCCGTGAGCTGTGGTGTAGGTTGCAGACGCGGCTCGGATCCCGCGTTGCTGTGGCTCTGGCGTAGGCCGGTGGCTACAGCTCCGATTCAACCCCTAGCCTGGAAACCTCCATATGCCGCGGGAGCAGCCCAAGAAATAGCAACAACAACAACAACAACAACAAAAAAAAGACAAAAGACAAAAAAAAGAAAACTATAGGCCAAATATCTTTGATGAATATAGATGCAAAAATTCTCAACAAAATTTGAGCCAACCAAATTGAACAACTTATCAAAAGGATTGTACACCAAGACCAGGTGGGATTCATCCCAGGTTCACATGGATGGTTCAACATACATTAAATCAATCAATGTCATATACCACATTAACAAAAGAAAAGTCAAAAACCACATGATCATCTCCATAGATGCAGAAAAAGCATTTGACAAAGTCCAACATCCATTCATGATAAAAACTCTTAACAAAGTACGTATAGAGGGAACATACTTTAACATAATAAAAGCCATTTATGACAAATCCACAGCAAATATAATACTCCATGGAGAAAAGCTGAAAGCCATCCCACTAAAATCTGGAACAAGACAAGGATGCCCACTCTTACCACTGTTATTGGAAATCATAGCCACAAGCAATCAGACAAACAAAAGAAAAGGCATCCAAATTGGAAGAGAAGAGGTAAAACTGTCACTGTATGGAAATGACATGATAATATATATAGAAAACTCTAAGGATGCAACCCAAAAACTACTTGAACTGATCAACAAATTCAGCAAAGCAGCTGGATAGAAGATTAACATTCAGAAGTCAGTCACATTTCTGCACACTAACAATGAAATATTAGAAACGGAATACAAAAATACAATAATATCTTTTAAAATTGCACCCTGCAAAACTGAACACATGGGAATAAACCTGACCAAGGAGGTAAAGGACTTATATGCCAAGAACTATAAAAAATCAAGGAAATTAAAGAAGATGTAAAGAAATGGAAAAGATATTCCATGCTCCTGGGTTGGAAAAATTAATATTGTAAAAATGGCCATACTACCCAAAGCAATCTACAGATTCAGTGCAATCCCTATCAAATTACCCAGGACATTTTTCACAGAAATACAACAAACAATCCACAAATTTATATGGAACCACAAAAGACCCAGAATTGCCAAAGCAATTCTGAGGAACAAAAACCAAGCAGGAGGCATAACTCTCCCAGACCTCAGGCAATATTACAAAGCCACAGTCATCAAGACAGTGAGGTACTGGTACCAAAACAGACATACAGGCCAATGGAACAGAATAGAGAACCCAGAAATAAACCCAGACACCTACTGTCAATTATTCTTTGAAAAAGGAGGCAAGAATATAAAATGGGAAAAAGAAAGTCTATTCAGCAAGCATTGCTGGGAAACCTGGACAGCTGCATGCAAAGCAATGAAATTAGAACACACCCTCACACCATGCACAAAAATAAACTCAAAATGGCTGAAAGACTTAAATAGAAGACAAGACACCATCAAACTCCTGGAAGTGAATATAGGCAAAACATTCTCTGACATCAACCTTACAAATGTTTTCTCAGGTCAGTCTCAGAAAGCAACAGAAATAAAAGCAAAAATAAACCAGTGGGACCTAATCAAACTGAAAAGCTTTTGCACAGCAAAGGAAACCAAAAAGAAAACAAAAGACAACTTACAGAATGGGAGAAAATAGTTTCTAATGAGGCAATTGAAAAGGGCTTAATCTCTAAAATATACAAACAACTTATACAACTCAACATCCAAAAAGCCAACAACCCAGTTGAAAAATGGGCAAAGGACCTGAAGAGAGATTTCTTCAAGGAAGATAATACAGAATGCCAACAAGCACTTGAAACAATGCTCAACATTTCTGATTATTATAGAAAAGCAAATCAAAACTACCATGAGATACCACCTCACACTAGTCAGAATGGCCATCATAAATAAGCCCACAAATAACAAATGCTGGAGGGAGTGTGGAGAAAAGGGAAGCCTCCTCCACTGCTGGTGGGAAAGTAAGCTGGTACAACCACTGGGGAGAACAGCATGGAGGTACCTTAGAAAACTATACACAGAACTACCATATGACCCAGCAATCCACTCTTGGGCATATATCCAGACAAACTTTCCTTAAAAAAGACACATGCACCCACATGTTCACTGCAGCACTATTCACAATAGCCAAGACATGGAATCAACCCAAATGTCCACTGACAGTTGATTGGATTAGGAAGACGTGGTATACGTACACAATGGAATACTACTCAGCCATAAAAAAGAACAAAATAATGGATGCAACTAGAGACTCTCATCCTGAGTGAAGTAAGTCAGAAAGAGAAAGACAAATACCATATGATATCACTTATATCTGGAATATAATATATGGCACAAAGGAAAATTTCTACAAAGAAAATCATGGACTTGGAGAACAGGCTTGTGGTTGCCAAGAGGGAAGGGGAGGCAGTGGGAGGGACTGGGAGCTTGGGGTAAAGAGATGCAAAATGTTGCCCTTGGGATGGATTAGCAATGGATCCTGTTGTGTAGCACTGGGAACTCTGTCTAGTCACTTATGATGGAACATGTAATATGAGAAAAAGAATATATACATATAAGTGTAACTGAGTCACTATGCTGTACAGTAGAAAAAAATATACACATAAATAAAAGATAAAAAAGAAAACAACAACAAGAATACAAAAGGAAAAGAAAAAAGCTTATACATTTATATCCAATAAAAAAATGCTCTTGGGGAATGGAAAAAAGAAAAAGTAGAGAAGTTCTCATTAATATCAAGGCCTATGATAGGAACATAGGAGTGGGCTATTGGGTGTAATGAAGGTGAATGCTGATGGTTAAGAACTGTTGAGACCACAGGTATTTGACAGGTCTTCTGCATGAACTCTGAATTCACCCAGAAGTGTAAGTAATAGGCCTATATTAATTGAGTCCCATCTATATATTGGATAAACAAATAATATCCTAGATCAGAAGCAATCAATTATCTACTCATGATTACAAAATTTAAAAATTCTACACAGTGGTTTTCATATCAAAATGAGCTCAAAAAAGGATTATCAATGATTCAGTAGCTATAAAAGAGGCAATTACATTTTCTTCTCCTTAAGAATATTTGAGAAAATTAAAGCTCTGAGGAAGAGACAATTTTCTCCAAGATCACTAGCTCGTTAGCATGAAAATCAGGTTTTGATTGCATTATTTCCAAACTACCAATGCCAAGCACTTTCCATTCATTATAACGTCACCTTTCAGAGGATGGTTTTAGAAGTTCCAAAGATCATGAAAGAGAAATATATTACCGTTTCAGCCATTTTTTCTGCTGGGGTGCTGCAGAATTCAATTGTTGATGGAATCCTTTTCTGACCATTAGTGCCAACATTTCCTAGAAGATGGGAATTTACTGCTTTTGCCAACTTGTGATTTGTTAATGCTAGTTCTGCTGTGCTGTGAGGTTGTGCGCTAGGGTAGTAAGTTTGCTCTCTTCCCCACTGCAAGGAGACTAAGAGCTCCTCCAACAATCTGCAAAGAATACACATGAACACTGGATATTAGTAAGAGGATAAAATATAAAAATTGAGGATGCTGAATAAATGAGAAATACATTTTTGAAATCATATAGTATCTTTCTCCTTTTCTCTGAGTTCGATAAATCAGGAAGTCAGGTAAAATAAGTTATATCACAGAAGGCACTTACTGATTTTATGGTTATCTGGAATCATTCAACAAACTACTTTTTTTTAGTTCTCATATTTTAGTACAGGTAAAATATACTATTATATAGTATTACAGAAATACTGATTTGTGGATTTGAGATATTCATATAGTGTGTGCGTGTATATATAAAATTTTGTGTGAGCTACATTGGTTGATTTTTAAATGATGAACCAATCTATAATTCTTGGGATAAAACCTACTTGGTCATGATATATAAACCTTTTTATATATTGTTGGATTTGACTCACTAAAATTTTTAAGGACTTTTGCATCTTTATTCATTAGAGATATTGGCCTATAGTTTTCTCATAATACCTCTGTCTGGTTTTGGTATCAAGATGATGCTGGCTTCATAAATGAGTTGGAAATTGTTCCCTTCTCTATTTTCTAGAAAAGTTTGTGTAAACTTGGTTTTATTTCTTCCTTAGATGTTTGTTAGTATTCATCAGTGGATCCATAAAGGCCTTTATTACAAGGTTTTTAACTACAAATTAAATTGTTTTGATAGGTTAGGGCTATTCAGGTTATTGGTTCTTGATTACTCTTTGGCAGTTTGTATCTTTTAAGGAGATTATCCATTTAAGTTGTTGATTGACTGGCACAGAGTTGTTCATAACATCCCCTTATTAAAAATCATTCTTTTGTCTATAGAATCTATAGTGCACCCCTCTCTTTCTCACTCCTGTGATACTAGTCATGTGCATCTTTTTTTCTCCCAATTATATTACCTAGATGTTTTGTAAATGTACCTTTTCAAAGAACTAGTGTTTTGCTTTTTATTTCATTTATTTCTGCTCACATCCTAGTCTTCCTTCTGCTTAATTTGCTCTCTGTGTTTTGTAAGAAGGAATCTTACAGTACTGATGAGACATTTCTTCTTTCCACAATGAACATTTAAAGCTATAAATTTCCCTCTTAACACTGCTTTAGTTGCCTCCCACAAAATCTGATATTTTGATACACTGAATTTTCATCTTCAAATTTCCCCTGGAATTTCCTCTTGACCTTTACTGATTTGATTTATAATAAATCAATTATATAAAAGTACAAGGTTCTTTTAAGGAAGACTATCAATTTTGACAGTTCTGGCACATATGGACATGAAAGTAAGCTCTTACTTTGTAGAAAAGTCCTCAAAAAGTCTCCTTCCAAAAGAAAGACTGGTAAGCTTTTTGGCTTCTACCAAAAACTATACGAAACTACTACACTATAACCCCAAACAACTTTTAAATCCATAGATTTCATCTATTGTAGATATATTCTCTCCCCAATTAAGAATGTAAGAAGCATGTCTTCATTTTTTTTTCAGTATTTCTCCTTCCACTGGGTATCTATTTTAAAATGCTACTCAAAGTATATGCTCAGTAAGTTATCAGGTATAGAAATACTAAAGAACTATATCAATAACAAAAATTGCAGGACAAAGTAGAAGAGTTCAGAACATAAATGCCATACTTCTGGGTAGCTATCATTTCCTGACGAAACTGTTCCCGTTCACTCAGGAGATCTTGAATAGCACTCTGTGCATCACGGTTCTGGCGCTGTAAAACTGCTCTGGAGTTGGTTAACTCATCTGCCATAACCCTGGAAGAGATCAGAATCTTACATATAAATTCTCTGACAGTATAAATAAGTTAATATTACTACCTCTGTGACTGTCATTTTAAAATATTTATAAAAAAGATTTAATGTTGTCAATTTACTTCTCAGTTTTTACATCATCACTAAAAAACCGTGAAAATGTTGATGAACTTAGAACTCATTAAAGGGACTCAATTCAAATATTTGTTTACAAAATGACAAGGGAAACAGTTTTAACTTTCCTATACAGTGACTTTAGAATGTACTTCAATCATACTCTAGATTAATCAAATTTTGGAAAAAAGTAACATTAAATGTTTTTAAATACAGAACATTTGAGAAAAACAAAAATGAGTTATTTTTCTACCATTCAATTACCTCTTTGTCCTTAGAAAATATTAAATATAAAAAGGCTTATATAAAAGGAAAATGAAGTCTTTTCTCTTATACAGCATACCCACCCTTCTTTTATAATCAGTAATCAATGAAGTAACAATACATTTTTCTAGAAGAAATAATTTATGTATATATCAACATAAAAGTGTGTGTTAAAAATAAACATATTCATTTTATTAACAAAAAAGGGATTATTTAATATAAATTTTCCATAGTTTGCTTTTTTCACCTAGTAATTTACTTTTTTTTTTTTTTTTAAATAGTTGCACTTGTGGCATATGTAAGTTCCTGGGCTGGGGGTTGAATCGGAACTACAGCTGCAGGCCTACACCACAACCATAGCAACTTGGGATCCGAGCTGCATCTGCGACCTATGCTACAGCTTGTGGCAACGCCAGATCCTTAACCTAATGAGAGAGGCCAGCGATTGAACCTGTTTCCTCACGAATATTATGTCAGATTCTTAACCCCGCTGAGCCACAACAGGAACTCCTTGATAATTTTTTTGTCTTTTTTTTAGGGCTACACCCATGGCATATGGCAGTTCCCAGGCTAGGGGTTGAATGAATATCAGAGCTATAGCTGCCAGCCTATGCCATAGCCACAGCAATACAGGATTCAAGCCACATCTGCAATCTACATTGCAGCTCATGGCAAGGCCAGATCCTTAATCCACTGAGTGAGGCCAGGGATTGAACCGGCGTCCTCATGGATACTAGTCGGGTGCCACAATGGGAACTCCCCTTGATAATTTTTTATATTAGCACATACAGAGCTATCTCATTCTCTTAAAAGGACGACAACAACAACAACAACAACAATAAAACAGCTTCATGTTTTCTTCTGACTGGATGTACCAAAATTTATTTAACCAATTCTTTATGGATGAACTGAAGCAAAATTTTGAAGTACTTTATTGACCCGAAAATATTTTTTTAATTTGCTTTTTTTTAGGCACTGCATATGGAAGTTCCCAGGCAAAGAGGTGAATCGGAGCTGCAGCTGCCAGCCTACACCACAGCCACAGCAACGCAGGATCCAAGCTGCATCTGCGACCTACACCACAGCTCATGGCAACGGTGGATCCTTAACCTACTGCATTCTCATGGATACTAGTTGGGTTTGCTATGGCTGAGCCACAATGGGAACTCCTCAGCTGAATATCTTAGAACTGAAATTAAGATCTGAGGGCCAGTAACCGCTGAATTCCTTAAAATGAAAATAATTCTGACATTAAAAGATTAAATCACCTAAAATATCAATAAAGTTTGGTTTAATTATTACTGCCCTTACCAGCAATGATCAGAATGTTCAAAAAGTTACATATTGCAATAATCTGTAAATATATGCATGATTTGTCTCTTAAGCTGCTCAATGATAATTAACATTCATTGTAAGTCAATAAAAAGTAAATTCGTTTCTCCAAATAGATGCTATATTAGTGCAGTTAGAAAACAAACTAAGGACTCTGAGAGAAATCAATTACTAGAAAGTATCATGGGTATTAAGACATGAAGAAATATTTTCCTAAAAATTTATTCATTACAATCAGTCATTCTTCAGGTATAGCCCAGAAACCTTTGGTATCTTATGAGAAATCTCCAAATGATTAAATTTAAATCAATATTTATTAAACCTACTACATGTGAAGCACTTGGCTAAGCACTGGAAATACACAGACAGTTAACACCTAGATTCTGTTCTCCAGTAACTCAAAGTTGGAAGGAGGTGATAAAGAAACAAAGAATCATATCTAACAAAGCTTCCAAACTACCAGTATGTCCATGGGCCTGGACTAGGGCTCTGGGGTTCTGACTCTTAGTGGAGAGTAGCCTCATCCAGTGTGCCATAGAGATGTTATTTTCTCTTTGGGCATGGAGAGCAAAACGTTGGGAAGCTATTACATGGCTAAATGAGCTGCCAGAACAGATCATGAGGAATAAATAGTATTATTTTACAGACTAGCAATGATATTTGAGTTCTTTACATAGAAGTTGGGGAAAAATTTTTTTTGATTTTAAATATTTATTAGTCATCTGAGTTTACAGTTTTCCTTTGGTCTTAAACATTGTTGTAGCAGTGATTTCTACTATAGAAGAGTAACTCAGAATTCTGGAATGAGGAAAGATCTTTATGATAGCACTTTTCCATTTAGGGAGACCATATGACCATCCAGAGGAGGGAGAGTCCACATCTTAAACAATCTATGAGGTACTTTGACAATGTGAGTCAGAAATTTCACACTATAATCTATTTTCTTGCATTATGGGTCAGAGATCTAACAGAGCAAAATCTAGGAAATGAAATACTATTTAAAATAGAAAGTACCTGCTTGCGAGGAATTTACTTCGCCACACGTCACACTGTATCGACATACGTTCTAACTGTTCAGAAAGCTGAGCTACATTTCGACCTAGGGCTTCATTTTCTAAAATAAGCTGATTTTTCTCACGGGCTAGACGTTCAAAGTGATACTGAAGGTCATCGCCAACAGAAGCCACCAGCAGTTTTTTAACTCACGATTGACCTGGAAGAAATGATGGATACAAGCTTCAAGTAATGTCAGTGACTTTAATGTAGGAAAATGAACACAAGAGAAACCAAAAGTATGTATCAAAAAGTGATATTAGGAGTTCCCATTGTGGCTGAGCAGGTTGAGGACCTGACATTGTCTCTGTGAGGATGTGGGTTTGATCCCTGGCCTTGCTCAGTGGGTTAAGGATCCCGCATTACTGTAAGCTGGAGCATATGTTGCAGATGTGGCTCTGATCTGGTGTTGTTGTAGCTGTGGCACAGGACTCAGCTGCAGCTCCAATTCAACCCCTAGCCCTGGAATTTGCATAAGCTGCAGGTGTGGCAGTTTAAAAAAAAAAAAGATATTAAATATTACAGTTTCACATCACAATGTACACAACCATGACTATCTCTATCTTGATCTATTTATCTATAGTCCATGTGGTTATAATCTGAGACTTTTATTATAAAAGAACAAATCATTACCATAATACTTACAAACTGCCTTCAGTCAACACTTAAGGGCAAAAATTAGGAAACTGAACAAATTAATTTTGCTAAAAAACATGACAGTGTTTTATGTGTTTTTAAATACTTTCCAACATCTAAATTTAATATTTTTGTGCCCTAGGATTTTTACTTTTAAGAATTTTAGCAAAGGGAGAAGGATCAAGATGGTGGAGGAGTAAGACGTCATGCTCACCTTCTCCCACAAACACATCAAAAACCACATCTACATATAGAACGATTTGCACAGAACATCTACTGAATGCTGGCAGAAGAACCTCCAAAAAGTGCAAAAACCCCTCCACATAACTGGGTAGAACGAAAGAAAAAAAAAAAGAAAGAAAAGAATTAGGATGGGACTAGCACTCTTGAGAGGGAGCTGAAAAAGAGAAAAGGAACCCACACCCTGAGAAGCCACCTTATCGACAGGGAGATCATCAGAAACAGAGGGACCTTGAAGTCTCTGAGAAAAGTGCAGCAGCTGGATTGAGAAGGGCAGAGCAGAGTGAGAGCTGCACACATCATCTGTACCACCGCCCCAGACGTCAGAGCCTGAGATGCCCGGGCTGGGGCTGGGCACTGAGACTCAGGCTCTGGAGGTCAGTTCCAGGGAGATGACTAGGGTTGGCTGTGTGGAGACAGCCTGAGGGGCTAGGGAGTGATGTCATGGGCTGGGGAGCTGAGAGAACTGGGGAGGAGGTCTCAGCCTGCAGGCGAAGCTAGGCACCACTGTTGGGGAGAGTAAAAGAGCACTGTCACTTCCCAGGACCCTGTAATTAGGGGCAGACCATCATAGGACTCTCCTTTCCTGCACACATGCACACGGGCCCTCAGAGGGGTCTGTGAACAGGCTCCACCTGTGGCCCCAGTTACCTCAGAGGTCGGCAAAAAAGAGGGCACTGCAACTGAGCACTCTCTGTTGTTGCTCCCACTCCCCTAGGAACACACCCACCCTGCTGCTGCCACTGCCAAATGCTCTGGGCAGTGTCCACACATGCCTGATCACTGTACTTCCCAGGACCCTGCAATTAGGACCAGCCTGTGCAGCACATTCTGCGTGGGCTAAGCAGGACAGGGTGCTTCTTGTGTGGTCTACAGGTGGTGGGGGCAAACCACTGTAGTTGTATCTGACTCCAGAGGTGGGTGTGGCCCACTACCACTAGAGGTCCATGAACAGGCATCACTTGCAGCCCCAATCACCTCCGAAGGCACCACAGAGGAGGGGACTGTGACCAAATACCACATGTTGTGCTCTCACTCCTCTGGGAACTCACACCCTCTACCACTGCCACTGCCAAATGCTCCAGGCACCATCTAAATGTGCCTAAGGATCATTATCGCTTCCTAGGGCCCTGCAACCAGGAGTATCCAGCGCCACCTTCCTGCAGGTCTTTGCTACTGTCAAAAGCCCAGCAACCAGGCACTGACTACTAGCTCTGCCCATTGCCTCCTTCTCCCTGGAAACACATTCAGTAACCTACCAAGGAGAAAACCGCTCACGATGAATAAAGAGACAGCAAATATTCAAACTTCTATGCCAAAAATAAATAGTAAGCCTTCATAAAATACAAAGGAGTGCTTTTGCATAGAATTAGCCCTCCAAGACTACAGTACTTGGTTTCCTTAAACTCACAGAAAAAGAAAAATGTAAGTGAAATGAAGAAGCTCAGGAAACATTCCCAGTTAAAACAACAGAAGAATTCACCTGAAGCAGCAAACGATGAACTAGATTTCTGCAGTCTAATAGACACTGAGTTCAAAACGGAGACAGTGAAAATTCTGAAGGAATTAAGGCTGAATATCAACGAATGAAGAGCAGAGATAAACAGTAATGGAGATCACTTCAGAAAGGAACTAGAAAATATAAGGAAAAGCCAAGAAAAATTAGAAAATTCATTTGCAGAGACACACACTGAATTAAAGGCACTAAAGAGCAGAATGAATAATGCAAAGGAACGAATTAGTGATGTGGAAGATAGAATAATGGAAATCACCCAATCAGGACAGCAGACAGAAAACCAAATGAAAAAACATGAAAGCAATATAAGAGATCTATGGGATAATATAAAGCAGGCCAATCTACACATAATATGGATTCCAGAAGGAGAAGAAAAAGTAAAGGGGATTGAAAATATATTTGAAGAAATTATGGCTGAAAACTTTCCAAATTAAAGGATACTGATATCAAGATACAGGAAGCACAGAGGTCCCCAAACAAGTTGAACACAAGCAGGCCCACACCAAGACATATTACAATAAAAATGGCAAAAGTTAAAGAGAGGATTCTAAAGGCAGCAAGAGAAAAACAAAGCTTTAATTACAAGGGAACCTCAATAAGGCTATCAGCTGATTTCTCTACAGAAACACCACAGGCCAGAAGAGAGTGACAAAATATATTCAAAAGTTCTAAAAGGGAAAAATTTACAGCCTAGAATACTCTACTCAGCAATAATATCATTTAAAATGGAAGGAAAAATAAAGAATTTCTACAACCGAGAAAAATTAAAAAGAGTACAGCAATACTAAAACCATCCTAAAGGAAATACTGAAAGGGCTTCTCCAAATAAAAAAGAAGCAAGAGGAATAGGATGGAGGAAATCACATTTGGAAAGCAATCACTTACATAAGCCAGAATACACAGCTAAAAGGAAAAACAAACCAACAAAAAACCTATTGTAAAAGTGATGATAAACACAAGGAACAGCGAAAGGATAAACACGATGATGTTTAAAGAGGACTTCAGAATCATAGAATGTGGGGAAGGAAAGTAAGAAAATTTAGACTCTTTTTTTTAGATTGTATCTGATGAGTCTATATGACTATCAGGCTAAAGCAAGTAGATATAGGAAGGGGTTAACATACTTGAAAAATGGGGAACTACAAATCAAAACCAAACAATACATTCACAAATTCTAAAAAGAAAAACACAGAACCATAAAACAAAAGGAAATCATCCAAGCAAAAAAGAAAGGAACAAAGGAGAAACAAGAGAATCAACTGGAAAACAAGGTTTAAAATGGCAATAAATACATATTTGTCAATAGTTACCTTAAATGTCAATGGACTGAATACTTCAATCAAAAGACACAGAGTGGCAGATTGGATAAAAAAGCAAGAACCTACAATATGCTGTCTACAAGAGACTCACCTTAGGGCAAAGGACACATATAAATTGAAAGTGAGGGGATGGGAAAAGATATTTCATGCCAATGGACAAGACAGGAAAGCAGGAGTAGCAATACTCAATATCAGACAAAATAGACTTTAAAACAAAGGCCATAAAGAAAACAAAGATGGACACTATTTAATGATAAAAGGATCCATTCATGAGAGGATTTTATACATCAATATATATGTCCCTAATATAGGAGCACCCAGGTACCGCCAACAAATACTAACAGGTAGAAACTGATGGGAATACAATCATAGTAGCAGATTTTAACACCCAACTCACATCAATGGACAGATTCCCTGGGCAGAAAATCAATAAGCAACAGAGACCCTAAATGACACACACAACAGAGCAGTTAGACTTCATTGACAATTTCAGGACATTACAACCCCCAAAATTAAGTGCACATGGAACATTCTCAGGATTGACCACATACTGGAGCACAAAACTAACCTCAACAAATTTAAGAGTATAGAAATTATTTCAGGTATTTTGTCTGACCAAATGGCATGAAACCAGAAACCAACCATAGGAAAAGAGAAAAAAAACTGACTACATGGAGACTAAACAGCATGCTACTAAAAACCAATGGGTCAATAAGGAAATCAAAAGGGAAATTAAAAAAAAAACCCTTGAAACAAATGATAACAAAGACACAACAATTCAAAATCTATGGGATGTTGCAAAAGCAGTGCTTAGAGGGAAGTTCATAGCAATACAGGCCTTTCTCAAAGAAGAAAAATCTCAAATTGAAAACTTAACTCACCACCTAAATGAATTAGAAAAAGAAAAACAAACAAAACCTAAAGTCAGCAGAAGGAAGGAAATCATAAAGACCAGAGAGGAAATCAATACAACTGAGATTCAAAAAACAAAAGAAAAAAAAATCAATCAAACTAAGAGCTGGTTCTTTGAAAAGGGTAAATAAAATTGACAAACCTCTGGCTAGGCTCATCAAGAAGAGGAGACAAAAAACCCAAATAAAGAAAATAAGAAATGAAAAAGGAGAAATCTCAATGGATACTGCGGAAAACCATAAAAGAATATTATGAACAGTTGTATGCCAACAAATTTGACAACCTAGAAGAAATGAACAACTTTCTAGAGATTTACAGCCCACCAAAACTGAACCAAGAAGAAACAGATCAACTGAACAGACCGATCACTAGAAATTAAATTGAATATGTCATAAAAACACTCCCTACAAACAAAAGCCCAGGAACAGATGGCTTCACAGGTGAATTCTACCAAACATACAAAGAGGAATTTATGTTCATCCTTCTTAAACTTCTCTAAAAGTTGGAGAAGGAACACTCCAAAAGACATTCTATGAAGCCACTATCACACTAAAACAAAACCAAAGATACTACCAAAAAGGAAAATTATAGGCCAATATCTTTGATGAATATAGATGCAAAAATTCTCAACAAAATTTT
The DNA here is from genome assembly GCF_016906955.1 of Phacochoerus africanus. Taxonomy (NCBI): domain Eukaryota; kingdom Metazoa; phylum Chordata; class Mammalia; order Artiodactyla; family Suidae; genus Phacochoerus; species Phacochoerus africanus. The sequence continues at coordinate 81,860,252 of NC_062549.1, forward strand.
AGCCAACTGAATCCAACAATATATAAAAAAGATCATATACCACAACCAAGTGGGATTCATCTCAGGTTCACAGGGATGGTTCAACATATGCAAATCAATCAACGTCATATACCACATTAACAAAAGAAAAGTCAAACCACATGATCATCTCCACAGATGCAGAAAAAGCATCCGACAAAGTCCAATATCCATTCATGATAAAACTCTTACCAAAAAGTAGGTATAGAAGGAACATACCTATAACACAATAAAAGCCATTCATGACAAACCCACAGCAAATACAAATACTCAATGGAGAACAGCTGAAAGCCTTCCTGATCAAATCATGGATGACAACTCTTGCCACTTTTTTTTTTTTTTGGTCTTTTTGCCATTTCTTGGGCCGCTCCTGTGGCATATGGAGGTTCCCAGGCTAGGGGTCTAATCGGAGCTGAGCTGCCAGCCTACGCCAGAGCCACAGCAACGTGGGATCCGAGCCGCGTCTGCGACCCACACCACAGCTCATAGCAACGCTGGATCGTTAACCCACTGAGCAAGGGCAGGGATCAAACCTGCAACCTCATGGTTCCTAGTTGGATTCGTTAACCACTGCGCCACGACGGGAACTCCTCTTGCCACTTTTAAACACAGTATTGGAAGTCTTAACCACAGCAATCAGACAAACGAAAGAAATAAAAGGTATCTAAATTGGAAGAGAAGAGGTAAAATTGTCACTGTATGAAGATGACATGATACTATATATAGAAAACCCTAAGGACTCCACACAAAAACTATTCAAACCGATCAATGCATTCAACAAGCAGCAGGTTACAAGATTAACATTCAGAAGTTGGTTGCATTTCTGCATACTAACAACAAAGTATTAGAAAAGGAATATAAAAATACAATACCTTCTAAAATTGCACTCCCCAAAATTAAATACCTAGGAATAAACCTGAGCAAGGAGGTGAAAGACTTATATTCTGAGAACTATAAACATTAATCAAGGAAATTAAAGAAGATGTTAAGAAATGGAAAGATATTCCATGCTCCTGAGTTGGAAAAATTAATATCATAAAAATGGCCATACTGCCCAAAGCAATCTACAGCGTGAATGCAATCCCTATCAAATTGCCCATGACAGTTTTCACAGAACTAGAAAAAACAACCCAAAAACTTATATGGAACCATAAAAGACCCAGAATTGCCAAAGCAACCCTGAGGAACTAAAACTAAGCAGGAGGCATAACTCTCCCAGACTTCAGACAATATTACAAAGCTATAGTAATCAAGACAGTGTGGTACTGGTACCAAAACAGACATAGAGACTACTGGAACAGAATAGAGAACCCAGAAATAAACTCAGACACCTATAGTCAATTAATCTTCGACAAAAGTGGCAAGAATATAAAATGGGAAAAAAGTGTTTTCAGCAAGTGGTGCTGGAAAATGGACAGCCACATGTAAATCAATGAAACTGGAACACACCCTCAACTCCATGCACAAAAATAAACTCAAAATAGCTTAAAAACTTAAATATAAGACAAGACATCATCAAACTCCTAGAAGAGAACATATGTAAAACATTCTCTGACATCAACCTTACAAATTTCTTTTTAGGTCAGTCTCCCAAGGCAACAGAAAATGGGACCTAATCAAACTGACAAGCTTTTGCACAGCAAAGGAAAACATAAAAAAAACCCAAAAAGACAACCTACCGAATGGGAGAAAATAGTTTCAAATGATGCAATGACAAGGGCTTAATCCCTAAAATATACAAACAACTTACACATCTCAAGAGCAAAAAAGCCAACAACCCAATTGAAAAATGGGCAGAAACTTGAATAGACATTTCTCCAAAGAATATATACAGATGGCCAACAAAGCATTGAAAAAATGCTCAACATCACTAATTATTAGAGAAATGCAAAACAAAACTACCATGAGATAACATCTCACACTAGTCAGAATGGCCATCATAAATAAGCCCACAAATAACAAATGCTGGAGGGGGTGTGGAGAAAAGGGAAGCCTCCTGCACTGTTGGTGGGAAAGTAAGCTGGTACAACCACCATGGAGGACAGTATGGAGGTACCTCAGAAAATACACATAGAACTACAATATGACCCAGCAATCCTACTCTTGGGCATATATCCAGACAAACTTTCATTGATAAAGATACATGCACCCGTATGTTCACTGCAGCACTATTCACAATAGCCAAGACATGGAAACAACCTAAATGTCCACTGACAGATGAATGGATTAAGAAGATTTGGTACATATACACAATGGAATACTACTCAGCCATAAAAAAGAACAAAATAATGCCATTTGTAACAACATGGATGGAACAAGAGACTCTAACACTAAGTGAAATAGGTCATAAAGAGAAAGACAGGATACCATATGATATCACTTATATCTGGAATCTAATATATGGCACGGATGAACCTTTCCACAGAAAAGAAACTCATGGACTAGAAGAAGAGACTTGTAGCTGCCAATGCGGAGGTGGAGGGAATGGGATAGACTTGGAGTTTGGGGTTAATAGATACAAACTATTGCATCTGGTGTGGGTAAGCAATGAGATCCTGCTGTATAGCACATCTAGTCACTTGTGATGGAACATGATGGAGGATAATTTGAGAAAAAGAATATGTATACATATGTTTCACTGGGTCATTTTGCTGGACAGTAGAAATTGATAGAACACTGTAAATCACCTCTAACTGAAAAAATAAAAATCAAAAAAATAATTTAAGCAAAGGAAGCAATTCAAGATGTCTTAAGCATGTTCACATTGTTATCAAAAGTATGAAAAACTAAAACTTAAGTGTGCAGTAAAGGTATTGGTATAAGGTGTAGTCTCTGAAGAACATTTGCTATTAAATAATGTTATTTTAAAAGAATACCCTGTGATATTGGAAAATATTAATAACTAAAAAGCTGAATTACAAAGCAAAATGAACTCAATATGTATAATTATGCATTTATATGTGGTACTATTTTCATTATTTTTTCTGTATTTTCTATAATGTCTATAAATAAATATGTACTGCTTTTGTAATCTGAAATTATTTAAAAATATTAAAATATATTGTTAAATATATTACAAATATATTTGGATAAGAATCACCAACCATGGTGTCACTTACAAAGACTAACATCTAGCAAAAAAGACGTATAATCTAACCAGAAATAAAGTGGAGAGTGGTAAGGCAATGTTTACTAAGACATAAAGATTAGAGAAATGGAATCAAACACTATAGATAGTTTTCCATTTACAGTGAAAATACTGATATTTTTATCACCATTCTCTTTATCCCAAGTATTACCTATACAGAGGACAAAAATACTTGGAATTTATGGATCCTTAAAACAAGGATTACTAACTACTCTGTCTTGGTCAATCTCTGGTTTGCAAGTTCATAACTGTAACCTCTTTTACAACTTATAGTTGGTCTTGTCCAAGTACCTCACACTTCAACCATTTCTAGAGTATAAGTTCCCAACATAAACTACTTCTATTAAATGCACAAAGGAAAGAGAAAATTTAAGAGGAAGCTTCTTAGAGGAATGAGAAACTATAATGAATGACATTTCAAGAGGAAATGTAGTTTCTAACATGCAGGCTTAGAAGGCCCAGTGGTGAAGAGCAGTACTCATTAAAGCTATTAAGGTTGTTCTTACCTCTGACTGTACTCTGAGCTGGTTTGAAAGACCTTCTTTGTCCTGTAGTAACCTTCTTTCAGAGTTCTTGAGCTTTTCCAATACAGTCTTTACCTCAGATACTTCCTTTCTGGGTTCTACAATGCCCTCTGGCTGGCCAAGGATTTCTCCTTTATGATGTCCCAGAGACTTAGCCTTTGCATTTTTGTTGGGGATATCATGGGATATAGCAGCTTTGGGAACTAATATTCTTATGGCTTCGACTTCCACTGCTTTTTCAGCAATAATCTTCCCTAGTTGAAGAACTCCTGGGCTCTCTGATGGAACTGCTTTCTTTCGTGGACTCTGAAGGATGTGATGCTTTATAGGCTGGATTCCAGAGGTAACTTCGACAGTTTTAGGTGGCTCCTCAGTTTCCATTCCATCTCCTGCTCCTCGGATTGGGGCTGAAGTAAGGAGGGCTATAAAAAGGAAACAAAACATAAACTACATGCTGAAAAGAAATGCCAGGAAAATGCCAAGATACGCTTTACCCACATTCAGAATTACTGTCACTTAAAGAAAAAAAGAAAGAAATTTAGAGTAAAAAGAAATTCTCAAAACAATCATTTGTCCACAAAAGATGAACAAAGTCTTAAGTTCAAATTTCCTTAAGTAAATGCTTTCTCTCTGGTAGAAAATGCAAGAGATCTGGAATCAACAAGGTATTTGCTTCCGACTTCTACCTCCTAGTGTAATCCTAGGTAAATAATGTAACCTTCCATGACTCTCCAGTTCCTAATCTGCAAAATGGAGACAGTAACAACTACAGGGTTGTGGTAGGAAAGGTAATTTAGATCAAGTGCTTGACACACTGTAGACACTCAATAATGGTAGTTAAATATAAAATAAATATAAGCTATGTACATGCATATTTGAAAGTGTCTACCTCAAAACAGATTCACTGTTTTTGTGAACTCTTAGCAAAGGATGCTTCACAAGCTACTTGACCAGAATACTCAATACTCTCTCTCCTAAGTCTCTAATCAGCCTTTGTTTCTGATATTTTTTACTCTCTTAGCTGGCTTCTTTTCACCACTCACTGTGATTCTAACTTAACCCTTTAAGAAGTCAGTTTAAACTCCACTCTTTGCATTAAATTTTCCCGACTCTCTGAACGATGATGCTACTTACTTTCTCGAGCATTCAATATGAATCTTAATCATGAACCATAATTATCATTTATGGGTTTTGTTATTATGCTAAATATCACTTTCTCACTAAATCTGATAAGGACACCAAGGCAGGCATCATGACCTAAACAAGTGAAAGGAACAGGGTGTCATAAAAATGTTATGAACTTTGGGATCAGCCAGATCTGGTTTTCAGTCCAATTTCCACGCTTACCACCTGTATAATCCTGGACTATATCCAACAGTTATCTCAGCTTCAGTTTTAGCCTCCATGAAATGAATTTAGCAATACATGTAGGGTTAAATTGTGTCCTAAATGAGAAAATGATTACAAATAACCAATGTTATAAAAGATTTACCATGTGCTGAATACTATTCTAAGTACTTTATATATAATTCATTTATCCTTATAATAACCCTTTGAGGTAGATATGATTAACTCTATTTTATAGATGAAGAAAACAAGGCACAAAGAAGTGTAGGAACTTGTCTATAGATAGTAGGTAGAAGGTGCAGAATTCAATTCTAGATAGCTTGGACCCAAAGAGTGGGGTCTTAACCACTGCTTACGCTGCCCCTTAAGGGGGAGGGGGAGGGATTGGGATGGACTGGGAACTTGGGGTTAACAGATGAAAACTATTGCTTTTGGAATGGATTAGCAATGAGATCCTGTTGTGTAGCACTGGGAACTATATCTAGTCACTTATGATGGAGCATGATAATGTGAGAAAAAGAATGTATACATGTATGTGTAACTGGGTCACCATACTGTACAGTAGAAAAAAAAAATTGTGTTAGGAAAATAACAATTAAAAAAAAGGAAGTATTTTGCACAGAATTAAATGGCAGACATTCAATAAATAGCTCCCATCCCCTTCCTCCAAACACTTAAAACCCTGCCACACAAGTTTACTAATTTACACAATTAAACTATCTTCCCTCATATAAGCCAAACCTGGCTAGCCATTCTTACCTCACATAACCTTTGGAAGGCAGCTATGCTCACCACTATACTACCATTGCTCCAGTCAAATAACAAAAATATTTGTTTCTTTTTCTCCTGTTTTTCCTTATCTCAAATTGAGTAGTGTTAAGAAAAATTTCATTGAGTCATCTTTCTCTAAGAAAGGGCTACTTTCACTAACTGACTGAAGACAATAAACAGTCTAGAGCTTAGAAATAATGAATAAGCTAGAAGGGTAAATGCTGCAATCCTTGAGGAGGTGGCTGAGATGATACCTAACCTATGCCATGTTCCTGAATTAGTACATTCAGTAACACCCCTATGAGCTACTAGTTAGATTCCTTGCCATTTTACAAGTGCAGCACATCTGAGAAGATGGAGGCCAATGCCTATGAACAGTAATAACTAGCTTTTATTCAATTTACTATGTGCCGAGGGCTAAGTCCTTCAGATGCATCAACATCATTTAATTTTTACAAGTCTCACGAAGTAAGCATAAGAGTACCCACTTTGTAGACAGAAACAGAGGTTCTGAGAGGTTGAACAGCTTGTCCAAATCATTAAGTGTCGAACTAGGATTTATTCCGATTCTGACTCCAGAGCTGAGCTGTTATAGGTCTGGGAGACCTTCCACAAACCAGAGCTATTACCTTATCAACCTGAACTTATTGTCTTTGCTAACAGCCACATTTGCTAGGTTATAGAAGCCCACAGAATTTACATAACAGTTATAATGAGCTTGAAAAAAAGTTCAGCTCTGATCCACATCAAACCGTTGAATGGCTTCTCATCACTCTCAGAATAAAGACCAAGATCCTTACTATAGTCTAAGGGCCCTCTGTGATCAGGCCCCTTGGCTATCTCCTAGGTTTAACTTAGGCCATTCACTCCCTTGATCCCAAGTTCAAGTCTTACTTTTTAAATTTAGTGTCTCCATGGGAGCAAAAGCCTTCCTCTTTTTCTGTATACATTTCCTCTTGGAATAGTCTTCCTAACTTATTCTCTCCTAATCATCCTTCAAATCTCAGTCCAACCTTTTCTAAAGGAAGCCATTCTCTAATCTACTGTGATTAGGAAGATTGCATGTCTCTTTTCACTATCAAAATGGCAAATATATTTTCAGTGTAATTAATTGTACACTGTCTGTGCCTTATATCTAGGCTAAGATATAAGTTCCATGAGAGGAGGGACTGTGTGTCTCCTGTTTACCACTTACATTCCTAGTAAAGTACCTTGTACCCAGTACTCTGTATCTGATGAACAATAAATGCATAGTAACAAGGGGAGAGGAAAAGAACAAGCACATATAACAATGGTAACAACGATGAACTTTGAGTTTCACAGGCAACAAAGCCCTAGTTTTTTAAAAAATGCCGAAGTATGTCCTTGGTCTCAATTACTATTAGATATCAGTACCATGTCCTGGTTAATTAATTATTAATTAATTATACTAATTAAAGATTAACCATGTTTCACTGTAACACATGCAGTTAGAGGAGAACAGTCATTTAAGTAAGGGCAATAATAAGGTCTTATTAAACTTTTCTGAAGAATTTCTAAAGTACAGAGGGATTTATAATATACAAATATTTCAATTTCAAACAAAGACCGCTGTCACCTTGGTTTCTGGATCCTGGCCCTAGACATAGAATTCTTCATTTAGAAGATGGTAAGCTTGCTCAGGATAATGTTAAGAAAATTATTATGAAAAAATTACCTGTCAAGATATTTCACAGCAAGGAAAATACCTACCAAGAATATACTCCTTAGATTTATTCAATAGGATTCTACTTTTTAATAAGCTTCTTTTTCTTCCAAACTTTGTTTTATATATATATATATATAAAACAGAAACTATACACACACACACACACACACTCAGAGAAACTATAGAGTAGAGCAGATTATCTTCACACACAGTCACATGTCTTCTGGTTTCTATCACTATTTTTAAAAATATTACATTATTAAAAGGTATAAAGAAGAAAAAATTACCTATATTCTAATCACTCTAAAATAACTTCTCATTATTTTAAATTTAATATTTTATATGCTTATAATCATAACTTTATAAGCTTAATATATTTTTCTATTACGCTAGTCTTCATATTTTCATTTTATGAGTACATTATTTTCTCAAGTTAATATAAACACTATTTAATTATTATTCTATTTGTAGATGTTTAGACTCCTCCTGATTTTTCATTATAAAAATGTTTTAATGAATACTTTTATGCCAGCAGGTTTTTCTCAACTTCTGAATTATTTACTTTGAATAAATACCCATATATAGAATATATAGGCCAGGTGAAGATCTGCACTGTCGAACTCACAAAATAACTCTACTGATGTATCAGCAGATCTATTACGTCTTTAGTTTTATTTTTGCATGTTCCATTCCCATGAGCTAATGCAATACTTACAAGTAAATAAAAATACATGTAAAGTGTTTGGAACAGTGTTTGGCACAGTAAGCACTCATTATTTGTTAGATCCTATTGCTTTCATTATTATTCTTTTAATCTTGATTAAAGGGAGAAAGAAAGCTTAATGTCATAAAATATAATTCTTTTATTTGTTTATGCTAAAGTCTTACAAAGTTATATCAACAGACTTAAGGCCTACTTTTTAATTTAACAGATTTTTTGTGAGTTTTTTCAAGTATGTAGCATAGTACTAGGAATCCTAAGTTAGTTAGATCGGAGGTAGAAAGAGACATCTTTTTTTTTTTTTTTTTATGGCGATACCTACAGCATATGGAAGTTCTGGGGCTAGGGGTCAAATTGGGACTATAGCTGCAGGCCTACGCCACAGCCTCTGCAACAGAGGATCCGAGCCACATCTGCAATCTACAATGCAGCTTGTGGGAACGCTGGATTCTTAACCTACTGAGTGAGGCCAAGGAACCAACCCACAGGCTCAGAGGCAGTCAGGTTCTTAACCTGCTGAGCCACAATGGGAACTCCCTGAAAAACATTTGAGGTATAATTAATGTGTTCTATTTAACAAAACATTTTATATTAGACTAAAATAGTTTGTCATTTCTGTATTAAATGTAACAAAGACATATCTTGGGCTTCAGGACTGACTCTATGTTGGAAAAGACAAAGGAAAACTTCAGAAAGTGAAATAGAGGCTTTGGTATTTTAGTTCATGCTGTAGCACATTAGCACCCAGAACAATTTCCACTGAACTGTTTCAAAAATAAAGGCCTGTTCCCATGCTTGTAAAATCTGGGTTTTAAGTTGTCTAACTCTATCAAATGCAAACTTAATTTTATCACTAAGACATTCTGGATTTAAAAAGTAATGTTGGGGTTCTCTGGTGGCTCAGTGGGTTAAGGATTCAGCATTGTCACTGTTGTGGCATGGGTTCAATCCCTGGCCCCAGAATTTCCACATGCCATGAGTGTGGCCAAAAAAAAAGAAAAAAAAGAAGTAATGTAGAATCATGAATTAACTAAAGATTAATAATAAATGAACAAAACAAAAACATAATTAGAATTATACCACTCAGGCCCACTGAAGCTGAAGAAATAAGAAGCAAGTGTGACATTCTGTTAAGGTGAAATTCAGTTTCTAGGCAAGTTACAACATTTGTGAGTTGGAATTTCGGGTAATAAAGATTCAACAGCAAATCACAAAATGGTTAATGCTAAGTTTAAAAAGGCAAAGAAATGTTTAACAGAAGTCTCTTTTCAAACAAAGTATGTCATAAAATTCCAATCAAGAAATTCAATCAACTTGGTTCAATCTCAATTTACTCTTTATTTAAACTGTTCTACTTACTCAAGCATTTATAAGTACCAAAGTTGTACCAAACAAAGTATGTCATACAATTCCAGTCAAGAAATTCAACCAACTTGGTTCAACCTCAATTTACTCTTATTTAAACTGTCCTACTTACTCAAGCATTTATAAGTACCAAAGTTGTACCATGTATCAAATGGGCAGTCCCTCTTTGTGACATGCTTCTAGCTAATGTACATGGGCAAGGAGGCAAGTGAGAGCCAGGGCTTTACGTTTTCTCACCTGGTAACATACTTCTTAATTCTATTTTTCCTGTGACACACATAGAAACCTTTATTACATATGTGTTAGGCCCAATCCAGTGTACACTTGTGAGTCCTTACCTTCGGTCAAGTGGGATAATGAAGATCTACTGCACCAGCCCTGTACTTATGAATACTGTTTAAGTAAAGTGAAACATCAACTCCTCTTCTTCTCCACTGTATTTTTCAGTTATTCATCAATATTAACTTCCACTTATCAACAAATTAAAACGTAAGATTTATGATTCTTTCTTACTGCCTTCCCCCAAACTGGTGAAATATAAGGAGAGAACAAATAATATCCTAAATAGACACTGGCAAACTTTTTCCATAAAGGGCCAGATAATAAATATTTTGGCTTTGTGGACCATAAGGTGAAATTAAGAACACTATATAGGCATTTATATATGGAAAGAAAAAAATTTTAAAGATAAAACTCAAACTATAATATAGGGAGTTCCCGTTATGGCACAGTGGTTAACAAATCCGACTAGGAACCATGAGGTTGCGGGTTCAGTACATGGCCTTGCTCAGTGGGTTAAGGATCCGGCGTTACCATGAGCTGTGGTGTAGGTTGCAGACACGGCTCGGATCCCACGTTGCTATGGCTCTGGTGTAGGCCGGTGGCTACAGCTCTGATTCGACCCCTAGCCCGGGAATCTCCATATGCCGCGGGAGCGGCCCAAGAAATGGCAAAAAGACAAAAAAACAACAAAACCACCAACCAAAAAACGATAATAATTGAGGTAAAGCTTTTTTTTTTTTTTTTTTTTTGTAATATAGGTCTAATGCTGAGAAGAAAAGAGTTGTTTTTTTGTTTGGGATAACACTTGGCTTAAGTGGGATTCAAAATTAGTGTTCCTTATTACCAAACTGATTGCACAGATTCTTAGGAGACCCAAGAGCCTCAGTTTACCAACATTTATGTAATAGAGGTGAGGTGGACACATAGCTGTTGGCACTGGCCACTAGTTCAGAACCATTAAAGGTCCCCTCCACCAACAGTCACTAGAGCAGTGGTCCTTGTGGCAAAGAGAGTGCTCTGAGAAGCACTGCTGCCTTCTACCCAGGCCCTCCAGGCTCTCTGGCCTCAGGCAGGCAGGTGAGCTGGGGGCCTTGGAAAGGCTTAGGGCTGAGTCCTGCAGCGCCCCAGAGTGCTCACCACATTCCCCTACTGGCCCGGCTCAGGCCCCACCTCTGCAAAGTAATGGTGGTGGCAGTCTTGGTTATAGTCTGTGGGCCCGGCTGCCATCTGCTTGGCATAAGGAGCTTGAGGGCCTGCTGGGTCCTGGGCACCTTGATCCCTCAGTGATGACAGCTGCAGAGGCTGGGAACCTGGCCCAGAGGGCACTGCCCACTGACATCTGCCTCTTTAGCCAGGCCTGGGCACTGGTAGGAGGACCCAGACTGGGTGCTGGACAAAGGCTCCTAGGCAGGGTAACTGGCCAGTGCAGGGACCCCCTCCTCTTAGCCAGGGCCTAGACCTAGGAGGGTGAAAGTTGATGCTTGGGACCTTGAACAAGTAAGATGGGAGTAATGATGTTGCTTTGTATGGGATATTTTTCCTTTGTGTACGGATTTATTAAGTATTAAAAGCCTCAAGGAAGCATGGAGACAATTTAATTCCTCCCTTCCCTTTCTTTGTGAAGTTTGGCACTTGCCTTCAGCCTCTACAAGGATTAAATTCTGAGCCACTGCGGCTATCAACCTGCAGCTCAGAGCACCCCCTGAGCAGAGTTCAGTGTGCACATTAGGAGTGAGGCACTCTGTGCTCTGGGAAAACTGGAAGAACAGGTCTTCAGATAGTCAGATATTTTTAGAAGACTTTATGTGCCCAATTCTTACATTTCCTCATTTCTAGAAAAACACTAAAATCCTTCATGACGCATGTCTGTGACTAGTAGTACCCTTCATGAGACCAGAAGCAAACTTCTGTGAAACGCGTGCATGACGGCATGTACCTCCCCTTCACCCTTATAGTATATGTCCTGATATTCCCCCTTACCTCTTTGGGGCGGTATTCCAAAGCTGTTGACTTAAAAAAAAAAAGCACAACCTGAAAGCTGAGAGTTATGTTTTATTCGGGGCAAAATGAGGACTTAAGCCTGGGAGACAACATCACAAGTTGCCTTAAGTCCAAGGAGGAGGCCAGGGAGGAGCTAGGATGTATGGGAGTTTTTGCAGCAAAGGGCAGATAGCAGGAACAAAAGAGGTAGGGGCTCACTGAAACAATTCCTTTGACACACACCTCACCTAAGGAGAGGGTGGGGAGAGGGAGCAGTATCCTGAGTTTTCACAGCCCTGGGAGCTCACCTTGGAGATGGCTGTTTTTGCAGGTGATTGTGATATCCTTTGTTTCTTCCACTTAACGACAGCCCAGGCAGCAGTATTTCAGATAGCTCTGAGATACAGCCCCAAAGAGGAAAGGGGGAATATCAGGATATATGCTAGAAGGGTGAAAGGGGGGTGGTGGTGCATGCAGCCATGCATTTCACAGAAATGTGCTGCTGGTCTTGTGAAAGGCACTGCTATCACAGACATCAGTCATGATACAAGAGTGTTTTAAAATACTTTGTTTCTTTCAGAGACTAAACTGTTGAGAGCTCCTCAGGGCAGGGACTGCCTCCTAATTTTTATATCATCAGCTCAATGAAATGGTATTTGGTGCAGAAAAAGTATATAAGTGCTTAATGAAGTTCATAAATGCTAACATTAACATACTACCTAGATTTCCTTTCAACATCTAATAATTAACTCATTTAAAAACTGCTTAGGGGTTCCCATTGTGGCTCAGAGGGTTAAGAACCTGACATAGTGTCCATGAGGATGCAGATTTGACCCCCGGCCTCACTCAGTGGGTTAATGACCTGGTGTTGCCACAAGCTGTGGTGCAGGTTACGGATGTGGCTCAGATCCAGTGCTGCTGTGGCCTAGGCCTGAAGCTGCAGCTACAACTGGACCACTAGCCTGCACTGTGCTGCACGTGTGACCGCAGGGAAAAAAGACAAAACCAAAACAAATAAAAAAAAAACCCCAAACTGCTTAATTTGTTTTCCTATACAGGAAAATCATTAATTCCTAACTCGGATATACTTCGACAAACTTTTCAGATCTATGCAGATCTGCTATAAAACAGTTAAACAAATCACAGTTCATCACTTGGCAATTTTTTTTTTTTGTCTTTTTAGGGCTGCACCCGCAGCATATGGAGGTTCTCAGGCTAGGGGTTGAACTGTAGCTGTAGGCTGCAGGCCTACACCACAGCCACAGCAACGTGGGATCCGAGCCATGTCTGCAACCTACACCACAGCTCATGGCAATGCCAAATCCTTAATCCACTGAGCAAAGCCAGGGATCAAACCTTCATCCTCATGGGTGCTAGTCAGATTCATTTCCACTGAGCCACAATGGGAACTCCCAGTTGGTAATTTTAAATTAATATTCTTTTAAATGTCACCAGTATCACCTAATAAAGTTTAGTTACCATTAAATTAGAAAAATATAGACAAGGGACTTAAGAGTTAGGCTCACATTTATTGATGTGGAATCCAAACATTCCTTTTGTCACAGACTCCACAAATAAGGAGTTCCCTGGTCAAAAAAGCATGGGCAATGCTGCATACTATATTTCTTGGAGTTGCACAGTCTACATTAGTATATTAAAGACTCTGACGAGTCAGATAGTATAATCTCTCCTTTAACCCAGCATTTCCCAAATTTATCTGCTCATGGAGTCCTTTTTCACCTAATACCCATTATTCCACAGAACTAGGGCTAAAAGTTAAGACTATTTTATGGAATTATAAATACTTATAACATCTCATATGGTCTATTTCACTGAACTATCTGTATGGTCTATTTCATGTATGGTCTATTTCACTAAACTGACTTTAATCCCTTTTAATTTCAACCTTACTACCAAGAAAAGCTTTGGATTCACAGTCTAATTTTCTAACTGTTGTCATTTATTGTATATATCCCTCTCAAAAACAGCCCTAGAAGCAAGGACACATCTCTCTCATGATGATAGTATTGCTCAAATATCTGCTGAGAGGAAGTTCTGTCCCTTTAAGTCAATCTCGCTTCTCTTCTGAGGCAGTTACAGGAAATGCAGGCAACTGACAAATGTCAATCATAATAAGTGCACCCTTTCTCAGGCCAGGTGATACAAGGAACTTTTCTTCACTAACAGTTAATATGACATTATGTAGGATTAGGACTAATAGCTGAATTATCTCCCTCACTGTACAATTAAGATCAAATGAAATAATCTATGTGAAAGTACTTTATAACTCTAATCCTCATTACAAACAAGTAACAACAAATAATTTAAAAAATTAATTTCACAGAGGCCTTGTAATAACTAAGTTTTAATTACTAATGATGTCATATTTAGTTTTTGCTTTTTGCCAAGCACCATGCTAATTACTTTCATATTAGTTATGATTTAATTGCTCTTATTTCCTATTAATCCCCAGTTTATTTTTTTCATTTAGAGTTTATGGTTTGCTTATTCTAATACCATAAAAAACCTCTGGTAACTCTGAAATGCTGTTGCACAAACTTAAAAAAATTCAATTAAATATTTATTGGCATGATCTTCACTTCCTAAATACATTTAATCCTCCTCTAAAGAGTTTGCTGTTGGAGATCTGATTGCTACAAAACTGGCTTCTAGAAAATAGTTTCCCATCTGTCATTGACAGCACCAACCTCCATAATTCATTCCACTCAAGAATAACCTGAGTCAGGAGTTCACTTGGGAATGTGCTAAGACTGTTACCAATGTCTATGTGAAGACAGTCAGTAGGCTATAAGGGTCTGAATCAAAAGGGAAGAGATCTGAGCTATGGATAGATTTGGAAGCTATTCTTATAGATAATTACCAAAGCTGTGAAAGTAGAAGAGAAAGAGGGCTGAAAAACATTAACATTTAAAGGATAAATCAAAAGAGGAAGATTAAAAAGAAACTATATTCTAGAGTAGTGGTGTCAAACAGAACTTTATACAATGATGGAAATGTTTTACATCTGTTTTATACAACAGTCATCAGTGACAGGGCTATTAAGTTTTAAAAATATTAATTTATACAGAAATTGGGACATGTGGCTACTGTATTGGACAAGAAAAGGCCACAAAGTAGGTGTAATATAAGAATGAAGTCATGGTAATCAAGGAAATAAAGTATTTCAAAAGGTAGGAAAGATCACAGTATGAAACATCACACAAAGGACAAGTAAGGCAGGATTAAAAAGTAGTTACTGTAATTAGCAAGTGTTCTGATTTAAATTGTGTCCTGGGAGTTCCTGTCATGGCTCAGTGGTTAACAAATCTGACTAGCATCTATGAGGACGAATGTTTGATCCCTGGTCTTGCTTAGTGGGTTAAGGATCCGGCGTTGCCGTGAGCTGTGGTGTAGGTTGCAGACTCAGCTTGGATCCTGCATTGCTGTGGCTGTGGTATAGTCTGGCAGCTATAGCCCCGACTTGACCCCTAGCTGGGGAATCTCCATGTACTGTGGATGCGGCCCTAAAAATTAAAAAAAAAAAAAGTGTCCCGCTTCAAATACTCAAAACATTCATAATGTTGAATCCACCATACCTCAGAATGTGACCTTATTTGGGAACAGAGTCACTGCAGATGTAATTAGTTAAGATAACATCGTACTGGAGTAGTGTGCATTTCTAATCCAATATAAAAAGGAGAAATTTGGACACAGAAACATACACACAGTTTTTTGTCCATCTACCTAAATTTTGAAAATATATACTCTTATTTATTTAAATCTAATCTTCTAGTGGGCAGAGAACATAGATGTAAAAATTTGCTTTATACTAAATGTTTAACAATAGTAGACATAAACAGTAGTAATAAATATCAAATGATGCTAATATTCAACTGTGTACCTTAAGTACTGATGTAAACAGTGCATTAAAAAACAAATACGAAGAGATGTGAAACAAATAATTCCTAAGGGTTCTGTGAGATTTTGCTACCTGGCTCAAACAATCCTTTGTCCTATCATCATAAATTCCATGTTTTAAAACAATTATCATCAAAGGAAGAAAACTTACCTTTGGTTTCTAAACTTTCAAGAGTAGTCATTTTTTTAAAAATGAAAATGTACCCCGGGCTTCTACTGAAAAACCTAAATATGAATAAAATGAAAGAATTAAAACAATACCATATAAACGCATTCATTAAGTCCCTGTCATTTAAAGATTATGATATTCTACTTGCTTCTTCATTTAGTAAACCTGCATTTAGGGAGTGCCCCTTACACCCCTTTTTCACAAGGTGATACTGTTATGACTACCCAATGTCTTAAAAAAAATGAGAGGTGGTTTACTTTCAAATTCCTGTTTCACTGGTATACTCTAAATTATCACCTATATACTCTAAATTATCAGATATGCGTCCTTAAATTTAGCTCAGAAATAATACTGTAGTTACTACAGGTGCTCTGTATTATTGATAGATACCAGGAATTTAAAAGTAATTAGGAGTTCCAGTCCTGGTGCAGTGGAAACGAATCCGTCTAGGAACCGTGAGGTTGCGGGTTCAATCCCTGGCCTAGATCAGTAGGTTAAGGAACTGGTGTTGCCATGAGCTTCGGTGTAGGTCGCAGAGACAGCTTGGATACTGTGCTGTTGTGGCTGTGTTGTAGGCCAGTTCCTTAGCACCCCTAGCCTAGGAACCTCCAAATACTGTGGATGCAGCCCAAAAAAGGGGGAAAAAAAAGGTATTAAAGTAATTACCTTCTCAGGAGACATGGACACTATTTTGTTCACTACATGACAGAGAAGCTTCTGTTTAGATGTTTAACAAGTGACAAAAAATTCATAATAACTTAATTTGCATTTCTTGGTAAAAATTAAAATGTCATAGCATATATTTTCAGAATGTATGCATGACCTTACTAAATCTTAGTCTTACTAAGATTCAGGCGAGAGAACATGAGAAGGAAGGTAATACTAATGCAGTGATCACGAATGATGAATCAGGCACTAGATGACAAATGGTTTCACCCAAAAAAAGGATAACTCTTGAGTACTCGATATAACTCAGCATAGCGTCTTCCGTGCCTACCTTCCTTAAAAGTCACCCCCCCGCCGCCACTGTTCTGAAAAATAGCTCTCCAAAGACCCTTCGCAAGAGCAATGAACCCTCGGAAGATGCGCAGGGAAATGTACAAAGGTCTGTAGGCAAATACTAATTGAAGGGGGTGGGGGTGGGTCTGGAGTGTGTAACAGGTATGAAGGTGGCAGGAGTGGAAGCGACAATCCTGTCAACCTCTGCCATCCCCAGAAGTCAAATCCAAAGTTCCGTCCCTGTCTGAACAAACCTTCCTGGAACAACGGGCAACCTTTCCTTAAATCTAAAGCGACTGAATGAACAACACACTTCAATCCAAACCTCTGTCCCTTTCCAAAATCCCCTCTTAGTTACACAAGCCCTTTCCTGGACTTACCTCTCAGATTCTTACTCTCCCAATTGCAGGGGGCCTCACTTTACAGGTTCTTTGGCTAGATATCACGGGTTAACTTCCGCGCACACTCCTCTAGCATTCCGAAGCCGATCCGCCCCAACCTTCGGGACATCAAGCTTTTGGTTCACAGCTAATTACTTCCGATTACTCAGGGTTTCGTTTCCGGAATACTTTTCAAAAGGAAAACACTTTTGGTGCCATTTAAACTCAAGTGACGCAGAATATACGATTCAAGACTTCAGTAAAAGAAAACTGGGTAGATTCTTATTAAAAAATAAAAAAAGAATACTTGGACCCTAGCCGCATATAAGCCTGAACTTCCGGGTCGCCTTTCAACCAAACGGAAGTGATGATGCTGGGAAGAGGTAGGTGGTGTTCCGTCGCCCCAAGCTACTGCGTGAAGGGGCGGGTCGGTCGGCTGGGTGGGCGGAGCTCTATTTACTCCCAGCCACTAAGGACAAAGGGGCGGGGTAGTGGCGGCCCGTTCTGAGTCCGGCAGTAGGTGGGGCTCTGTTGCCAGAGTAACCTGGCGTTGGTGTTGGTGTAGGTGTTTTCCAGTCGCAAAGTTACCTATTTCCTGGTGCTGAGATCCTGAGGCGATGGTGAGTGCGAGGCGGTGTCAGAAGAAAGGCAACGCGGTCTTGTTTATGCTTTGTCCCAGGTCCTGGGGCGTTTGGGCGTTGAGAGGCATCCAGATCGCTTCTACCTTCGGCTGGTTATTTCTTTGTCCCTTTCCAGGAACTGTCCGTGCAATTTCCTCGCTTTCCCTACTTCTTGCAGCACCCTGAATTACACTTTGGTCCTGCTGAGCCTGTAGAGTATTGTGACAGGAAGTTTAAGGCTAAGACACGGAGTCTAGTAGTCTGAGGTGAGACCTTATTTCGGTCAAACATTGGAGATGTATGCATTTTTCATCATTGCATTTTTTTCAACCTCTCAGCTTCACTTTAACACGCTTCATTTAAAAGTATGTGGTGATGTTTATTTGACTTTTTCATGACTGATCCAAATCTCTCTGGATCCTGTAGTCTTTGCTCTCTTGAGGGCCGAGTACCGTTCCACACCCTAAGGGCCACCTAATAATAGCTGCATTTTGCATTAGCCCTAAATTATACAGTTGATTACCTTTTAACAGGAATACTCCATAATATCACTTGGAAATCACTTCTGGAAAATTCACTTGCTAGAGCTTCACCTTCAGAAATTCTGCATGAATACAAACAGGCTCCATATTTGCATTTTTAAAAAAGCCTATAGATGATTTTCATTCCATCACATGTTCGAGAATGCCAGATATGGCCATGAAATTAAATATGGAGACCCACCCAGAGTTCCCGTTGTGGCTCTATGCGTTAAAAACCAGAGTAGTATCCATGAGGATGTGGGTTTGATCCCTGGCCTCGCTCAGTGGGTGAAGGATCTGGCATTGCTGCAAGCTGCCGCTTAGGATTTAGCCAGGACCTGGAATTGCTGTGGTGTAGGCTTCGGATTGGACTCCTAGCGAGGGAACTTACATATGCCACAGGTGTGGCTCTAGAAAGAAAGAACAGCAACAACAAACAGAGATCCACCCACCACCCCTTCTTTCTCTGTTAGGTCTTGTGTTTCTAGTTCAGAGATACAGGTATTGAAGGATAATGCTTCCATCTTTGCTCTAGATTTTATTCCCTCCCATTCCTTATAAGACTTTCTGCTTTTGGTTATATTTTTTTCTTTCCTGTGCTTTCAGCCTCTTCCTCACCATTTCCTTCTCCCCCCCGTGTTCAAGCCATACACCTTAAGAAAATGAAATAAAACAAAAGCACACCCCCAGCCTGTGTTCGTTCAGTTTATTGCCTAGTCCTCCCATTTATCAGTAAACTGCTTGAAAGCATAGTGCTTCCATTTGTATCAAATTCAGCTCTTTACTTTCATCCTCAGCACTCAGAATTCCTCTAATGGCTTCATGAAGTTGTTCTTGCTTAAATTTCTTATGGCCAAATCCAGGAGTTTCTTCTCAAAATTTATTTAGCCTCTCTTTGATAGCTGAAGCTCATCATCATTCATTCCTTCTCCCCCCCCCCCCCCCACTGGCTTTGCCTGCTTTTTAAATGCCATTCTCTGGGATTCACTCCTTAATTTCTTAGTTTGTCCATTTTCTTTGGCTGATTTCATCCACACACAAGTGTTCCACTAATGCCTAAGCATTCATTCTTAAATTTCGGTTTCATCTCAGACCTGTTAAGGCCTAAGCATTCATTCTTAAATTTCAGTTTCATCTCAGACCTGGTAAGCATTTATTCTTAAATTTCAGTTTCATCTCAGATCTGGTAAGACCTGGACACTTCTAGCTGGTTACCACAAAGGCCCCTCAAACTCGACCAAAACTGAACTTGCTGTCTTTTCACCTGGCTTTTTTTGTTTCACCAAGTTGATGCTACCACTATATTTATAACCTAAACCAGAAACCAGAGTTTTCCTACATTCCTTTCTCTCCTATGTCTTCTCTGTTCAGTTGGTCACCTGATTCTGGTTTAGTTTCAGATCTCCTCAATTCTTTTTTTTTTTTCTTCGCTTTTTTTAGGCCCGCACCCGAGGCTTATGGAGATTCCTAGGCTAGGGGTGTAATCAGAGCTACGGCTGCCAGCCTATGCTTCAGCCACAGTAATGCCAAATCTGAGCAGCCTCTGCAACCTACACCACAGCTCACAGCAACTCCGGATCCTTAACCCACTGAGCGAGGCCAGGGACAGAACCTACAACCCCATGGTTCCTAGTTGGATTCATTTCCACTGTGCCACGACGGGAACTCTGAGATCTCCTCAGCTTTTGCTTGCACTGTTGTAGTAGTGTCTTTAACACTCTGGTCTGGTAATTCTTCAAGTCACTATTTTCTCTACCACAAGAAGGAATTTACTGAACCCTAAATCTGTTGATGTTAATTACCTCTTTAGAACTCTAGACTCCTCATTCCCGACAGTATAAAAATTCAGCCTATCTGGAATGGCACACAAAGCCTTCTATGATCTAGGACTTAACCTGTCTTGCTTCTGTCATGAAACTTTCTTAGACATTCCTTTTAGTTACTTGCCTTTTCGTTGAACATTCCAAGCAACTGCAAACTGGTGGTAAGCCTCTTTCCTCTACTTTGCACATGCTGTTCCTTCCACCTGGAATACCTTTACTGCCATGTTTGCTAGCCAAACTCCTATTGATTCTTCATTCCTAGGTTAGGTGTTTTTCTTCTTTCTCTACTCAGAGAGAGTTAACTCTTCATTCTTTTTTTTGTCACAACTTTACACAGTACACATTTCTCTTATTGTACTTACCACATTCAGTTGAAATTATTTAATAGGTTTGTCACTCTTACTAGACTTGATCTGTTAGAGGAATGGATCTTTATTTTGTTCACTGCCATTGCTTAGATTGTATTAGGCACTCAGCTATTTGCTGAATAAATTAAAAAAAATAAGAATGTGTTAAGTGTCTGTGAGGGTACCAAGTACTTGGGGGATATTGGAGGATGGAATTTTCACTTTTCAGAATCAGAAAAGCCACAAAGCAAGTGGAATAGAATTTCAATAGCTGGAATTTGGTGATCTGTACCATGGCATAGGGAGATAGTAAGTGACATTTGTGGAATACTGTTTTTTTGCGCCTGTCTGATATTTTTTCATTCAGAATTCCCAACAACCCTAAGATCAGTGAACTTCTATCCCTATCCTCTTATTCTGCCTGGAGTTGGGTGTGGTGGCTCTTTCAAATTGGGTGGTAAATGAAGGCTCCTCTAAGGAAATGAGCTTTGTCTAAATGGACTGAATGATAAAGTACAGTGAACTGAGGGAAGGGTTGTAGGCAAACTAACAACAAGATCAAAGGAGCGTCGAGTATTGCAGGAACTGACCTTAGGGTTTAATGTGAAAAAAGAATAGAAATTAGATTATGAGGTGATGTGGGGGTGGTAGCAGTACAGGTGTGTGGTGGAGATTAGCAGGAAATTAGGGTAGAAAGGTAGGCAGGGGGAAGACAGCAGTATGTTTCAAACTGTGGTTGTATCCCATTACTCAGTCATGAAATCAATTTGTGGTAGGTAGCAGCATTAAAAAGAAGACACATGAAATAAACATTTTCCATATTCATTGCATATGGCAAGGGTCACTTTCATGAAACTTTTGTTTTAAATTGCATGTGCGTTGTGTGTACAGGGTTATGCTGTAGAATATATTTATTTCTTATTATGCATCATGATCCACAAAGTTCAGGATGTAGTGTATTTAAACAATACATACTCTGAATGGCAAAATTGTTTAAATCTCAAGGCATGCAGATTGCTTCTTCCTCCTTTGACCTAGTGACAGTCTTACTGCGTGTCAGGAAAAACTGAATTTAATGAAAGCCTAAAACTGACTCTAGTAGAATTTTCAAGATCCTTTCTGCATCCAAATCTCTCTCCTGTGTCTGTTGCTGTCAGTCCTTGAAGAGAAAGAGTAGGCCTTTTGAAAAAGAGAGAGAAATGAAAGCCCTTTTCCTGTGTTCAGCCTGACCACTGACATCTGTACTCTTTCAAAGCTGGTGGTCTCTATAAGCAGCTGAAGATGGAGCTTGTTTGCTCTGCTGGTGTGGCTTCCTGATCACTGAAATTAAATTATCTGCATCTGGTTTGTTGCAGTTGTACCTTCTAGCACCAGAGTTGGGTTCTGGCTAACACCTTTACCTTACGAAGCAGAGATAAGCCACTGTTAAGTATATCTCACATACACGTTGTTTACGATAAAGAATATACTAGAGCCATCAATTTATTTGCTTTTGCGCCTACAGAGAATGGAGGAGATAATTCCAAGACTCTTTTGACTAATAAAGAGGTATGAATTTATGTATCTTTTAAAATAGACCACTGATTTAAATACTGTTAACCAAGGTGAACTGCTAGTATAATTAAGGCCTTTAAAGTTTATCAACTATGTTCCACAAGAATTAAACTAAACAAATATCTCAAAGTTGATGTTATTTTACAAGAGGCTTCAGGAGTTCCCTGGTGACCTAGTGGTTAAGGATCCAGTGTTGTCACTGCTGTGGCAAGGGTTTGATCCCTGGCCTGGGAACTTCTGTGTGCTGTGGGTACAGCCAAAAGAAAAGGAAAATAAAATAAAATAGCCTTCAAAGAGAGATTCATGATTGCTAAATAGACTGATGATTCAGGATTATATTACATGAATTGTTTTCCACTTTTCAACTTGATCAAGTTTCTTCTAAATCGGTTAACTATTTTTGCCTTGGCTTTTGCTTCTTTTCCACCCAGAATTCCTTTTGTTATTGGACCTGCTAACTTGGAGGAACTGCAGTTTAAAAGCTGGGCAGGATTTTATTTACTACAACTGAATGAGAAAGTATAGAGCCTAAAACAAAACTTGAAACTTAAAACGTTTTTCCCCTATATATTTTATTACGAACATAGTCTAGAGCTTGTTATATTCTTCTATAGCAGGAATCAGTTGTATTTGCAAAACTGCATAGCAGCTGGTTAATAGAATACCCTAATTTTCTCAGATATATCTCTTTATTTTCCTGTCCTTTTTCTGCCTTTCTATCCCCCCTTTTCCCCCTAGCTTTGCTGAAATATACTTGACATGTAACAATTGTGTAAGTTTAAGGTGTACGATATGTTAATTTGATACACTTATCTATTACAAAATGATTACCTCCATCTCTTAGGTAATTACCATTTCTTTCTTTAAGATGAGAGCATTTAAGTCTACTCTCTTAGACTAGATTGGTGGTTGCCAGAAGCAGGGTGGTGGTGTAGGTGAAAAGGGTGAAGGTGACTAAAAGGTATAAACTTACAGTTATAAAATAAGTCATGGGGATATATATAATGGACAGCCTGGTGACTCTAGTTAGTAGTACTGTATTGCATGTTTGAAAGTCACTACACGAGTAGATCTTAACAATTCTCATAAGAAAAAAAAATTCTATTATGCATGGTGACAGATGTTATTTAGACTTATTTTGGTGATCATCTTGCAATACATACAAATATTGAATCATTATGTTGTACACCTGAAACTAATATGTTATGTATCTCAATTGTATATTTTTACAAAACTTTTTGTAAATAGACAAAAAGGAAGTCTTATTGGGATCCAGGATTTTGAAAAAAAAAAAAAAAAAGTACTATAAATGTGTTATAAAATACTCCTGAGGACAATTGCTATTTTGTGCCCTTAACAAAGTATAAGTGATAAATCTTCTTGTTCTCAAGGGATAGGACCAGGCAGACCAGATTGGACAAATCTGTTTGTAATGGGAAAAAATGGGAGACAACCTAAATGTCTGTCAGTAGGGGGATGGCTAAATAAACCATGGTATGTCCATGCTGGGAATATCATAGAGCATTTAAAGAGATTTTTTTTTGAAAATAGATTATTATAGATCTCTGTGTAGCAACTTAGATAACACTTTCTTTAGTGAATTTAGTTGCAGAATATTTGTAGTTTACAATTTCTGTAAAAAAACAAAACAAAACAGCAAAACCCTAACCCATATGATAATAGTAGTTATCTTCACTGGATATACTAGGCAAATATATAGACAAGCTCTTAAACAGTATTTAGGGGAAAGATTTTGATTTGTGGGGCTGATCAACGGGAATTTGATCTTGAACTACAGTACTTCATTTTTTTAATCAAAGGAAGTCAATTCACACATTACTTGTATAACAAAAAATTAATTTTAAAAATGTTGCCACTGTTGTATCTTTCTGTTTACATTGTACACTGACTAACCAGCCCCTGATTCAGGGGCCAGCCATAAATAGTGAACTATAATAAAAAAAATGCGGGAGTTCCCGTTGTGGCTTAGTGGTTAATGAATCCGACTAGGAACCATGGGGTTGCGGGTTTGATCCCTGACCTTGCTCAGTGGGTTAAGGATCCTGCATTGCCATGAGCTGTGGTGTAGGTTGCAGATGCAGCTCTGATCCCTCGTTGCTGTGGCTCTGGCGTAGGCCCGTGGCTACATTTCCTATTAGACCCCTAGCCTGGGAACCTCCATATGCTGTGGGAGCAGCCCCAGAAAAGGCAAAAAGACTAAAATAAAATAAAATAAAAAATGCTATTAAACATGCAAATATCCTTTTGGGAAAACATTTACTCTCTTAGCAACTCTCAAATATGTAATACAGCATTGTTAACTCTAATCACCATGCTATATACAGTAATCTCCGGAACTTATGTATCTTCTAACTGGATGCTTGTATCCCTTGACCAATATCAGCCTGTTTCCTCCTTCCCCCAGCTCCTGTTGATCACCATCCTACTCTCTGTTTCTATGAGTTTGGCTTCTCAGATTCCACATATTAGTAATATTGTACAGTATTTGTCTCTGCCTGACTAATTTCATTTAGTGTAATGCCCTCAAGGTCCACTCATGTTTTCACAACAGCCAGGAAAGGAAGGATTTTGGATTTCATTCTAAATGCAGTGGGATAATGCATCTCATATATTTTACCTATTCCATCAATATATTTTATGTTTCTTGGATCTGGACTTGTTTAAACTTTAGCCATATTAGTTTAGTCTTTCAGTACCCATTTTCATCCTGTCTGTAACATTTATGATCTTGTAAACCTTGGAAAAGGTTTTTGTTATTGTTGTTGTTCTGCTCTTATACTTGAAGATCAGGGACTAATTTCTCCCCTTATAATTGCCTTTTCATAATTTAATTGCCCTTTACTGGAACTTTTGTTTCCATAATATCTTCTCTAAGATGAGGCAGGCCAGGGACCCCATTCCAGGTTCATGTACATCGTAGTTTTACATAGACATTATGTGTTCTGCTGTGATTTCACCTGATATCTTTTTTGATGGGTCTATAGCATAAGGTTGAAGCCCCTTGTTCTCCCAAAGTATCTCCAACACTTCCTATGAACCTCGTATTCATTCTCCTTTAAAAACTGTCTAAACTACTTCACTTCCAGATGTTAATATTTTAAGACTTTCATTAATTAGATGTGAAAAATTGCTGTTATTAAAATGTACTGCTCAATCGAAGTTTATTTTCTGACCCTAGGCACTTTGTTTAATTAAGTTGCTGTTGTTTTCTCTCCTGACTCATCTTTTGTGCTGTACCTTCTTCATGTTGCTTTATTTTTTAAAAATGTATTTCCATAGACATGCATCATGGCTCCAGGGTTTTCTGGTATATGTAAATCTAAATTTCATTATCTGTTTTCCATAGTTCTACTCCAAGTTAAATACATAGATGCTATATGCATTTTATATATTTGTATAGTACATATAATGCATGGTATATAAACATATAATGTATTTAATTTATACATGTAATATTTAACTTATTCTATTGCAGAAATGTAGTCATTTTTGGAGATTTGAAAATACAGAAGTGAAAAAAATGTAGTTGAATTCATTTGCAGTATTGCTGCATACAAATCACTAATAATATTTTGGTATATTATTCCAGTCTCACACACACATATATACATATATATGTATTTTAAAATGTGATCCTATTGTGTACATTGTTTACAAATGTATTTTTTTAACTTAATATATATTATACATTTTTCCAGATCAGTTTTAACTCTATTCTTTCATTCACTCTGATTTAACCAATCCATTTATTAATTTGGTCTTTTAATATGATAAAGAAACATTCTTGCAGCACATTTTTACCCACATCCATACTTATTTTCTTAGGATAAGTTAGAAATGGAATAACTGGGTGAGAGGCCATTTGCATTTTTAAGTCCTTTTGATATGCAATGCCAAATTACCGCCAGAAAAGTTTTACCTCTGCACTCTATGATGACTGTTTTTCCTAATCTCTAACCTGGTATCTGTACATTTCATATATGTGAAACAGTGGATTTGAACTTTTAATAAAAATTTCGGCTTCCTTACTCAATATATGAGAGAATGATTATAAATTACTGTATGCTCTATAGATGAAAAGCACTGTTAATACTTATCCAAAATATTTCTCCGTAATTATTATTTCACCTTTCATATATTGTTACAATTCAAAATTTATTAACTGTATATACTGATGAAGATAGATGTAACCTTTGCTAAAGTATTATTCACAGGCAGATTATCTAGTCCTCTTTTTGTCTGTTTTGAAGTAGCAGTTGGTAGAAGTATAAGGGAACTGGTATAGAGCTAGAAATCTAAAATTTTAATCCTTATTACGATCTTGGCTTCAGTGTTTGTTTACTGTGCGACATGTTATCTTTCTGGGCAATTATTTTCTCATTCATAAATTCAGGATGATGATTTCTGTTCATTTTTTGTGTGGATCAAATCAAATACTGTATATGAAAATAATTTGTAAACTATAATGTACTCTGTATCTGAAACTTATTATTTTCATATTAACCAGAATACTGCCTATTGAGAACATAGTTGGGTAAAATGGAAAGAGATGAAAATCTAGAACAAGTTTCAGAAATAAATTTTTGAGGTTAGTGGTGTTATTATCCAATTTTGTGGATATTAAAAATTTACTTTTGCATATTAAATTCCATCTTCCTCATTTTTTATTATAGATTCATTTTCCTAATGGAAACAGTGAAAGGTCAGGGGAAAGGGAGGGAATGGGAAATGGCAGGACTTGTTCTTGAGACCAGTTTCGATAACTCTTATGTACTTTGGGGGAGGGGATGGCTAAGCATGTTTAACATGTGTTTAGTAAGTATTAGATCTTGAGATCCATAAATTTCTGCCCAGCTTAAATGGATTAGCTAGGAGCATTTACTTTTATTACTGGTAGTCTTGAAACTTTATTATTCAATAATTTGATTATGAAAGTATAATAAGCCCTTTTCAGGCCCCTTCTGTTTCTTGCTACATAGCCTCAGAAATAGGGCTTTGGAAAATGGAAAATCCTTCCATGTAGTGTGGCAAGTAAAGGTCTATCATTTATGTTAAATCATCTTGCTCTTTAAGTAGTTTATTGAATTTTACTCTATGTACCCAAATCTCTGAAAGGCGAAGAGATTAGGTACCTGAATGTTTTTCATTATTAAATAATTAAAAATTTTATCTCCAAAGGGAGACTGGATCCTGTAATAACATGATCACTTTTTTCCTCCCAGAATTTCTACTTAAAATCTAGTAATGGGAGTTCCCCTTGTGGTTCAGATGTAATGAGTCTGGCTAGTATCCATGAGGTCATGGGTTTGATCCCTGGCCTTGCTCAGTGAGTTAAGGATCTGGCATTGTTTTGAGCTGTGGTGTAGGTCACAGAGGTGGCTCAGATCTGAGATTGCTGTGGCTGTGTTGTAGGCTGGCAGCTGCAGCTCTGCTTTGACCCCTAGCCTGGGAACTTCCATATGCTGCTGGTATGGCCCTAAAAAGGCAACATATATATATATATCTACTAATGGCCTTAAGAGTATATCTTGTCTCCAAGTACACACATAGGTCGAGGTATACATCACTAGGACAGTTCTTAGAACCAAAATTGAAATACTAAGCAATTAGGTAGAAGTGGAGCAGAGCCTCTTGAACTCATCTTTCTGCCTTACTATTGGGTTCTTGCTTTGTGCCATGTATATGAAGTGAAAAGACTGACTCCCGCTTAAGGAGCTCAGAATCTTGGGGAAAGAAGGAAGGCAGGGAAGAGAGAAACATGATATACTGTAACATCGTAATACTAACTTAGAGAAATTCAATTTCCTCATTTGTAAAATGAACATGATGGTAATACTGGCTCCCTCACAGGGATATCATTATGATTACATGAGGTAAAGTGCTTAGCCTAATGCTTTATACATTGTAAGTTCCAGCAAATGCTGGCTGTTGTTATTTTTGCTTCTGTTGTTGTTATTGACAGGTGTTAAGGTAGAGACCTACTGAATATAGAAACAGAGAGGAGAGGCTAATTGCTGCGTAGCAGTGTTAATTAAAACAAGATTAATTAATTTTGCAGCTTTCCCTGTTTTTTTTTTCTTCTTTTTTTCATTCACTGACTTTCAGGTTTTCTTCAACTTTGAATATGTACAAATCCCAAATTAAACTTATGCATACTAATGTCAACATAGATCCTTAAATTTACCAGAAAGCATTTGGAAACAGTAAGGAAATGTCACTGTAGTCCATTGTTCAAGTTTCAGCCTAGTTAACAAATACTTTTTTTCCTCTTTCTTTTGTACATTTTTGCCTGTTATCCTAGATGTCCCTTTGGGTGAGTTGTAAGTGGGCACAAGATACACACATCTGGCTACTATTGGGAAGTACTTGAGATGTCTTTGTTTTGATGCCAATTCTTTTTGGTTTGACCTTTTGAGATATACATCTTTAAATTTTTACATCTTTTTTTCCCTCAGAACTACATTACTTCAGCCACATTTGCTACTCCCTTGCATGAAATGCTTCTTCACTTCTTTTAATGCTCACATGTCACCTCATCAGAGAGAATTTCCTAGCCCCGCCATGTAAAGCAGCACTTCCAGTTACTCTTGTTCACCTCCCCTTCCTCACCTCCTTTTGTCATTTTAGCACCTGCCAAAGCATTGTACAGCTGCAGTGTTAATAATGATAGTGCCTGATATTTACATAATATTTTCCATTTGTTAAGGCATTTAAGATTCTTAAGTAATTCATAGTGTCCTTTGGAGATTGGAATTGCATGGGAGAAAGAAGATCAAAACCAGTAGAGAGCAGAGGGGCACAAATGTTCAAGGAAGAATAATGCTCTGAAAAGACTGTTGAAAAGAAGGGAAGTTAACTTTCTACTGAATTTCCCTGCTAGTCATGTTGGTAAGGACCAGGAATGGAGAACTATTTTTGATCAAGAGCTATCCACCACCAGAGAAAATCTAGACTTCTAAGTGAAAAGTAGTAAGCTGGTTTATTCTAAGAGAAAACTCTAGATTCATTCATTCATGCAATAGTTTTTTTTAAGTCCGTATAATGTGTCAGGCACTGTTCTCGGTACCCAGGATATAGCAGTGACTGATAAAGTCCTGCACTTACGGACCTAAAATTTCTGGAGATGGAGAGCCACACAAGAAACAAACATGTAATATAGCATTAGGTATTGACAAGTGCTAGGAGAAAATTAGATTATGGGAGAAGAGAGTAAAGAAAGTAGAAGGAGGTGGTATTTAGTTGAACTGTCCGGAAAGCCTCTCTAGATTGCAGATGTTTGGGCAGAGAGCTGAATGAAGTGATGCTGTAGAGAGAGCCCTGGTAATCCAAGAAGGAGCCTGCTTGGTCTGTTCAGGAACCACCGAGAAGTCTGGTATGAATGGAGCAGAGAGGGTGAGGGAGAGAGGCCCAAGTGTGGTTTAGAGCCCAGCTTATGTAAGCGCTGAATGGTATAAAATCATAAAGAGCTAGAAGAGGCTTTGGATTCTTGTGAGATCAGTGTTTCTGAACCTGAGGTTGGGACATACTGGTGGACTGTGAACTCTAAATTGTGAATAGCAACTATTTTTAAATAACAATGTAAAATATTAGTACAGTTGCACATTCTGAGAATAAGAATTGTTTCATGCTTTTTTTCAGTGAGTGTGTGTGTGTGTTTGTGTGTGTGTGTGTTGGTCTTAGGAGAAATTGTAGTTCTTACTATAGGTTCTGGTGAAAACAAAAGAAAATGTTTGAGAGCCACCAATCTCGTCTTATATCCAAATTTTATAGCTGAGGAAGCTCAGTTGGGAAGTACTCAGAGGCCCACATCTTCTCCCTCAGTGCTGTGTTCTTGTTGCCACACTGTGCCCCCGTCTAGGCACGGTGGGTGCACATCTGCATATGGGTGTGACTGACCACACAACATTGGGTCCAATTTCTTAGGTAAGGGAAGGAATTAAAAACTTTATTTAGTTGATACCGTATCAAAAAATACCAACTCCAGTTCTGTTTTATGATCCTCTTTTACACTATTTGCCTTATTTTCCTTTTCATTCTCTATTTTCTTAAATAACCTTTTATTTCCCTAGGAAAGAAAAATAACCAAAGTTTAAGATGTAGAGAGGGAGAGAAAGAAATCCAGGACCAAGGTGAGGGAAGAGGGAAAGACGTCTAAAATCCAGGAGGGAAAAGAGAGAACCCTCCAAGGCAGAGAAAGAGAAGGAAGTAGGACCTCTCTGGCACTGCCTATTCCCCCCTACTGTCTCCAAGATGCCCTCTGCCCCTGTCTAAAGGCCCCAGTCTCCTGGAAAGGCAGTGCTGGTAGAGAATGGGCTCCATGGCTTTCAAGGTCCTGCATTGGGAATTTACTTCTGTGATCTGCCTTCTGGCTTCAGAGAGAGGACTCAGTAATGTGCCCAGGGAAGTGAGCTCCTGGTAGAGCAGAATTTATTTGTTATGCTCCTTTGTATTCCCAGACCAAGCCCATGGAGGCCCTCTGAAACAGTGTACTTAGGCCTTCCTAATTAATATACTGAGCTGTCATGAGACTGTTCCTGTGTGTTACAGCTAAATTGTCACTTATACAAAGAATAAATTTGTAATGTTAAAGGGAAGATTAAGCCAAAAGAAGCTTAATTTTGGAGAATTTGCAAGGGTAAATTATTGAAATTTGACGACATTAATTCAAGGGTAAGAAAGAAAAGATTAAACACACACACATACTGGATTAATCCCATCCTTTTTTTTTTTTAAATGTCATGAAGAAGATATTCTTGAAATATTTTAACAGGATTTAAAAAATTATTTTTATAAATTGTTGAAAACCCTGTTATGTAATGTATTAGATGTTAAAAAGCAAGTGAACAGAACTCACTGTGTGTTAGTCTTCTTTCATAAGAACTGCTGTTTGAACCTGATAATTTCTTTAGTGGCTAAAAAAATGCTTTAAACTTGCTTGGAATTGGTTGGGGCAGGGATAAAAAAAATTCAGTTTAAGTCCTTTTTTTATGCAAGGGATAGAGAGAAATGAAATTGTTGTCTTTTCATTAAAACATTTCTTAAAGCCCTGTTGACTGGAGAGGAATATATGAAAAACCAAATTAACTTATTTATAAATCAGAACGAGAAACCCGTTTTTCTTAATAACTAATGTAGTCATTTATTTTATGCCTAGTGTAAGTCCTTTTCATATAAGGAAACCATCTCAGGTTGAAAAGACACCCAACATCAGGGAGTTCCCATTGTAGCTCAGTGGTTAACGAATCCAACTAGGAATCATGGGGTCACGGGTTCGGTCCCTGGCTTTGCTCAGCGGGTTGGGGATCCGGCATTGCTGTGAGTTGTGGTGTAAGTCACAGATGCAGCTCGGATCTGGCATTGCTGTGGCTGTGGTGTAGGCCAGTGGCTACAGCTCTGATTAGTCCTCTAGCCTGGGAACCTCCATATGCTGTGGATGCGGCCCTAGAAAAGACGCACACACACCAAAAAAATAAAAATAAAAGACACCCAAGGTTATACTGCTGTTAACTGACAGTGTTCTGATTTGAATCTGTTTAGCCTGAAATCCCAGGCTCTTTCTAGCCTACTGAAATTGGCGCCAAGATATTTACTATTTTTTAAATTTTTTAGGAGTAAATTTCTAATTCTTTTTTTTTTGTAGTCAGAGAGAAGTGAAGACTGTTTACTTCCTTTTGTAAACTCAATTTATAGAGCATATGAGTGATACAAATTTTATTCAAAAAGTCATAATTCATATTTTGACACTGAACTAGGCCCTCTGCAGAATTACCATGATTTAATACATAATTACAGGGCTATGGTTGAGAGGTGTTTGTTAAAGGGTTGTGTGGCCTGGATATGCTGAAACCCACATTGAACACTAGGTGGCAGTCCTTCATTGCTGGTCACGTTCTTTCAGGCACCATCTCCTTTATGAATATTATTAGTTGCATATTAATTTTAATCATATTGATGTGGCATATGAATGCTCTTCATCTAGAAAGGACATCACAGATTATTTCTCATGAAGATGAAGACACATACTTTTCCGTTTCATAAATTAGGAAACTGAAGCCTAGATAATGAAAATGGCCTCCTTTGGGATTAAACTTGAAAATGGTTTTGCAGAATATATTACTCCACCAAAACATCCTTTATTTTATTTAAAGGAAACCTAAACCTACTAAATTAAGATAACCCAGGAGTCACATGAAATAATATAGGTCAAAGTTTTCAAAAGGTAGAATAGATTATTCTAATATACAGCTTTTCAGATAGACTGTGTGATAATCAGTACTTCTAACACTTGATGATATAGATAGTCAAGGCTTTAGCCACTTTTACAGAAGTACATTCATGCCTACAGCCCCTTGAATCTGCATCTTTTGAGCGTGCACATAGTATTTTCTCCAATGACTGATTCTCAAAGAGTACTCATTCCTTTTCACCTGAGAATAATGCTAAGAATCAGTAGCCAACCGTAGTTAGCAAAGTATCCAGAACTATGTGTATATTTAGCATCTACAGCATTCAGTATTTGAAGCAGAGGAAAAATGGAACCACTTTGGTTTGCAACTAGGGCCCTACATGCTGCTGTGCATGTTGCATGACACAACTGCAAGTGAATTGCAGATATGCTTATTTATCACATATATATTTTTTAATATATGACAGAAAATGTTACAAGGAAAGTCCAACTTTTTTTGATTTGCACAAAAGTACCAGGTCTGCTAAGGAACAGACTTCTCAGATTTTGACTCAGTGGTACTGACACTCAGTACTATTGGCATTTTCCCCAGTGGGAAAAGAGAGAAGAGCATAAGAGAGAGAGGTGATATAAAAATAACATTCTAAGATGCATCTAAATTGCTAAAAATGTCAGGGTGGATTTAGGGCCCCACAGTGAAGGTAGTCTGCTTCCCCACCGTATCTACTTCTCTACCACCACCTTCAGATCGTATCAGCTATTTTTTTTTTCTTGAATTCATAAGTTCCCTCTCCCCTTTAAAGCTTTATATGTTTTGTCTCTGAAATATTCACCCCAGATTTCTTTGTGACTGACTTCTACTTATTTTGGTTTTACCTTAAATAACATCTCTTCCCAGAGGGCTTTACACTCTATTCTAGTTGAAGGAAGACTTGTTAGCTCTCTGTCCCTAATCATTAACACATTTACTTATGCATTGTATTGTCTTTATAACATTTATTATTACAGGAATTATACTTTTTTTTTTATAGCTACACCCATGGCATATGGAAGTTCCCAGGCCAGGGATTAAGTCTGAGCCTCAGTGGAGACTACATTGCCTTTGGCACACTGCGCTGGGCAGGGGATAGAAACCAAGCCGCAGGGTGATCTGAGCCACTGCAGTTGAATTCTTAACCCACTGCACCACAGTGTGAACTCCAAGGAATTATACCATTTTTTTAAAGTGCTATGAGGAGACATAGAAAGTCATAAGTGAGCTCAGTGTCAACAGGGCCTTGTCTGTTTTGAATATCCTCAGTGTCTGCTGTGGTGCCTGGCAAAGAGAAGGAACTCAATATTTGTTGAAAGAATGGAGAAATAATAAATTCAGCTTTTTAGGCATTCATAAATTTTTATTTGATACTGGCCATGGATAAGTTCTGCTTTTTAAATTTATTTATTCATTCAACAAATATTTAATAATACCATAAATATTTAAATAATTTGTTTAAATAAATTTAAATTAAATAAAGTTTAAATAAATTGTTTAAAGAAATATTTAACAATAATATGCTATGCATATACCTGGTCCCTTGGGGTATATCCTTGAACAAAACAGACACTAATCCCTGCCCTATCAGGTCTTACATACTCTTGAGGGAGTTTTACAGTAAATAATTAGCATATTATTATAATATGCATAATATTTGAAAGTTAAATGCTGTAGGGGAAAAATGAGCATGGTGATGAACACTGGAGATGCTCGTAATGGTGGTGAATGTAATTTAGAGGGACATGGCCAGAGTTGGTAGGGAAGATAATAATGAGACTATTTCTCACTTGAGAGTGAGAAAGGATGAGCCATGCAGATGTTGGAGAAAAAGTATTCCAGGAAATAGGCAGCCAATGGAGAGTCTCTTAGGTAGAGAATGCTGTGTGTTCAAGTG
This sequence comes from Phacochoerus africanus, assembly GCF_016906955.1. Classification (NCBI taxonomy): domain Eukaryota; kingdom Metazoa; phylum Chordata; class Mammalia; order Artiodactyla; family Suidae; genus Phacochoerus; species Phacochoerus africanus. The sequence continues at coordinate 81,894,561 of NC_062549.1, forward strand.
ACAGTGTGGCTCTGGTACAGTAAGCTAGAGTGACATTTGTGGGAGATGAGATTAGACAGGCAACTAGAGGCCAGATCTTGCATGCCACTGAATGTGGGTTGACTTTATTCTGATAGAAATAGGAAGTCTGAGTCTACAGTTTTAAGCAGAGGAGTGAGGTGGTTAAACTTACATTTTTACCAGATCTCCTTGGCTGTTTTTTTGAGAATAGTTGTGGCTGGGGGCAGTAGTCAAGAACGGAAGTAGAGAGACCAGTTATAAGGTATAATCTAGGTGAGAGTATGGTGGCTTGGAGTAGTGTGATTGCAATGGAGGGTAGTGCAGTGATTAGAATGTATACATTTTGCAGGTAGAGCTATTAAGATTTCCTAATGGATTAGGTCTGAGGTCTAAGAGAAAGAATCAGTCAATGATAGAGTTAAAGTTGGCCCTTGGATCATGGCCTAAGCAATGGAAAGGGTGGAGTAACTATTAACAGAGCTGTGGAGGAATGATGAAGGAACAAATCTGGTAAGGGCTGGAGCGGGAATTTAGTTTGGAGCCCATTAAATTGGAAATATTTAATATCTAAGGTAAGAGGCAGTTGGTTATATAACCCTAAAATTTGGGAGAGTTCTAGCCTGAGAGCTGTCAGTATATGGGATGTATTTAAAGCCTTGAGACCAGACAAGATCATCAAGAGAGTTAGTGTAGCTAGTTATAAAAGGTCTAAAGACCAAGTTTTAGGGTACTTTAACATTAAGAAATCAAGGAGAAGTGCATACACTGGAAAAGAGATTACAAATCAGTAACTTAAGCTTCTACCTTAAGAAACTAGAAAAAGGAAAAATAAAAACAAAGTAAACCTAAAATAAGAAGAAGAATGGGAATTAATTTTGGAGTGGAAACAAATAAAATAGGAAGCTGAAAACAATCGATAAAATCAATGAAACCAAAAATTGTTTCTTTGAAATAGTTAACATCAATAAAACTTTAGTTAGGCTAATAAAAGAACACCAAAGATACACATTACAACAATTATGAAAGAGGAGCCATCTCTACTGACCCTACATAAAGAAATTATAATGAAATATTATGAACAACTTTATGCCATCATAAAGACAATTTGGATGAAAAAGGTGAAGTCCTTTCATTGAAAGAATTTTTAAAACAGACTCAAGAAGATGGAGGAAATCTGAATAGACCTATCCCAGGCAAATCAATTGAATTAGTGATTTAAAAAATCATTGTACAAAGAAAAGCTAAGGCCCAGATGACTTTTCTGATGAATTACATCAAACACTTAAATAATGAATAAAACCAATCTTTCAGGAAAATAGAGGAAGCAGAAAAACTTTCAGCTCCTCTGATGAAGCTAGTATTGCCCTTATACCAAAGTCAGAGGAAGACATCACTACCAATACCCCTTATTAATAAATAATCAACAAAATATTAGTAAACTGAATTTAGCAACATATAGAAGGGATTATAGAACATGACCCAATGGGATTTATACCAAGAATGCAAAGTTGGTTTAATATCTGAAAGTCTAGTAGTGTAATCAACCTTAAAAGGACAAAATCCACATGATTATCAGTAGATATACAAAAACATTTTTATAAAATCTAATACTATTCATAATAAAAATTCTCTGCAAACTTAGAAGGAAACTCCTTCAACCTGACTAAGGGAACTCATAGAAAACATAGCTAGTAATATACTTAATGGTGAAAATGTTAATGCTTTCTTCCTAAGATTGGAAACAAAGGGCAATGATGTTTGCATTCACCAGTTTTACACAGCATTATAATACAAGTTCTAGCTATTGTGATCAGGCAGGAAGAAAAGTGATAAGAGGCATCCAGTTGGATAGGAAGAAGTAAAACTGCTTTATTCACAGACAGTAGAACCATGTATGTAGAAAACCCTAAGTAGTCTACCATTCTTGGCTCTCAAACCAAAAAACTTTATAATTAATGTGTTCAGTAAGCTTGCAGAATATAAGATCAATATACAAAATCAGCATATAAAAATCAATTGCATTTCTGTTTACTGCAATGAACAATCTGAAAAGGAAGTTAAGAAATCAATTCCATTTACAATAGCATCAAACTAATAAATACTTTAGGATAATTTTTAGCAGAAGTGCAAGATATACACTGCAAACTATAAAATGTTGCAGAGTAAGATTGTAAGATCTAAATAAATGGAGACATTCCATGTTCATGGATTGGCAGAATCAATATTATTATGGTGTCAATTTTTTATAAAGTGGTAAATAGATTCAGTGCAATCCATATCAAAATCCCAGCAGACATTTTCTGCAGAAATTGACAAGCTGATCCTAAAATTGAAATGGAAATGTGAAAGATTCAGAATAGTCGACACAATTTTGAATAAAAACCCAAAACTAGAGCCTTAGACTTCTGGTTTCAAACCTTACAATAAAAATACAGTAGTCAAGACAGTGTAATAGTAGTGTAAGGCTAGACATTGAGATCAGTGGGATAGGACTGAAAGCCCAGGAAAAAAAAAAACCTTTCATGGTAAACTGATTTTTAATAAAATTCCAGTGCCATTCAATGAAGAAAGAGTAGTCTTTTCAACAATTGGTGCTGGGACAATTGGATATCCTTATGCAAAACGATAGATTCTAAACTGAAAAGTAACTCAAAGTGGATTATAGACCTAAATGTAAGAGCTTAAAACTATAAAGGTTTTAGAAGAAAATATAGGAATAAATATCTGTGACTTTGGGTTAGGCAAAACCTTCTTAAATGTGACAAATATGGCAACAAAAGCTCAAGTGACCAAAGGTGCCCCCATCCCTCACTACCCTGAATGAAAATGATCTGGAACTGGCAGGAAGTACCTCTATTCCAAAGTATCATTCTGGCTCCCAGCAGGACCTATGTAGTATACTCACTCAGTTGTTGTAACTGAAAAGTTTACTAAAGAGACTAATGACAGAGGTGTGGGCAGAATTAAGGGGAACTAACAAGGGATGGCTCAGCATGAGGGGTTGGGGCTAGCAACTGCAGGGATCCAGTACTACGTGTAGGCCTGTCCCCAGGGCAAAAAGGAGAGCTTCTAAGAGAGTAGCTGTACTAGAAGGATGGACTGATGGGGAGCCATGGTCTTTGGTTGAGGGGAGCAAATGACCAATGTGATCTGGCAGGGAGAAATATGGGAGAATAAACATCTTGACTTCACTTTTCTTACTTTAACCTTAGCTACTATTTCCCAGTGGCCAGACCCATGTGAAAGAAAGTCCATGGGCAAGGGAGTCCTTTGATGAAGCTCACGCTGGTTGGCTGGCCAAATTCAGAGAAGGTTAAAGAAGAGTGAGCTGAAGGTCTAGAGGGAGAAATGGTAAATGGAAACTATGTTCACTTCTAGGCCAGTGAACTTACAGGGTGGTGGCTGTAGGATAAAGGCATAACAAGAGTAGGCTTGGTATACTTAGCAATAGCTATTTGGACCAAAAAGCTGACAGATAACATTTATATTCCAATTTTCTGTTTCATCAGATGATTTCTATTCCAGTAATAGAGTCAGTTTTCTAACTGAATATTAGGTAAATAGTATGTAATTGCTTTAATATTCTCTTACCATTAGAGTGAAACCTAGTATTTCTTTTTTGGTTCAGATCCATTTCTTTTTTCAAGTATTGTAGTTCAGAGAATTGTTGACAAGTGGTCCTTGATGGATAACTCTTGTCCTGGAGTTATTTAATCCTTTATCAATTATATTTTTTAAGGTGCTATTTGGAGAAGCCATACTTATTCAAAAAAGTAAGAAAAATGTCTTCTTTCATAACTTTTCTGGAAACAAAAACAGACATCCAGACGAATGAATGTTGAGTTTTTTGAATCTTGAAGTGTGGGGATTTTTGCGATTTTATCAAGATCTTGCGCTAAACATATTTACTCCTTTTGATCTTTATTTTAATAGTATATTTGGCTTTCTTTTTAAGGGCCCCAGAACCAGGAAAATCACCCCAGATTTATTCAAGAGAATAAATGATGTAGTTTTTAATCCTTCAGAAGCTCAGAATTTGGTTATAGAGATTATTTGCATTGCACAAACCTGCCAGATGGACAACTTGTTGTGTGAAAAAAGTCAACCTGCCCATCAAGAAACAAGGGTCTTGGGAGTTCCCTGGTGGTCTAGTGGGTTAGGACTTGGAACTTTCACTGTGTGGCCTGGGTTCCATCCCTGGTCTAGGAACTGAGATCCCACATCCAGCTGCTGCATGCAGCAGCCAAAAACAGACAAACCAACCAACCAACCAACAAACAAAACCAAAAAAACTCTCCAAAACCTCACTTTGTTAAGCTCTGCTACTTAAGTCATGAAACTCTTGCCAAGTCACTTGTTTATTTGAACTTCGGTTTCCTCATCATTAATATTCCTTCATCTCTGATATTCTGTAAAGATCAGAGACAAGTATACAGGAATATCATTTGGCTGTAGGGTTGGTCTGGGAAGACTTCGCAATAACTGTGTTTTCTTTTCGCCTTGCTTTTCAGAGAGAAGTTTCCCCCCGGTAGGCAGTACGTGGCATTGTTTTTTATATAGCAACATGTAGACTTAAGTTTATGGTAGTGATCTCCAGAAGTCTGAGGAGAAGAATTTTCAAGAGTCTATAAGGGCCCAAGCTGAAAAAGTTTTAAAAAGTCGTTTCTTCTTGAAACTGGATGTATGCCTTTTAAAATGATTCTTGTTTGATCAGTTTCCTGATTTACTCTATATTTTAGAAATGGTTCTTTCCTGGCAATTTTAACTCTGGTAAAATTAAGTAGGGATTAAATGAAAGGTACATTCCTACACATCCCAGTTTGGGAAACACAGGAGTTTATGTTCTGTTTATTGAAGTATTGATTTTTTTTTTTTTGTTAAAGACAAATAATAATGCATTCTCCTTCTGAAATAGTGTCTCAAATACCTTCTTTTCTAAAAGAAGATAAAATCTTGGAACTATATAATAGATTTATATAAATATATATATAATGTATAATACATAAATTCTATATAATATATATAGAATCCCCATGTTGAACATCTTTTTCACAAAAGGAGAAGATATTGGACTTAAACTTCCTTTTTAAAAAGATGCAAATGATTACATGAAATAGGAAAATTAACTAAATTTAATAAATCACCTAACTTTTCCTCCCAATGTAATTTACTTTTCTGATTTTATTCATCATGAGAAATGCCAAGCTAGAGATGACAAATCAGATTTTCTACATGGAAATCCTTTTTACTTGAGCTCATCTTCCGTTTGCCTTCAAGGTGGATTTATGACGAAGCAGTCGCCCTCTGAGAACAGTCTGGATGAGTTCGAAATGCTTTTGGCCACACTAAAGTAAGGTTAATATTTGACACAACTCGGTATAAGCGAACACTTGATCCTTGAAAGGAGCCCTGGAGGAAGACTATTTGGTAAAGATTTAGTACAAGTTATTGCTTAATGTCTAGTCTGTGGTAATGGGAAAATAGAAACCTTTCCATTGTTTTTTCCTTGCTCTTGTACTTATCACTGCTGCATCTAAGTAAAAGAGACATGGCTATGTTTATTTGCCTACTTGTCAGGCAAGTTGGAGACAAAGTGAAGTTTGTTCTTTGGAAGCCACTTTTCACAAACCGTCACTGGAAGCACTGGTTTGACATCACAGGTTCTCATATACAGTTGATTTCTACCGTAAAGTCATTCAGGGTGGATGGAGGTACATGGAGATTTAACCTTTAAAAGCCCATTGAACAGTAAACTTTTTCATCTGCTCCAGAATGTCCTTGAAGTTACACAGGAGATAGTTGATTTAAAATAGGTTGAGACCAGTAACTGACTCAAATATGCAACTTCTGAAAATCAGATTTCTGGTTAGTTCAACACTATTCTCATATAAACCATTTCAGTGTGATTTAAGCAAGGGAGCACTTCGGTATGCACAAGAAATGTTTTGTTGCCTATTGTGAAGTAATTTTTTCCCCTGAAATATGGCCGTATACATTTTTCAATGCCTTGTTAGAGTTACAAGTCTTACAAGTGTGGCCTGATTTTTACTGTTGCGTTGCTTTTTAAGATATGACTTGTTTCAACGGGCAATTCCAATGAAAGAGTTTAATTTCAGTTTCTGGAGACCTAGCAGAGCAGCATATGTAGGCTGTGCAGTTCTATTTCCTTAGACTCCTTTTTCCCTGCTCTGAGGACAGTGGGGTTGGGAGCATGGGATCTGGTCAAGCTGCCCTGGTTCACCTGTTTCTAAGCTGTGAAATCTTGAGTGTATTTTTAAACTTACCTGAGCCAGTCTTACCATCTGTAAAGTGCAGATATTAATACCATCTCTATCATAATGTTGTTTGGATAAAATACATAATGTTTAGAACTAGGTACTTAGTACATAGCAAGTATCTAATAGAAAGTGTTAGCTCTTCACTATTGCTATTAACTGTTCTTGTAATATTAACTTATAATGATTTGCTTATATATTTGGGTTTTATGCTACTGACTTCTTTAAAATCAGGGATTGTTCCTTAGAAATCGATGACTGTTAAAGAGCTTGGCACAAGAGAAGCAGTTGATAAATATTTTTTGAATGAATAAATGAATGGGGTATCTGATCATCTGTGGTCTGATTTTTCCCTGAGTTTTAAAAATTGTGACAAAATACACATAACATAAAATTTACCATTTTAACCATTATCAGTGGTATTAAACTCATAATGTTGTACAACCATCAAGACCACCCATCTCCATAATTCTTATCATCTTGTAACCCTGAAACTCTATAACAAAGTGACTCCCATTTCCCTCTCTGGTAGTTGTAGTCCCTGGCAACCACATTTCTTCATCTCTCTGGTTTTGATGACTCAAGTACCTCATGTAAGTTGAATCATCTTTTGTGACGAGGCTTATTTTACTTAGCATAATGTCCTCAAGTTTCATCCATGTTTTGGCGTATGTCAAAATTCATTCCTTTTTAAGGCCAAATAATATTTCATTGTATATGTATACCACATTTAGTTTATCCATTCATCTGTTAATAAAACTGGATTGCTTCCATGTTTTAGCTATTGTGAATAGGTTGTGATGCTGCTATAAACATGGGTATATAAATAGCTCTTTGAGACCCTGCTTTTAATTCTTTTGGGTATATAAGTGATTTGTTTTTAGAGAAAAAAAGATAAAACTGTTGACATTGAGTTCTTCTAAGAAACAAAGGTATACAGGAGAGAGACTGTATAAGCCAATCTCTAAGCTATTTTGTTCTCACATTCCTACTGGAAAAAAAAAATAGAACATCTCTTATACCTCATAAATGAATACTCAGTTATAATTTATAACATATAATACTGTATCAATATATACATTATAAATAGTACATAATAATAATAACTTTAATAGGTTAAGATAAAATATACAAATATTGATTTTTTTCTCCATCCCCCAGTAGGGGAATATTCTTAGGTAATATTCTTAGAGAATATTTGGTATAGAAACTTAGACACTGTTGGTATACCAAGAGAAAAAAGGATTTTTTATCAGACTTGGATTTAAGTCCTGGTTCTGGCACTTAATAAATGTGGTTACTTAATCACTCTGTGCCCAGTTTCCTATTCTGGAAAACAGGTACAGTCATAACCTCCTAGGGTTGTTGTAAGTATTAAGTGCAATAATATATGTAAATAATTATAGAGTGTGGTACATAATAAGGGCTCAGTAAATGTTAGCTGCTATAATAATAATACTGATAATAAATTAGAGCTATGTTATTGCTATGATGATGATAATGATGATTATGTTTTTTGGAAGATATTTTTCCTTTAGGAATTTTTTTTGGTGAAATTGCTAGTTTTTATCAATTCTAATACATATTTTTTTTGTTGAATTCCTAAATCATCAGTTCTGTTCTCTTGCTCAAATTCTAGTTTCATAGCTTCAAATGATTACTATAAATAATTAGAAATTCTGCCTTCACTTCAAAAATCTACTGGCCTAAATGTAATCTCATCATTTTTACCCTTCAAAAGATTCTATACACTTGGCTTGAAACTTTGAAAAAAATCTTTGATCAATTCCTGTTTCTTATTCCCATATCTCTTCCTTTTTTGTCACAGACTTATTACTATTTACTTAAAAATGTGTCTTGTTTCCATCATTTCCTCATCATTTAGGCCTGAATTAAGATATCTCATTGGTGTCTTAATTGTTTTCCCTGATTTTGACTCTTAATGCTTTCATCTTTCCATATGTGCATCCATCCAATATACTGGAGGACATTTATTGAGCATCTACTTTTGCCAGACACTTTTCTGGACACTGGCAATAAGGCCTCTCTTTCAAGAGCCCATATCCCTATTAAGGTGAATATTATTTGACATTAGCCACATGATCATATTTCTTTCCTTACAATGTTCACTAGCTCAGTGATTCACTATTTTCATTTTGTTTTTACAATTTAAACATATCTAGGCGTTCCCATTGTGGCGCAACGGAAATGAATCCGACTAGGAACCATGAGGTTGAGGGTTCGATCCTTGGCCTCAGCAGGTTAAGGATCTGGTGTTGCTGTGAGCTGTGGTGTAGACTGCAGACACGGCTGGGATCTGGCGTTGCTGTGACTGTGGCATAGGCCAGCGGCTGCAGCTCTGATTAGACCCCTAGCCTGGGAACTTCCATATGCTGCAGGTGCAGCCCTAAAAAGACAAAAAAATAAAATAAAATAAACACATCTGGAATCTAATATATGACACAAATGAACCTTTCCACAGAAAAGAAAATCATGAACTTGGAGAATAGACTTGTGGTTGCCAAGGGGGAGGGGAGGGAGTGGAGTGGACTGGGATCTTGGGGTTAAGAGATGCAAACTATTGCCTTTGGAATGGATTAACAATGAGATCTGGGTGTGTAGCACTGGGAACTATGTCTGGTCACCTATGATGGAGCATGATAGTGTGAGAAAATAGAATGTATACGTGTATGTGTAACTGGCTCACCATGCGGTACAGCAGAGAAAAAAATTGTATTGGGGAAATAACAATGAAAAATAAGTAAATAAACATATCACTTATTGAACTTTCTATGTCCTTGTATAAGCTGTATCCTCCCAGGTTTCCAATATCACCCATGTTTATTCCCAATTTGCACTTTTGTGGTTTTGTTCTTGATGATCATATAGACTGCTCTTCTTCGAACACCTGTACTTTTGTGTCACAAAAACTATCTCTGAATTATTTTTGTATTGTTTTCTTGCTCTTGTTTCATGTGTACTGTTTTTGTTTGTTTGTTGTTTTCCTCACACGTGCAGCATATGAACATTCCCAGGCCAGGGGTGAAATCTGAGCCACAGCTCTGACCTATGCCACAACTGAGGCAACGTGGGTTCCTTAACCCACTGTGCCAGGCCGGGGATTGAACCTCTGTGGCAGCAGAGACAACACCGGATCCTTAACCCTCTGCACCACAGCAGGAGCTCTGTCGTGAGTGCTGGTTTTTATTTGTCAGTTTAGGATGATTACAAAGCACCTGAGGATCAAGATTGTTACTGTGACCTCTGTATGTGCTCCTTTCTCCCACATAGGACCGGGGCTGAGTCTAGAAGCATGCTGTTGTATCTTCTCGCCAATTCAGTCTATACAGAGCCTGCTGAAGATCATCCCATGCGAAAGGAACCTACATTGTCAGCACATTTTATAGGCCAGGCCGCTTGCTATGTTACTAAAAATAGAAAAATCTGATATTGAACTTCTAGTAGCAATCACACAAAAGAGTGCAGCATACTGGCTGGTGGTGTATCTCTTTTCCCTTCCCTCATCCCTGGTATTTGTAGGAGTTGAGTGTGGATACCTTCGCGGCCACCCAAGAGGATGCACCTGATAGGTGTTTAGAAAGTACTATTTTTGTTTGTATATTGATTAAGCCCGTGCTTGTTTGAATGCAAAAAAAATATGTGAATTGGCTAATATGCATTAAAACAACTTGTAAATATGTCAGTGACAAGCAATGACAAACCCAAATTAGTAGGTATGCAAGGTAAAGTTTATAAGAGGTAGAAGCAAAGTACTAAGGTATAGAAATACATTAACAAATTTTTTGGTAATCTTATAGCAACAGATAAAATGGGCATGTGAAAAACCTGCTCAAATATGTTGTGCTAGGTATTGTGTAAACAATATTCAGTAGAAGTAGGTTCTTATATGACTCTGAGACTGAAGTATTGACCAGCTATTGACTGGATGCGAGCTAATAGAAGGCCCTGGTATATGTGCTTTGAGGGCTATAAAGATGAATGAAAACCCTCATTTTGTCCTAAAAACTTATGTTGTAGGAACATAGGCTGTGTATATAAACAACAATAAATATGCTTCCAAGGGCTCAGATAAAATGCAATGGGATTTTAGAGTACTGAAAAATGTCTTTCATCTGGTAGGCTCATAGAGATTTTGAGCAGGTGGAATTTGAATGGTGTCTGATAAGATTTGTGAAGGTTTTGAAGGAACTGAGAGAGAGAGAGTGTTCAGAAGTTTAGCAGAAGTACCATAAATAAGAAGAGGTATGGTGTATCTCATCAATCCAGGTCTGGACAGATTTAAGAGTTGGTTTCAGCAGCATTTAGAACTGAAGTGTGATCCGTTTTTGGTTTTATCCTGGAAAAACTAAATTGGCCAGTTATTTACTTATTGTTATTTTTGTGTTTACTGTGTTGTCTTTACTCAAGTCTGGAAAGACCCAGGCAAGTTTCTCCTAGGATGTGGTAAAGGGTAAGAACTAATTGCCTGATTTTCCCCTCCTCAAATAATCTTTTGAGCATGGCTCTTGACCATCCTTGCATAGATAGTTGCTAAGTGTCTTAAAAGGAAGAGGAAATTACAACTCCAGTTGAGTGGGAAGGAATGTAGCTAATTAGAAAGCCTACCATTGTCCTGAGTGAGTGAGATTTTATCTTGGTAACTCTGTGTGAGACCAATTTTCTTCTCTCTCTCTCTCTCTCTTTTTTTTTTTTTTCCATAGCTTTCACTCAATAAACAAAGGATTCAATTAAAGGCAGTTTAGTTTGTGTTAAAAGTAAATACCTTGGAGTTCCCATTGTGGCTGAGCAGGTTAAGAACCCAACTAGTATCTATGAGAATGCAGGTTCGATCTCTGGCCTTGCTCAGTGGGTTTAGGATCTGGTGTTGATGCAAGCAGTGGCATAGGTCACAGGTGCAGCTTGGTCGGCAGCAGCAGCTTCGATTTGATCCCTAGCCTGGGAACTAGCATGTGCCACAGCTGTGACCCTAAAAAGAGTAAAAAATTAAATTAAATTAAATACTTTGAAATTTGGGAGTGTAGAAAACAGGATGAAAGTAGAAGAACTAGAGTAAGATGAAAGGTATAACTTTTTTTAATTAGCGTATAGTTGATTCACAGTGTCGTATCAGTTTCTGCTGTACAGCATAGAGGCCCAGTCATAAATATACATATGTGCGTATGTGTGTGTGTGGGGGTGTGTGTGTGTGTGTGTGTGTGTGGGTGAGTGTGGGTATATGGGTGTATTCTTTTTCTCATACTACCTCCCATCATGTTCTACCCCAAGAGATTGGACATGGTTCCCAGTAGGACCCCATTGTTTATCTATTCTAAATGTAATAGTGTGTATCTACCAACCCCAAACTCCCTTCCCATTCCGCTTCCTCTCCTCTCTCCCTAGCAACTACAAGTCTGCTCTCCATGTCTGTGGTCTATTTCTGTTTTGTCTAGGATCATTCATGCTATATTTATATTCCACATATAAGTGATATCATATGGTATTTGTCTTTCTCTTTCTGACTTACTTCACTTAGTATGAGAATCTCTGGTTCCATCCATGTTCCTGCAAATAGGACTATTTTGTCATTTTTGTGGCTGCATAGTATTCCATTGTATATATGTGCCACATCTTCTTAATCCATTCATCTGTCAGTGGATATTTAGGTTGTTTATATATCTTAGCTATTGTGAGTAGTGCTGGAGTGAACATAGTGTTGCATGTACCTTTTTGGTTTTTTTCCAGATATATGCCAAGGAGTGGGATTGCTGGGTCATATGGTAGTTTATATTTAGTTTTTTGAGGAACCTTCATACTGTTTTCCATAGCAGTTGTACCAATTTACATTCCTAACAACAGTTTCCCTTTTCTCCACACTCTCTCCAGCGTTTGTTATCTGTTGACTTGTTAATGATGGCCATTCTGACTGGTGTGAGGTGGTACTTCATTGTAGTTTTGATTTGCATTTCTCTAATAATTAGTGATGTTGAGCATTTTTTCATGTGCCTCCTGGCCATCCCTATGTCTTCTTTGGAGAAATGTCTATTTAGGTCTTCTGCCTATTTTTTGATTGGGTGTTTGCTTTTTTGTTGTGGAGTTGTATGAGTCGTTTGTGTATTTTGGAGATTAGGCCCTTATTGGTTGCATCATTGGCAAAGATTTTTATGCCATTCTGTGGATTGTTTTTTTCGTTGTTTTTGTTTTGTTTTGTTTTTTAATGGTTTCCTTTGCTGTGCAAAACTTTTGAGTTTATTTAGGTCCCATTGGTTTATTTTTGTTTTTATTATCATTATTCTAGGAGTTGGATCAAACAAGATATTGCTGTGATTTATGTCAAAGAGCATCCTGCCTATGTTTTCCTTTAGGAACTTTATAGTATCTGGCCTTACATTTAGGTCTTTAATCCAATTTGAGTTTATTTTTGTGTATGGTGTTAGAGCGTGTTCTAATTTCATTTTTTTACGTGAAGCTGTCCAGTTTTCCCAGGACAACTTATTGAAGATACCGTCTTTCCTCCACTGTATATTTTTGCCTCCTTTGTCATAGATTAGTTGACTATAGGTGCTTGGTTTTATTTCTGGGCTTTCTATCCTGTTCCATTGATCTGTATTTCTGTTTTTGTGTCAGTACCATACTGTAAACAGTTTTACATTGCCTAGATCTTAAATATTTCCTTGTATTAAGTAATAAACCAAAATGCAGCAGAGATTGTTTACTGCTGTCCAGTCAGGAGGAGCACTAGTATTTTAAAACTTCAGCCAAAATTTTCTAGTTCCTTATAGTATATTAAAGTATTTTTAAAAATAGTAATGAGACTATTTTGTTAAACTATTGATTAATGGATGACAGCTGAGTTGTGAGATGCCATAGGAAGTGAGGGAAGCAGCAAAAGTTCATAATTCTTGGCAAGTAGGAAAATGTAATAGGAAATATTCTGACAAAGCTTGCAACAAATTTGATGTTTTAAAATTCACCAGGTTCTTGGTGGAAGAGACAAAACTTCAAAGTGGGATCGAGTTATGATCTCATAGGTTCCAATAATATATATAAATAAATATTTATTTATTTATTTTTATTTTATTTTATTTTTCTTTGCTTTTTAGGGCCACACCTGTGGCATACGGAGGTTCCCAGGCTAGGGGTCTAATCGGAGCTACAGGTGCCAGCCTTCGCCATATCCACAGCAACAGCAATGCCAGATCCGAGCCGCATCTGTGACCTACACCACAGCTCATAGCAATGCTGGATCCTTAACCCACGGAGTGAAACCAGGGATCAAACCTGCAACCTCACGGTTCCTAGTCGATTTGTTTCTGCTGTGCCATGATGGGAACTCCAAAATATTTAAGTAGTATACATTTTTAACTCGTGTTTAGCTATTAATCTAGTTCTGTAGAAGTGATTGTTCTGGTGGCTAGAGTATAATTGCTTAATCCCATTGAAATGCTGTATTGGGTTGTTCACTGGATTCTGTTTTAGATCATTGATTTCAGAAACTCTGCTTCTGGAAGTTCTCATTGTGGCGCAGTGGAAACAAATCCAACTAGTATCCACAAGGATGAGGGGGTCGATCCCTGGCCTTGCTCAGTGTGCCAGGGATCTGGCATTGCCATGAGCTGTGGTGTAGGTCGCAGACACTGCTTGGATCCTGTGTTGCTATGACTGTGGCGTAGGCTGGCAGCTACAGCTCCGATTCGACCCCTAGCCTGGGAACATGGAGTGTGTTGGTGGGTGTGTCCCAAAAAAGTGGAAAAAAAGAAAAAGAAATGAAAGAAACACTGCTTCTTTTTTACTTCATCTTTCTATGAGAATTTTGAGCAGTTTAATTATTTGTGCCACACAGTCCTGACCCAATAGCATCACAGGCTGTTTCTCTACAACCTCATTGAATTATGGAGTTGTAATTTCCTCTTTCTTTAGAGCTGCTACTCTGTCTGCATGGATGGATCAATAGCCAAGGTAAATTAAAATACCCCTCAAAAATGATTTCTTCCCTCTTTGAATATACAGTGGTTTTCCTTTTGTAGTCTGTTTTCAATTTAGCGTATTTATTTTAGTGACCAATGTGTTGCTTGTTTCCAGTAGGGAAAACCATTTTGTTTTTCTTTTTGAGGGTGGTGAGCCTGAAGAGTGGAGAGGATGTGGCAGAGCAGTTTGTAGTAATACCATGTTTTTCAAAGTTTTTTGGCCTTACTTGTAGGTCATAAAATCATTTTAGTGGGTCTGCATCAGTGTGTTAAGAAAAAGGCTGGAATAAAAAATATCTTGCTACCCAGTGCATAGTAAGGATAAATACTGGTGTATGAAATTTGTCAGTGTATTTACATGTATGTGTATAATTGGGTCATGATGTGAACTTATTACTGTCAATAATAGGCAAAAGTTTGAAAGCCACTATTATAATGGATTTTTAAACATAAGGAAAAAATGATGTAATAAGTCACTATTTATAAGTTGCATACACTTTCTGTGATTAAAAAAATAACTTTAATAACTGCGTCTTTTCTCATTTGGATTCTAAGCTCCTTCAACCGTCTTATTCATTCAACTTTGTGACCATTTTCCACTCCTATGCTCTGTGCCCAATATACTATTTTATACTTCAGTGATTCTCAACGTTTATCTCTTAAATATTTGACCCTTTGCAGTTCTGTAAAATATGCAAGCAGCAGTTATTTACAAATTTCATTTTTCGCAATTTCAGAAACCGGATGTAGAGTACTGTGTTTCAGACATATAATTAATGATTGGTACATAATGTCATCATGTTTTAAAAGATGCATTTCTTTGGATAACTGAAGTTACTTGGGATAGTCGTTTCCTCAGTTACTGTTTTGGGGCAGGAGAATCTAAAGTATTGTTCTCCATGATGCATCCCTGAATAACTATTAATTCTAGAACAAAGAATTTTATAACTAGCAAAAATACCCTTCAAAATAATGGAAGTGAAATAAGTCATTTCCAGGCAAACGTCTGCTGTGTCTCTGAATCTACACCACCATATCACATTACTGTTGTCACTGCAGTTTTTTTCTTTTCTTTCTAGTCTCTGAACTGATTTTCATTCTTTAGAAGTCTTGTACTGACTTTAATTTGTTATAACACATCTTTTTTTTTTTGTCTTTTGTTCTTTTAGGCCGGTACCAGTGGCACATGGAGGTTTCCAGACTAGGGGTCTAATCGGAGTTGTTGCTACTGGCCTATGCCAGGGCCACAGCAGTGCCAGATCTGAGCCACACCTGCGACCTACACCATAGCTCACGGTAATGTTGGATCCTTAGACCCACTGAGTGAGGCACAGGGATCAAACCAGCAACCTCATGGTTCCTAGTTGGATTAGTTTCTGCTGCACCACGATGGGAACTCCACGTTACAACACATCTTAAATTCAACTGCCATGAACATAAAAAGGGCCTCAGTAACCTTGTCAGGCCTCAGTAACCTACTGTAACTCTAGAATGCTTCCTGTTCTTTTTTGAATTGAGGCCAAACTAAGTTTTCATTATTAGTGATCTCCTCTGGATTTACTATTGTGGACGGCTTTTGTGCTCAAATGCACTTTGTTCAGGCTGTCTTCCTCATTTTCTTCCATCTTTGCTGCTCTTTTAACTGATCCAGAATGCTTGATTTTGATGTTTTTCCGGATCCAATCCTTTTAATATCTGGACATGAACATTGATTTTTGGCATCAGACAAACCTTTGTTTGAATTTCAGCACTTACCCTGACTACCAGTTTGATCTGTGTAACCTCTGCACAATTAACCTCAATCTCTCTGAACCTCTGTTTCTCATAGGTGAAAACTGGGAGAGTACTTCATGACAAGTTTGTGGTGAGGATTAACTGAGACATGTATTACCTATGCCTAACATACTGTTTATCACCCTTTCCCTCCCTCTCTGGTTGATTCAATATTTGGTTCTAACAGTTGTGAGAGGTAGATTAGATTTGTAAAGGTTAATTAAAATAGTAGCAGCTTAGAGTACACTGTACGAGTTATAAGTACAAGCAATCCGATGTAAACAGTGGGTCCCACCAATTTGTGCAAAGTAATGATAGTTGGTACCCTAAAAAACAAAACAAAACAATAACCACACTGCCTTCCTTTTATTCTTTCTTTTCTTGCATTTTAGTGTTTAGTCTTGAAAGGTGGTGACATTTCTGTCAGTAGGTACTGGGCTGGTACCTAATCTTTCAAATATCCTCTTGAAGCCTTATCAGAATACAAGGTCACTGGAATAATATAGGACATGTTAAGGGGCTCTGCCTGCCGAGTCCAGCTCAGCAGGTGAGGGCTGAAGAACAGGTACTATGAAACTTAAGAAAAAGTTAACATAAAACAAGACACAGAGACATTTATCTTAATTAGAGGTGGGAACCGGGGGACTCAAGGTCTCAGGGACCAAGAGCACTGCCTCAAGAAACCACACTGCTTTTATTATGCTCTTTAGGATTATGTCAAGTGAGGAGGGGTTTGCAGGTGCAGGATATAGTTCTTTTATTATTTTAAAAGTTCTATTATTATTTTAAAAGTCACATAGTTTGTAGTTGGTTAAGCTTTTATTCTGACCTTTAGGCATTTAACAGTCATTAGTATTGAGGAAGCCGGGCATTAGCTGTCTATGCATAGCATCTAGAGAATCCTCATTGTGCTTCTGCAAATAGCATGCCTATCTGTGGCAACCTGTGTGCCTAGGTTTGCACCTTGTTCTCCTTGCTGATGCATATTCTGCTAAGGACTGCTCAAAACCCCCCTGGGGCCATGAGATTTCTCTTTCTCTTATTTTAACAGGACATATCATGCTGTGCAAATGGCATGCTAATCTGCACAGGTCAGGCATGCCTAGACCAAGGCATTATGTCCTTATTCAGCTGAGCACATGAATAACTTATGCCTTTTGGTCTTTGTTCTTAAGCTTAAGTTATTTACCAGCGTTGTGACTGTTTTTCAAGCAGGAATATGGGATAAAGCAAAGCAGGAGAAGACAGAGTTTTCAGCGTAGAAAATAGAAGCAAAGAGGCTAAGAAAAGATTGTAGAAACTTGTCTCCTGACAGGGCTCCATTACAATGGAGCAGTTTATAATCACAGCAGCCTCTTCAGAAACCTTGTAATTTATTTGTAAAACACAATAAAGATAATTTTATACTGTTATCATGTATTATTCAGAAATATTCATCTTCACCTAACATGTGCACAAATGCACATACACCCACAAACTCATCCTTTACCCCAAGTGCTTATATATGGGGCAGGGAGTACACTTCCATCCATATTAATATTTTATTTTGTTTCTTCTGAATTTATAATTGATGTGGGATTAGATAATGAGTATGATTTTCAGGTTTTTTTCCTGTGTTTCCCCCAGGCTTATTTCAATCTGGAATAAAAAATTACTTGAAAAGTTGCCTTAGGTAGACATTTTACTTCACTGTTGAGCCATTAAGTGCACATTTAGATAATTGATTTGAAAATAATTTTCTGTGCTTTATTTTGTGTACCAGAGAACCCTTGGGCTGACATGCTTTCTCCCTTTTAAATAAAGTATAGAACATTTCTGCTTTGCTTTGTGGAATTGGAGGCAAATTCTTCAGCTTTTATTCCTATTTCATAAACATTCACATAGCTCCTTAGATTTCTTCTCGATCATGGATACTAGTAACAATTCATTTTGCATCTTAGAATAAATGGTAAGATATGATACCTAGTCTTTTGAACATATAGTTTGCTAGTAAGTAAAATGTCCAACATGGCTTTAAATATTATATTAGCTGTAGAATGCTACTATTTTCCATG
The DNA here is from genome assembly GCF_016906955.1 of Phacochoerus africanus. Lineage (NCBI taxonomy): Eukaryota > Metazoa > Chordata > Mammalia > Artiodactyla > Suidae > Phacochoerus > Phacochoerus africanus. Next base: position 81,912,627 of record NC_062549.1, read on the forward strand.
ACATCCTTGAAAATTATTTTCCATGATGTCCATGTGTTTCTGTGCCAAAATAAGGCACATGGTTTAAGTTTTCATATTTGCAACAGTAATTTCATGATTCATGTAATTCATGATTTTTTTTTTCCGATGGTGCCTTTTCTTTGAGAAGTATGAATTATAATACTAATAATTAACATGTAACAATAGTTGTCATAAATTTTAAAAAGAAAGTTGTGAGTTCCCATTGTGGCTCAGCAGGAACGAATCCAATTAGTATCCATGAGGATGTGGGTTCAATCCCTTGCCTGGCACAGTGCTTTAAGGATCAGGTGTTACTGTGAGCTGTGGTATAGGTCATAGACACGGCTTGGATCCCACATTGCTGTGGCTGAGCCTGTGGCTGGCAGCTATAGATCTGATTTGACCCCTAGCCTGTGAACTTCCATATGCTGTGAGTGCAGCCCTAAAAAAGCAAAAAGAAAAAGAAAACTTTTAGTCAGTTTTTTTATTGGTTAAAAAAAAGACCAGTAACTTTGTCTTAGCTGCCTAAAAGCCGAGAATCTGTACTGACTCTGATTTACTACACGTCCTTTATAAAAAATTACTTCTTGCAGAAGCAACTATGTATGCTCAGTAGCTGTTCTTTTCATAATAAATGTAATTTTAGTCCCGTTTGTATTTTTCCATTTTCCACAAATTCTTTTTTCCTTCATACTGATTTTTTTCTGCAAACACCTTTAAAGAACATTTACTAAGATTTTCTGCAGCATAGGCTGCAGTATCACTAAACAAAATATGTTCTTTTTGTGTGTCAGAAAAAGGCCAGTGAGGGAGATGAGTGTGTGTAGTGCAGCTGTAAAGTCTGGGCAGCTCTGCAAGCCACCATCACTGCTATTAGACTTAGGCATCAGAAGTCCTAAGTGCTTCCATACACTAAGTCATTTAATCTCCACAACTCTCCTATGAGGAAAGCACTATTATTGATGCTGGAACGATGGTACCAGAATCCGGGTTCTTGTTCACAGCAGTCGAAGAATGAACTCCATGAACACACAGGCAGCAAGCAAGCAAAGTTTTTATTGAAGGAATGCAGATAGCTCCCAGGGTTACTGGGAGGGGTGAGAAGAGCCCCCCTTTCTCTATTGTCCTATGGGTTTTTTATTCCTTAAAGTTGTGGGGGGGGGTACCAACATTGGGTCCAGAGAGACGTGGTCTTCTCCCATTGGCCTTTTTCAGTTACTCATATCAGTGCTTGTCCAATAGCCAAAAGACATACTGAAAAAGAAAAATGGAGCTGGAGGAATCAGGCTCCCGGACCTCAGACTATACTACAAAGCAACAATCATCAAAACCATATGGTACTGGCACAAAGACAGACATCTTTGGAATAGGATAGAAAGCCCAGAATTAAACCTACACACCTACAGCCAACTAATCTATGACAAAAGAGGCAAGAATATACAATGGAGAAAAGACAGACAGCTTGTTCAATAAGTGGTGCTGGATAAACTGGACAGCCACATGGAAAAGAAGAAAATTAGAACACTCCCTAACACCATACACAAAAATAAACTCCAAATGGATTAAAGACCTAGATATAAGACCAGATACTATAAAAATCTTAGAGGAAAACATGGGCCAAACACTCTCTGACATAAACGACAGCAACATCTTCTCAGATCCACCTCTTAGAGTAATGACAGTAAAAACAAAAATAAACAAATGGGACCTAATCAAACTTCAAAGTTTCTGCACAGCAAAGTAAACCCTAAACAAAATGAAAAGACAACCCACAGAATGGGAGAAAATCTTTGCAAGTGAATCAACTGACAAGGGATTAATCTCCAAAATTTATAAACACCTTCTGTAGCTCCATACCAAAATAACAACCCCATCAAAAAATGGGCGGAAGGTCCAAGCAGACACTTCTCCAAAGAAGACATACAGATGGCCAAAAAACACATGAAAAGATGTTCAACATCACTCATTATTAGAGTGATGCAAATCAAAACCACTCTGAAAATAGCAACAACAACAACAACAACAAAAAAAAAGACAAAAAAAAAACCACTCTGAGGTGCCGGAATCCAGCTCCAGCAGCCAGGGAGTGTACAACCTGTTAGGGAGGGATGGCGTTGGCGATTGCACATTGGAGACAGCCTCTTTGTCCCTTCTTTCAGGGCACTAGACTGCTCAAATTTTATTGGTATAAGTGGTTGATTATATAGACAGTTTCTAACTACAGATTACATCATAGTGTTAAAAGTACATTGGTTAACTTTTAGATTTTGTTTTTTAATCACATGGTACAGCAGCCTTACATCATGTTTTTTGTTATTGTTTTTTAATCTTTAGCTTAACTAAATTTAGCGAGTACAATCAAGGACAAACAGGCACAAACACATCATGTGGGAAATAGGAGACCCAGCACAAACCATCTCATGGCCAGCCAATTTTTACAAGCTGAAGAGGCCACAGACACAACAAATCTTGCCTTCGGACTAGTGCCTATCTTTAAAGTGTCCATGTCAGGGAGACAGTGTGAGAAAATATAAATCAACTTAACTAGCTACCGCTTAGAAGCTTTTAAAATCAAGGACAAAACTCACAGCTAGGTTTCTTTTGATCATGAATAATATATGTCTAACTTCTATAAACCTCATTAAAATCCTAACTCTAAAGTTTACTGTATAACTAGTTAGTAGATAAACATTATGTTTTTAATTAAGTTGAATTTGAATAGGGGAAAGTCCTTTAGGATGAATTTTTTATTATTTTATTGTTGTATTTCTGTTAAATCACAAATCACCACAGGAAAATAAGAATGAGAAATAAGGATAATAAACAAATAATCAGGAAAGACTGAGGAAGAACTGAACAACAAGTGAATAACAGAAAAAACGAAGTCATCCGTGGAACAATCCTCACTCAGCAACGCAAAATGGAAATTATTTCCCGGAAAATTCAGTTCCCCACCAAAGTTAGCAGGCAAGCCTTATTTTCTTCTAGGGCCTGTCCTCGGAATTGTGCCATACAGGCAGGTATCCCCTTGTTTAGGAACCTGCCCTCAGAATTGTACCATTCAGACAGGCCCCTTTTCCTGATTAGGAGCCTGCCCTCAGAGTTGTACCGTTCAGGCAAGCTCCTTTCCTCAGCTCCTTGTATCTTTTTGGCTCCCCATACTGACACCTTACACCAGCCAGAATGGCCATCATCAAAAATTCTACAAACAAGAAGTGCTGGAGAGGGTGTAGAGGAAAAGGAACTCTATTACACTGTTGGTGGGATTGTAAATTGGTGCAACCACTGTGGAAAACAGTATGGAGATTCCTCAGAAAACTAAAAATAGAAATTACCATTTGATCCAGCAATCCCACTCCTGGGCATCTATCCAGAGAAAACCATGACTTGCAAAGACACATGTACTCCGATGTTCATTGAAGCACTATTTGCAATAGCCAAGACATGGAAGCAAAGTTTTTATTGAAGGAATGCAGATAGTTCCCAGGGTTACTGGGAGGGGGGAGAAGAGCCCCCCTTTCTCTATTGTCCTATAGGGGTTTTTATTCCTTAAATTTGCGGGGGGGGGAGGGTGTTACCAACGTGGGGTCCAGAGAGATGTGGTCTCCCATTGGCCTTATTCATTTACCCATATCAGTCCTTGTCCAGTAGGGTCCTAGGGTGGAAATGTCCTGTAAGTCTCATAATTTCTTTGTCCTTCCTGTAAACTGAGTCACAGGGGATTAGGGATTAATGTCCACCTGTGTGTAGTTTCACTCCCTATAGTAAACAAGGCCTGTGGGGATGTTACTCCCTGGAGCCTTTAAGTCGAAATGTTAATCAGTGGTGATATCAAAGAATGCCTCAAAGCCCATGCTCCTACACTGACTACCTGAGTTACTATTCTGCCTCATTATTATTCCCATTTTACAGGTCAGGTGGAGAAACTGAGGCTCCATTCCCAGGCTAGGCCTCAAATCAGAGCTTATAGTTGCCAGCCTTTGTCAGAGCCAGAGCAATGCAGGATCTGAGCTGTATCTGTGACCTACACTATAGCTCATGGCAACACTGGGTCCCTGACCCACTGGGCGAGGCCAGGGATCAAACCTGCCTCCTCGTGGGTCCTAGTTGGATTCGTTTCCACTGCGCCACAATGGGAATTCCCCAAAAGAAAATTCTTTACAGCTTCCTAGATTTTCTTTTCAAACAACATGGTTCAGAGCCATGTTACTTGCTGTAGGCTACCAGCAAATTGTAGCAGCAGTAGCAGCAGCAGCAGCAGCAGCAGCAGCAGCAGCAAACTCAATTTGGCACATGCATTGCCCTCAGCAATACTGGTAATGGCCAGGTCCAGTGGGTATTTGTTGAATGTTATTGTATCATCAGAAATAGAATGCCTCACTTTTTAAAAAAATTATAGATTTACAATACTGTATTAGTTTCAGGTGTACAGCAATGAATATATATGTGTTTTTCAGATTATTTTCCATCATATGTTATTTCAAGATGTTGAATATTATTCCCTGTGTTATACAGTAAATCCTTGTTGTTTTATCTATTTTATATATAGTAGTGTGTATCTGTTAATCCCAAACTACTGATTTATCCTTGCCTAACCCTCTCCCGTTTGGTAACCCTAAGTTTGTTTTCTGTGTCTGTGAGTCTGTTTCTGTTTTATAAATAGATTCATTTGTATTATTTTTTAGATTCCACATGTGATGTCATATAATATTTGTCTTTTCTTTGCCTGATTTTTCACTTAGTATGGCGATTCTCTAGATCCAGCCATATTGTTGCAAGTGGCAGTATTTCTGGAATGGCTCTTTCTGATCAATAACATTGAAGTGCATGAAGCCAGGGTACAGTTATACTTGGTAGCTCAAGCTTAATAAACTTACTCTTGAATTAAAGGATTTTTTTAAGCACATATGCATGGAAAAGATTGTAGTTTCACATGATCCCAGTAGGGCTAGGCCTTCCTTTAAGCAGTGACTGAGAGAGGTATGGTGTGATTTGATTCTCCAAAGGCTTGGTTGCCCTTCAAATATCGCTTCACCTGGAATTCCAGTATTGGTTGGAATTTCCTTGAAACCACCTATTTTAATCTTGTAAATTATGTGAATTTTACACTCTACTCAATAATATATAAATGTTTGTTGCAATGTAAAAAATGTTTATTTTACCATTGATTAAGACTAATTTTTAGGAAGGTGTGCTCTCTCTCTCTCTAAATGAATTACTAGACACAAAATTTATACCCTTCACAAAAGTTAATGTAAAATGGATCACAGACTTAAATGTAAAATGCAAAACTATAAACTCACCTGCAAGCACAGAGAAAGCAAAATGATTAACTTATCCTAAGATTGCATTTTGGCCAAATGTTGCAATGAATAGAGTTGTAAGAGTGTTACTGAAATGACAAATCACAGAATCTGAGATAGATCTGGAAGGAAGTGAAGGACAGAGAAGCTTGTGGGTTGGAAACTTGTGAAAGGGCTGTTGTACTGGAAAGCCTGATGGTGTAAAAGAGAGAGAAATTGAACAAATCAGCTGTGAGGACAGGGGGATATGGGCAGTGAAAATGCTTGAGTGACTGAATTTAGTGGTAGAACACCTTCAGGTGATAAAGACCAGGATGTGTCTAGCTCATCTGTATTTTTTTTAATTTTATTTTTGTTAGGGTATAGTTGATTTACAGTGTTGTGCCAATTTCTGCTGTATAGCATAGTGACTTAGTTGTACATATATATACATTCTTTTTTTTGCTCATACTATCTTACACCATGTTATACCCCAAGAAACTGGACATAGTTCCCTGTGCTGTATAGTAGGACACCATTACTTATCCATTCCAAATGTAATAGTTTGCATCTACCAACCCCAAACTTCCCATCCATCCCACTCCTCCCCCTCCCCTTGGCAACCACAAATCTGTTCTCCATGTCAGTGAGTCTGTTTCTGTTTTGTAGATAGGAGCATTTGGGCCATATTTTAGATTCCATATATAAGTGATATCATATGGTATTTGTCTTTCTCTTTCTGACTTACTTCACTTAGTATGAGAATCTCTAGGTGTGTCTAAATTGCTGCATTTGGTATTATTTTGTTCTTTTTTATGGCTGAGTAGTATTCATTGTATGTATGTATCACATCTTCTTAATCCATTCATCTTTTGATGGATATTTAGGTTGTTTCCATGTGTTAGCTATTGTGAATAGCACTGCAATTTGCAAAGTGCTACATGTATATTTTGAATTGTATTTTTTTTTCCAGATATATGCCCAGGAGTAGGATTGCTGGATCTTATGGTAGTTCTGTATTCACTTTTCTGAGAAACTTTCATACTGTTGCTCCAGAGTTATTGTACCAATTTACACTCCCACCATCAGGGAAGGAGGGTTCCCTTTTCTCTGCACTCTCTCAAGCATTTGTTATTTTGTTGACTTGTTAATGATGGCCATTCTGACCAGTGTGAGGTATTACCTCATTGTAGTTTTGATTTGTATTTCTCTAATAATTAGTGATGTTGAGCATTCCTATGTCTTCTTTGGAGAAAAGTCCATTTTGGTCTTTGTCCATTTTTCCTTTGGGTGGTTTGTTTTTTTGTTGTTGGGTTGTATGAGTTTGTACATTTCAGAGATTAGGTCCTTATCGGTTGCATCGTTTGCAAAGATTTTCTCCCATTTTGTGAGTTGTCTTTTTATTTTTTTAATTTGTTTCCTTTCCTGTGCAAAAGCTTTTGAGTTTAATTAGGTCCCATTGGTTTATTTTTGTTGTTATTGACCTTATTATAGGAGGTGCATCAAACAAGATATTGCTGTGATTTCTGTCAAAGAGCATTCTGCTTATGTTTTCCTCTAGGAGTTTTATAGTATCTGGCCTTAACATTTAGGTCTTTAATCCATTTTGAATTTATTTTCGTCTATGGGGTTAAAGAATATTCTAGTTTCAGTCTTTTACATGAAGCTGTCTGGTTTTTCCAAAACTACTTATTGAAGAGACTGTCTTTCCTCCACTGTATGTTCTTGCCTCCTTTGTCATAGATTAGTTGACCATAAGTGCTTGAATTTATTTCTGGGCTTTTATTCTGTTCCATTGATCTGTATTTCCGTTTTTGTGCCAGTACCATACTGCTTTGATGACTGTAGCTTTACAGTATAGTCTGACACCAGGAAGCCTGATTCCTCCAGTTCCATTTTTCTTTTTCAATATTGCTTTGACTATTTAGGGATTTTGTGTTTCCATACTAATCTTAAAATATTTTGTTCTAGTTCTGTTAAGAATGTCATGTAATTTGATACGGATTGCATTGAATCTGTAGATTGCCTTGGGCAGTATAGTCGTTTTGACAATATTGATTCTTACAATCCAAGATCATGGTATGTCTTTCTATCTGTTTGTGTCATATTTGATTTCCTTCATCAGCATCTTATAGTTTCTGAGTTCAGGTCTTTTGTCTCTTTGGATAGGTTTATTCCTGTATTTTATTCTTTTTGATGTGATGGTAAATGGGGTGGTTTCTCTAATTTTCTTTCTGATCTTTCATTGTTAGTGTATGTAAATGCAATTGATTTCTGTGTATTAATTTTAGTATCCTGGAACATGACCACATTCATTGATGTAGCTAATCTGTGTTAATCCTGTCCTTTCTTCTGCATTATCTGTAAGTTACTATCATATTTATAATCAGTGTATTTATTTTATCTGTTTTTCAAAAGAACATTGGTTATTACCTATTTTTGTAAAGTACTTGAAAGGAGGAAAAATGTTTTCAAAACGAATGGAATGAACTTACCTATCTAATCAGCATGTGCATGGTATAATCCTACTATTTAAAATAAGTGACTGCACTGGGTGATGAGTCATACCAGAATGTCATTGGAATATACAGCAATTTTCACATGCTACATTTTTAAAATGACATTTTCCTTTTTAGAAGTTGTTACAAAATAAGTTTAGAAAAATAATCTAAGTTTTTTCAACATTTAAAAATGCATACCATCAAAGGGAAATTAAAATAAAAATTGTAGGGTGCTTTACAGCACATTCTGATGACTGGTTATATAAACAGTGTAAAATGGGTTTTGAGTAAGATGAGAGAAAAATTAAATGACCTACTTAACTGAGCCAATTGTGATGTAGTAGAAAAGTGAATTCAGAGCCAGTAGTTCTAAGTTCTTAGAAATAAATAGGGTATCACAATACAAGAATTTCCTTTTTTTTTTTCTTCAAAAGATATATTTGTGTGAATGTTTGATTGGCTCTTCTCTGTGCTAGATTATAAGGTCTATGAAGGCAAGGGCAATGTTTGTTTCTAAGCACCATTGTCATGTCTTGACATATCCAAGTACCTAGCATGGTACCTGGAACGTGGTAAATGCTCAGTATGTTGAATACAAGAATTGGTGGATGGGAATAAGATGATGTATAAAGCTGTGATGGTGTTGCCTTATCCTTTTTAGCATGTAAGTAGTGAGGCATATACTGAAACAATGATAAGTTTGTATATAAAGATATAAATAGGTTGAAGCAAGTTGCTTTGACTGCTATAAGCGTTTTTACTTCACAGAATATTGAAACACACTGTTTAAACTGCAGACATGAGAACATGTATATTATCATGCAGCCCTTCCAGTGAATGCTCTCTTGAAGAATGCTGTGCCAGTTTCTCATAAAATCTAAGCTCTAATTTTAAATCTTATAACAATTGAAGATGTTAGAGATGCTCTGAGATCAGAGAGTGATCGTTTCACTCTGAAATTCTGATCTCTAATTTTGCTAATTTGTTTCTGATCGTTAATCATTCTGATTTATTGACATGTTAGAAATTTGCTGTTTTATTTCCTATTGAACATTTGCCAATGCCTTTTGTTTGTAACTGGAGACTGTGGGAAGTAACATAATGGCTTTTCTATCAAAGGTCATCTTGGTTACTCCATTTTGCTCTGGTTTCGGCCAAAACGCCTTCCTGCGACCCCCCTCCTCTTTCCCTCTTCTCCCAGTAACAGTTTGTTTCAAATTAGTCAACCAAGAAGAATATGTGCCCTGACCTGACCAATGGGAAGGGGACAGGTACATCCCCTGCGTTAGGGATAAATAGGGAGGGTCTTTTCTTCTTTGCGCACGCTTTTTGAGCATCTGTGCCTTTTTGCAGAAATAAAGAGCCTTGTCAAGATCTCCCCATGTTCATGGGTCTCATTTTTTGACACCGACAATCCGAGCCATGTCCCCAACAGAGTCCATTCCAGTTTTCTACACTGTTTATCAGACCCTTTCACAAATGTGCTCACATTAATTTTTACATTTTGTAGTAGGTATGATTTTTCTCATTCTCCAAATGAGGAGACTGAGCGTACAAAAGTTAGGAGCTAGTTAGTTGTAGATTGGTTAACTCCAGGACTAGGCTCCAAATACACCACCTGTTTTTATTTTGGCTAATGTTTATATTAACTGAGAGTCAAACCCGAATTTTAATATAATAAATAGACACTCCCACATACAACTATGCTTTATAGAAAGAGGCTATATAAAACTGATAGCCTTTTCTTTTAAAAGAATGATTTTCCTGTTTCTTAGTTCTGAAGCCATGAAACCCTGATTTTAGATTTGTTCTTAGTAAATTTACCTCTTTCTGCATAATGCGAAAGGATATTCTCCTCTCTGTTTTTGTGTTGGGATTGTCCTGTTACCTTCTCTGTATTCCAGTGCTACTTATGAATGCATTTTGCTTCAAAGTATCCCTCCCCCAACTCCATTCTATCTTTCTGTTTTATATGGAGAGGAGAGGGGTATATTTCATATAAAATGTACTATATCTAATTGTCTGCTCACCAAAAGTTCTACTATGTAAAATATTTTAGAATGAAGATAGTGTTTTTATGTGGAAATTTATTTATATAGAGAATACAGAGAAATAGAAGAAAAATCTTAAACTTTTAGTGTTAATTGTCCCATTGTTTTTGTATCGTGTATCTATACATCATTGTTTACACTGATTTGTAAAGGGCTCTTTTTGTGATTTTTATGATTTTATATACAAGTAGTAAATTTGGAAAATACAAAAAATAACTACATAAAGGTGAAAAAATACAGGATGCTTAATATTCATGTTTTACTCTTTGTTTTATTTTTTGTCTTCACAATCTGATTTTATACAATATTTGGTAGAAAACTCCAAAGGTTCTAGATAATTATATGATATGAAGGAGGGTCTAACTGACAAGTAATATCTTTATTGGGTATCTAATTAGTCCCTACCAAATTAAAGAGAACCCCCCCCCGGCTTCAGTTTTTCAATATAATTTGAAATTAAACAATAAAGAAAACTATAAATTAGATAACAATTTAACTCCTCATGACATTAAGCAAAAACAGAAATAATAATAATACAAGCACCGAACAGGGCAGAGAGGTGTTAATTGAAATGTACCCACTCCAATCCCCCTGCCCCCTCACACACCATGAGAAAAATGAGTGTGTGCAGTGTAGCTCTGAAGTCACCATCACTGGCATGTCCTTCCAGAGCCCTGACCCCTACCAGTACTAGGATTTTAAATGGAATATCCTTGGCCATGAAAATGAATGCTCCTCAGCTTCCTCTATGCTGATCTTTAGTGACAGAGACAGAACCACTTTTTATTTAGGATTAATAATACCCTGATTAGTTCCCCACTCTGCATCAGGTGTGGTTATTATTTGCATAATCGTTGGCATTGTCTTACTATTTGCCGTCATGTAGAATCACTGTGCTTTTTGCTGCTTTATTTTTGTGCCTCTATCTCCCCACCCAGCCCTCCCCCCACCCCAATTACAGCTTATGAAAGCTTCTCTTCCATTTCGTTGTCTCTTTTCTTAGCTTTATAACTATAGTGTGAATAGGAAAGGAAGAAGTTTTCCTTGGTCCCCTTAGGGTCCCCAGTTGGGTCTGAAGTTTAAACTGACAATGACAGGGTGTTCCTCTTGTGGCTCAGCGGGCTAAGAACCTGAGTGGTATCCATGAGGATGTGGGTTCAATCTCTTGCCATAGAATATCACTTATCTGGAATCTAATATATGGCACAAATGAACCTTTCCACAGAAAAAAACCTCAGGGACTTGGAGGAGAGACTTGTGGTTGCCAAGGGGGAGGGAGAGGGGGAGGGAGTGGGATAGACTGAGAGTTTGGGGGTTAATAGATGCAAACTTGCATTTAGAGTGGATAAGCAATGTTCCTGCTGTATAGCACAAGGAACTATATCTAGGCACTTGTGATAGAATATGATGGAGGATAATGTGAGAAAAAGAATATATATATATATATATATATATGGACTGGGTCACTTTGCTGTACAGTAGACATTGACAGAACACTGTAAATCAACTATAATGGAAAATAAAAATTTTTTTATTATTTTTTATTTTATTTTTTGGGGGGGATCAAGTTATTCTTACATGTATACATTTTTTCCCCCACCCTTTGTTCTGTTGCAATATGAGTATCTAGACATAGTTCTCAATGCTACTCAGCAGGATCTCCTTGTAAATCTATTCTAAATTGTGTCTAACCCCAAATTCCTGATCCCTCCCACTCCCTCCCTCTCCCCCCAGGCAGCCACAAGTCTATTCTCCAAGTCCATGATTTTCTTCTCTGTGGAGATGTTCATTTGTGCTGGATATTAGATTCCAGTTGTAAAAGATATCATATGGTATTTATCTTTGTTTTTCTGACTCATTTCACTCAGTATTAGAGTCTCTAGTTCCATCCATGTTGCTGCAAATGGCATTATGTCATTCTTTTTATGGCTGAGTAGTATTCCATTGTGTATATATACCACCTCTTCTGAATCCAATCATCTGTTGATGGACATTTGGGTTGTTTCCATGTCCTGGCTATTGTGAATAGTGCTGCAATGAACATGCGGGTGCATGTGTCTCTTTTAAGTAGAGTTTTGTCCGGATATATGCCCAAGAGTGGGATTGCTGGGTCATATGGAAGTTCTATGTATAGATTTCTAAGGTATCTCCAAACTGTTCTCCATAGTGGCTGTACTGGTTTACATTCCCACCAACAGTGCAGGAGGGTCCCCTTCTATCCACAGCCCCTCCAGCACTTGTTATTTGTGGATTTATTAGTGATGGCCATTCTGACTGGTGTGAGGTGGTATCTCGTGGTAGTTTTGATTTGCATTTCTCTTATAATCAGCGATGTTGAGCATTTTTTCATGTGTTTGTTGGCCATCTGTATATCTTCCTTAGAGAACAGTTTATTCAGGTCTTTTGCCCATTTTTCCATTGATTGATTGGCTTTTTTGCTGTTGAGTTGTATAAGTTGCTTATATATTCTAGAGATTAAGCCCTTGTCAGTTGCATCATTTGAAACTGTTTTCTCCCATTCTGTAAGTTGTCTTTTGTTTTCTTTTGGGTTTCCTTTGCTGTGCAAAAGCTTTTCAGTTTGATTAGGTCCCATGGGTTTATTTTTGCTCTTATTTCTGTTGCCTTGGGAGACTGACCTGAGAAAATATTCATGATGTTGATGTCAGAGAGTGTTTTGCCTATGTTCTCTTCTAGGAGTTTGATGGGTACTGGTATCAAAACAGACAGACAGACCAATGGAACAGAATAGAGAACCCAGAAATAAACCCAGACACCTATGGTCAATTAATCTTTGACAAGGGAGGCAAGAACATAAAATGGGAAAACAAAAGTCTATTCAGCAAGCATTGCTGGGAAACCTGGACAGCTGCATGCAAAGCAATGAAATTAGAACGCACCCTCACACCATGCACCAAAATAAACTCAAAATGGCTGAAATACTTAAATAAAAACCTTTTAAAAAAATCTGGCATTGCTACAAGCTGCAGCATAGGTCACAGATGAGGCTCAGATCTGGGTGCTTCTATGGCTGTAGCTGTGGCTGACAGCTGCATCTCAGATTTGACCCCTAGCCTAGGAACTTCCATATGTCACAAGTGTGACCCTAAAAAACAAACAAAGAAAACCAAAACCAACAAAAAACCACCAAAGACAGATTAACAGGTGACAAGCATACACATTTACTTAACATCAGTTTGGGGTGACATGGGCGCCTTCATCAGGAAATGAGGACCTGAAGAAACACATTTGAGCATTTTATGCGAGGCCTGATGAAGACTGGAAGTTGTGGAGGAATATGATTAAAGAGTTAGAGTAGGAGGGAAGTGTGATAAACTAGGGGGAACATAGCAAGGCCTGTTGGTTGGGATTTTTCTCTGTGTCCCTCTGTTTTCAAAGATAAGGATGCTTCCTTCTGGGTATAGGGAGGACACCTCTCACATGAGGGTTTTATGACCTGTTTCAGGGAAGAAGGGTTGGGTGAAGGTCAAAGTGACTTTTGTGCTTCTGTCATTTTTTCAAACTCTTTCAGCTTAAAATATTTAATGCGCCAAGTTGTCATATTTTGGGGGCAGTGTGTTCTGAACCCGTCATGTGGATGTCTGCATACATCATTAAAAAAGTTAGATGGCACATCAGTGATTATTTACAAAATTGAAACAAAATGTGTTTGAATGTGGGGGATACACTTTTATCATGTATAAATTATATTGGAAATGTTTAGAAGGAAAATGATTTGGCTTTTATAGGAAAAAGTTCTCTTTTTGCTACAGTGTAATCTTTAAATGTTCTGCATAATGGTATTTATGACAGAAATGGAAATCTTTATTGTACCTGTAATCATCCAGGCAGTGACATTCTCATCAGAAGATCTGTGGCAGAAAACTGGAGGTGTTTGCTCGAGCAGCTCAAGTGTTTCTCCCTCCTGAGTTGGCCCCGGAAGCCCACTGTTATGGAGAGATCTGAGTCACAGCAAGTGGAGTTTCCAGTTTTAGCTCAGTCATTAACTAGTTCTGTGACTTTATGTGAATCATTTATATTTTTTGGGCCTCAGTTTCTTTATCCATAAAATGAAGTGTTTGAACAAAATGATATTCAGTGCTGATATCATTGAAAATAAAAAGAATCAAGTTCTTGTTAGATTTGGCTTGGCTTAGATGAAAAGTAAAATTCTTAAAATTTCAAAGATGACTTTGGTCTAGGCGTGTGTGTGTGTGTGTGTGTGTGTGTGTGTGTGTGTGTGTGTGTGTGTGTAGTCAGACAGCTAGTTGAAAGCCCAGCCTAAATGGAATGGTCAGATGTACTATTGTTCTCTGCCAAGTCCAGATGTCCTGCTGTTACATATCTAGACATCATTTATTTCTAGGATATAACCAGAGTTTCTACTGCAAAGGTAAATAAGAAAGTTAAGGTTAAATCCTTGAATACAGACTGTACTTGGCATGATAAACCTTTTTTTAATAGAGGAAACAGTACTTGCTTGTGAGTTAGTTTCTTCTGTAAATAGAAGTTACATTATTTTTCTTAGGTTGTTTTAAACAAATTTCATTCATCGAGGTAAATCACAGCTGTAAATGAAGGTATGGGCTAATTTTTTGAGAGAGTATGAAATATTTTTTTTTTTTTGCCTGTGGGTTCTCTTGTGAAACTGTATGTCAGAACTCAAAGAGGTCAGAACCAAGAGCCTAGGCATTTTTGAAATCTTGTGGTCATTGTTATTATCTTTTTGGTGTGATGGTTATTTACCAGAGATTTATTTAACTGATTTCTAGTGTGACAAACTGTTCCTTCAAACCTCATTGGGTTGTTGGTTTTTTGTTTTGTTTTGTTTTGTTTTTTGTCTTTTTGTCTTTTCTAGGGTCACTCCTGCGGCATATGGAGGTTCCCAGGCTAGGGGTCTAATTGGAGCTGTAGCCACCAGCCTACACCAGAGCCACAGCAATGCAGGATCCAAGCCACGTCTGTGACCTACACCACAGCTCATGGCAACGCCAGATCCTTAACCCACTGAGCAAGGCCAGGGATCGAACCCGCAGCCTCATGGTTCCTAGTCGGATCCGGTAACCACGGCGTCACGACGGGAACTCTGGGTTGTTGGTTTTTGATGGAATTTTAAAGTTAATACAACTCTATTCCTTCTCCTCAAAAGCGTGACCTCTGGTATCAATTTACTTTTCTTCTTTTACAATAAAAGTAATTGTTTTTATTTTATTTTTTTAAAGAGGTGATGATTATATTAGAATATCTAGAGCTCACAGTGAATATGGTTTCAAAGCAGCAACTTATGGGCAACACAATATATACTTTCTGTAATTTCCTAAATAACATCAGCTTTATAAAAGAATTTTGGCATCTTGCAATTCCTGCCATGGCGCAGCTGGTTAAGGATGCCAGATTGTTTCTGTGGTGGAATGGGTTTGATCCTTGGCCTGGAATGGTGGGTTAAGGATCCAGTATTGCTGCAACTATAGCCTCGGCTGCATCTCTGGCTCAGATTTGCTCCCTGACCCAAGAACCTTCATATGCTGTGGGTGCAGCCACAAAGAAGAAAAATTAGCATCTTAAGCCACACTTCACTGACTCTTGATTTCTTAAGATTCTTGAATTGGGATATAATTGCAGAGAGATATTTTGTTAAATATGTTTGATGTCACAGGGATCAACCTGATTTCCTTATCCCATTTTGTAAAAATCCATTCCCTTTCTCCTACATGATTATTAAAGATGATAAAACTTGATCCTGCATAGAATTATTTAACTTTACTTAGATAGTTAAATAACTCAGTGCATCAGTTTAGGCTCACTGAATGACTTTTGTATCATTTTACATAGGCATTGCTGTTTAACGGGACAAAACATTAGCTTTGCAAAGTTTGAGGGACCAAAGTTTGAGTTCTGACTTACTTCTTTCTTTGCTGTTTAACCTTGGACCAGTGTTCAAATTTTCTGAGCTTTGCTGTCCTTGTCTATGAAGTAGCATCCATATTTCTGTCACCCTACATTGTTGTGAGAATGAAATGAAATAATTGCTACTTAGTAGATACTTTAAAAATTATTGTCGTTATAGTCAAAATTAATAGTTTTTAATTTCTTAAAGTTTGAATGGCACTGATTTATTAAACACTTTGGGAATTGTTTTTCTCTTGTCTAAGTAAGAGATGAAGAAAAGTCATTCTAATAGAACAGAGGGTGAAAAATTGAACAGAACATCTTTAGTTTGTTTGCCTTTTTTCTTAAGAGACATTCTCTTCACTGATGTTCATTGGAATTAGAGAACAGGTTGAGCAACTGATATAGGAGATACTTTGGTTTCACATAATTCAAAGACTTGTTTTCCCTCGCACCCTTTATATTCTTACTGGCCTGCATTCAAATTCTACTTGTTTTGTATCCCACAAGACATTATTATTATTTTGTATTACATTATTTATTTAGATTTACCCACATTTTACATCTCCATTTTTTTTTTTTTTTTAGTACTTTCTTCTATTCCTTTGATCATCTGGTATCATTTTCCTTTTTTCCTTCAGAACTCCCTTTAGAATTTCTTTTTCTTTTTTTCTTTTCTTTTCTTTATTTTTTTTCTTTTTGGGGCTGCACTCATGGCATATGGAAGTTCCCAGGCCAGGGGTCAAATTGGAGCTACAGCTGCTGGGCCTACATCATAGCTCATGACAGCCCCAGATCCTTAAGCCACTGAGCAAGGACAGGGATCAAAGCCTCGTCCTTATGAACTGGTCAGGTTCATTACCACTGAGCCATGGTGGGAATCCCCTAGAATTTCTTTTAATGCAGGTACACTGGCAATAAATTCTCTGTTTTTGCTTGTATGAAGATATCTTCATTTCATATTCATCTTTTGAAGGGTAATGTTGCTATTTATAGAATGTTATGTTGTCAATTTTCATTCTTCAATTTCTGATTGATTAAAAATAAATATTCTGGCTCTCTGGTGAAATTATTAAATTGGCTTATATTTTTTATATCTATCATGTTATTCTGAAGCCTTTGTCAGATGATAACTAGGATATTCCTGGATTTATTTCTATTGTGTTTTTTTTCTCTTGGTCGTCTTCTTTGGTCTTCTTTTTAGTTACCTTTGAATGCTTGACATTGGTTATGAAAAGGTGTGTTGCCATTTCTGGAGATGCAGAGGGCTAGAGCGGTGGAAATATCACTTTGGTGTGATCAAGGACGAAGCTATTGAGTGAATACAATTCACTCAATTGAACACTTGTTTGAAATTTTGTAAGGATCAGTTTACCTTTAGTTTACCCATGCTCTTGGAGTATAATACTCCAAGAGTCACAATGGAAAGGCTAAACAATTTTCCAAGGATCTCCTCTTTGGTGGGTTTGAATTCTTGTTTTTCTCTCCCCCTCTCCCCAGCACTGTGAGAATACTGAATGCTCCATTGAACAAAAACAGGTTTGAGCTCATATTGCTATTGTTTCCTTTTCTCTGGGATCTTTGCCCCTAAAGTGCTGGCTTCTTTGGTGGGACCAAATTATAGCTTTTGTCTACTTATCCTTGTGACTTTGTCAAAAGCTCTGTTGGCTTCTCTGCCTTTTGGAAGCCTTCCTCTACCAGCTTCTTAAGCTTCTCAGTCTCTCATTCAGCTTGAGTCTCATGTAAAAGCAACGTGATGAATGCCATGCTAACCTCAGTGAGATCTAGTCTGTCTTAATCTAGATCATCAAATCTGGCTGCTTCATCAAACAGATAGATTTTTAAAAATACCTCACTTCTCTAGTTGTTCTTGGATAGTAGCATTGATTTGCTATAAGCTACATTGTCAACCAGAAATAGTAATTCTAAGTTTATCATCTTTATATTATTTTCTGGATAACCAATCATTGGAAATTCTTCTGTCTGCCTCAGAATTAAAGGGTGATTGGCAGATTTTGTGGTTAAGCTGCCTGGAAAACTGGAAGTGCCAGATTTCATTGGTTTTTCATTTGCTTCACTCTCTTTGCCCTTTTATTATTATTATTTGTCTTTTGTCTTTTTTAAGGCCTCACCCGCGGCATATGGAAGTTCCCAGGCTAGGGATTTAATTGGAGCTGTTGTCACTGGCCTACACCAGAGCCACAGCAATGCCAGATCCTTAACCCACTGAGCAAGGCCAAGGATCGAACCTGCAACCTCATGGTTCCTAGTCGGATTGGTTTCCACTGTGCCACCACGGGAACTCCTCTTGCCCTTTTACCTTCACTTAGATGTCTCACCATTTCATCCATCTCATATATTATTTATTTTAGTGAAGGCAATATTTCAATGATATTTTTGAGCAAATTCCATAAAAAAGAACAAAATAGTGCCATCTGCAGCAACATGGATAGAACTAGAGACTCTCATACTAAGTAAGTCAGAAAGACAAATACAACATATCACTTATATCTGGAATCTAATATATGGCACAAATGAATCTTTCCACAGAAGAGAAACAAACTCATGGACATAGAGTACAGACGTGATTGCCAAGGGGAAGGGGAAGGGAGTGGGATGGACTGGGAGTTTGGGGTTAGTAGATGCAAACTATTATATTTAGAATGGATAAGTGACAGGTTCCTGCACAGGGAACTGTATCTAGTCACTTGTGATGGGACATGATGAGAATAATGTGAGAAACATTAAAAAAATTTTAATATAGATAATAAAATTTTAATGAACTACCAGTATTTAAATTTATTAAAAGGGGAGTACAATACTAAAATGCACAGTGAAACCTACATTTTGAAAACCTGTATTGAAAGAATAAAAATAAAAAAACTGTATTTATAAGGATCAATGAAAATAGTAAATGAAGAAAGGCTTGTCGTAGTATATCTCATTTTTATTTTCTCTTGACTAATAAGCATTGTTTAAATGTGTCATTTTGGAAATTCCCAAACCAGTTATAATGAAAAAAACCCAAAAAACATTATATATAAAAAAAGTGAAAAAATGTTTCTTTTTGGATGATTATGAGAAAAAATAAAAGAGTGTCTTAAAAACTACCTACATTGTAGCTGATGAGTATATATCATAAATATAACTAGATATACTACTATTAGAATTTGTAAGTGTATTATTAACATGAAAGGAATCCATTCATATACCCTAACCAGAGAATCGAATTCTAAATCCAGAATTAGCAACAAAACGCTTAGATTTTCTTCCTGTGTCTTCATTTGCTTATCGTGATGAGGGATCTTTGAGGGCTAAGATATTATTAATAACATAGGATGGGAAATCCTTCACTAGACGAGGGAAGAGGGCCAATCTGTGACTTATATTTTCATTGTATGTACCTCACATATCTTCAGCTAGAGGTAGCATAAATGACCAAAGGTCCTCAGCTACTGTGCTCTGAAATCTACTGCTGCTTTTCTACCTAGCACATGCTCCCCCAGGGCTCACTTGGTGACTGAGAGGAGCAGAGGTACTAAAGCAGGCTTCTCCTCTGTGGAGTCAAGGAACTCTCTGAGGGCTCTTGGCTTGAGCACTCCCCAATGGTCTTACTGAACCTTCCTTGGACTGTCTAGCAATCCAGGAGGATTTCACCCAGCCTTCCTTCTCTCTCTCCTTCCCTCAGGGTCAGATTCGTATGGTGGTCTGCCAGCTTCCCCTGGATCCCTCCCTATTTTCCCTTGCAGCAACTTTCCATACAGAATTTCTCTTACAGGAATAAAATTCTTGCATGTTTAATCCCATCTTGGCATCTTGTCTGCTTCTTGGAGGATCTAGACTAGCACATTCTCCCTCTATTTCTGTAAAAGATACTATCATGTGAAATTACTAAGGAGAGAAAAGATGCTTACTATAATTGAATGACAACAATATTCTAATACAACTGGATTCTTAAAGTTAGGTCAGTTAACACTTCATGTAATTTAGGGGTAGCCTCTCAGAAATTTTTTTTTCTTATGCTAGTTTATTGATCATCTGCCTATATGTAAACTTGCTTTCAGAAGGACTGAACTATCACAGTAGTCAGATCAGGAGTTGATGTTCTAAAAAACTGTCAGTTTACTCAGGATGGTTGGATGGCCGTGAAGTATTAAGCAGCTCATATGTCATCTTTGAGATATCTAAGGATATTTAAAAAGAAATTAGAAGGAATATTTCTGAGTGTTTTGATAGCTGGTAATATTGTTGAAATTCTATTCAGTATGACAAGAATTATTCAATATAATAAGTAGTAACAGATTTGTTGCAAATATTTACTGATTCTTTAAATTTGTATGACTTTATGAGTCCTTATATTTTATATGTTCATGTTAAAATTCTTCTCTTTCTTTGCAGAATCACAGTGAAAGATTCGTTTTCATTGCAGAGTGGTATGATCCAAATGCTTCACTATTTCGACGTTATGAGCTTTTATTTTACCCAGGGGATGGATCTGTTGAAATGGTAAATGAACCTTTCTTCGCTTAAAAGCGGGTAACAGGATGAAGGTGGGCTAGGGAGAGGAATAGGATTGCCTTTTTTGTAGTTACTTTTAAAAATACATCCTTTTTATTTTGATACTGTAATTCCAATATAAGAAGATACTTTTGTACCTTTATTTTTAATAGAAATTATTATTTTTCTTTTTCTTTTTTTTTTTAGGGCCACACCCATGGCATATGGAGGTTTCCAGGCTAGGGGTCCAATCAGAGCTACAGCTGCCGGCCTACACCACAGCCGCAGCAACATGGGATCCAAGTCGCCTCTGCGACCTACGCCACAGCTCACAGCAAGGCCAGATCCTTAACCCGCTGAGCGAAGCCAGTGATCAAACCGGCAACCTCATGGTTATTAGTCGGATTCGTTTCTGCTGCACCACATTGGGAACTCTGAAATTATTATTTTAGTTAGAAAACTAAAGTGGGATTATTCATGTTTTGGACTAAGCAATAGTCAGCAAGTGGCTATAGACAAAGATGATCATGATCATAAATATGTTACCGTTGTTGAATGCTGTTCATCACTGTTATCTCTACAAAAAGCCAAATAGAAGAAGATTGAACTCAAAGAGTCCCACTTTATGTCCCTTCATTGACAACCCCTTTTGCAGGTGGATCTGTTTGGTAATTTGGATCTTGTATGGGCAAGAAAGGAGAAATTTGGAATTTCTTCAGATTTCATAGCTACCAATTTGTGGCAATGGTTTGGCAATACATAAATCGTTCTATTCAAGGTTTTTAAAAGTATTAAATGTGTACTTTTTATGTTATTACTGGATTAGACTAGGAAATGGATAAATTTGTTTTCCTTTTGGCCATGGCATGCAGCTACTTGATGTGGGATCTCCTTTCCCAGACCAGGGATTGAACCTAGGCCACAGAGGTAAAAGTGCTGAGTCCTGACTAGGCCACCAGGGAACTCCCCATAAATTAGAACAGAAATTATGATTTGTATTTGTAGCAATAACGAAAAAGAACGTAACATGTTTAATAAAGCAGAATTAAGAACTATTTCTAGTTTATAATAAGATTAACATTTTCTATTGATATTGATTTGCTTTATTGTGTTGTTGTTTTTGGTTCCAGCATGATGTAAAGAATCATCGCACCTTTTTAAAGCGGACCAAATATGAAGACCTTCACTTGGAAGATTTGTTTATAGGCAACAAAGTGAATGTCTTTTCTCGACAACTGGTGCTAATTGACTATGGGGATCAATATACAGCTCGCCAACTGGGCAGTAAGAAAGAAAAGTAAGAAATCAATTATGTAATCTTTTTTCTTTTTAATTCTGAGATCATTATGTATATCTTGGTACCAAATTCTAATTTCTTGTTTCTATCCTGTGTTTCTACAGTGGAGATACTTTTCAGTGACCCAATTCAGTGTTATGACATGTTTAGAATTTTGTGGAGCAAATTCTATGATTTGTTCTTCACTCAAGTAAAAAACGATGCCCATAATCTTGCACACTGATTATTTTCTACAGGAAAAAGATGCACACCTTTTATACACCCTCATCATTCTTTTAATTGGGAACTGAGAATCCAAGTCTTTGGTGTATTGGATAACTAGCCTCTTGAGAAGAGTAGTCGTGAGTGCCATACGCTCAGCAGAAACTCAGAGTAAAGTAAAGCTGTTTCTTGCAGAAGAATAGGAAAGACTTTGTGAGGATATTTGACAGGATCATGAAGGATGGACTGGATTTTTACCAGGGATGGATCAAGTTGGAGGAATGATGGTCAGAGGAATGAGAATGAACAAAAGTACAGTGAAATGTTATGTACTGGGAGGAGCCCATTGTTCTGCATGACTGACTTGGTGGTTAAAGTATTTTTAAATATACATAGTAAAATAGTCTGAATTAGGATGGTAGCAATATGTAGGAAGAGGAAGGAGGAAAAGTATAAGATTAGTGGGGGTAGAGTAATAATAGACATGATAAGCATTAATATCTGTTAGCTATTTTTATGTCAGGCATTGTGTTAAAATGATTTGCACAAGTCATTTATTTAAGTCCCACAACAGCCTAAGACAAAAGTTAATAATATCATTATTTGCTCCACTTCACAGATGGAGAAGTTGAGGCTTAGAGATATTAGGTAACTTGCCGAAGGTCACAGAGTAGAGGCAAAATTAAAGCCCAGTGTCTGCCTGAATCAAGAATGGGAAGATTTAATCACAGGAGAATGGAGAGGACTTGCAAAATGGTGGCCTTCTTTCTGTCTCAGTTCATTTTTATGTCTCCTGCGGCACTGGGCACATCTCCTCACAAATTACAAGCACCGTATTAGCTGAATGAATCAACGTATAACAGTTTAAAACTTACCTACTCTTTCCTTTTTTTTTCATTTCCTCCCTGTTTTCAAATGTAGATTTTTGATCTAGTTGGCAAAGATGTTTTTGTCTAGATTGTAATATATGTTCTCTATTTTCGAGCTTTATCCATAGACATAATAGATGTCTGAAAAATAGTGATTGATCGATTGAAGACAGGATGTATGAGTATTATGAAAATATAAAAACATTATGATATAGAGAAACAATCTGTCTTCAAATCATAACTACACCCCTAAAGAGCACTGTAGTGATGCCTTAAACAGTAAATTATTCGCAGGGGATGCCCCACAAAAATTTGTTGACTGAATGAACTTACATTGTTGAAAACTGTATTTGGAGGATGAGCTTCTGGCTGAGTGGCCTCCTACCTTTTCCCTTCCCCACCCCAGCTGCTTGTGGCTCTTCCTGTTAAGTGGAGAAACTGCAGCATGATGCCTTCTGTGTGTATCTCTCTCGTCTTCTCTCTCCATCGTTTGTCAAAGCTACGTTTGTTCTTCTGACTTGTCCTCAGTTTGATTGAGAAGAGAGACAGAACAAGTTGGAGATGTAACTGAAAATCAGGCTATTCAGAAAACATGTTTTTCTTCTGAATGTCAATTTTTATTATTATTAAAATGACATTTTAATTTCCAATGTACATTTATGAGTTTTCAGCTTTGTGAGTCTAACAAGAACTATATTTGAAATGCAATTTTAATTCTTTGCTCATCTTTCTTGGCTCTGGTTTCTGTGGTTTATATTAAATTGTATTGTGCTGATTTGGATTCATTGCATTTGTGGAGTGATTGTTGCAGTAATGAAAAAATAGGGATCACTGGTGGAAGTTAAGGCTGCATGTGTAAAAAGCTCCAAAAACTATTTAATTCTATAGGAAAAAAACCTGTCAAACTATTTTTTGAGGTTTGCTACTGAAATAACTAGCAGATTACCTAATATCTGAGTTCCCCCATAGTAATATTTTTTTTTATTTTTTACTTTTTATTTTTTATTTTCTTTTAGGGCCACACCCTAGGGGTCCAATCGGACCCTTAGGGGTCCCAAGCTAGGGGTCCAACTGGAGCTGTAGCTGCCAGCCTATGCCAGAGCCACAGCAACATGGGATCCGAGCCGCATCTGTGACCTTCACCCACTGAGAGAGGATTCTTAACCCACTGGGAGAGGCCAGGGATTGAACCCGCATCCTCATGGATGCTAGTCGGGTTCATTAACTGCTGAGCCATGATGGGAACTCCCCCATAGTAATACTTTTTATGAGACTTCTTTATAAGCCCTTTATAATTCTTGATGTTCATTGTGGGTATTACTACACAGGTGTGGCTAGATCAGCATGGTGTTGAATGACTCCTAAAAAAGGAAAACCAAAGGATAACTCTAAAAAAGGAAAATCAAAATGGAATGTTAGATAAATAGGAATCACATCGTTATGAAATATACTGGTAAAAGTCTATGGGATTAACGAAACACCAACCACAGTTCCTTTACTTACAAGTAATAAGTATGTATAGTTTTATTGTTTGAGTACATGCTATATGCCATTCTTATGGTATGCACTTTTCATATGCATCTCAGTTTAAGACTACTTCAAATTTTCATTTAAACTGGCAAAAATAAATGAATTAGGGAGACAGGGTTAATAATATGACCCAATCAAAATAAAATAATAATAGCTATAACAATTATAACTTCTATTTATTAACTCTGATTTGTCTACGATAAATGTTAATTCCACTTTACAGAACAGTTCAGTAAGTTGGCCATATTCACACCATTATAAAGTAAAGGGAAATGAATAAGTCTTATCATGTTTGACTCTAAAGAAACTCATTATCTTTCTGTTAAAGTTCTAATTAATATGTTGGTAAATACTATTGAATTGACTGATTTAATAATAGGAGGAACAGAAGAATGTAAAGACAGCTTTTAAATATGTGGGCTTTGTAAATATAGTTAATTAAAATATGTGCAGTATTATATTTTTACTGACTTAAAATTGTTTCACCATTTTCTCTTCTGATTCTTTCCTAACTGCATGTGGGTTAACAAATCCAGCAACCGTCTGGGTGATTTAAACAGAATTCTTCAGAATTCAAGAGTTTTTAAGATGTACTATTTCATTTAAGTGACCAAAAATTAGGCATATGGAGAAAATGCATGCAGGTCTATCATGGTTCCCATAGAAATAGCTTTAATGTAATAATTATAACTAAGTCTAACTCTCAGTTTTATATGGTGTCAAGGAAAATGTATGAGCTGATTACATTCCTAGCATATATATCATTCTCAACTCCTTTCTTTCTGGAGTAAAGCCTAGTGAGAGGGAGGAGTAAAGTTGATCATCATGGTGCCCATCTGCTAATTTTGAGGCACTTATCCAGGTAAAAATAGAATTCAAATTAGCTCATAAACTAGCCTCAGCTTTCTAATTCCTGTTAACTGTAGAAACCTGACATTTGACTCACATGTCTATTCTTTTCCTTTTTTTAAAAGCCACTTTATTGAGGTATAATTGACATACAAAAAGCTGTAGATATTTATCACATGAGTTTGGAGATAAGTATACACCTATGAAACCATTACCGCACTCAAGAATAAAATTTATCTATCACCTCCGAGAGTTTCCTCCCACTCCCTTCTTTTAAACTATTTCTTATATTGATTTTTCTCTTAAGAAAACTTAATGTAAGATATACTCTCTTCACTAATTTTTAATTTGTTCTCTTTTTTATAAATCTCACCAAACTGAATGGATAGTTAATTATCAATGAGTATTTGATTTTAATCTTAGTAATGAATTGATACTTAATGGTTCTATTGTTCAAATGTAAAGACATCATACAAGTTTTGTTTTTGTTTTTTAGGTAGGAAATAGATTTATTACTATAGGATGCTTGTGAAGGGTACAAATCGGCAGGCAAGAGGGCTCTGTCCTGAGAATTAAGTGGGCTACAATTTATAATCAGAGTAGAGGGAGAGAAGACCACCTCTTCCCTCTTTTTTTTTTTTGTAAAAAGGTTGCAGGAAGATGGGATGCAAGAGGATGGTCATGTCCCAGATCTCGGCCAAGTTCCTGATAAGGGCTGCCAGGTGAGGTTCCTTGGTTTCAGACAGGAAAGAGTTCAAGAGTGAGCCATAGTAAAGTGAAAGCAGGTTTATTGTGAGAGATACACATTCCATAGACAGAATGTGGTCTATCTTAAAAGGCAGGAGTTGCTCTGGGAGAAACATACTCCACAGACATAGTGCGTGCCATCTCAGAAGATAAGAGCAGCCCATACATGCTTCCTGTCATCTCTTGAGCTCAGTTAGTCTCCATTCTCCCCTCCAAATTAATAACTCTTGAGGCACTGACACAAGCACCAGATACAAATCAAAACAAAGTACTGGTTTTATTTAGGTCATTTGATATAGGTTACCTTTAAGAATGGTTCAAGTTTTGTTCCTCTCCCTACTTTTCCATCCCACTCCTTGTCCTCACTCCTTCTCAGTTTAGACCTTGGGGCTCTCCTGAGGGAGAGAGAAATCTCTGGAGCAAACCACACTTGCCCAGAGTTTTCTGTCTACCTCAAGGCAGAGTATGGGAGAGTACCAGAGAAGGGTAGACTTGTATGCAGGTGCTGGCTTTTGCCTCAGCTGTGCTAACCAAGTGGAAGCAGGAGAAGAGCTATAGACCATGCCCTGCTTGAGGGCCTGCAGGTTGGAGAGAGAATAGGCGGGCCACATACAACAGGAAACCCTGAATTGCAGCCATCTGTGGAGGAGCCAGTGAAGGGGTGGAGGGAGGAGCCAGTGAAGGGGTGGAGGGAGAAACCAATGAAGGAAGTGGAGGGAGGAGCCAATGAAGGGGTTGGAGGAAGGAGCCAATGAAGGAAGTGGAGGGAGGAGCCAATGAAGGGGTTGGAGGAAGGAGCCAATGAAAGGGAGTGGAGGGAGCGCTTTTCTGGGAATGGAGTAGAAGTGGCTTTACTCATGAGGAGCAAAGGTACATGTGTTCCCAGTGTCTTTGGAGTTTTATTTCTTTAAGCCATTTGGTCTAACATTTTTGAGTAGATCAAGGCTCCTTCTCAGGAGAGGAGACCAGATGAATACAGTTCTCACCTTTGGGAAACTACTCCCTCAATACCAATTTACTTTACATATCATCCTCGTTGGTGGTGAACAGTGGTGAGCAGTTGAGGTTGGGTTTGTAAAAGGCACTGAAATGCATTCAATGAGACCCTAGTTTAATTTACATAGACCATGCTAAAAATTCACGCACATATTTTTTTCTCATCTTTACTTATCTAAGGTCTCACTGTCCAAGGTTGATGATATGATAGCTCCAACAGCAGCATTTAAGTTCTCAGGAGAAAATTAGGATTCTTCTTCTGTTTACTACCAGGAAAAGTAGGTAAATCCAAGCAAATATCACTTGTACTCCCCACCCCCCAAAATCTCTAATATGAGGGCAAAAAACTGAATGTCCAGAAGAGCAGAGAAACTATGTAAGTTGGAAGAGAGAATACTGGAGCTCAAATGTTCTAAATTTCTAAAGGGTCAAGATACTATACAACTTTTAAGAATTTTAAGTTAGGAGTTCCCTGGTGGTTTGGCAGGTTAGGGATCTGGTGTTTTCACTGCTGTGTCTTGGGCCACTGCTGTGGTGCAGTTCAATTCCTGGCCCTGGAACTTCTGTATGATCCAGGAGTGGCCAAAGGAAAAAGAAAAGAATTTTCAGTTAAATAACTATGAAAAAGTTTCAAAGCTAACTACTAGAGAAATAGTATATAAACTTGAAGCCAACATAAGAGTATAGTAGGCAGAATCATGGCTGCCCAAAAATGTTCAAAGATGTTTCTAATCTCTAGAACCTATGAATATGTTACTCAATGGCTATGGCATTTGGATGGCTGTTCTCTTGCTCTTTGTATATTCCCCCTGCTCCACCAGTCTCTGCTTCACTCACATGACTATCCAGTCCTCTTAATTATTAGGCTTAATTAGCTCCTGGTAACTGATGAGCCCACCGGGGGTTAACTTCCCGTATAAATAGTCTCCTCCCCAGAGTAGTGAAGACTGTTGCCAAGTTTCTGCCAGTCATCTGCTGCATTTGGTGGAGTGCTGCTCCAGGACCCTTTGTGTAAGATCCCCCTGTCCAATAATTTATGTCACTGTCACTGTCTCCAGGATCTTTCTTCTACCTTGTAGCTGGGCAGCTACAAGGCTTGCCGGCCTCCAGGGTGCAACCCAACAGTTACCTTACATGACAAAGACACTTTCCAGATTTGCTGATGATTTTAGGCCTTGAGATGGCGAAGTTATTCTGGATCATTTCCATGGCTGCAGTCTAATCACATGAATTCATAAAACCCGAGAACCTTTCCCAGCTTCAGAGAACCAGAGGGATGTTGGTGTGAGAAGTACTTAGCCTCCCTTGCCAGCTTCGGAGGTGGAAGGAGACCACTACCAAGGGATGTGGGTGAACTTAGTAGCCACCTTTCCCCAAAATGGGTTTGATCAATAATCTGTTTTTGGTTGATTAAGGTCTTTTTGGCATCTCTCTACTTTCAGCCTTGTTAAGTTATATTTTACGTGTATTTCTTGTAAACAGCATTTGGCTCTTTAAAAAAAGTCCAGCCTGAAAACCTCTAGGTTTTCATTGGTAAAACTGGTAAACATGCATTTTCATGTGTCGTATTAGTATTTTTGAACATATGTCTACTATTGTACTGCTTTCTTGCTTTTCTGTTTTTTTTTTCCTTGTCTTTTTATTGTTGTTAGTTGAGGTATTTTGCTTCTCAGTTTTTTTTCCCCCCTCTGTGGTCTTTCTAGAAGTCATAACAAGTTACCACATGCTCAAATGCTTAAACAATATAGATTTATTAAAGTTTTATAGATGAGAAGTCCAACACAGATCTTACTAGGCTAAGATCAAGGTTGGTAAGGCTGCATTTCTTTATGGAGACTAAGGGAGAATCTGTTGCCTTGCCTGTTCTAGCTTCTTGAGGCCTCAAGGGAAGAGGCCTCTTCTAAGCTGATCCACCTTCCAAGTGCAGCTGTGTGACCAGTCCCAGGTGAAACCACTACCCGGCCAATCTATAGAATCTTGAAGTTGTAGTTTTCAGCCACTACATTTTGGATGGTTTGTCATGCAGCAATAGAAAAGAGCAGCACTATTATATTTTTGTGGTCCTTTACTTTCTTTGTGTGATATCTTCACTTTTAAATAGTATGTATGATTCCTAATGCCTCTTTTCCCTTCAAAATACATTTTAACTATCTTCTAATGAACAATTAAGCAGTGAAGATGTGACAGGAACTTATTTAAAGTCAATCATAGCAATCAATGCTTTGTCTCTTGTTGGCATTTCAAGAGAAATGAAACTGCATTTTAAACTAAAATCTGTCAGTTTTATATTTTTCATGTTGCTTCTTGTTCACTGCTAATGTGTTTTATATTTTCTTTAAGAGCTATGGTTCAGGAAGATTTTTCCAGAGTTTAGCATAAACAATCATGGGTTGGTTTGCCTTTATAATGTTTAAATAATGTGATCTAAAAAAGTGATGAGTTTTAATTGTCTTCAGTGAAGCCATTTAAAATGCTGTGAGTGACTCACTTGCTTCGGAATAAAGATATAGTCTATTTATTACAAGCTCTAACAGACTAAGATGAACAACTTCTGTTAATTAAAAGTTTTAACAGCCAGCCATAAGTTATATCTAATTTCAGTAAGGGTATTTGCATCATTAATCCTTAGCTAAGTTCGTTTCATTGGTGAAGAAAGTCCACTATGAAAAGGCCAATTATTCTCCTTTTATAGATGCTTTGAATTAATGCCAATGTGTCAGAAGACTTGTAAAGAAGGGAAAGTGACAGCATTTTTTAAAAATTTTGCATGCCATATAAATTGAATTCCTGCCCTTAATCTGATTTTTATTTGCATTTGCAACTATTAGTCTTGAGGATTTGTGATTATGTTCTCTGTTACTAGTATTAATGGCAATATAATTTGTGCTGTGGAAGTTGCACAGATCTGGGAGTCTCGTGAGCTGGGGCTTTTATTATGAAGATGGCACAGACCAGCTGTACGATCTTTGCAA
Organism: Phacochoerus africanus; assembly: GCF_016906955.1. Taxonomy (NCBI): domain Eukaryota; kingdom Metazoa; phylum Chordata; class Mammalia; order Artiodactyla; family Suidae; genus Phacochoerus; species Phacochoerus africanus. The sequence goes on from NC_062549.1 coordinate 81,942,305, forward strand.
ATTACCTTTCTGGGCCTCATTTCCTTGTTAGTAAAATGAGAGCACTCAGGTGATCTCCATCTTCAAAAATATATTAATTCTGTGGCTTCACAGTGGAGAGTACGTAGTAGCTCTGACTTATCCTTAGAGGAAAGTGTAACTTTTAAAAGTTGGCACTAGCTGTATACATTGTCAGGTAAGAAGACACTTCAATTCTTTTGTACAGCATTCATGCTATAAATGAAGTGTTCATAGAAGAATTTATAATTATTTCCAAATCAGTGCTGAACTGACTGCATGGCATACAGAAGTTAAAATCTAAGAGACCAAAAATCAAGCTCATGTGTTTATTGCAACTTTTTAGAGAATTGTCGTCTCATAAAATACATGCTAAGAAATAGAAAATTTAAACTCCTGTGTTTTCTAACATGGACATTTTGAGAATAACAATTTCAGCTTTGTTTCCCTCTAAGCTTTTATTATTTTATGGATTGGGTACCTAATCTTGATTTCCTTGGGGAAAATAGTAACCTTCCTTTGTATAAGTTTTTAAGAGACCATTAATACACTTCTCTTTATAATTCACTTTGATATTTGATCTAGGGTTTTTAAGGAAACTACCACTGCTTTGGAATTAATAAAACTGCTGAACTTTATTTTTAAAATATTCTTTATTTCTTTACAGAACACTAGCCCTGATTAAACCAGATGCAGTATCAAAAGCTGGAGAAATAATTGAAATAATAAACAAAGCTGGATTTACTCTAACCAAACTCAAAATGATGACGCTTTCGAGGTAAATATTTCGATCATTTTCAGTTACATAATGTCTGGTTCCTTTTTTAAAAAAACAGAAATCTTTAATGTCATTGTTTAAAGTTAACTTCCACAGAATGACAAAGAATAGAGTAGTAATTTGTTAGAATGAGAAAATATAAGGCAACAGGTAATCAGATGCATAAATAATGCTTGAATAACAAGCAAGTAGTTTTCAGGTTATGCTACTATTAGACATTAACTGTTTGTCTTTCATAACTCCATCTGCTTTTATAACACCAGTGTTTGATAACTGTAATTTCATCTCCTTATGCAAGTTTAGCACATTGTATAAAAATGGTAGGAGAAATGAAAGATTATTTCTATTTGACAAGGGAATATTACTATCCAGATTTTCAAGGGAGTTCTCTGGTGGTCTAGTTCTCTGGGTTGGAGATCTAGTGTTGTTACCATTGTGGCTCAGGTTGCTGCTGTGGCACGTGTTCGATCCCTGGACCAGGAGCTCCCACATGCTGCGGATCTGGCCCCCAATTTTTTTTTTTCAAAAGTAATGTGTTTGGAAATGTTTTCATTCCTCTCAATATGTATAATTGGTAGATATACCTATTTACTGAACTGAAAAAACAAGCCATTCTATCTGACCAGGTATTTTCAAAGTTATTTGGTAAAAATAAGACTTAGGGGCCTTAACAGGCAGGGTTGGACCCATTGGTATTATGTAACTCCACTGATTTGTGTATGTTTTTTTTTTTTTTTTTTGGTTAAGTGTCTTCTCACTGCTGTTCCTGGCTATCTATTCCATGGGACAGTTGCTTTTTTGCCTCTGAAAATACAACGGATATAAGTAGATATTCAGTGCAGCTTTGATAAGTCAGACCCCAAAAAACCTTAAAACATCCTCAGTTTTACCCCAACAATAACATAAATTGAATTTTTCCCCCGTGTGATATCTCCCAGTTTATATGTATTCTAGAAAGGCAGGGGTCTTCTATTTCAGAGCATACAGTCTAGAGCCAGATACCTTGTAACTGCACTATTTATTAGGTGTGTGACTGAATGACTTCCCTCTGTGCTTCAGTTTCTTCATCTGCAAAGTGGAGGTTATAATAACACCTGTATCATAAAATTGTTATGGGGGTTACATGAGGGTTTTGTTTGTTTGTTTGTTTTTGTCTTTTGTCTTTTTAGGGCTGTACCCGCGGCATACGGAGGTTCCCAGGCTAGGGGTCGAATTGGAGCTATAGCTGCAGGCCTACACCAGAGCCACAAAAATGCCAGATCCAATCCGTACCTGCGGCCTACATCACAGCTCATGGCAACGCCGGATCCTTAACTCACTGAGGGAGGCCAGGGATCGAACCCGCAAACTCATGGTTTCTAGTTGGATTCGTTTCTGCTGCACCATGACAGGAACTCCGTATGTAAGTTTTAATACATGTAAAGTGCTTTGAAAAATCATGGTACATAGTAAGTGTATATAGATGTTAGTTATTAGTGGTAGTAATGTAGTAGTAGTACTTTTTAGCAGAAACCAAGGTCATGATCCTTTATAACTGTAGTTAAATTTGTCTCATTTCTCTTTGTATTGAGAATGCTTGCCATTACAGCAAGCAATAGGACGGAATTCTGGAGAGATGACTTTGAATAGTTTTAATGAGACTAAATAATGTCTCTGCACTTTCAGTGTTTGATAATTTGGCATCAAACGTTCCACAATAAAGTTGCCCAGGAAAACTTAACTGCTTTTTTAATTGTTTATAGCATCTCATGCATTTCTATTACTATTACTATTGAGTCTTAGATTTTACCCAATTTAAAAGCTAATAAGTTAGTCTGTAAATCTCTCAGGGATGCTAGTGGAAGATGTGAGATTCTGAGTCAGACAAAGAGCTTGATTGTAGCTCAGCAAGCAGAATGAACATCATGTTTCTGTTGGTTCCCCTTGCCTTCATGTCCCGTGGGAATAATAAGATATGGGCCTTGGTGGATGTTGTATACACAGTTGATTGCATCACAGCTGAGGAGCCCTGAACTTGGGTTACCCACTGTTTCATTAACAAGCAGTAAACAAGCCTACTCTTTGTACTGAAGAGACATGACCTCATCCCTCAAAGTTGCTCACTATAAACATAATTCTGAGAAATGGTTGGGATAAAGAGTAGCTGGGGCCTTGTATTCTTGGCATACCCAACAGGACACTTTGGGAGTGCCAGAGACACATAGAGGAGTAGCTCCCAATGCTTACATCTTCTCTAAATGTATTTCCTTCCATGTCTGTTCCTCCATCAGGACAGTATATGAAAGGCAGCTGCTGAGTTCCATCTGACTTTGTACTTCTGGTTCTCAGATCAGCACCTGATTCAGAGTAGGGACTAAGTAAAAATTTTCATGAAAGAATTTAATAGATCTTTGTGAAAGAATAGTGAATTTCTCTATAAAAACACAACACAACAAAATGGAACAACAACAACTAAACTTCTCTAGGTGGTGAAGCACTTGTTCCTATTTCTCCCCATCTAAACTTATTAAGGGAAGCATTAAATAAGAACGATGAGAAATAAAAGCTCATGAGCTCTCATCTTGGTTTCAATTTTAGATTTGAATGGGAATATAACTATGTTAGAAGGAAAATACTTTTAGTAATTAAGTATTTTCATTGATGTTAAAAATCATGATATTTTTTCTTTTTTAGTAAAGTTGGGTTGAAAAATTTTAGAATTGGTGATATAAGTAGTCTTACTGCTATCCCTTCTAAAGTACTTCCCACATGAGTTTTTCAGACATTGTTTTACCTCATTTTAGGCTATAATACAGTATATCCATATCATTTTTCTGACTTCTTACTGGCTAGAATTTTTTTTTTCTGAAAGTTCATAAGCAATCATAAATTTGGGTTCAAATCTCCCTGTCCTTCTTTCCTAACTAGCACTTTGACCTGGACAGGTTATGTAATCATACAGATTTCCATTATTTTCATATGTAAAATGAAGGCAATCATCCCTATTTTAAAATATTGTTTGAGGATAATAATTTAATATTGGCATATAATAGGCTCTAGAAAGGTGAATTTTCTTCCCTTTCCATTTCTTGGGATTAATGTTTTTTTTCTATACTTGCATAGTGTACTTTTTCATAACCACTTCATAGCCAAAGAGAAAATTTTGGAACACTTGGTTTTGAATAAAAGTATATCCTGATATAGCTTATTATGTGAATTCATTTTTTAATAGGCCTTTGGTATCTTAAAACATTATATACTAAATTATTAAGCCTGGAAGTTTAATCCTTTGTTAGAAGATACTTTATTTTAAAAAGTAGTTGATTTTGAAATATACTTGCTATGTTCATTGAACTCATTTTAAAGCCTTTGAGAAAACTGTTTGAGTTCAAGAGACACTTGATTTGATTTAAAAGGTCATTTAGACTTTTTAGCTAATTGGTTTAAAAGTCCGTTATCCTTTCCTTGCTCTGTATTTGTGGGAATATAAATTTAAAAGGTAAATCTCTATTGCCCTTAATAAACTCAGATTTCTGAATATCTGCCTATTATCCCTTGTTTTGATGATGTCGGTTCAAGCATTAGTTTTTAAAACATTAATAACCAGTAACAATATATTGATATGCATAATTTGTCACGCAGTTCTAAAAAACACCAAGTATATAGTCTTTCTTTGGGAGCAGTCTAAGAAAGAAAATGACAACTATTAAATTAAAATTCTAGCCTGACTTCTCAAATTTAAAGCTTATGGAAAAAAGTGACAGATTTTGAATTTGAAGATAGCCTTGTGGTTTTTGATGTAACTCATTTACAAACAAATAATTGTAACAAAAAAATAATTCTTAGTTCGATGATGGGTTTTTCTTTTGAGTGCAGATTTCCTTGACAGCTAAAGGTTGACAGACACATCTTTGGAGAAACATTTTCCATTGACCAAATATAGAGATCATTCAGTTACCACATGTAGTTAGAAGGGAACAGATGATGAGTACAACATTCTTGTTCTACTGCTGTTCCTGGAAATTCTAAACTCCTGGGTAAATATTGGAAAGCCAATTTTAACCTTGGTTACCTCAAGCTGAGGTCTCATTTGGCTGACCATACAGGAATAATTACAACAGGATAATAGCTCGATACATTTTATTTGCCTGTCTTAAATAAACCCCTCTCTGGAAGAAAAACAAATAAACAGTATGGAGGTTCATGAGAAAATAGAGTTACCATATGATCCAGGAATTCTACTCCTGGGTATATATCTGAACAAAACTCTAATTCAAAAATATACATGCATTCCTATTTTCATAGCAGCACTGTTCACAGTAGCCAACACATGGAAGCATCCTAAATGTTCATCAACAGATAAATGGTTAAAGAATGTTTGATATATATATATACACAATGGAATACTACTCAGCCATAAAAAAGAATAAAATAATGCCATTGGCAGCAACATGGATGGAACTAGAGACTCTCATACTGAGTGAACTAAGTCAGAAAGAGAAAGACAAATACCATGTGATATATCTGGAATCTAATATACAGCACAATTATATGTGGAAAGGAAATGAACCTTTCCACAGGAAAAAAAAAAATCATAAAGAATAGACTTGTGGTTGCCAAGGGGGAGGGGGAGGGAGTAGGATGGATTGGGAGCTTGGGGTTAATAGCTGCAGACTATTGCCTTTGGAATGGATTAGCAATGAGATCCTCTTGTGTAGCACTGGGAACTCTATCTAGTCACTTATGATGGAGCATGATAATGTGAGAAAAAAGAATGTATACATGTATGTATAACTGGATCACCATGCTGTACGATAGGAAAAAAATAATGTATTGTGGAAATACAAAATAAAATACAAAATAAAAAAATATTTGGTATATACACACAATGGAATACTACTTAGTCATAAAAAAGAAAATAATGCTATTTGCAGTAACATGGATGGAACTAGAGATTCTAATACTACCAAATACTACCAGAAAGAAAAAGACAAATACCATATGATAATCACATACAGGTTCATTTGTGTCAAGTTTTAAGATTCCACCTATTTCCAAAATAGAAACAGGCTCACAGATATAGAGAACAGACTTGTGGTTGCTAAGGGGGAAGGGGTGGTGGAGAAGAGATGGACTGGGAGTTGAAGGTTAGTAGATGCAAACTATTACATATAGAATGGATAAACAACAAGGTCCTTCTGTATAGCACAGGGAATTATATTCAATATCCTGAGATAAACTGTAATAGCAAGGAATATAAAAAATAATGTCTATATATGTTTAAATGAATCACTGTTGTACAGCAGAAATTGATATAACATTGTAAATCAACTATACTTAAAAATTAAAAAAATACATAATTCTTAATGTCTGTTTTTTTTTTTTTGGCTTTTTTTGTTGTTGTTGCTATTTCTTGGGCCGCTGCCGTGGCATATGGAGGTTCCCAGGCTAGGGGTTGAATCGGAGCTGTAGCCACCGGCCTACACCAGAGCCACAGCAACGCGGGATCCGAGCCGCGTCTGCAACCTACACCACAGCTCACGGCAACACCGGATCGTTAACCCACTGAGCAAGGGCAGGGACCGAACCCGCAACCTCATGGTTCCTAGTCGGATTCATTAACCACTGTGCCACGACGGGAACTCCCCAAAATATATAATTCTTATTGGTCAAATGCTAAACTTTGTTTTTAGAATGTTAAAGATGCTACTGAAAAGAAAGATAGTAAATAGGAATATGAGTAGTAAAGTAAATGTTGCGTCATATTTATTTTAATTTTTATGTCTTAACATAGATGTCCATAGTAGCAAAAAAAATTTGAGGAATTTGAACAGAAATCAATTCACATACAGTTCAAATAAATATCATCTTTATTTTATTAAAATAAGCTGAAATAATTTCCTTACATAATTCCTTTATTTTTTATTTTTGTCTTTTTAGTGCTACACCTGAGGCATATGGAAGTTCCCAGGGAAGGGGTCTAATCAGAGCTACAGCTGCCGGCCTACCCCACAGCCACAGCAATGTGGAATCTGAGCCACATCTGCGACCTATACCAAAGCTCATGGCAACGCCGGATCTCCAACCCACTGAGTGAGGCCAGGGATTGAACCGACATCCTCATGCATATTAGTTGGATTTGTTTCTGCTGCACCACAAAGGGAACTCCCTTACATAATTCTTAACTATTGTTGTTTTTATTATTTTGTAGGAAAGAAGCAACTGATTTTCATATAGATCATCAGTCAAGGCCCTTTTTAAAGTAGGTATAAAATTTGGGGCTTGTGGTATATAATGGAGAATATTCTGCAAAGTAAAAAGTTGTTATAATACAATTCAAAAATTTGTTTCATGAGAATAACTTGTCAAAAAGTCCTTTGCTACAACTTACAACTGCAGAGAGTTTTCTAAGAATTACTTTTTCTGTCCCTTTTGTTAGAGTTATCATTAAATATATTAAACTTTAATCAGAAGCAAGTAGAATGATTTGTTTAAGTTATAAGGAGCATAGCTTTTTAGTTTTCAGTAGATTAAAAATAGTGATAACTACATTTTATGTTAAATATCTATTTTTGTTTTTAAACTCTTATGTTGCTATTCTCATGTATATAAAATCTTGTTCATAAAACCCTATGTTAACTAGTTTGATATACATTTTGTTTTTTGAAATATATCCACAAATAATGTTGCAAATGAAATCTTTGTTCTAAATATTTGGGTAGTATTTAAAGTTAAACGAATATCGTGTACCTCATATTACTGTTGACAAAGAAGTCCTTACATTTTTAATAAATACGTTAGCCAAGCTGCTACAATAGACATGCCATTTGGTGTCCTGCACAGAGTAGTGTTTTATTAAAAAAAAGTGTTATATAAGAAAATCATTCATAGGTTATTTTAAACCGAGCATTATAAAAATATTTTTAAACCTTGTTGGAGTAGGCATCTATAATTCTCTTGGAAGTTATTCTTTGTTATAGTCATTGTATATGTTTAGATTATTACAGCTCCTAGTTTAATGTCTTTTATGTCAGTACATGAACTCAGTGCTTATTGATTGAAAATTCATTGGTGTTCCTTGAATTCTAATAGATCTACACACACACAAAAATTAATTCTTACTACAAATATGTAACAAGGTATCACTTATCACCTTCTCTATTTTGAAATTTTATTTGATTCTTTTCATGAAAATGAAAAGATCTTTCTTTCAGAGCAATCCAAAAAGCATAAATCAACAATATGCATTTTAAGTCAATGAAATAGTCTTAATTCAATGAAACAGTGAAATTTTTTTTTTTGGCTAACAGTAATTGATTTGACATTAGTGATTTGTAGGGACTTGGGCTATTGCAAAATGCTCAATTTCTGAAAATATACTCTTGCCCGTGTAAATTCACTGTCCAGTGGTTCTGAGATCATAATATTAATGCATGTGTTGGAACATTCAAGTTGTAAAATAGCCTTATTGTTTATAGAGATACCTAGGTTGATACCAAAATAAAGCAAATCAATCTTTGGCCTGTTTCACAGTGAGCTGATCCAGTTTATTACAAGTGGCCCTATAATTGCTATGGAGATTTTAAGAGATGATGCTATATGCGAATGGAAAAGGCTTCTTGGACCTGCAAACTCTGGACTGGCGCGTACAGATGCTCCTGGAAGCATTAGAGCCATCTTTGGAACAGATGGCATAAGAAATGCAGCTCACGGCCCTGATTCTTTGTCTTGTGCTGCCAGAGTAAGGCGTTTTAAAAATATTTTAATTCTGGTTTTGTTTTTAAATGTTGATATCAAAGTAAAGCATTTTGTCACTGCTGAGGTAGGACAGATATACTCAGCTGATGTAGGAGTAGAGAAAACTTTGACCTTTTGTCTAGGATTAAACTGTGTTTCAGTGATATATCTCCTTTCTGAACTGGTAACCTGGTTATGGTCAGAATAAGCGTTCTCCAGTAAAAATACTTGTCTCATTTTGTTCCAAAGACTTAAATTACTGAAGCTCATCAAAGTTTGAATTATTAAGTTCATATAAGAATACCAGTACATGGAAAATAAATATTCAAAAAGAAGGCATCATTTGATATATTCTTCCTTTGACTTGACACACTGTTTTCAAGCTTAACATTCTTTTCTTTTCCTATATATATTGTTTTATGAAAAAGTTTTCTGACAATTACTCCTTATTTGAATTCCTTACAAATAAGGTATTACTGTGGGTTTATACTGATGCTGAGTTAATGATGTACAAGTTAATTCCTAGCATTGTGAGAAGTTTCTCTGCTAAGTAGTTAAAAACTATATGACATCTAAGATAGACCTAACAAAAGATGTAGGAAATCTTTTTGAAGAAAATCATAAATTTTATTTTAGGCAATAAGTAAATAATTAAATAAATGAACATATATACCATGTTCATGGGTAGGAAGATTCAGTAGCATAAAGATATCAATTCCTTCTTGTTGTTGTTGTTGTTAAAAAGAAATTTTAGGAGTTCCCATTGTGGCTCAGCAGGTTAAGGACCTGACATTGTCTGTGAGAATGAGGCTTCAATCCTTGGCCTCGCTCAGTGGGTTAAAGATCTGGTGTTGCTGCAATCTGTGGTGTAGGTCACAGATGTAGCTGGGAAAAGATGTTGCAGTGGCTGTGGCATAGGCCTGCAGCTGGAGCTTAGCTTCATCTCCTAGCCTGGAAACATCTACGTCACAGGTGCAGCTACTAAAAAAAATTTGTAGTATTTGTTAGTATTTGTTGCAGTGGGATTATAAATGTCAATATCATTGCAAACTTTCTACATTTTCATGAGCCTGTAGATGGCCTGAAACAAAACTGAGGAAATCAATTTTCTAAGGAGGGCCTTTGCCTTTTTTAAAAAAAATCGAGAGGATATCAATTCTTTTCATGTTAATCTATAAGTTCAGTGCAATTCTAGTCAAAATCCTAGCAAAGTTTTTCATGAAACGTAAAAAAAAAAAAATTCTCATGTGAAATAACCAAAACAGCCAAGATAATTTTTGAAGAAGATATAGTAGTGATAAGATGGGGATTTCCTTATGCAGTAGTAAGACTTTTTGTAAAACTTTAGTATGAAAAGCAGTGTAACACTGGCATAGGAGTAGGATGGTCTGTCAGTGTAACAATTCAGAGTGCTCCATTGTTACTTAAAGTTTTCTGAATGTCTTTTTTTTTCTCAGTTGTACATGTAGATACTTATAAATTGGATGTTCTAAATATAAATTCCTGAATTTCGGTCATTCCAAAATATTTATTGGAACCTACTGTGAACAAAGTCCTGGCCCACAGGGAGCTTATAGGTCTTCTGATGGGGGGATGCCAGATAATAAATAAATAGACATATAACATGTCAGATAATAAATGCCCTGGAAAAAAAAGGCAGGGGAAGGGCATAGACCAGAATTTAGGAAGGATTGTGTGTGGAGTAGAGTGCTAGATGCTATTAAATATAGGATATTCAGAAAGTCCTTACAATCTCTGGTTTGAGCAGAGATCAGAAGAAAGTGAGAGAGACAACCATGCAGATGTCTGGAAAAGAGTGTTCCAGGAAGGAAAGGAACAGTACATGCAAAGATTCATGCAAAGTATTTGCTATATTAAAAGAACAGTAAGGAGAATGAGGTCAGTGATGCTGGGGCAGAAATGTATTTCTTGAAATTGCAGGAGTTAAGGTTGGGTATAGCCAGGGGCCAAGTCACAGAAGGCCTTGCAGGACCTCTAGGACTTTGAAATTCATTCGGAATGAGATAGGAGGCTGTGGAGGGGTCTGTGTAGAGGAGTGACACAATCTATTTTTAATAAGTTTAATTCTGATGGCTGTGTTAATAATAGACCAGGCAGGATGGGGGTAGATGTGTTGTGGGAAAAGTTGGAATGAGAGAGCAATTAGGAGGTTAGTGTAATCATTAAGGGGAGAGTTGGTTGTGGCATGGACCAGGGTGACAGATGTGGAGGTAGATCGTCAGATCCTGGATATATTCTAAAGGATTTCCTAATTTGACAGGAGGAGAAGAAGAAGAAGAAAAAAAAGGAGAGGAATCAGCGATCACTGTTTTTTTGTTTTTGTTTTTTTGTTTTTTGTTTTTGGCTTGTGCAATTGAAGGATAGGGAAAAGGGTGGGAGTGAACAGGTTTCTGGAAGATGATGGAAATCATAAGTTCTGATTTGGATGTCTTAAATATGAAATGTCTATGGGTGGTAGATATGGGTGTGGAGTTTAGGGAGGAGGCTGGGCTGGAATTAAAATACGGTAGCCATTAGAATACAGATGGCATTTCAAGCCATGGGACTTGAAGAGCTCAATAAAGTATGTCCATAGATTGAAAATGGGCTGAGCCCTGGAGCTTTCCAGTATATAGGGGTCTGTTGGATGAGAGAAAACTCTAAAAGAAGATTGAAAAGCAGCAGTGAAGTAGGAAGAAAGCCAGGTGATGAAGGCATTCCAGGATGTAAGGATCGATTGTGTCAAAAACTCTCAGGTGAGTTAAAGTGAGGTCTGAGAATTAGCCAGGCTACTTGGCAATGTGGAGGTGTTAGGAATTTTCATGATTTTCATTCCTTTGTGGAATGAAAGCCTAATTAGTTGTAAGTTGAAGGGAGATTAAAAGAGAGGAAGTAAAGAGAGGGAATAGAGACAACTCTTCTGAGGAGTCTTGTTACAAAGGAAGCAGAGAAATGGGAACTGTAGAAGGAGTGCGCCCTTTACGGCTATAGCCCTCAACCGTGCCTTCTTGTCACATCAGCTTTACTTCATTCACTCATTGATTACCTGCCAGGTATTTGCGTTTTCACCTGTACCACATTCTCTGAGAATATGTAATCAAAGCATCTTGTACAGGACTAAAAGTGGTAGCTGCTATTGTTGGTGAAGAAGAGTAATAAGCAAAGGCAGCAATACAAAGATTTTTCTAAGGATACTTGTCTAAAGAATGGAACATTTAATTTTTATTCTAATGCATCGTAACACCAGAATCACTCAAGTATATGTTACTATTTGAACAATTCCTCGTCTGAGCATTTTTTAAAAATTGCACACTGGTGCGGTATATTACATATAACTAAGATCTTTCAGTTTTTGAAATTCAGTGAAAAATGAGCGTTTCCAACTACTTGTTTTAGGTGCTAAAAGACCTACAAGGCTATGCAAATTAGTTATTTTCTTCAACTTTATAATTCATGGAGGCCAAATACCTAAATAACCACAACCTTGGAGGAGGGTACTGATTATGGGCATCAGGAAAAGCCTCTGGAGGAGGTAATATTTGAAGAGACCCTTTACACATTGGTTGGGCTCTTTGTTACAGAGGGCTTTACAGGGAATCATAGAAATAACAGCAGTAAAATCTTAGAGGCAGAAAAGATCTGTCTAAATAATTGATTAGTGTGACCATCACTGTGGCTAGTTCAAAATGCTAGGTTGTCATTTTAATGAACTATGTGCAAAACAGCACAGCCTGAATCTGGTTATAAAATAAGGTGTATGTGATTTAACTTTAAGCTAGCACCATGTATAGTAAGTTAATTAGTTTTAACTAACTGTAACTCTGATTCTTAAATACTAATCTGTTTATATAAAATTTCCTAGTTTTTAATTGAACTTTACATATTTTAGTGAAAAGTTTAAAATTGAACCTATGTTTCATAAGCTGACGCTTTGGATAAAATAAGAACTTTATATTGATTAATTTCAATATTCAACATACATTAAGACATTCTCAGTTTTAATCTGGGACAGAATGATACACATTGTTGTTTTAATAGTTATGTCCTTTTGATTATAAGACCTAAAACAGGGTTCAATTAATAAGTTGGTCTTTGTAAAAATCATTTTTAGAATATTTGAAGGAATTTATATTGTGAAACTTTAAAGGAATTGCATAGCTCTTCCCTTCTCACATAAATACCTTAGGAGTTTGAGAAGAGATCACATATGCCAAAGTCATTTCTCTCTGTCTTTAGGAAATGGAGTTATTTTTTCCTTCAAGTGGAGTCTGTGGCCCAGCAAACACTGCTAAATTTACCAGTTGCACTACTTGTTGCATTGTTAAGCCCCATGCCATCAGTGAAGGTAGGTGCTGTGTTGAATGCAATATAGCTAATACATTTTGCTAATAGGAGCTTATTTTGTTAATGTCTGTTTTTCTTGATATATTTTCTATGTAGAAAGTAAAGCATAATTTTAATATTCCATTTATTTTTTGAAAGCACATGAATAAAGGTGACATAATGTGAGGGTAGATTCTGTTTGAAGATAAATAGTATCTTTCTCTGTCTTTGTGCACTTTTAAAAGGTGTTCTTGGATTGCTGATCATGGTCATGCTCATTCAGTTACAGGTCTTGATTCCTTGAATTTTAATCTGCCTTCTGTACTCCCAGCCATATCTGCAGTATGCCCTTTCTGAGAAAGCTGGAAAACTTCTTTTGGCTCTCAGTATCTGAAACAAAGTTCTTTGGGGGGTGGGGGGTGTATGTTTACAGCGAGAGCCTGCAAGTTTTTTCCTTTATTTTTCTTCATCTATTTGTTTTAATCTGCTCCATGTGTTTTTTTGTCAGCCATCCCAAATCCTTTTGGAAATGAAATGAGGTATCATTTCAAAGATCATCCTTAAAAACTAGGATATACTGAGTAATAATGCATGAATTTTAAAATTTTTATTTCTTCTAAGTATTAAAGTAATTCAGATATACAGTAGAACATTTAGAAAATTAAAACATTTAAAAAACAGTAAAAGTTACCTGTTTCCCATTATCCTGAGATAATCATTAATATTTCCATACTTCCTCCAACTTCTTTTCTATGTATTCATATGTGTGTAATTGACGCACATGAATGTACGTGTTAACATTGTTGAGCTATAGGTCTGTAGGCTGTTTTAATTAAATTTGGGGGAGCATTTTGGATGATAGATGTAGTCTAATATTTGGATATTTATGTATCCAGTTTTTTTATATTAAAAATAAAGCTTTGAAGGATATTCTTATACATGACTATGTATTTGACAATATCTCTGTTTCCCCTGGCTAGCTTCCTAGAAGTAGAATTACTGGTTAAAAGAGTATGAACCTAAAAGATCTTATTGTATAGTTAATATTGCTTTAATTATTTAGGTAGTACTTTAATATCTTATTGATTCCCAGGGCCATAATTATCAGGGAACTAACATGCATGAGGAGTAACACATTTATGATGCACTTACAACTATGTGCTACGTAGCAGACTGAATACCATATGAAATTATTTTCTTTAATCATCACAGAAATTATGTCAAGTAGGTAGGTATATCATTCTTTTATAGATAAGCAAGCTGAGGCTATAATAAAATGTTATTTCCCCCAGTTTAGGATAGGAAATCCAAGATGTAAATGCTGGGCTCTTTTACACCCATGTTCTTTCCCCTACATGTATTAATCCACAGCAATAACAATAAAAATATCACATGGTTAGTAGCATTTATATAGGAAGTAATATCAGTAATATTTAAAATGGCTGGCATTGACAGTTCATGAAAAAATTTGGGATTTTATTACTTATTTATTTTTTGTCTTTTGTCTTTTGAAGGCTGCACCCGTGGCATATGGAGGTTACCAGGCTAGGGGTCTAATCGGAGCTGTTGCTGCTGGCCTACACCATAGCCACAGCAATGCCAGGTTCAAGTCACGTCTTCAACCTACACCACAGCTCACGGCAACGCTGGATCCTCAACCCACTGAGCAAGGCTGGGGATCAAACCTACAACTTCATGGTTCCTAGTTGGATTCGTTTCTGCTGTGCCATAATGGGAATTCCCCCCCTTTTTTGGGGGAGGGGGTTGGGATTTTTATGTTGCACTCATTTTCTTTACCTGGGGATGGATACACACACGCCACACACATGCATGCACACACGCGTGTAATAAACACACATTTTAATGTGATGAGTCAAGCTTTTTTTGTCTTTTTTCTTTTTTATTAAATTACTCAATGAATTATTACATTTATAGGTGTACAACAATCATCACAACCAAATTTTATAGTATCTCCATCCCAAACCCTCAGTGCATCCCCCCACCCCCCAACCTATCTCATTTGGAAACCGTTAGTTTTTCAAAGTCTGTGAGTCAGCATCTGTTCTGCAGAGAAGTACATTGTGTCCTTTTTTTTAGATTCCACATGTCAGTGAAAGCATTTGATGTTGGTGTCTCATTGACTGACTTCACTTAGCATGATAATTTCTAGGTCCACCTATGTTGCTAAAAATGCCATTATTTCTTTTCTTTTAATGGCTGAGTAATATTCCGCTGTGTATATGTACCACATCTTCTTGATCCATTCCTCTGTCGATGGACATTTAGGTTGTTTCCATGTCTTGGCTATTGCAAATAGTGCTTCAATGAACATTGGAGTACATGTGTCTTTGCTAGTCATGGTTTTCTCTAGATAGATGCCCAGGAGTGGGATTGCTGGATCAAATGGTAATTTGTGTTTTTAGTTTTCTGAGGAATCTCCATACTGTTTTCCACAGTGGTTGCACCCAATTTACAATCCCACCAACAGTGTAATAGGGTACCTTTTCCTCCACACCCTCTCCAGCACTTCTTGTTTGTAGACTTTTTGATGATGGCCATTCTGGCTGGTGTAAGGTGGTACTTTATAGCAGTTTTGATTTGCATTTCTCTAATATTAGTGATGCTGAACATCTTTTCATGTGTTCTCGGCCATCTGTATGTCTTTTTGAAGAATTGTGTTTAGATTTTCTGCCCATTTTTTGATGGGGTTGTTTGTTTTTTTTGGTATTGAGTGGTAGGAGGTGTTTATAAATCTTGGAGATTAATCCCTTGTCAGTCACTTCATTTGCAAAGATTTGTTGAAAAAACAACTCCCATTCTGTGGATTGTCTTCTCATTTTGTTTAGAGTTTCCTTTGCTGTGCAGAAACTTGTAAGTTTAATTAAGTCCCCTTTGTTTGTTTATTTTTTTGTCTTTTTGCCTTTTCTAGGGCTGCTCCCGAGGCATATGGAGATTTCCAGGCTAGGGGTCTAATTGGAGCTGTAGCCACTGGCCTACGCCAGAGCCACAGCAACACGGGCTCCAAGCCGCGCCTGTGACCTACACCACAGCTCATGGCAACGCCAGACCCTCAACCCACTGAGCAAGGCCAGGGATCAAACCCACAACCTCATGGTTCCTAGTTGGATTCGTTAACCACTGCGCCACGACGGCAACTCCTGTTTATTTTTGTTTTTATTGTCATTATTCTAAGAGGTGGATCTGAGAAGATGTTGCTGTTTTTTATATCGGAGAGTGTTTGGCCTATGTTTTCCTCTAAGAGTTTTATAGTATCTGGTCTTATATCTAGGTCTTTAATCTATTTTGAGTTTATTTTTGTATATGATGTTAGGAAGTGTTCTAATTTCATTTTTTTACATGTGGCTGTCCGGTTTTCCCAGCACCACTTATTGAAGGGGCTGAGACAAGCTCTTCTTATTTAAAGGCTTCAATTTAAAACTCATTTTGGGATCTAAAGACATTCAATTTTATTTTTATCTGATTTATTTTTTTCTAAGGAAAAATAAGATACATGGTAAGAAATAAAATGAATTAAAATACTGGATATATAATTTGATTACTGCATAGATAATAATTGAAATCTAATACACTGATTAAGTGAAAAGTTATGTCAAAATGACCAATAGTTATATGGTTTTAAGTCATTTTTAGTCAGAGCTCTTCTTTAAATATTAAAACTGTATTTCATATATTCATATTTGATATGTAATAGTAGAGGCATATGAGTTAAAGTAAAAATATTTTGTAAAACCTAATTGTATGGCAGAGTACTTTATTTAAACTTTGACATTTCAAGGCCTTCCCCCCTTTTTAAAAACTCAATTAACCCAATCTCCTTAGAGTTAAAACTGTGGCTACAATACAGTTTGAAGTCCCCTGTTAAATTTATTATTAGATTCACTTGGCCCCCTTTCAGTTCCTGGGGGCAACTGACCTATAATGATCTGATTTCCTGATATGTTTAATTTCACCTGTGGTCTAGTAAAGGTATGAGAGAAGAGATTTCTTAAAAAGGAGCTGTTGAGAGAGCAGCTGATGTGGAATAGGGACGTTATCTTGTGTTGACTGTCCACTCCCGTAAAGAAGTCCAGAAGGGCTTGTTGATAAAGCAGAATGAGTTTATTGGTTACTGTAGTAAGGAGAACACACCTTGTTGGATTCTTAGTGGACTTTACAATGGAGAGGTCATGGGCCGATGTTGTAGAGTTTCACTGTGGCCTTGAGAGATTTAAAGTGTGTTGTCAATGCAGTGATAGGTTTGAAATGGGGCAAAATTTATTATATAGTAGCTTAGAATTATCAGAACAGTGACGCAAAGATTTTAATCAAGGCTTATGAGTACACAATTGTTTGATGAGTGAGTTATTTTCCCTGTTGAGGGAATATTGTGAAAAGGAAACTGTTTGAATAGTCTATTGTTGAGATAAGTGAACTTTTGGGAGGTTCTTGAAGTAAACAATGAAGTTACTTACTGATTTACAGCTTTATCTTTGTGGGTAATAATTTCTTGGCACAAATGATAAAGTCATGTGTGTGTAGGCGGTCTTAGTTCTTAATCCTTTAGTTAATGTATATGGAGTAGTGGTTCACGTCTCGCTTCCAAGAGCTAAAAAAAAAAAAAAAAAAAAAAAGAGAAAAACTTAGTTTGGGAAATAGATGGTGGGAAGAAAATAATAAAATGTACTTAGTATTTGCAGTCTTTTTACATATGTAGATTGAAATATATTTTGTCATTTGGGGATTTGGGTTTTTAAAAGGGAAGGAAAACAAGGTGAATTTTCTTGTTCTTTTTTCTAATTAAAAAATTATGCAGTGTGTTTGTTTTGATGTAGTAGTGTTATTTATATGCAGTTGGTTTAATCCATCAATAAAATGAATTATTTTTACTCTGAAATCAGGCTGTATACATTGGGATTCTGGCTCTGCTACTTACTAGCCATGGACTATTGAATAAATTACTTAACCTCTTTGTCCCATGTTTCCTCATCTATAAAATGAGCATAAGGTAATTATAAGGTTTAAATGCACTTAATGTCATTGTTAGATAACTAAAGGATTAATTAAAGGATTAGATGTGAAGATTAATGCCCTAAGCACCATACCCAGCACTTAGTTAAGTGCTTTTATAAGTACTAGAGATTTTTACTATTGTGATTACTGTTCTATTATTACTGCACTACTAATAGCATTATCTTTTAATTTTTCATTAAAGTTGAATGACTCCTTAGAAACAAAGCAATGGTTTAAAAAAACTAACAAATCCAACATCTATTATCCACAGAGAGAAAGAACATCTCTATCATTGTTTAAGGAACAAAATATTTTCCTTAGTTAAAGTCTGATACTCATTTAAGCCCACAAAGTATGATTACTGCTTGTACCCAGTTGTCTCAGCAGCTGTCAGCCGTTACCTACTCTCTACTCTAATTTTTCCGTTACAGTTGGTATTGGGTAGGAGGTGGTAGGCAAATCTGAGAGAGCTGCTTTTGCAATTGTAATGGCCAAAAACTTAGCCTTTGAAGCATTAGAACCCTGAAGTTTTGTTAGAAAATTTCCTTTCCTTCTAACAGATTTATACATTAAACAATTTTACCTCATTGTTTATAACATTGTTCTTTCTGATTTTAGTTTCTTCCAAGGAAAATGAGTCGTGATGGTTTAAAAAAGTTACGTCCCAGTCTTTAACCTCAGATATTCTGTTCTGTGAAACTGTGTAGGAAATTCTTATAAAAGAAAATTATATAGTATATCTATCTTATTGTGTTTTGGCTGTAAGAATGAATTCTGTTTTCATGGATGGTATTTCAAAACAATTTTAGATTTTAAAAAGATATCTGTACAAATGGTTTTGGGATTGTCTGTGTTTAAATGGTTTTGGGGTTGTCTGTGTTTAACTAATTAGGAAGCAAATTATTTATTAGAATATTGGCCAGTTTTGTAACATTAATGCCAGAATGGTCTCTGATATGCTAATTAAAACAGGACTAGGTCTTTAGCTAGATCATATTTTTCAAGTTCCTCACTTTTGAAAATTTAGCTGTTCTTACTCAGAACCTCTTTCAGAGTTTTAATTTTAGGCTGAATGGTAGTTTTGATGCTAGGTAGGCCAAGAGCCTAGAAGACACATTCCACTCTGTGGATCCTCCCTAAATTTGGGCTGATCGAGTTGGTTAAATTCCCAGCTTTTTTGAATTACATTTCCTTCAAGTAGTTCAGCTTCTGGGATACTGTAGAAGAGGTAGACATTTTTGATGCAGTGAGATTAGATTTACATATATGATTTCACCTATATGCGGAATCTGAAAAACAAATGACAAAACAGAAACAGATTCATAAATTCAGAGAATAAACTGGTGGGGAGGTGCATGGGGAGGGGGAAGTGTGTGTGTCAGGGATGTACAAAATAGGTGAAGGGGATTAAAAGGTACAGTTTTACGGGTATAAACTAAAAGTTAGGGGGATGTATTGCACACGTAGGGAATACCATCAGTAATATTGTAACAACTTTGGTGATGGGTGAAAACTGGTCTTACCGTGGTGGCCATTTCATAATGTTGAATCACTATGTTGTAATAACCTGAAATTAATATTATATAGTAATTATAAATAAAGAGATTGGATTTAACATTGTGAATCTAACTTAGTTTCAAGAACAATTTTTGGAGTAGGCCCAGTTTTGCTTAGGATGTCACAGTTTTGGAGTTTTGTGATTGTTCTGTATACTATCTGAAAGAATAAACAGATGAGGGGAATTTACAACAGATGCACCAAATACATTAAACTACATATGAGATCCTGACTGTTTGGAGCCTGGCATGAATTTTTGAAACACAGAATTATAGGCAGTGAAAATACCTAATGAATTGGTGAGTTATAAGAACTTTAAATGAAATCAGTACTTTATTGACTTGTAAGAAATTTCAAGAGTTCTGTTAGTCCTTACTAAAGAATCCTAATCTTCAGGAAGGTGCTAAAGAAGTCATTGTCTATTAGGCTACTGAAAACATTTCGTTTAGAAAGAGGGAAATTTCGTCTGTGAGTACATTCTAACGTCTAATAACCTTTCGAGGAAAATGAGGGTCCCCAGGATTGTCAATTGTAATGATTTGACTGAGGGCAGAGGGAACAGAAGGTCTCCTCAAATCTTGTTAATGAGACTGTTAGAAATGACAAGTATAGAACAACAAAACAGTTTTATTACTAATTGCAGTTCATATTTACAGAGCGGTAAGTAGTTTACACGAGTTATTTAATTCTTAAAACTGAGGGGTAGGTATTTGAAACCCATGTTGTGGAGGAGGAAACCTAGGCAGTGAGATGCTAGGTAACTTGCCCAAGGTCACACAGCTTTTAGGTGGTAGGGTTGTGATTTGTACAAAATTTTTCTTTGTTTTATTATGCTTTACCATTCTGTGTCTACATGGATTATCACTTAGACCCCATAAATCCTCCCTATCAAGTTTGATTATTAACCCCATTTTACAAGTGTGGAATCTGAGAATTAGAAGAAATAGGTAACATCTCAAAATCCAGAGCTATTTTGACTCCACATCTAGAATTATTTGTGTATATTGATAATTCCATGTATATATGATTATTCCATGTATACTGAGGTAAATTGATTATTTGTGGAAAGTCATTTCTAATAGAAAGTTATATGGTAATTGGTATGAAGAGTGATTTTATTTATTATTTATTTTTGCCATTTCTTGGGCCGCTCCCGCAGCATATGGAGGTTCCCAGGCTAGGGATCGAATCCAAGCTGTAGCCACTGGCCTATGCCAGAGCCACAGCAATGCAGGATCCAAGCCGTGTCTGCAACCTACACCACAGCTCATGGCAACGCCGGATCCTTAACCCACTGAGCAAGGCCAGGGATCGAACCCGAAACCTCATGGTTCCTAGTCAGGTTCGTTAACCACTGAGCCACGACGGGAACTCCTGAAGGGTGATTTTAATACCTAACATCTTAACTGGGTGAAAAATGCTTATAGCATTTTAACTGGGTCAAAAGTGTTTATAGTTTTAGATGGGACTTAGAGAAACTGCTGTTCTGGCCTAGGTAATGGCAGTTAGGGAATAAATAACAAACATGTCCTTGAGAATTCTAAATTTAGAATACCTCCTTAAAACTTTTGAAGTTAAATTGGAATAACATTTTTTATATTTGTAAAATGTCTACTTTGACTAAAACAGTTCTTGTTTTTATCCTGTTTTTATATTTCGAGAATCTCCTTTTCTGAGGTGTAAATTACTTCCACCCGTTTCAGGTTACTCTGTCCCTTGCTCTTATACTCTAGCACTACTGCCTACCTTTCAGTTCCCTGAAAACCCCTTGTTCCTTCTCTCGTTGGGACCTTTATACATGCTCTTCCCTTTGTCTGGGATGTGGATCCTCTCCTCCTTCCTGTACACCCCAAAATATCATTTTTCTCAGGGAAATCCCAAGTCACATGTTCTCTTGGCACACTCTGCTTTTCCTTTATAGCACTTAGTGTGCTGTGCTGTTATATATTGTATAATAATCAATATATGTAGCTATAATATATAATGATTTTTGACTGATGATCATTGCCTTTCTCTTCCACCAGATTACAGTCTGTCATACTTTAAAAAATATTTTGTGCTCCTCAGCATAATTTTTCTTTTAGACCGTGTATTATTTATTAGTCTTTGATGTCTGAACATTGTCAGAGAATGTGGTCTCTGTGATGGTTGGTTCTTTGAAGTTTGTTGATTACTTTGCTACTTAATGCATGGTTCATAAAAAAAAGAATTCCAATGTATACTTGAAAGGAAGGATATTTGTTGCATTTTTCTCTATATAATAAATAGCTATTGAGTCAAACTTGTTATTAAAATCTATACTTATTTTGGCCTGCTTGGATTATCATCTTCTTTTTTGTTTGTCTTTTTGTCTTTTTTTTTTTTTTTTTTTTTTTTTAGGGCTGCACCCATGGAATACGGAGGTTCCCAGGCTAGGGGTCTAATTGGAGCTGTAGCCACGGGCCTATGCCAGAGCCACAGCAATGCGGGATCTGAGCTGTGTCTGTGACCTATACCACAGCTCACGGCAACACCAGATCCATAACCCCCTGAGCGAGGCCAGGAATCGAACCTGCAACCTCATGGTTCCTAGTTGGATTCGTTTTCTGCTGCACCATGACGGGAACTCTGGATTATCATCTTCTGAGAAAAACTTTAAATTCTTCCACATTAAAATTATCTATTATGAATTTGTCATTTCTCCTTTAATTGGACTGTTTTTGCTTTGTATATCCTGAGGCTTTGTTGTGTATAATTAACTTTTTGCTACTTGTTTAGTATCTTTATTCCCAGTATTTGTTTTTTGTTTTTATTTTTTTAACCTCCAATTTTTTATTCCTCAGAGGCACCACTTTCAACTCGTTGGGTCTTTTTTTTTCTAGGACCACACCAGCGGCATATGGAGGTTCCCAGGGTATGGGTTGAATCAGAGCGGTAGCCACCAGCCTATGCCAGAGCCACAGCAACATGGGATCCAAGCCACGTCTTCGACCTATACCACATCTCACAGCAATGTGGGATCCTTAACCTGAGGGAGACCAGGGATTGATCCTGAAACCTCATCGTTCCTAGTCAGGTTCATTAACCACTGAGCCATGATGAGAACTCCTTTTTTTGTTGTTTACCTTAAAAGGAGGTGCATCTTTCCAAATTTTTTAACTTGTTGCTTTTAATATCACCATGACTGAATTTTGTTTCATTCCTAGTTTAAAAATTTTTACATTTTCAAACTAATCTAGTAGTCTTAAGAATAGTTGAATTTAACCCATTGCCATTTATTGTGATCACTGATTTAAATTCCTTTCTTTATCTTGCTTAAAGTTTTCTTTTTTAAATTTTTAAATTCTTTTATCCTGCTTTTGAATTCCACCCCATTTTAACTTCTGCTGGATGGATTTTTCTTTGTCTTCTTTCTCTTTTATTTATCTGCTCATTTAAAAGCCCTAGATTAGGGGATCAGCAGACTACTGCCATTGGGCTAAATTGGGGCAGCTGCCTTTTGTAAACAAAGTTTTATTGGAGCACAGCCATGCTCATTCAATAATGTATTATATGGCTACTTTTTATGCTAGAGTAGAAGGGTTGAGTACTTGTGACAGATACAGTAAAACCTGAAAAGCCTAAAATATTAACTATATGACCCTCTACAGAAGAATTTTACTGAACCCTGCTATAGAGTATATGTCTTAATTGGTTAGCCTAAATTTTAGCATAAGTACTTAACTATAAATTTTACTAATAAAATTTAAAATTCTTCACTCTTTCAACTTTCACAAAGATTTTAGAATGCTTTACATAGCCACTGAAATCTTTTTCTCCCATCTCCCCAAATTATTGGTTTGAAATGTTAATTCTCCTTTTAAAATTTTGTTTTAAATAGCTTTATTGATGTATAATTCACAATACACATTGATGTTATAATTTATAACATCAAATACACACATTCTAATTATAGTTCTGGCACTATGTTATAGTGTCTAAAAGTTTCAGAGTCAAGAAGTCCTTCTTAATGGATAAACTTGATCCTGGCTGATACCTCCTTCTTGGAGACATTTAAAAGATGAGAGTTTTGCTTGTTTGAATTTTACTGTGTGAAAGCAGGAAAATCGAATAGATTTATTCCAGGCTTAATTGTGTGCCTTTATGATTCTATGTTCCTTATCAACGACTTTATCAAAGTCACTGTGTCTTTTATCTTTGGAAGTCAGGGCTTGCTTTTCACACCTGACTGGAATAAAGAAACATCTGTTTCTAGGCAGCCAAAGCACTAGCATCTAGCAATTGTGATGTGTGCATCAGGAATCTTTAGGCTCTCTTCAGAGCTTAGTGATATGTAGTATAAGCAAAAGATCTAGCTCTTCTTATCTGTCTGAATTAAAAGAAAGAAGGATATAGATAAAAGAATGGTGAAATGCTCGGAGAAAATCCTACTGTACCTGGCAAGGATTATCATAATATATAATATTTGGAATGAGTGACAGAGGTGGCATGAGTTAATATGTGATGCATTTAGAATAGTGAGTGTACAATAAAGTGTTGGGTATTAATAGTTTTAGAGATTATATCACATGATACATTTTTAAAAGGTTGAATCAGTTGTGTTTTATCTATTGCTTTATGACAACCACTCCAAATCTTAGTTCCTTAAAAGCAGTTTATTATTTCTCACAATTCTGTGGTTTACGTGGGCTCAGTTGGCGATTCTTCTGTGGTATACCTGGGGTCAGTTGGGTGGCCTCATTCAGCTGGAGCTGGAATGTACAAGATGGCTTCTCATCCTTCAGAGACTTCTTCCGCGTGATATCTCATCTTTCAGTAGTCCATCCTAAGCTACTTTAGGGCATGGTTGCTGGCTTCTAGGAAGGACAGTCCTCATCATGCAAATTCTCATCAAGCTTCTGATTGCACATGCCTTAATGTCCCAATGGCTATTATTAGTCATGTGGCCAAGTCAGTAAAAGAGGGAATTACACAAAGGTATGAAGACCAGGAATCATGGTTTACTGAGGACTGCCAGTGTAGTAGTCTCAAGCAGTATAAAGCATCCTGGGACCTTCACGTGGTTGGAATCTGAACTGTGTGTTGTGCCATGGATATGCTAGACAGTGCTTCTCAAACTTCAGCATGCATCAGAACCACTTGGAGACCACAACTTCAGATCCTCTTTTTTGTAAGTCTGGACTAGAGCCCATAAATAAGCATTTAAAAGTCTACCCAGGTTGTCTTGATGAATATCTGATGTCCAGTTAGAGAACAATTTATCAGAAACTCTGAGAGCAGGGGACACCCTGCATTTCCTCTGGTGCTCTGCCTTTATCAGAGGCTAGCCTTATGAGATTTTTTACCAAGTGGAAGATTGCTAGCTTGTTCTCTGTGGCAAGTTCATAGCAACCATGGGGATGGTTAGGGTAGGGTCACCTTTTGGTTTTCAGTTGTTCATATGACTCTACAAAGGTAGTCCTCTGTGCTAGATTTTGGGCTGATGAGAATTTCTCTGAGTAGTGGAAAAATTGGGGTATCCAGGTTATTCTGCTTTATCAAAGTAGTTTCTCTAATGCTGATTTTACATCTATATAGAAGTTGTTTAATAAA
Source organism: Phacochoerus africanus (assembly GCF_016906955.1). Lineage (NCBI taxonomy): Eukaryota > Metazoa > Chordata > Mammalia > Artiodactyla > Suidae > Phacochoerus > Phacochoerus africanus. Next base: position 81,967,257 of record NC_062549.1, read on the forward strand.
AATAATGAAAAAGTTTGATCTGTGGCTGTGTAAACCTTAGTTGACATCTCTCTATAGTAAAGGTTGGAATGAAACACTAGAAGTGTAACATTAAGGAAAGTGACTTCTAAGATCTCTCAAAAGTCTTAGTGTAGTTTTAAGCTTTCATAGCTTTAGAATTATAAATGCTACAAACTTAATGTCATTTGCAAAGTTGCTTAACTTTTATTTGTATTCATTTTTTACTGTGAATACTCGATTTTATAAGTATTTTTAAAATTTAAGAATATTCACATATTTAAAAAATTTAGGTAATTAAACTTCCAAATCATATTTTATTATTCATTGGTAACATTTATACTTCTGAGTTACTGAAACCTATACTAAGACTTGTGGGACATCCTGTATGTATATTACTCAAAGGATGATGTTTAATGGCAGGAAAGTTATTTGTTTGAAAATAATTTGGGGGTCTTCATTTTTCCATTATTTTTTTCTACTTTTTTTAATGCATCAGTATCCAGGAACCACCATTCAGGGATGATGTTATTAAAGCAACTTGTCACGTATGCATTTGAGATGCTGATGTGTTGATCTATTCTAGATATGCACAGAGTCTTCAATGCAGGGATTTTGTGCAGAATTTAGATGACAAAATACAGCTCCTCTTGCCTGTTCTTTATGCGCGTGTCTGTTAGAGGACCATGTAATTTTGGATATCATAACAAATGATCTGTATTTGAGGGAAACATCTCAGAGTTTGCAAAGACAGTGAGTTCCCATTCCTTTGACTTGGAGGAACCTCTGATACTGGTTTATTATCTCCTCCTAACGCCTCCTTTGCAAAAATGCCTGGGTAATTGTATAATGACAGAAGGAGATAGGAATTTCTTCCATCTAGGCTATGGTTCTGCTCTTCAGGCTAATTCCTTCCTCCAACCCAGAAGCTGGACCCATCCCTTTGGAGCTATGGTCCAGGTATTCAAGCCACATCATGTTACTTTTATCAGAAAATATTTTGAAAATGAAAATCCAAGGTAGTATTATCTTATGTTGTAAGATTTTAAAAGATGATTCATAATACATTATAGATTATAAATATTGGAATTCTGACAATATAATTACAATTGATTTTTATGAGGAAGAAGAAGGGCAAACATCTAAAGAAAAGATGTACCTTATAAAGGTCTGGAAAGCTTGGGTTTCCAAATGACATGTTAAAATACAGGAAGAGGAGTTCCCGTCGTGGCGCAGTGGTTAACGAATCCTACTAGGAACCATGAGGTTGCGGGTTCAGTCCCTGCCCTTGCTCAGTGGGTTAACGATCCGGCGTTGCTGTGAGCTGTGGTGTAGGTTGCAGACGCGGCTCGGATCCCGCGTTGCTGTGGCTCTGGCGTAGGCCAGTGGCTACAGCTCCGATTGGACCCCTAGCCTGGGAACCTCCATATGCCGCGGGAGCAGCCCAAGAAATAGCAAAAAAAAAAAAAAAGACAAATAAAATACAGGAAGAATTGATACTTAAGAAAACTTTTGAAGGGACATATGCACTGCAATTGCTTTTTGAGTGTTTTAATAATTGGTACCCTGGTTTTCCACAATTCACAATCTTTCCTGCACTACAAAGCCTATGGTTCACAGCTCTCACTTATTTTGGTGGCTAGTTCACTTGTAACTTATCACCACCTTACACTGACTACATCTCTGTGTTGTCATATGGTGGCTTGGGTGTGCCAAGTGGAAAGTAGTTACCATCCAAGTTTTTCGTCCATAGCCATTTTCATGGTGATTATTACAGAATTGTTACCAAAGGAATGGTTTGCATTGTCTTTTTAGGATAATCTTAAAGATTTAAAACAATATTGAAGCATAGTTGATTGACAATATTGTATTAGTTTCTAGTATAAAGGAAAGTGATTCATATATATACACACACACACACACACACACACACACACTTAAGGGTTTTATTTATTTATTTATTGTTGTCTTTTTAGGGCTGCACTCTCAATATGGAAGTTCCCAGGCCAGGAGTTTCATTGGAGCTGTAGCCACTGCCTACACCACAGCCACAGCAATGCAGGATCCTTAACCCACTGAGCCATGACGGACACTCCCAAGGGTTTTAATTTAAGCAAATTAGAGAGAGCTCAGATGTCTCTGGTGTGCTTGAAATGAATCTTGAAATTTTTGATGTAGGTTTATGCCCAGATTCTCTACTCTTTATTTTTATTCTTTGGAACATCCTGGATTTGAGGGTAGGCAAACTTTAAGCCAAATCTTACTTAAGCATTAGACTAAGTCAGAAGACAAAATTTCAAGTATGAGTTTTGTGGTGTTTTGTCTCTGTATGATGATAGTTTTCAATCTGATAGCTGTTAGTTAGGGTGATTCAAAACACATGCCTTAAATTCTCTAGTATAGTGTGAGGATAAATTAGGTAATATACATAACACCAATTTGAGATCTTTAGGAAAAGTCATCACTCTAAGAAAAAGATCTTAACACTGATATGTAATAAAGTTGAATACTTTCTTTAGGGACTATGTTCTTTAGGGACTGAAAATACTAGAATGCTCCTTTTAAGGAATATATACCAAAGAGGTACAGAGGTAGGTAATGCTGAATTTTAGCCAGGAATTTGTCTTATTAGCATTTATTGGAATTTCTCTTGTATTAACAGAAGTAATAGACATTATAGAAAATATAGGAATACAGAAAAATGTTTTAAAACTCACTTAGTCCTACAGTTCAGAGATTCTGTTCACCGTGTGGCATGTTCTTCCTTCTCTGTCTAACAGAGCTAAACATCACAAAATGGAGGAATTTTACCATCATGAAGTAGAACAATTAAAATAAGTAAGACATAGAAGGGTATAAGCCATATGATTCTGTTCATATGATGTTCAAATATTGGCAGAAGTCAACTATGTTTTTTCAAGACTGCATATGTACGTAGTAAAGAAAAAAGAAGCGTGTGGAGAAGGTTATTCCAAGCCAGATAGTCTCTAAGAGGAGAGAGGTGATGATGGAGAGGCACACACAGAAGGTCTGAGGTGCTGGCAATGTTCTAACTTTTTCCTTTTACCTGAGTGGTGGTTACCACAGATGTTCACTTTAAAATTATTTATTAACTGAGTATTTTCATTGTATATTTTACCATAAAAATGTATGCTTTGTATATTTTACAGTATTTAGAAATTGGGCAAGATATAGAGTAGATGGTATAGTTCATTCTCATTTCATTAAAAGCAAAAAGGCCATATCTATGTATTTGTGCTTATGTTGAATATTTCTAGAAGAATATATGAGAAATTATTAACAGTGACTGCCTGTAAGAAGAAGGACTGAAATCCTGGGATGGGAAGGAGATTTATGTTCACTATATACCCTTTTATTTCCATTTTGCATATTTTCCAGTGAGGAATGCTCTTAAAAATTACATGGGAGAGCAGAGGAGAAATTAAGACCTGAAATTCAAAACTTAAGAATATTTGACACCTTGATGACTTCTTTTTTAAGATTTAAGTAGGTCTGAAGTAATGGGATTAAGGAAGAATTAGGTTGAAAGTTAAAATCATAGGCTTTTCAGTCACATTTCCCCCTTTCATGGCCATTATGATGCTCTGTTGTCTTTAGAGGTCTTGCTCCCAGTCGTGGTTCTCAAACTTTAGTGTATATCTGGAGCACTGGACCTGGATTGTTAAAATATAGATTCCTGGGCGGTACCTCCAGGATATCTGACTCAGTACATTTGCATTTCTGATAAGTTCCCAGGTCATGCTTGTGCAGGGACCACATTTTGAGAACCACTAGGTAGTAAAGCTGCCACCTATGTAAGGATTATGCTGGAAAACAGAACAAAAATGGAGGCCCATACCCAGTGCATATAGTAGGTACTTCCAACAGACAAGAAGCAACTGTTATACAATATGTGGCCCATGTTGTGGCATTACCTCTATTTTTAAGCCTGTCTATGAATGGTAATATAGGTCTTGCCAGTTGGGGAAATCAGGTAGAGCCATTTAAAATCAATAGGGTTCCTGCGGTGGTGCAGCGGTTTCTTGGGAGCACTGGGACACAGGTTCGATCCCCAGCCCAGAACAGTGAGTTAAGGATTCGTTGTTGCCATAGGTCGCAATTGTGGTTTGGATCTGATCCCAGGCTAAAAAAGAAAAAAAAAATGTAGGAGAAATAATGCTCTTGTGATAAGATGTCTAAATTTGTCATTTCCTTAACTGTGATTTTGGATAGCTGGAATGAAGAAAATGTTTTTCTAAAAAGTTGTGCAAAAGACTAGCTTTGAGAATTCCTTTCTTTATATGTCTTAAAAAAAGAATACAAAATAATTTTAAAAAAGGGAAAAGATTTATTTACTTCTTTCTTATTCATGTTAGAGTTAAGGGATCCATGGTTTTGAATTAGTTTTTCAGTCTTTTTCATTATACTTGCCTATAAAACTAACATATTGGCATCGATGAGTATAGCACTTGTATATTCATGAAAATCTGCTAAAACAATGAAGTCTGCTTCTGTTGAGTCCTGTGCTTACTTCACTGTCCACCAGAGGGACTGACCTCATTTAAGGTTGGGAAGGATCTTCCTCTTCCTGGAAGCTGGCAGTATCCTGTGGTGTAAAAACTTAGCATTGCTTTTTGATTGTGTGACCGACTTGGTTTCTGAAGTAACTTGCCATTAACTTTGGCCTTCTGATGACCTATTTGTCTAATACTACAGATTTTTCGGCTTGTGTCCTGTCAACTGGTACCCTTCTTTATTTTGTTTTTCTTGGACTGTCGTTGTTTTAAATTGTGATCTTATTTCCACCGTGCTAGCTGTTCTTGGCTTCCTTTGCTGTGCTGATCCCTTCCCGTGTTTTCCCAGTAAGGAGGGATTCTTGCAGGCTGTCTTTTTCTGGAGATTTTTGATTTCGTGGTGCTTCTCTGTTGTTCCAACCTTGATATGCAGCCTACCTGTACTGCTTTCTACTTAATTCCATTATGATGAATTTTAATATGCTGTGTTAACATATAGTTGGGACATCTGTAAAGCTATATTGCTTACTCCTTTTATTGATTAGAGATTATGATTGTTAGGACATTGGTTAGGAAAACACGTATTTTAGATCTGGATGTGTGATGTAAATGGAGAATAAGAAATGCTGTTAGGTGAATTAGGTCTATATTTTATAAGCCTACTTGTTACTAGAATAAATTTTATGATTCACTAATGGATTAATTTGAGATCCTTTAAGACTTAAGTGCCTTAATAGTTCTGAGTTTAACAATTCTGTGAATCCAAACTCAACTGCAATATTTTTGTTTACTAGCTGGCGCAAAAAAAAAAAAATCAGACATTTGAAACTAGACTGATCTCTGGGTTTTATCTTTTCAGCTGATTAAAAGTTAATGGAACATTATCGGTGATATGGTACTGCCTGATAACATATTGCTGTCTAGCAAACAAAGCTTTACCACCTGTTTTTTGTCTGTTTGTTTGGCCTAAGTTTGTTATGCATCTTTGCTAGGATTAGTATTAAATTCCTTCTGTTGAATTCAGTAATGCTTGTGATTTCTTTCGTATTTTTGATTGAAAATTAAATGATTATAATCTCTAGCTTTGACTTGGTTTTACGCTAATCACATTTTAAGGACATACTAACCCTACTTTTATTTATTTTTTATTTATTTTATTTTATTTTATGTTTGTCTTTTTTGCCATTTCTTGGGCCACTCCTGTGGTATATGGAGGTTCCCAGGCTAGGGGTCTAATTGGAGCTGTAGCCGGCGGCCTACACCACAGCCACAGCAACACAGGATCCGAGCTGCGTCTGCAGTCTACACCACAGCACATGGCACCGCCAGATCCTTAACGAACTGAGCAAGGCCAGGGGTGGAACCTGCAACCTCATGGTTCCTAGTCAGATTCGTTAACCACTGAGCCATGACGGGAACTCCTAGCCCTACTTTTAAAAATGTCTATTTCATTAAGTTTGAATTTAAAAGACAACAAATTTCTCCAATTTGATTTAAATTGGTTATTAACATTAAACATATTAACTATTCATGTATCAGTTTTGTTAGTTCATGCATTCTTGGCTGTATCAAGATTAAAACTTTTATGGGTTCTTACCCAAAAAAAATGCAAAATTTCTTTTTTTTTGACATTTTTCCCATCCTCCATTTTTATTTCTGACTCTCCTTATTTAGCATCAATATCGTGGGGTGTAGCATCCAGGTTATGGTGAACTGTTTCATGCAAGATCCTGCCTGCTTTATTTTATTTTGTTTTGTTTTGTTTCACTTATTTTTTCCACTGTACAGCATGAGGACCAAGGTACACTTGCATGTATACATTTTTTTTTCCTCCCTTTGTTCTGTTGTGATGTAAGTATCTAGACATAATTCTCAATGCTACACAGCAGGGTCTCATTCTAAATCCATTCCAAAAGCAATAGTTTGCAACCGATAACCCCACGCTCCTGATTCCTCCCGCTCCCTCCCTCTCCCCCCAGGCAGCCACAAATCTATCCTCCAAGTCCATGATTTTCTTTTCTGTGGAAATGTTCATTTGGGCTGGATATTAGATTCCAGTTATAGGTGATATCATATGGTATTTGCCTTTGTCTTTCTGACTTATTTCACTCAGTATGAGAGTCTCTAGTTCCATCCATGTTGCTGTAAATGGAATTATGTCATGCTTTTTTACAGCTGAGTAGCATTCCATTGTGTATATATACCACATCTTCTGAATCCAATCATCTGTTGATGGACATTTGCGTTGTTTCCATGTCTTGGCTATTGTGAATAGTGCTGCAATGAACATGTGGGTGCATGCGTCTTTTTCAAGGAAAGTTTTGTCCAGATATAGAGTGGGATTGCGGGGTCATATGGAAGTTCTATGTATAGATTTCTAAGGTATCTCCAAACCGTTCTCCATAGTGGCTGTACCAGTTTACATTCCCACCAACAGTGCAGGAGGGTTCCCTTTTCTCCACAGCCCCTCCAGCACTTGTTATTTGTGGATTTATTAGTGATGGCCATTCTGACTGGTGTGAGGTGGTATCTTGTGGTAGTTTTGATTTGCATTTCTCTTATAATCAGAGATGTTGAGCATTTTTTCATGTGCTTGTTGGCCATCTGTACATCTTCCTTGGAGAAATGTCTATTCAGGTCTTTTGCCCATTTTTCCATTGGGTTGTTGCTGTTGAGTTGTATAAGTTGCTTATATATTCTAGAGATTAAGTCCTTGTCCATTGCATCATTTGAAACTATTTTCTCCCAGTCTGTAAGTTGTCTTTTTATTTTCTTTTGGGTTTCCTTGCTGTGCAAAAGCTTTTCAGTTTGATTAGGTCCCATTGGTTTATTTTTGCTCTTATTTCTGTTGCCTTGGGAGACTGACCTGAGAAAATATTCATGATGTTGATGTCAGAGAATGTTTTGCCTCTGTTCTCTTCCAGGAGTTTGATGGTGTCTTGTCTTCTATTTAAGTCTTTCAGCCATTTTGAGTTTATTTTTGTGCATGGTGTGAGGGTGCATTCTAATTTCATTGCTTTGCATGCAGCTGTCCAGGTTTCCTAGCAATGCTTGCTGAATAGACTTTCTTTTTCCCATTTTATGTTCTTGCCTACTTTGTCAAAGATTAATTGACCATAGGTGTCAGGGTTTATTTCTGGGTTCTCTATTCTGTTCCATTGGTCTGTCTGTCTGTTTTGGTACCAGTACCTCACTGTTTTGATGACTGTGGCTTTGTAATATTGCTTGAAGTCTGGGAGAGTTATGCCCCCTACTTGGTTTTTGTTTCTCAGGATTGCTTTGGCAATTCTGGGTGTTTTGTGGTTCTGTATAAATGTTTGGATTGTTTGTTCTAGTTCTGTGAAAAATGTCCTGGGTAATTTGATAGGGATTGCATTGAATCTGTAGATTGCTTTGGTAGTATGCCTGCCTGCTTTTTTAAAGTTGAGTTTTGTAAGTTGTTTTGCTTAGCGAAACGTCCTTTTCATGAGTACCCATTTCTTTGAGTAAGGTCTTGTTTTCATCTCTTTGTGCCTTGTTATTACAAGGACTAAGTTTAACATTCACAGGAAAGGTGTTTTTCAACCAAGTTTTTACATGGTGTAAAGGTGGGTTTCTTGGCTGCAACATTGCTTCCAAATGTACAGATTACTGTATAGTTATTATGATATCAAGGGAAAATATCATAATTCTAGGAAAGACCTTAATATCATAAGTTATTTCCCCAGAAGATATTTCTTGATGGCCATGTTATTAACTATGAAAACCAATTTTGTCATAATTTTGAAGACTATTGTTCATCTACCTTAAAGACTTAATTTTTCTTATTTTCTCTCTATAAAACAGTTTTCTAGAACTACTAATAAATAGTAAAATGATCGTTTCCATTTTTCCCTTCAAATCTGATTAGTTTCGAAATGTTAAGAAGGAAGGAAACAAGTTGAATAATCAAAAAAATTGGGTGACAGTCTTCTGAACAAGTCAAAGTTTACTGTATATGTTCTATGTTCTTATTGATTTTATAGTATATCTTCAGAAAATCAAAAAATATGGGAGTTCGCATCATGGCTCAGTGGTTAATGAATCTGACTAGGAAGTATGAGGTTGCAGGTTTGATTCCTGGCCTTGCTCATTAAGGATCTGGCGTTGCTGTGAGCTGTGGTGTAGATTGCAGATGCGGCTTGGATCCCAAGTTGTTGTGGCACTGGCGTAGGCCAGTGTCTACAGCTTCAATTGGACCCCTAGCCTGGGAACCTCCATATGCCGGGGAGTGGCCCTAGAAATGGCAAAAAGACAAAAATATGTATATGTGTGTGTGTGTGTGTGTGTGTATGTAAGTTGCACACATATAAATAACCTGTACTTTTGTCTATATATATATATTTTTTGACTGAGCCTGAGAATTAAATTGGCATGAGACAGATCAACAGGAGAAGGGCATACAAATTTATGTAATACAAGCTTTATATGATATAGGAACCTTCATAAGGAAATGAAGATCCAAAGAAATGGAGAGACCAATTTTTTTATTGGGTTGAACAAAGAGAGGGAATTGGGCAATTGTACAAATTGTGGAAAAGTGACTAAACTACATTAGAAGTTTAAAGGAAGATAATTATTTTAACAAGGTCTGTTTCTATAGAATCTCTTGATCTCCAACCTCTCATCCTTAGAATTGTTGCTTTCCTCCTGGTATAGGGAGGACAATATTCAAATGGGATTTCATTTCTTTAAAAAAAAAGAAGGAATGTCTGTTTTTCTTGGACTTGCTATTTTTCAAGTGCCTTAAGTTGAAATTGTATACTAGAGTAATTTACTTTGGAGTGGCATGTTTTGAACTCTTAATATGTGAGTTTGTGAATGATATATACAAACCAATTAAATATCTTGCGGAGTTTACTATAACAGTCTGAGATTATGTGGGCAAGCAGGACTGTTTAAAGTTCAGTTCTGTTACTCACTAGCTATTAGGGCATGCTGTTTAACCCTTGAGTATAGATGGTAAATATCTATGAATTAAACATTGTAATAGTCCTTTCCTCATAGGACCCACGTGAGGATTATAGGAATAACATGACTAGCACATACAATACACACGAGAGAGAAGACAAACTTTTCCTCCAAATTTGTGTTATTCTTCTACAGTGTAGACTTGTTTCTGTTAAGTGTCCTGTCAGAGACTGTATTTCCTACCTTCCCTTGTATGGCCATAATTTATCTGAAATCAGCAGGGCATATTTGTGTGGATTCATTTTTGGTCTTTTGTTCTGTTCCATTGATCTCTGTTTATCACTGTGCCAGTACCAAACAATCTTGATTACTATAACTACATAGTAAATTGAGAAATTGGATAGATCAATTCTACCTACTTTGTTGTTGTTGTTGTTGTTGTTGTTTGTCTACTTAGGGCTGCACCTGAAGCATATGAAAGCTCCCAGATGAACTTCCCTCAGGTGAGGAGTCGAATCAGAGCTGCAGCTGTTGGCCTACACCACCGCCACAGTGACGCAAGCTCCAAGCCACATCTGCAACCTCTACTCTTTTTGGATTTTTTTTCCCTGCCTCAATTGATATGATTGTGCGATATTTTGATTGATTTATTTTATTTTTTGACAGTGAACCAAGCTTGCATCCCTGAAATAAACTTCACTTGGTCATGGTGTAATAGTTCTTTTATGTATTTTATGTATTGATCAGTTCTATTTGCTAATATCTAGATAAGGATTTTGCAAATATATTTGTGAAGGTTATTGATGTGTAGTTTTATTTTTGTATTCTGTCTGATTTTGGTGCTAAGGCAGTACTAGATTCATAAATGAATTAGAATTATCCTATTTATATAAATTTATATTGCACCTTTTAAACTTGACATTGTATTCTGAATTTTTTTCTGTGCAATTAGATAAACTTTGAAAACATAATTTTAAAGTCTGAATTATAGTTGTAGGAATGTACTCCTCTTTAACTTTTTCTTATTGTTTATCATTTTAAAAATTATTATTAATTCTGGAGTTCCTGTGTGGCTCAGTGGGTTAAGACCCCGACTACTATCTGTGAGGATGTGGGTTCCATCCCTGGCCTTGCTCAGTGGGTTAAGGATCTGGCATTGCCACAAGCTGCGGCATAGGTCGCAGTTTCAGCTCGGATCTGGTGGTGGTGTGGCTGCGGCATAGACCAGCAGCTGCAACTCCAGTTCATCCTCTAGCCTGGGAACTTCCATGTGCTACAGATGTGCCCCTAAAAAAAAAAAAAAAAAGATAAATTATTACTGATTCTGTGTCTAGTATTTTCCTATATAATCCTCGTGAATGCCTTATTTATCCTTAGAATAATTTTAAGAAATCGAGTTTTTATGTCAAATGATAAGAACATTTTAAAGTTTTTGATAAATCCCAATTTATCCTCCAGAAAGAAGGTAGCAAGTAAGTAATGCCACAGTTGTGTGTCTATGAGAATACCTGTTTCATTATATTCTAACTCCTAAATACTATTGTTTGACTTGGTATGGTTTATTCTGTTATTATGTGGTATTTATTCTTATTGTGTAGTTTTGTTCTTGTGCCAGTTGCTACTGTCCCAAGCATTCTTTAGAAGAGTATTTGTAAATTTCCCAGATTCCAAATTTGCTGTTGTTATTAACCTTTATTTGATTTTTCTCATTTTATTACATGTTGGTCAAATAGGACGGCCCATATAATTCCTACTTATTATAGTTATGTTGGTGGTATGTTTAGAATATGCTTAATTTTTCAAAAAATCCTGCAATATTTTTATTAATATTTTTAGTGAGTCTGTAAAAACTTGAGATGGTATCTTATTTCTCCTTTATGTCTAATATTTTTTCTTTACAAATATGTGATGTGATACATTCTATGTATATAGGCGTGTGATATTCTAATTTTAAACTTTTTTTATCCTAAGAAATTTTGATTTTCGTTTCGTCCATTGTTAATATTGCTGTTTTTCTTTTGTGCTTTGGTTTTGCTTGCTGTATCATTATCTGACCTTTAAATTTTTGTCTTTAATACATTTTACTTTCTATAGTATATAAATAGAACATAGTTGCGCTTTATTTAGCATTTCACCCAAACTGAGACTGTCTTTTACATGGGTTTATGAACTGATCCTACATTTGCCATCTTGTTTTATGATTTTGATTTTTTATTTCAAAAATTGATTTAATATATAAACTGTTATTTTGTCATTTTTTTCCCCTTGCCAGGGGTTTTTAGGCAAATTTTCTGTTTCATTTCTGCCTAAAGTTTTACATATTCCTTATGAACCTGTAGAAATTGCTAATACTTATACCCACCCACTAAGACAGGACTTCAGTTCCCTATAACGTTCACCTCAAGTATTTCTAGAAGTTCTGAGTGGGAGAGAGGGGCCTTGCTTTGTCAAGTGCCATGTAAGGATCCCCTTTTTCCCTTACTTTGACTTCCCCTAGCGTGTGTCATTGTGTTTTTCAGGCACTTCAGGCTTAGGCAAGAGTGGCTTTCCTTCTCCTGAGAAGCAGTGGGTTTGCCAGGCCCTGTGGTGCCTATAGCTGGATATTGCCTTGACCCTGCTTATCTGTTTTCTCATCAGTCATTGCAGCCATTTCATTCTGTGTGATCTAGGCATTAGTATTAGCCTCCTTAAGGTGTATTAATGACACAGTATTCTCTTGTGCAATGGGACATGTAAAATGCTTGCATTTTAATAGTACTGCTGAAAATGAAATTCATGCTAATCTATAAGCAAAGCTGTGCATTCAGCTAAATTCATCCTAACTCATTAGGCTATCATTGCTTTCAGTACTATTCTGCTGCTGCTAATTGTGTGAAAGCCTTTACTGTTCTTTTTAGCTTATTGGTACTCCTGCTAACATTATCTGATAGGCTGTTGTGAACCACTAGTTGATCTAAGAATTTATATATACAGACACATTTTAATCCTTGTAAGAACCCTGTGGGGTAGGTATTACCCCCTTTTATGAATGAGAAAAGAAACTGAGGCTGTAGAGAGATTAAGTGGAAATAGGCAAAGGAGAAGTCTCCAAACAGAAGTATTTACCAGTCCTTACATTTGTGGCCTGCAAATTGACACCCTGAGTCCCTGGCCAGTTAACAATTGTTGATAATGTTCCTCTCTATGCCATACTGTGTGAGGTTTTACCCCTCTTTGGCAGCTGTAGGGAGAGAACAACTCATTTTCAGCTCTAGGTTATTGTGAGCAATATAATTTAATTCAACTCATAAGGGCTGCTTTCAATCTAAGTGCCCTTATTTTCAGGGATAATGATAGGTAACAGAGCCAAATCAAGACAAATACATTAACATTGATTTATTTACCCTGACCAGGTGAAGGTCAGAGAGAGAAACAATGGATTCTTAAAAATATATACTATACTTCAATTTATGTATTTAAAACTGGGGGAAAAAAATCCCACTTTTATTTCCATTCTAAATTCAAGCCAGATTTTCACAGTAGCTGTGGGGAGAAGCTTATCCCATCCCTGAGACTCTCTTAATGTTGCTGCTTCCATGTCTATGTGAGTCTTAGACCTCATTATACCTGCTCAATGTACCTGAATATTTCATTGTCAGTTACTTTTCTTACACTCTCCAATCATGATCATTTTATGAACTTTATAAACAGGAGGAGGGACTTTTTCTGGGATATTTGGTGATACCTGTAATTCTTCTATCAGAGTCAGCACACATCAGAATACTGCAGCTTTCAAAAATGTACTGTTTCTTCTTTCTTCACCCATTTCTACTACAACTGTTCTTTCTCAGGCTGCAGTGTAGCTTATAGCCTCTTTTTCACCTCCTATGTTAAAAAAGGGAGCTTAATGAGGACACTGTTAGCACAACTGATAGAAACCTAAATTGAATTTCCTATTTGTCTCCTTTAAGTATACTGCTGGATAGAAGAATAGGGGTTGAGCTCAGCTTAGGGAGATTTGCTCAGCATCATTTTTCTTTCTGGTGTTGATATGTGCTTCTCTTAACTGTCAATTTCATGCTCTCAGATTAGCTTTTAACAGCACCTTGGGAGAGAGGTTGGGCTGCCTGCAATGTGGGGCTCATGTATTTAGCAATATGATGGAAAGAACACTTTTTTCTCCCCTGGTTCTAGTTTTAAAAAATTCCAGAGAAGGACTCTGATTGGCTTGTACCAATTTTAGGTCCATTCTGGGTAAATTAGTTTGGCCCAGGGAGCAGAGCGATATGATTGACCTTGCTTGAGTCTGGTGCTCAACTCTTGACCACTGGTCCATGGATATAGGGTCAGATAGGAAGATGACAACTCTCTTTCCAATCAAATTGTTTAGTTTTCCTAAAAGAGGGTAGGGGCTCCTAATCCCAGGAGAAACAAGAGGTTTTAGAAAGATGAAGTAATATATACCTGATATTATTGATGATTTAGATATAGGTGGTCACTTATTAAAAAGACTTTAGAACAATTTAAGTAAAATTATCAGGATATGAACTAAGGTACAAGGAGCGAGATGGAGGGGTGATTTGACATTCAAAACATTTAAGAGGTAGCATTCATGGAGTTATAAGCAAACTATTAAAAATCAAGTTAGCTATGCAAACATCACCCAAATAAAATAAACCGTCTGCTTTGTTTGACCCTTTTGAACATGTTCTCACTGTGGAGCATGGAATTTTAGTTTTTATTTATTTTTCTGCACCTTCATTTACATAGTTATTGTCATTTGTTCAGTCACCTGAAACATTTTCTGTCTAGAACAAAGTAAAGGACATATGGTTATTGACAATTTGTTGTTTCAAGCTGTTAAACACAGAACAGATTTCTTGAATGCCTCTCTATCCTGCCTCCACACATAACCAACTGAATATAAAAAGCAGTATCCTTGACTCATTTCTGACTGTTCTTGGCACAATGTCAGTGCTACTTGCACTAAAAACTTTTATTGGTTTATCTGTGAATAGAATTATTCTGTTGCAGTGGTACACAGGGAATAGATTAATGTGATTATAGATTTATAATAGAGATTGTAAATTTCTCTTTGGATTGGTTAATGCATAGAGCTTAATACTACCTTCATATTTAGATGCGGATTCTTATGTAATCGTGAAAACATTTTCTGAATTAAAATAAAGAAGACCTTTTTAGGTATCCTTGAGATCAAATTTCATAATGGTACTAATTTATTTATCATTTGCCATTTTAAAAATTGCTGTCATTTGGACTGATGGTTGAGAAGTAATTGTGGGTAAAGCTGCTGGTGCCTTAGCACAGATCAGGGTAGTGGCAGCACTCTATAGCAGTAGTTAGTGTATTTTTAACCATCTTGCTCTTTCAGAAAAATAAAAAAGCCACTTTCACTAAACTGTTCCCTTGATAAACAGTAATGGTTATTAATTTTATTAATTTTTGACCCTCAAGAAAAAATATTTTTAATATTCTGCGTGAAGAAATTGGATGTATACATAAACCACTTTTGATCCATACTGAAATACAGTGCAAGTCTTAGGAAAAAGCTCATGTATAGTTGTTTGAATTGTAAGTCAGTTAAATGCGTTTTTCATGGAATACCATTTTTACTTAAAAGAATCACTAACAAACTATGGTCATTCAGATGTGGATATTTGGCTGTCATTTTCTTTAAGCCTATCATTTAAAAGAAATGACAACTAGCAGTAGTTGTTGCCAAAGATAAAAATTCAAAAGAAGATAAAATTACAAATAAAAATTAGAATTAGGAACTTGGAAAACTATTAACCATCTTGAGCTTGACAGCTTCCCAATACCTAATAGACTATTCTGATGAAATTGGTGGTATTTGAGAAATGGGATCCTTTTGATGTGGTGTAATAGAGTCAGCATTTGGAAGGGCTGCATAACTCAGTGAACTAATATTTTTCAAATGATCCATGAGTATCATGTTACAAAATCATGCATGGATAAAATATTTATATGAAATCCAAGATAGACCAGTGGGTTTTAGTGTTAACAGGGTAACAAAAAAAGTTCATTGGTAGAAGTTTAAAATTATATATTGCAATGAACTTTTAAGAAACTTGTCAAGTAAAGAATATATACAATTACATTAAAGGTAATTAAACTACTATACCATTTTCCACCTAAATATACTTTAAGCAAAGGGCACATAGCATATTGAAAATTGAAGCAAATGTATGAATACAGCTGCTATTCATAGACATTAGAGATTTTTTAAAATGTAAAACATCTCTCACTAATTTTTTTATTGTTTTGGAAAATACAGTGATTTTTATCATCAAGATCATATTTATTTTAACACATAAATAATTTGTTATATTAAAATTTTTTTAGGGCTGCACCCGTGGTATATGGAAGCTCCCAGGATAGGGATCCAATCAGAGCTGCAGCTTCCAGCCTACACCACAGGCACAGCAGTGTGGGATCTGAGCCGCACCTGTGACCTACACTACAGCTCACGGCAACACCAGATCCTTAACCCACTGATTGAGGCCAGGAATTGAACCTGTGTCTTCATGAATACTGCTTAGGTTCTTAACTCACTGAGCCACAAGGGGAACTCCTGTTATATTTAAATTAATAAATATTTTAAAATTTGTCATTTTAACTTATGACAAATATTTATCGATATAACCTATTTACGTAAAAGTGTTTTAGAAACTTTAATAATTTCTAGGAGCTGAGGGGTCCATGAGACCGAAATGTTTTGGGAACTTCTGGCATATAGTATAAAAGTCAAACCTCTATATATGGTCCCAAAGTCCTTCTAGCAGTGGCTTCTGCTACCTCTCTTATGATCACTCCTATTTCATTTCCTCTCCATCAAAAAACCCATACTGTTTTACCTCTCTGTACCTTTGCTTGGTGCTCTCCTTGCCATAAATATCCATTTTCTTTCAGCTCTTTCTCTCCCACTGCCTCTTGGGACATTTATCTGTACAATACTCTTTGTCATAGATTGCTCTTTATCTGAAATTAATAGAAGGACTCCAGGTTTCTTATACTTATTGCTTGCATGGTATGTATTTTTCCATCCAATTCCTTTCAGCCTACTTGTATCATCATATTTAAACTTGCTTTCTCTCAGATATCGTGTAATTGGAACTTGTCTTATTAATCCATCTAAAATTTCTGCCTTTAAGTGGTAATTTTTAGTTTACTAACATTTAATATAAATATGATTGATTTTAGGTCTACTGTTTTACTATTTGATTTCTATTAGCCAACTCTTTATCTTATCCTTTGTTCTTTTGGTTTAATTGACTATTTTTAAGAATCCATTTTAATTTATTCACTGGCCTTTTTGTTATATATCTTTTTCTTTTTTTCTTTTGTTACTCGAGGGCTATGGTTCTCAAATTTTAGTATGTTAACAGAATCACATGATCTTTTTTTCAGATTCCATGTATAAGCAATATCATATGATATTTTGCTTGTATGTGAAATTTTTAAGAAGATACGAATGAACTTATTTATAAATCAAATAGACTCATAGACAAAAAACAAATATGTGGTTACTAAAGGGGAAAAGTGGGGGAAGGGACAAATTAGGAGTTTGGGGTTAACAGATACACACTACTGTATATAACACAGATAACCGATAAGAACCTACTGTGTTGCACAGGGAACTGTACTCAATATTTTGTATTAACCTATAGAGGAAAACAATCTGAAAAATTACATATATATGTGTATATATATAACCTGAATCACTGTGCTGTACACCTGACACTAACACAACATTGTAAATCAACTATATTTCACTTAGGAAAAAAGAATCATATAAAGGATTGTTCTATTTTTATTTTTTATATAATGATTTTTATTTTCTTCCCAAGCACCCCACCCATCCCACTCCCTCCCCCTCCCCCTTGACATCCACAAGTCTATTCTCCAAATCCATGATTTTCTTTTCTGTGGAAAGGTTCATTTGTGCCATATATTAGATTCCAGATATGTGATATCATATGGTAATTGTCTTCCTCTTTATGACTTCACTCAGTATGAGAGTCTCTAGTTGCATCCATTTTGCTGCAAATGGCATTATTTTGTTCTTTTTTATGGCTGAGTTGTATTCCATTGTGTATATATAACACATCTTCCTAATCCAATTATCTTTCGATGGACATTTGGGTTGCTTCCTTGTCTTGGCTATTGAGAATAGTGCTGCAATGAATATGCAGGTGCATGTCTCTTTTTTAAGGGGAGTTTTGTCTGGACATATGCCCAAGAGTGGTATTTCTGGGTCATATGGTAGTTCTATGTACAGATTTCTAAGGTACCTCCTTGGTGTTCTCCATAGTGGTTGTACCAGCTTACATTCCCACCAACAGTTTCTCCACACCCTCTTTAGCATTTATTATTTGTGGACTTATTAATGATGGCCATTCTGACTGGTGTGAGGTGATATCTCATGGTGGTTTTGATTTGCATTTCTCTATTATTTTAATCAGGGATGTTGAGCATTTTTTCATGTGCTTTTTAGCCATCTGTATTATCTTCCTCAGAGAAATGTCTATTCAGGTCTTTTGCCCATTTTTTCCATTGGGTTGTTGGCTTTTTGGCTGTTGAGTTGTGTAAGTTGTTTGTATATTTTAGAGACTAAGCCCTTGTCAGTTGCCTCATTTGAAACTATTTTCTCCCAGTCTGTAAGTTGTCTTTTTGTTTGTTTGTTTGTTTCCTTTGCTGTGTAAAAGATTGTCAGTTTGATTAGGTCCCATTGGTTTATTTTTGCTTTTATTTCTGTTGCTTTCTAAGACTGACCTGAGAAAACGTTTGTAAGGTTGATGTCAGAGAATGTTTTGCCTCTGTTCCCTTCCAGGAGTTTGATTGTGTCTTGTCTTCTATTTAAGTCTTTCAGCCATTTTGAGTTTATTTTTGTGCATGGTGTGAGGGTGTGTTCTAATTTCATTGCTTTGCATGCAGCTGTCCAGGTTTCCCAGCAAAGCTTGCTGAATAGACTTTCTTTTTCACATTTTATGTTCTTCCCTCCTTTGTCAAAGATTAATTGACCATAGGTGTCAGGGTTTATTTCTGGGTTCTCTTTTTTATTCCATTGGTCTGTCTGTCTGTTTTCATACCAGTACGACACTGTCTTGATAACTGTGGTTTTGTAATATTGCCTGAAATCTGGGAGAGAGATGCCTCCTGCTTGATGTTTGTTCCTCAGAATTGCTGTGGCAATTTTGGGTCTTTTGTGGTTCCATATACATTTGTGGATTGTTTGTTCTAGTTCTGTGAAAAATGTCATGGGTAATTTGATAGTGCATTGAATCTGTAGATTGCTTTGGGTAGTATGGCCATTTTTACAATATTGATTTTTCCAACCCATCAGCATGGAATATCTTTGTATTTCTTTACATCTTCTTTAATTTCCTTGATTAATGTTTTATAATTCTCAAGAATATATCTTTTACCTCCTTGGTTATGTTTATTCCCAGGTGTTTGATTTTTTGGTGTGCAATTTTAAAAGGAATTTTTCATTCACTGAGTCTTGGGCTGGTTCTGAGAATTTGCATTTCTATTAAGTTCCCAGGTGATGTTGACTCTGCTTGTTTGGGAACTATTCTTTGATGATCACTGTTCTAAGGATTAAAATATACATCCTTAATTTTCCAATCTACTTAGAGTTAACATTGTACCATTTCACATAAAATGTGGAAACACTTCAATTGTATAGGTCCATTTATCCTCTCTACACAGGTTCATACTGTATTTCTGACATGTATTACATTATAACATACATTTTAAAACACACAGTGTTAAAATTTTTGCTCTAATCAGGCACATGTATTTTAATGTAAAAAAAAAGTCATTTGTATTTACTTGCATATTTACCTTTAACTATGCTGGTCATTTCTTCTTAAGATCTTATTTCCATCTTGTTTCATTTACTTTAAGCTTAAATAACTTTCTTTAGCATTTCTTGAAATATAGGTTTGCTGATGACATATTCCTTTAGTTTTCTTTTATCTCAGAATTTCTTTATTTTTCTGTCATTCTTGAAGAATTTTGTGCTAGACATAGAATTTCAAGTTTATAATTTGTTTTTATTTTTCCTTTAGCACATTAAAAATATTTAATTGTCCACTCTTCTCCTTTTGTCTGATGGGAGGTCAATAGGCATTGAAATTGTTTTTCTTTGTATATGGAGTCATTTTTCTCTGATCACTTTCAAGATTTTCTTTGATTTTTTTAGCAGGTGGATTATGATATGCCTAGTTATTTTCTTTCTTTAAAATACAAAATAAGAATCCTGCTTGAGTTTTGCTGACCTATTGAATCTAAATTTGTGCAATTCAGCTGTTACACTTCTAAATATTTTCTGTTTTATTTTAGGCTACATTTACATGTGTGTTAGATCTTTTGGTATTTTGTTACCCTAATATTATGTTCATTATTTTTCAAATTTTTTTTCTTTTTTAAAATTGTATAACTTATGTTCATCTCTCTTCATATTCATTGTTTCTTTCTACTTGTGTCCATTCTGCTGTTGGGTCCTATTTTATGAATTTTGTAGTTCAGATATTACATTTTTTAGTGTTATTATTTGATTTTACTTTAATGGTTTCATTTTTCTATTGAGATTTCCTATCTTTTCATTTGTTTTGAGCACGTTTTTCTTTTATTCAATAATCATAGTTATACTGGGAACTTTAAAATCTGTTTCTTAATTCTGACATCTGGGTTATCCCAGTTTGGTTTCCATTGATTCTCTTTTGTCTTGGGAATGTGTCATGTTTTCCTGTTTATTCATATGTGACATAATTTTGCATAATATCTTGACCATATTGTAGGAACTCTGGAAATTGTCATCTTCCTCAAAGTTATACATGAAAGGAGAGAACTTGCTGAATTGATCATACAGTCTGTGTCTCCTTTTAGTGGGTGGTAACTCAAAGCTTGGTTCAGTTATTTTAGTCTTACCTGGGCTTGTTGGAGTTTGCTCCATGCATGAGCTTTGAGTAGAGTTTATATACAAAATTCAGGCTTCCTTCCCTGGCTTTTCTTTTTCCTAAGATTACAAATCTACTTGTTTTTCAGTGGCTGTGGTTGCCCAAACCCTAACTTTTAGTTCTTCGAGCTTACTCTTTAGGTTTTCAATCAGATTTTTAATGTAGACTTTGACCTTCCCTCAGCCTAACACTGTGAAAGCAGGGTATCCACTCAGTGCCTCCTGGCAGCTTTGTTTTTATGTTTTTTTTTTTTTTTTCCAGAGTCTCTAGTTATTACCCGTGGGAAAGTTATTATAATAGGAGCTACTTTGCCAAAGCAGAACTCTCCTTTTCTTTCATTTTTCGATAATAAATTGCTTTTATTTTTATTTTTTTACATTTACCTTGAATTCATTTGGATTAAAATTTATATATGGCATGAGGTAAGTATGAACTTTCTTTCTCAAATCATTGAACTAAAATTTTTAAAATTATTTTTCCCCTGTAATTTTAATTACTCCTTTACAATTTTCTGGTGTTTGCTAATTGTGTTCTGTAGAGCCTTAGAGTTCCTCAGGCTTGCATCAGGCAGACAGCTATGACTATATTTTTCTTTAGTTATTTGTTAACTTTGTGATTCAGTGAACAGTGTTTGTTAAATCACCTACCACATGCTAAACACTATGCTAGAGTCACTGGAGATACAGTGAGTACTGAAATGAACATAGCCCTTGCCTCAGGGAGTTGCTGATGCCGTTTAGTGAGTTTTACATAGCAGGTTTCCATATACATGTTCCTTTTTTATATTGAAACTTGCAAAAAAACAGTGAGATTTAGAGACCCACTCATTTTGTGATGTTAAACAAATTCTTTGTTTTCTCCAAATATTCATATATTCTCATTTTATAGTGGGACAGTTGCCCCTGTTTTAGTACTTTCAGGATTAAATGAAATAACTTTATATGAAAGGTCTCAGCCCCCAATAATTAATTTATTTCTGTCCTAATTTTTGGTATATTTTTCCTATCGATAAAAGAACTGGAATTTTGGTTAACATTTCTCTGTCCAGTGTCATCTGTGTGTTTGGTACAGATTACTAATAACTTATTTAACTTTTCTTTCCTAACACTCTGTTGATACGACTTTCTTTAATATCATCATACCATCTTGCTTAATGCCAAAGGATTTATCTTGGTTTCCAGGGTGCTTAATCTCCTTTAATTCCTAACTATCCCTGTATCCGAAGAATTTCTCCATGCTTTTGATACTGTGACACTACTGTAATATTTTTCTTCTTTGTTTTCTTGCAAATCTCCTTTTACTTATCTTTATTCACTTTCATTCTTCAACCCACAAACTCTCTATGTATTTTCTCAAAACTTCCCAGCTCTTTTTTTTTCCTTTTGCCCTTTTTTTTGTTAAATAAATAGCTATCTATTCCTATCGCTTTATCTCTAACCTCTCTCATTATATGTGTCTATTGGAATCAACCCCACATTATCAGTTTTGTATAGGGATTCTATCCATTCATGCATTCCTTGATGTTTTCTTTTTAGCCCTTGTATGTAGTGTCTCCTCAAATGCTCTTCAGTGTTCTGATCTAAAATTCTGTTTTCTCTCTCCAGAATAATTCGAGTCTTTTTTCTTAATTTGGTTTCATAGCTTGTTTCACTTAGACTCAAAACCTTTATTCCTTCATCTTCACACTCAAAACCTTTATTCCTTCATCTTCACACTCTCTGTCCAGTTTAGTCCTGCTGCTTCTTGTTTGGAAGTATCTTATATTCATTACTACTTTCTTTCTCTACTACTGCTATCCAAGTCTAGTCAGCATGGTAGATGATTTGAAGAACCTTTGCTATTCTTTCTATTCCTATCCCTTTCTTCAGACCAGCTTGCCCAATATTATTACATTAGTAATCCTCCTAAAATATTATATTTATCTTGTATTGTCCTGTTCAACATTTTCAATGATTCATTACTTTTGGCAGCATTTCTTTCGAAGGAAAAATTTTTTCTTTTGGATTCCCAATATTGACATATATTATTTTAATTATAATGTAACTTAAATATATCCAAATCTAAAACTAAATATAAACTTTTGCACTTATAACTGTAAAACTAAAATAGTTTTGTATGAATTCATTTGTAAATTCATACAAACAAAACTGTAAAATGGATAAACTTTATTTATTTATTTATTTTGTCTTTTTTGTTGTTGATGTTGCTATTTCTTGGGCCGCTCCCGCGGCATATGGAGATTCCCAGGCTAGGGGTCGAATCGGAGCTGTGGCTGCCAGCCTATGCCAGAGCCACAGCAACGTGGGATCCGAGCCGCGTCTGCAACCTACAGCACAGCTCACGGCAACGCCGGATTGTTAACCCACTGAGCAAGGGCAGGGACCGAACCCGCAACCTCATGGTTCCTAGTCGGATTCGTCAACCACTGCGCCAAGACGGGAACTCCAAAATGGATAAACTTTAAATCAATATTAATGTGACAGAGGATGTTTGCCAAAACTTAATCAGTAAGCGCAACATGAATATTATACTGAGTGCTCAGAGTTCTGCTCTTGAAACTTCTGAGAAACCTTTGTTTCTATGGCATACTGTGATATCATCTGACTTTTACTTTGTACAAATGTATCAGTTGAGAAATAGATGTGTCCTTGTCTTTTTTTTTCCCCCCCATCCTTCAGCTTGCTACAATTAAAATAACCTATTTGGCAGAAGTAAGATAGTAAATAAAAATGCACATTCAAGTACTGATACTGCTTGGTGATTTGGGGTTATTAAGAAAGAATCAAGACAATCCAGAATATGGAGCATGGGGTGGCGGGTAAGAGAGAGAGAATTCTATTTCACATTAAAAAAAAGAAACAAAAGATTTTTGCAGAAAACAAATAGAATGTCAAAAACAGTTCTAGACCTCTAGAGTCTACAAACACCGTTAATAAAAATGGCTATTTATGGGATAAAAGCCAAATTCCTCATGTTGATATCCGAGGCCTTTATCAATTTGGATTAAATTTCTTTTTCTTTTTACTTTTTGTTTTCTTTTTTTCACTTTTTACTATTGTGTACACATGGTCACATTTTCCCCAGATCTGTGCCTTGTCTCTTTTTATACATCTGTCCCTGTAAAATCCCATCTATTTATAAGGGCCAGTTGATACCCTCATTTCTCCCTGAAGCTTCTGTCCCCTTTCCAGTTATAATTTGATTTCTCCTTCTTTGAACTCCTCTTTTGAACTCCTTCTGTATCTGATACTTTATTATTGCATTTTTCAACAGTGTTAGTTTAATTGTTTGATCTTTATATTCTTTACATCCATACACTCTAGAAGTCCTTAAAGGCAAAGTAGTAACTTGAAAGTATTTTGCATAATCTTCAAGATCATTGTTGCTGTTCCTAAGGCACTTACTGAGTGAATCCAATGGGATTTCAATATTAGGGGGTTAGTTTTCCTTGCAGAAATATGTGATTCCTTCATATAGAGTATAGGCAGAGTATTTTGATGTACAAAATATGCATTTCTCTAAAACTAAAATGCCATAGAAATTTTATATTTGTTCTGTATTTTTCAGGACTGCTGGGGAAGATCCTGATGGCAATCCGAGATGCAGGTTTTGAAATCTCAGCTATGCAGATGGTAGGTCATTTGCAATGAGTCATAACTTACTGAGAAACTGTGTGTGTGTGTGTGTGTGTTTTTTTTTTTTGAAGTATGCTTTAAAACGTTTTTCATTGAATTTTCTAGTTAATGCATTAAAAATAAAAAGATATATTTTCTGAATTTGATAACCTTATAATAAAAAAATGTTTTTGAAATGATTTTACCCATGAAATCTCTCACTAACAGAACTAAAATTCCAATGATACCTGTAATTTAAATTTATAAAGTAGGTTTATACAATTCATGGAACTTCAGTTAGAAAAGAAATATAGACTGAAACAATGCATTTAGTTCCTTCAAATAAAAAATAAAATTAAGCTAGGTAGCTTTAATGAAACTTCTGTTGTCTGAATTAATAACTAAGAAGAGAATCAGTTCAGATTTTCCCCTTGACCAGGGCCTTTTGCTTATTTCTGTAGTTAGCACATTTTAGCCCCTTTGTTGGTAGTCATTCCACTGGACCTTCAGAGCCCACAAACAAAATTGTCATGTTAGTACTAACTGCTATAGAGCCCTTCTATATCATTGTGTTATACTTACCAGTGCATTTGACAACAAATTGGGCAAAAATTATTAAAGGAATCAGATAAGTTATTTGTGTTTTACTATTATTGAAGACCCCAAGTCTGTGTTGTTATTATAGTGGAATACCAATTGGGGAAATAATTTTCTAACTAGTGTAATTTATTTACTCTTTTTCTGAAAAGGAATTCTTTTGATTTCTGTGAAGTCTTAGGATCACCCCAGATCAGAGGTCAGGGCACTAACTGAGGTTCTACCTATTTTGTATCCCTGCTTGGTAGGAATGCTAATAAGCTGAGAAAAGGTCAGAAATATCACCTAGTTTGCAGAGTCATCAGGCACAGCTTGGAGACTGATGAGGAAGCTGATATTTGAAAAATCTTACCTAGAACTGTAAAGAAACTGTTATCAAAATGTTCTCAAAATATTAGCTTGGTGATGTATTCACAAGGTCATAGGACCTAAGCCTCCTTAAATAATCATTGTGGAAATTTTAGATTTAAACATTGATCTAACTCTAGGCCTGCAGCCTACCATAGTGATTGTCCATAGTGGGTGCTCAAGAAAACAAGAATAATAATTTGAAAAAGGATTAATTGAATTTATAGGAGAGGCAATCAGAATCATTGTGATTTTTGGAGTGAGAAAGCTCTATTTCTGAATGATGGGTCTTCTGCTTTCTAGATAAGTGAGCTTGCCAGATTTTAATCATTCTTATGTTCAATTTTCTCAGCTCAGCAATGAGAATATTGTTTGCCTCAATGTATTATTTTGTGGATTAAATGAAATAACCCTTCTCAGTACCTTGTAGAATTTCCAGTGCAAGTTACTAAGTACATAATAAAGTGTATCTTCTGTTACTACCTTGTAGTATTAATAATGCAAGTTGTATTAATATTGAATATCATGCAAAATTCCCTCCTTGTAATAGTCATGTTGCCTATGAAAATAAATCTTCCAAAGTTTGAACTTTTGTCTGTGTAGACAGAAACTTCTCAGTGATCTTCAATCCTGGCAATAGTAAAGAAGCAAAGTAGGAAGAAAAACACAGTTGGAAAATCTGAGGCTATTTTTTTTTTTTAATTTAAGATTTTGGTTCTTGAGACTCTAGAGCATAATGAAATTTTATTTCTCGGTTTGAATCCAGCTTGGATAAGAATGAGTCCTTGTAGGTTTATCTTATTAGCATACTCTGACAATTCTTTTTGAAAAGTAGTAGAATTTCCACATGACTTGTGTAAGTGCTTTATTATGAACCAGACTAACTAGAGATTTTTCTGAATGCTTGGGAGGAAAAAAGAGTATTATTTCCAGCCCCCTCTACAAAATTTGAAGTACTTTTCCTTAGTTAAATTTCTTTCTGTTGCCATTAGTCTATCAATAAACAACATTGCATTGTATATGTCTTCTTTTTGTACTGAGAACAAGGTTTTATTCAACAAGGTGGAGTGTAATGGTTAAGAGCACAGTCAGATGCTTGAGATGGAAGGCCAGCTAGTGAAGGTGACATAACCCCTCTGGGTCTTCACCTCATCTGTAAATTGGGGTTGTTAACACTACTTACGTTGTTGTTACAATTAAATGAGATGATTCACGGACAAGACCTGGAGTAATGCTTGATACATGAGTGCTAAATAATGTTATAAATACTATTTTTGATAAAAATACTTTTTTTCATTGATGAGCTGACCTTTAATAACACTTTTTCTTCAAATAGTAATTTGTTCAAGGTTTACATTTAAAGTAAAGTATATCTAAGAGATCATAAATATTGAGTGCTAAGTATGTCTCATTCTGTTTTCCTTTGTTGGCTATGTTTTTTTTGTTTGTTTTTCTAAATATAGTTCAACATGGATCGAGTTAATGTTGAAGAGTTTATGAAGTTTATAAAGGAGTAGTGTCTGAATATAATGTAAGTATCAAAGTAAATGTAAAGCATTACTGCTGAAAACAACTTGTGTATTTCAGAACTTATAGATCTCAGTATAATTTGTAATCATGAAAGTATTTCTTAAAGTATCCATGATTCTCTCAATTACCAAATGATCATACCAGTGACTGAGGCATTCTTTTCTCTCAGATCCACTGGGTTAGCTTTAAAAATATGGTACTATTTCATTATGAAATAAAAATATACATGAATCCAAAGAACACTTTGTAATTATCAATGAATAATAAATAGATATATAGATATTATCTATGAATATTATAATATTCTTAGGATGGAAGATTGTCAAAAACACTTCAGAAAGTTGAAAGCAAATAGTTCTTAACTTCATAGCAAAACCTAATGTATACTTTAGTGACACAAATGCAGATGGAATCATCTGAAAATGTAACTGTGGCTGAAGAAACAATAGGACTTAAATGGAGTTAATCAGAGGGCAATGAAATATGTTCTTGAAAATAATACTATATTCAAATAAGCCAAATATTGTTCCTTAAAATAACACATAATAGATATTTAATCAGAGTTAGCCTCCTTTTATCAATATCTTAGATACATTTGTGCTGGTGGCCTGCCCCATCCATCACCTATGTTGTTTTATGGAGGATTTTGGCTTTTCTTTTTGCATAAAGTTCACTGTTATGAGAATGAGACCTGGTTCTCCTCTTCTTCACTTCTCTATGCCCTTTCCTTTCAAACTACTTTAAAAAAGAAAAAAGGCCCTGGTCCAAGAACTGACCTTTGTCTTATTTAGCATTACGTACTAAAGGCTAATAATGGAATACTGTATTTTGCATTCAGCATACTGGTAGTGTTCCACCCTTCTTTAGAGGAACTAGTGTGTTTTTTCTTTTGATGTAGCTTATGAAATTTTCATCTTATCAGCTTCTTCATTTTAGAGTTAGATCTTTTATTAAAGAGGAAATTTTCAAATGTGTTCTTAGTATCATTTCTTCAACTAGTGACAACTGTTTTCCATTTCTTAAATCTTTCTTCTATACATTTTCTTTTTTATGTGTTCAATTGATTTTTTAAAAATAAGATTAAAAGCAACTACCTTTGTTAATGCACATCTTATTATAGTTTTATTGTATATAAGATAAAGAGGTTCATGGCAACATATTTCACAGTAGCCTTGATCCTCAGTTACACTCTCATACAATATCAGGTAGTGTTGAATTTGGTAACAAATAGTAATTTGGGGCACTGATATTTTATGTACATGTTGCCCTTTGGAAATGTGGGTGGGCTGTATTTCCCTTTGGAAAACAGCTTAAAGAAAGCCTCATTTTTTTTTCTTTTTTTAGGTAACATTGCTTTATAACATTATATAAGCTTCATGTGTACATCATTATATTCCTGACTTTTAACGTCTTCTATATTGTGCTTTAAAAATACTATACATGCAGTTTTTAAATATATACAGTTACTTTTAGGATTTTTTGATCTTGGGATTCTGAAGGTAAAAATAAAAACATTTTGGGTGGGTATGTCATTTCACCTAAGAAATCAAGAATTTGAATGACAGAGGAAATATCTTTAATGTCAGGATAGCCCAGAAAGATTGGTGTTGATGTACTTTCTTCCTTTAAAGAAACGAAGGGCATCAGTAGGACATCTTCTGTAATTACTATTTAAATCTTGTAATAGTAACTAAAGAACCTGCTTAGGAGAAAGAACAGAGGGACTGTTTAGGAGAAAAAAAAAGATTATTTCAGAGTAATAATTAGTATTGTGAGTAATTTTTAGTAATGGTTATTATTTTTATTCCATTTTTAGTAATGGTTATAATTTTATTATATTAAAATGACTTTTTGATTTAAAACAAATATTTCATATTGTTGGTTTGTACCAGTCTGTTAATGGGAGAATGCATTGTATATATTAACCAGAATATATCAGTATCTAGGTGTCTTTATGAGATGTTACTGCGTTTATATGCTATACAATTTTATTTAGGTTAGGAAAAGAGGTTTCCAGGAGTTCGCATTGTGGCTCAGTGGTAATGAACCCGACCTAGTGTCCCTGAGGTTGGGGGTTCGCTCAGTGGGTTAAGGATTTGACGTTGCCATGAGCCGTGTAGGTCACACATGTGGCTTAGATCCCACGTTGCTGTGGCTGTGGCATAGACTGGCACTGCAGATCCAATTCACTCCTAGCCTGGGAACTTCCATATGCTGCAGGTATGGCCCTTAAGTAAAAAAAAAGTTAAAAAAAATGTAAAAATCTGTTTCCTTAAATTTTCCACAAATGTGAGTAAGAATGTTTTTATCCTCATAATATTTAATAGAGGTAAATAACATTCTTATGAATGGTATATAAACTCTGATCCTTTTAAAGTTTTTTTTTCCCCATTCATGACTCTCTTTCATTCAAAGCAAGTTGTGCGATGGTCTGTACTCATGTACTACAAATGCATATGATTATGATACCGTTCCCTGGGTAATTTGGGGTAGTAAGATTCAGATAGCAAATCCTGGGTCTCACTTGCCAATGTCTTTTGTGTTTCCTGATAAGTCTATTATTTCTTGGCGTTCCTGCGTGGCTCAGAAGAATTGAATCTGACTAGAATCCATGAGGAAGTAGGTATGATCGCTGGCCTCACTTAGAGAGTTAAGGATCCCATGTTGCCATGAGCTGTGGTGTAGGTCACAGGTGTGGCTTGGAACCTGCATTGCTGTGACTGTGGTGCAGGCCAGCAGCTACAGCTCTGATTTGGCCTCTGGCCTAGGAACCTTCATATGCCACAGGGTGCAGCCCTAAAAATACCAAAAAAAAAAAAAAAAAGTCTCCTATTTCTCATGAAAGTTTATATTCAGGACTCTAGTTTTAGGTTCAAGGAAGAGGTCAGTTTTTAAATGCTGCACACTAGATGATTCTTAATTTTGGAGCTTTATGTAATTCTTAAAGTTGTACCTGTAAATATACTCTTATGAGGCAATATAGTCTAAAGGGACAAAAACGGGTCATCTGATTCTTACTCGTTTAGCACAACACTTTACTGTTTTTGTCTTCTGATTCTTATTAATAAAATAAATAAGATATGTAAGATATTATTAGTGGTTCCATCCATTTTTGTGATTCTAAACTTAAAGATATCTTAGTATAAGGGTGTAGAGTTTGTAGTGTGGAATTTGTAGTGTGAAATAGTACAGCATCACTGACACTGTTGTATCAGATATTTTTTAATTCTACTCTAGTTCTAGATTTTCCCACACTATTTGTTTAAAATAATAGAATTTTAATATCTCACAAAACTCACTGCAACCAGCTTACAGCTCCCGACTCATTTTCCTGATTTTTTTGTTTTGCTGTGGAGTCAGATGCTAGGTTCCAATCTCAAACCCACCAGTTTTGACCATAGAAGTTATTTACCTTCTTTAAGCCATGGTTTACCCATATAGAAAATGGAAATACTGCTATTACTTTATGAGGTTGTTGTGGTGATTAAGTGAAATAAATCATGTAAAGTGGTTTCACTACTGAGAGTACTCAGTAAATATTAGCTATTATTGTTATTATTACTGTTATTGTAGATAACATAATTCGTTAGATTCTGTGTCAATCCTTTGCAGTTATAAAAATGTAATGATTCCTATCTCGTAGCTTTATCATGATCCAATTTTCTACCACACATATTTTGAGTATCTACTATGGGCCAGACAGCGTGTGGATACCAGGGAGACAGAAATGAATGAAAAAGCACATTATCTGCATTCATGGAGCTTATGTTCTGGTGAGGATAGATAACAAGTCAGATGTCATATTGCAACTACTTAAGGATGGTAGTCAAAGGGCTATTAAAGACAAGTGGGTTTTTTTTTTTTTTTGGCAGTTTTTAGTTAGTGACTTGTGAATTCTGAGTCCAATTTTTAAGGAACACTTTATGCTTTTGATGGAGTACTTTTTTCATTTTTTCTTTCCATTTTGTGCATTTTGTACTGCCTTCTATGTTTATAATTTTAATGATATTTGTTATTAACACTGAAAGAGACAAATGAGAGAAAAAGGGACAAAATTTACTCTTCTCTATTTGGATGACAGGTGTGTGCCTTCTTCTGTCCCTACTGACAACTTAGCTCTTGACATTTATGTGTAGGCAGTGCTTTAATATCATGAGACAGAAAACCCAACTCAACATAATTATCCATAAAAATCAATTTCCCATGACCTTTGTGAAATAGTGAAGTGACTTCAGTCGCATACATTTAGAGATTCTAAGGAGTAGAGTTCTGTGCACCACATTAATTATAAAGTCTTCTTTTTTTCACTTCTGGCATTTCTTGTAGGCATGATGACTGGGTTCAGATTAACATTTAAATATTGTTCTGTAATAAATTACCTTTATTTTATTTTGGCATTGTGTATATTAACCCTCCAAAATCTCTAAAATGGATTCTGGTTACCTGCAGGGTCTGGCCTCATCTCTTAACTGCTTTCCTGTGGTCTCATTCATCCCCTTCACTGATCTTCATATACCCCAATCATATGTCTTCCTCTAGGTCTTTATATTTATTTTCACTTCTGCCGAAAGTGTTCCATTCATTGAATGTTTCAGGCACTATGAGAGGCACTCTTCTTTGACCAGTTTTTCATTCCACCGCGTCACGTATTGGGTTAAGAACCCAAAAACAGTATATTTCTGTATCACCCCTCTTATTCTTTGTGCTATTATCCAACATTTTACATATATATATATATATATATATATATATATATATATAATAAACCCTATAGTACATTTTAAATATTTTTGCTTGATTATATTATTTTTTAGTTTCTGTTAAATATGTTTTATATTTGTCAGGTGTTTACTGTTGTTCTGGGTAGATCCATATATTCGTCTGGCATTATTTTTCTTCTGTCTGAAGAACTTCCTTTATGTTTCCTTAGTATAGAGTTGGTGGTGGTGAATTCTCTTAGATTTTGTTTGAAACTCTTTTTTTCTGAGTTGAAAGATCACTGATTTATATTAGTTTCAGGTATACAGCATGTTATTTGACATTTTTATAGATTATACTCCATTTAAAGTTATTACAAAATAATGACTGTATTTCCTTGTATTGAACAATATACACTTGTTGCTTATTTTATACATGGTGTTTTGTGTCTCTTAATCCATAATCCTATCTTGCCCATCCCCTGTTCCCTCTCCCCACTGGTAACCATTAGTTTGTTCTGTCTGTAGTCTGTTTCTATTTTTCTCTGTATATTTATTTTATTTTTTTAGATTACACATGCAAGTGATAATATACTTTTTTCTTTGTCCAACTTACTTCACTGAGCATAGGTCCATCCACATTGTTACAAATGGCAGAATTCCATTCTTTTTTATGACTGAATAAGTATTCTGTTATATGTATATACCACATCATCTTTATTCATTCCTCTGTTGTTGAACACTTAGGATGTTTCCATATTTTGGATATCAAAAAATAATACTGCTATTGGGATGCATGTATATTTTTGAATTACTGTTTTCATTTTCTTCAGATATATACCCAGCAGTGGAATTGCTGGATAATATGATAGTTTTATTTTTAGTTTTTTGAGAAACTTCCATACGGTTTTCCATAGTGGCTGCATGAATTTACATCCCCACCAGCAGTGTACCAGGGTTCCCTTTCCTCCACATCATTGCCAACATTTGTTTCCTTAAAGACTTTTTGATGATAGTCATTTAAGCAGCTGTGAGGTAGTAGCTTGCTGTGGTTTTTATTTTCATTCTCTAGTAATTAACCATGTTGAGTATCTTTTTGTCTGCCAATTGGCCATCTATATGTCTTCTTTGAAAAAAAAACATTTATTCAGTTCTTCTGCCCATTTTTTAAATTGGGGTTTCTTTTTGATATTGTGTCGTATGAGCTTTTTATTTATTTTTGGATATTAACCCCTTATCAGACATATTATATGCAAACATTTCCTCCCATTCAATAGGTTGTCTTTTCGATTTGTCGATGGTTTCCTTTGCTGTATAAAAGCTTTTAAGTTTAATAGGTCTCATTTGTTTATTTTTGTTTATATTTCTTTTGCCTTAGGAGAGAGAGATCCAAAAAAATATTGCTATGATTTATGTTAGGATTCTACCTATGTTTTCTTCTAGGAATTTTTTGGTTTCAAGTCTAACATTTGGGTCTTTAATCCATTGTGAGTACTTTTTTGTATATGGTGTGAGGAAATAGTTTAATTTCATTCTTTTACATATAGCTATTCAATTTTACCAGCACTCCCTATTGAGACTGTATTTTCTCCATTGTGTATTCTAGCCTCCTGTGTTGTAGATTAACCGACCATAGTGTGTAGGTTTATTCTGGGCTCACTATTCTGGTCCCATGATCTATGTGTCTATTTTTATGCCAGTACCATGCATTTCTGACTACTGTAGCTTCATAGTATAATATGAAATCAGAGAACATGATATCTCCAGCTTTCTTCTTTTTTTCCTCAAGATTACTTTGGCAATTCTGGGTCCTTTGTGGTTCCATATAAATTTTAGGATTATATGTTCTAGTTCTGTGAAAAGTGTCATTGATATTTTGATAAAGATTGCATTAAATCTGCAGATTGCTTTTCAGGATATCTTTCTATTTCTATATGCCGCCTTCAAGTCTCTTCATCAGTATTTTATAGTTTTCACAGTATAGGTCTTTCATTTCTAAGAAAAGGATAGCCACTCTCCCTACTTGTATTTAACCTAGTATTGGAAGTCTTAGTCACAGCAGTCAGACAAGAAAAAGAAATAAAAGACATCCAAATTGGAAGGGAAGAAGCAAAACTGTCACTGTAGGAAGATGACTTTAGGGTAGAAAACCCCAAGGTCTCCACTAAAAAATTATTAAAATTAACAAAATAATTCTGTAAAGTAGCAGGATACAAGATTAATATATAGAAATTTGTTGCTTTCTTATACATTAATAATGAACTAGCAGAAAGAGAGAGAAAAAATCCCCACTTAAAATTGAATCAAAAGTAATAAATACCTAGGAATAAATTTAACCAAGGAAGTGAATGATGTATACTCTGAAAAGTCTTGATTTTTCATTCATTTGGAAAATGTTTTCCAAATATTTTCTTGTTTGTTTACAGAATTGAAGGTAGACAGATTTTGTTGTTACTGTTTTTATCTTTGTTCTGCTGTTAGGTTATTTTTTTCTTCTTTTTTTTGGCTGTTTCTTTTCTTTTTTCTTTTTTTTAATTGAATTATAGTTGATATACAATGTCATGTTAGTTTCAGGTGTACAGCACTGCAATGCAGATTATATATATATTTTTTCTCTTTCTCAGATTCTTTTCCCTTATAGATTATTAGAAATTATTCCCTGTGATGTACAGTAGATTTTTCTTGGTTATCTCTTTTTTTATGTAGTAGTATGTATCTGTGAATTCAAAATTCCTATTTTATCCATCCCCCACCCCTCTTTCCCCTTTGGTAAACATAAGTTTGTTTTTTTATGCCTGTGAATCTCTTTCTGTTGCATCTTTCATTTGCATCTTTTTTTTAGATTTTACATGCAAGGGATATCATATATTTTGTCTTTATATGGCTGACTTCATTTAGTATGATAGTCTGCGTGCATCATGTTGCTGCAAATGGCATTATTTCATTCTTATTTATGGGTAAGTAATATTGCATTGTGTGTGTGTATATATATGTGTCACATTTTCTTTATCCACTCATCTGATGATGGATATTTAGTTTGCTTCCATGTCTTGGCTATTGTGAATAGTGCTGCTGTGAACACTGAGGTGCATGTATCTCTTTGAATTATGGTTTTCTCTGGATATATGCCAGGAGTGGGAATGCAGGACTATATGGTAGCTCTATTTTTAGTTGTTTTTTTTTTTTCAAGGAACCTCCATACTGTTCTCCCTAGGGGCTGTACCGATTTAAATTCCCCACCAACTTTGTAGGTGGGTTCCCTTTTCTTCACATCCTTCCTAGCATTTATTATTTGTTGACTTTTTGATGATGGCCATTCTGACTGGAGTGAGGTGACACCTCCTTGCAGTTTTGATTTGCATTTATCTAATAATTAGTGATGTTGAACATATTTTCATGTGTTTTTTAGCCACTGTCTTTGTTTTGTTGTTGTTGTTGTTGATATTGAGCTGCATGAGTTGTATTTTGGAGTTTAATCCCTTGTTGGTCACTTTGTTTACATATATTTTCTTCTGTTCTGTGGATTGTCTTTTCAATTTGTTTATGGTTTGCTTTGCTGTGCAAAAGCTTTTAAGTTTAGTTCCCATTTATTTGTTTTTGTTTTTATTTCCATTACTCAAGGAGATGGATCCAGAAAGATATCTCTATGATTTTATGTCAAAGAGTTTGGCTATTTTTTCCTCTAGAAGTTTAGAGATTCCAGTCTTACATTTAGGTTTTTAATCCATTTTGGGTTTGTTTTTGTGTATGGTGTTAGCTAATTTCTAATTTCATTCTTTTACATATAGAAGTTCAATTTTCCCAGTACCAATTATTGAAGAGATTGTCTTTTCTCCATTGTATATTCTTGCCACTTTGTTGTAGATTAATTGACCACAGATGCATGGATTTATTTCTGAGCTTTCGACCCTGTTCTGTTGATCTATATTTCTGTCTTTGTGTCAGTATCATACTGTTTTGATGACTATAGCTTTGTAGTATAGTTGAAAGTCAGGGAACCTGATTCCTCCAGCTTCGTTTTTTTTTCTCAAGATTACTTTGGCTATTTGTAGTTTTTCATATTTCTATACAAATTAAAGAAAATTTTGTTTTACTTCTATGAAAAATGCCATTGGTAATTTGATAGGGATTGCATTGAATCTGTATACCTTGGGTGGTATAATCACTTTGACAGCATTGATCTTTCCAATCCAAGAACATGGTATATTTTTCCTTGTGTTATCTTTGATTTCTTTTATCACCAACTTAAAATTTTCAGAGTACAGTTCTTTTGCCTCCTTAGGAAAGTTTATCCTAAGTATTTTACTCCTTTTGATGTGATGGTAAATGGGATTGTTTCCTTAATTTCTTCTCCTGACCCTTTTTGTTGTTAGTGTATAGAAATGATTTCTGTTTTGATTTTGTATGTTGAAATTTTTCCAAATTAGATGATGAGCTTTAGTAATGTTCTGGTAGCATCTTTAGGATTTCTACATATAGTATTACATTATCTGCAAACAGTGACAGTTTTACTTCTTTTCTAGTTTGGATCCTTTTATTTCTTTTTCATCTCTTGATTCCTGTGGCTAGGACTTCCAAAACAATGTTGAATAAAAGTAGTGAGAGTGGACACCCTTGTCTTGTTCCTGATCTTAGAGGAACAAGATCTTTCAGCTTTTTACTGTTGGCTGTGATGTTAGTTATGAGTTTTTCATATATGGCCTTTATTATGTTGAGGTGGGTTCTTTTCTTTGTCTACTTTCTGGAGTGTTTTTATCATAGATGTCGAATTTTATCAAAAGCTTCTTCTGCATTGAGATAATTATATGTTTTTAATTCTTTGATTTGTTGATGTGGTCTATCATACTGATTGATTTGTGGATAGTGAAAAATCCTTGCATCCCTGGGATACATCCCACTTGATCATGCTGTATGACCCTTGAATGTATTGTTGGATTTGGTTTGCTAGTATTTTGTTGAGGATTTTTGAGTCTATGTTCATCAGTATTATTGGCCTATAATTTTTTTTTATGGGTGTCTTTGTCTGGTTTTGGTACCAGGGTAATGGTGGCCCCATGGAATGAGTTTGGAAATATTCCTTTATTTGCAGTTTTTTGGAAGATGTTCAGAAGAATGGGTGTTAACTCTTCTCTAATTGTTTGATAGAATTTGCTGTGAAGCCATCTGGTCCTGGACTTTTTTTGGAGGGGAGTTTTTAAATCACAGATTCATTTTCAGTCCTTCATCTGTTCATATTTTCTGTTTCTTCTGGATTCAATATTGGGAGATTATACCTTTGTAAGAATTTATCCATTTCTTCTAAGTTGCCCATTTCATTGGCATATAGTTGCCTGTAGTAGTATCTTATGGTCCTTTGTATTTCTTTGGTTTTTATTATAACTTTTCCATTTGCATTTCCCATTTTTATGACTTGGGCCCTCTTCCCCCCCTCCCTTTTTTTTTCCTTGATGAGTCTGGCTAAAGGTTTATCAATTCTGTTCATTTTTCTTTTAGTTTTGTTGATCTTTTCTGTTGTTTTCTTTGTCTATTTCATTTATTTTTGCTCTGATCTTTGATTTCTTTCCTTCTACTAATTTTGGGTTTTGTTTGTTCTCCTTTCTCTAGTTGTTTTAGGTGTAAAGTTAGCTTGTTTATTTGAGATTTTTCTTATTTCCCGAGTTAAGAGAGTTAAGATCGTATTGCTATAAACTTCTCTCTTAGAAATTCTTTTGCTGCATCCCATATGTTTTACATAGTTATATTTTCATTTTCATTTGTCTCTAGGTATTCTGATTTCCTCTTTGATTTCTTTAGTGATCCATTGGTTGTTTAGTAGTATATTGTTTAGCCTCCACATATTGGTGTTTTTCAGTTTTCTTCTTGTAGTTGATTTCTACTCTCATATTGTGATCAGAAAAGATTCTTGATACGATTTTAATTTTCTCGATTTACGAAGGCTTTCTGTGTGGTCCAGCATATGATCTACCCTGGTGAATGTTCCATGTGGAGTTGGAACGCTCTGTAAATATTAAGTCCATCTGGTCTATTGCATCATTTAAGACCTGTGATTCCTTATTGATTTTTCTCTCTGGATGATCTGTCTATTGGTGTAAGTGGGGTGTTACAGTCCCCACTATTATTGAGGAACTCTCGTTTTATGTCTCTATGTCTGTAAACATTTGCCTTATATATTGAGGTGCACCTCTAATGGGTGCATACATATTTACATGGTTATATCTTCTTTTTGGATAATACTTTGATTATTTAGGTGGTATCTTTATCTTTTGATTTTCATTTGCATTAAATACGTTTTTTCATTCTTTGTCAGTCTGTATCTCTCGATCTGCAATGTGTCTCTTGTAGATAGCATATACATGAGTCTTGTTTTTGTATCCATTCAGCCAGTCTGTGTATTTTGGTTGGAGAATTTAATCTGTTTACATTTAAGGTAATTATTAATATGTATGTTCTTATTGCCACTTTGTTAATTTTTTTGAATTTATTTTTGCACGCTTTTCTTCTCCCTCTCCTCTTTTGTTCTCTTGTGATTTGATGACTGTCTTTAGTGTTGTATTTAGATTCCTTTTTCTTTTTCACGTGCGTATCTGTTATAGGTTTTTCAATTATAGTTACTATGAGGTTTAGGTATAGCAATATATACATGTTTGTTTAAAGTTGCTGATCTCTTAATTTCAAATGCATTTCAAATATCTTGCACTTGTATTCTCCTCCTCTCATGGTTATTGTTTTATATCATTTTTGCGAAAAGATAATTTCCTACCTTAATGTATGTTTGTAGTTTTTCTTGTTTATAGCCAGTTTGATTATGGTATGCCCTATTGTATTTTTCTTTGCATTTATCCTCCTTGGATTTTGTCAAATCCGTGGGTTTATGGGTTTCACCAAATTTGAAAACTTTTTAGCAATTCTTGAAATATATATTTTTTTCACTCTTCTTTTGGGGCTCTAGTTACACAGCTGGACATTGTCCCATAATTCATATATTTTTAATTCAATCTTCTTTCTCTCCATGCTTGCTTTATAGTAGATTCTCTTGCAAGTCTTCAGATTTACTGCTTTTCTACAAGAGCTTATCCTATTCATCCTCTCTAATGTGTTTTTAGATCCAGATGTCATTTTCATCTCTAGGAGATCTATTTGGGTCTTCTTAATATCTCTCCTTTTCTGTGCAACATGTCTATGTTTCCTTATGTAATTTGAGCATATAAAACCTATTTATAGTGTCTATTTCAAAATTCTTATGTAATTACATTCATCATTTCTGTCATTACTGGGTTGTGTCTGCTTATTGAGTTTCTCTTGGGGATAGCTCATATTTTCCTATTTCTTGGCATGCCTTGTAGTTTTTATTATATGCTAGATGTTGTGAAACTCACAGTGTTACATGGTATTTTTTTTTATTCCTTTGAAGAATGTTTGACTTTGCTCTGGCACTCAATCAAGTTACATGGGATTAATTTGACCCTTTCACAACTTGCTTATAAGCTTTGATAGGATGGGTACAGAGCATTACTGTGAATTGTTTCATTTACTGCTTTTGGTAGTTCTTTTTCTCAGCCTTGGGTAGTGTCTTCTACACCTACACAGACTCTTAGTCAGAGACTCAAGTGAACTTCTCTGCAGATCCCTGTACCTTACTCTCCTGTGGCTCTCCCAACTTGTCTAGTGTTCTACCCTGCAAATTCTAGCCTCATTGGCCTCCATAGTCTTTGTCTGTTCTTCTCATTGAGATTGTGGGGCTCAGTCGTGTTTCCTCCACCTGTCCTACTCTGGAAGCCTTCAGACAGTAAGATGGGGCAGTCATACAGCTTACCCCATTTGTTTTCTTCATCTCATGGGTCATAGTTCTGTGCTATCATTCAGTGTCTGAAAACACTTAAAATATATATTGTTTCAGGAGTTCCCGTCTCGGCGCAGTGGTTAACAAATCCGACTAGGAACCATGAGGTTGCGGGTTCGGTCCCTGCCATTGCTCAGTGAGTTAACGATCCGGCATTGCCATGAGCTGTGGTGTAGGTTGCAGACGTGGCTCGGATCCTGCGCTGCTGTGGCTCTGGCATAGGCCGGTGGCTACAGCTCCGATTGGACCCCTAGCCTGGGAACCTCCACTTGCCGCGGAAGCGGCCCAAGAAATAGCAAAAAGACAAAACAAAAAAAAAAAGAAAATATATATTGTCTCATATATATTGTTTCTAGATGTGAGAGAATAAATCTGGTCCCTGTTATTCCTCATTGCTGGAACTCATTATGATTTTGATAAGTTTCTTTGGGAGAAACACTTTGCAATTCATGCCTGTAGAACTGTTCATTTGATATTACTCTGTTCAAGGGGAGAGGGCCTTTTGAAAGGAAGATGTACTAGAAGATAATTTCAAATAGTGAATGTGGCAAATGGTAGAGCATTAAATTAAAAGTGGTTGTAGTAGGAATGGAGATAAAGGAACATATCTAAAATAACTTTTTGCAGGAAAAGTGGACAAAAAGTGAAAACTGCTTGGCATGTAGGGTACAGGTAGAGAAGTCAAAGATAATTTTAACATTTTGAGTGTAGTGGAATAGTGGTGCAATTAAAAGAGGAGGATTAAAATATTGCATTCTACTAATTTGTCAATATTATTTTATATATTGCAGGAAATGGTGACAGAAATGTATTCTGGCCCTTGTGTAGCCATGGAGATTCAACAGACTAACCCTACAATGACATTTCGAGAATTCTGTGGACCTGCTGATCCTGTAAGTTATTTAAAATATTAAGCAAGTTGATTTTATCCATTAACTAAATATCTCAACAGGTTTTTGATAATTTTAGTTTGTTCTTTAATAGAAATAATACAAAGTGAATATAATAGGTACAGATTTTTATTCAAAATAGCATTTAACATCATTTATTTCTTAATATAGTATTCCCCCAAACTGAATTTTTATTAGCCTAGTGACAAATAGAATGACAGAAACATTTACTGTGGCATTTTATTTTTTTCTTCTTGCTAAATTGTGTAGGTAAGTAAATTTATTAAGATATATGATAGAAATTATTTGAAGTATTAATTATCCTTTGATATAGGGAGGCCATAAATAAAGCTGTCAATGTGAAGAATATTGATAGAGTGGCTTCATATCATATATGTAAATAAATATGAGAAGTGGAGCTATGTGAAAAGTAATATTCTGCAGTATGGCTTTTAGTTTGCTTCAGGTTTTCACATGGACATTTTGTGGTGAGGGGAACGGAGAGGGAGATGGGGTTGAAAATCCAAAGTAACATTTGAATACATATGCAAAGGCTGCATGCAAATATTATAAGCTGGGTAGAACTATAGGCAGTATTGCTGATTTTAAATGCTAGTTTAAATATAGTTTAAATGTAGTCTCTTTTATTTCACTAGCACTTGTAAACTTTATTGATGAAGAACAGCCAAATCAATTTAATCTAATTCAGACAGCATTTATTGAGTTTCCTTAAATTTAAGATAATAAATTAGAAACACCTATTAAGGAATTAACTTGTATGAAAGTGCTGCTAGTGTAAGCCCTGTAGAGAACAGTACACCTGTTTTAAATGATTGAACAGTGCATATGTAAAGAACGTTCCAAACACAGAGCAACATACTAGTAAGGAGTAAAATATTGTTAGTTTAGGTAAAATGCAGATGTTGAAATGTTGCTTATTAAAGAAGCAATTAATATGACTTGAAGGTTATTAAGGAATCTTTGTTAGAGGAAGAGAGATATAAATATGGATTTTAAAGACATATCAAGGCACAATGAGAATAGGGAAAGTTCTAAAATATGTACAAAGGTAACAATGAAGGAATTTGAAATTTACCACTGTGTACAGCAAGAATATTTACTTGGATTTAATGGGAAGTGCATACTTGGAAACACCAGGAAATATGTTTTCTTAGAGGAAATAAGGTGAGGAATACTGGTAGAGATGAGTGTAGCATATATAGCTTTAAAAGCCAGGATTAAAAATTGTGGATTCTGTATAATTAGAATACTGTATAATAGGAATTCCTTGTATGTAATTTAAGTATAGTAAGTTATTCGTTTGGTGCAGTTAGAGCAAACTAAATTGTAAGGGATAAAAGGCAAAGGCTCTGGAAATGGAAAGGAACAGACCTTCTGATATCAGCAGAAAAAGACTCGGCAGGACCTACTGTATATCTTTTCTGGGAGAAAGAAGTAAAGTAATATGTATAGTTGTAAAAGAATGATTATTGAAATGTGATTTTGATTTAGAGAACATTAAGAGAAAGTGGTGGTAATGTTAGGTGTTTATTTAAAATTAATCATAAGATATTAGGAAGGAATACTTTTTGGGTAGATGAATAAATGGAACTCAATTTTTGCCCTTTAAAATTTTTGATTTTTGTTTGATGGCCAGGGTGGGTTTTTTGGTTCATTTGTTCCTAAAGGTAATTAAATTTGTGGGTGATCACCTGACCAAACAGAGGCGAATTAAAGAGAAAAACTAAGAAAAAAAGGAATGGATTTAAATTCTTTCATTCATTCAATAAATATTTATTGAACTTGTATTGATATTTGTAACTACTAAGATAGAAACTTTAAAGAGCTTATAGTCTGTGAGTGAGCACAGATATATAAGTGGTTAGTTAGTTTGCAAAGCAAGTGCTTTGTTAGATGTTTGTGTTTATAGCACATAGCTTTGGGGATGAATGATGGAGTTAGGAGAGACTTTTTGAAGAACATGACATCTGAAGTGAATTGTGAGGCATGAGTAGAACTTAGGTAAGTGAAGAGGGTGGGAAGTAATATGATTAAAGTTATGAATGGATAAAACAGCATTGCTTTTGGGCTGCAGCAAGCTATTACTGTAGCTAAAGCTAAACGACAGGGCAATGAATGGCAAATGAGGTCATTGGGGAGGAGTTGGGAAGTAAACAGATGAGTAATCATAGAAGGAAGCATCTTGGCAATAAAAAGTTGCTATTCCCCTTTCTTTCTAGATATTCAGTGAGCATTTACGGAGTAAATAGTGTGTACAAGGTTCACTGCCTGGTCCCCTGGCTGGGCCATAATAAAAATGACTAGAACAGGGTACCTTTTCTTAAGGAGCTCATAATCTCTTTCAGGGTCCTAAGTCTTGCATCATTAAGCATGGTTGGAATTACTTTACTATAATTTTTCATTTTAGTTGTTTATGAGCCCTTTATTGAAGCATACAAAGTTGTACCACATGGATTTTAAAATTTGATAATAATTTAACATATAAAATGTTAACAGTGGCTGTCTTTGAGTGAAAGGATTATGATATTAAATTTTATTTGCCTATAGTTTAGAAATTTTCTTTAAAGTATTTATATTACTTTTATAATACAAAAATATTTTAAAATTTATTATAAAACTTTTATTATAAAACTTTTAAATGAAGAGTTGGGGCTGATTTGAAACTGAGTTCTCCCTTGATCCTTAGAATCCTGAATTATAGACTATTTCTAAGTTTAGTTATAAGATTTCAAGCAGGACTGAATGCTTTTGATGGGTATTTTCAAATCAGAAGAAATACCATTTGTAGTTACAGTCAAACTTTAAGGACAATAATAATGTCTCTTTTGGTTTGGTCTCAGACTTTAGTTCATTTTATTCTTCCCCTCTATTCCTCCCTTTTCTCTCACCTTGCTGGTAAACTGATATAGAATGCTTACTACATACCAGTCACTCTACTAGTTGCTACCAGGTTTATTGTAATGATGAAACAGATACAGTTCTTATCTCTGAGGAACTTATGGTCCAGCTCTAGGAGATAGAATTGATAATTAAATAGCAATCTCACTTTAAACTGCCACATGTGCCAATGTATATCTATGCATTGTACTATATTAAAATAATTCAGAAATTTTTTCTTCACTGCTTAGTCATTCCCATATAAAATAAGAGCCCATGTTACAATACATGTCAATATAATTAGTACTTGGAAGAATGCCAGGTACTAATAGCCATACAATTAATATCTGATGAATTAATGAATAGACCAGCTAATTTTTATGCCTACTTAACAACTGGTGCCAATTCATTGTTGAGATGTATTTTATCTACCAAAGTGGGTCCTTTTTTTCTTTATTATTTTCTAAGATGTAAAACTACTTTCTAAGTTGATTCAAACGAAGTTTCGGCCTAACAGTGATCATCAGACCATTTTGTAACTATACAGCTGACCCTCGAAAAATTAGTGGAGGGGCACCAATCTTCCAACTAGTCAAAAATTCTGTATAATTATAGTCAACTCTCCAAATCCATGTTCTGAATCTGCATATTCAACCAACTGCAAGTTGTGTAGTCGAAAAAAAAATCTGCATATTAGTCCACCTGAACACTTCAAAACTTTGTTGTCCAAAGGTCAACCATACATATTGTGTATTGACATTATTTTCATCATTGATAACTGCTATTGGCAGAGATTCTGTCTCTTTATGGTCTTATAGCTGGAAGGAAACACTCATGTATATGAACAGAATTTCTTCCAGTCTCTTCAAAGCGGTCTCCAAAAAGAAGGGGAGACACAAAACAATTCCTTTTGGGGAGGGATATTAGACTTTCCATTTATATTTATTTACAACATAAAATAAGAAAGTAAGTTTTTATAAATTTAATATATAGACTGATAAAAATACATGTAATCTATTAGAAACATATTTCAATATATTTGATAAGAGTGTTTAAAAAATGTTGGTCACTACTGCATGGAATGGTATTTATCACAAGTTTCTTTACAATTAGGGGAGTATTCATTCACCACACAATACCTGCAGAAAATATATTCACTTACGCAGAAAACCTTTTTAAAACCTCTGGAAGAGGTTTTCATTGCATCTGCTGAAGAATTTCACTGTTAAATTGCTTGGCAGTTTTCCTGCTAAGCCATTAGGAAACTGAAATAGTCGCCAAAGAAGTGGTAAATTGTCTGGAAAAACTGCAGAACATGTTTGTTCTTGGACTGGTGACAAGCCAAAATAATTAAACATAAGTATGTCTTATTTAATGAAAAATGTGTTTGTAAAATATTTTATATGAAGGATCTCTTTTAAAAGAATCAGAATTTTTTTGTCAAGTGAATATCTAAACTCATCTGCTTTCATAATTTGAAAAGCTTTACCCCATCATCAGATTGAACGGAGTCATTTTCATACGCAAAATATTAAAGTGGATCTTTACATCCTTTTTTATCTTTTTTGGGGGGGAGGGGCTGTACCCACAGCATATGGAGGTTCCCAGGCTAGGGTTCCAATTGAAGCTACAGCTGCTGGCCTACACCACAACCACAGCAATGCTGGATCTGAGCTGAATCTATGACCTACACCACAGCTCATGGTAATGCCGGATGCTTAACCCACTGAGTGAGGCCAGGGATCCAACCCACAACCCCGTGGTTCCTAGTTGGATTCATTTCTGCTGTGCCACAACAGGAACTCCTGGCTCTTCACATCTTAATGAAGTCTTGCATTCATTTGATTTTTCAGAGGTATATTTTTCCTGTTATCTAGGATTAAAGTAGAAGTATCATAATATTTCAAAAGGTAGTTCTTTTTCATTAATGTGCAGGAAGTTGTTGGAAGAGAAATGCTTGGAAGTTGTTGCTT
The DNA here is from genome assembly GCF_016906955.1 of Phacochoerus africanus. NCBI lineage: Eukaryota > Metazoa > Chordata > Mammalia > Artiodactyla > Suidae > Phacochoerus > Phacochoerus africanus. Next base: position 82,012,069 of record NC_062549.1, read on the forward strand.
TTGTCATCTATTGACTTTCTGGTCACCTTTCTTTATTCACTGACAACTTGGAAACCCTGATCATAGTCCTTATTTTTAATCCCAATTCTTACCATAATATCCGTGAAAGCTTTACTCAATGCCTGGCCTCAGAGTTCAACTTCTTGTCAGTTATTTCTCAGTTTTCTCCCATAGACAGACTCAATGCTTTTTTAAAATATTGCAATATAGTTTACTTACATATTATATTAGTTTCAGAGTATTACATAGTGATAGGATGTTTTCATACATTATGAAATTATCATGATGATAAGTTTAGTAACCCTCTGTCCCCATAGAAAGTAATAACATTTTTGACCATATTCCTTATGCTTATATATATTCTTTATGTATCGCTATGATTTATTTATTGCATAGTTAGAGATTTGTACCTATCAATCCTCTTCACCTATTTCAAGCAATCTTCACCCCTCTTGGCAATCACTAGTTTGCTCTGTTTGTATCTGTTCATCTATTTCTATTTTTTTTATTTGTTCCATTTGTTTGTTAGATACCATATATAAGTGAGATCTAATGGTATTTTTCTTTCTCTGCCTGACTTAACTCAATAGCATGATATTCTCTTTATTTATTCATTTTATTGTAAATTGCAAGATTTCTTTTTATGGTTGAGTAATATTCCATTATGTTTTTATATACATATATGTGTATATAAAATCTCATATCTCTATCTACTCACCTATGAATGGACACTTAGGTTGCTTCCACATCTTAGCTATTATAAATAATCCTGCTATGAACATTGAAGTATGTGCATGTTTTCAAATTAGTATTTTTTTTTTGGAGTGTGTGTATATCCAGAAGCAAAATTAGTAGACCGTATGGCAGTTATATTTTTATTCTTTGGAGGAATCACTACACTGTTTCCATATTGACTGTAGCAGTTTACAATCCAACCAGTAGTACCCAGGTGTTCCCATTTCTCTACATCCTCACTAACATTTATTTGTTGTCTTTTAATAATAGCCTCTTTAACAGGTGTGAGGTGATAACCTCATTGTAGTTTTGTGTTTCCCTGATGATTAATGATATTGAGCATCTTTTCATGTGTCTGTTGTCCATTTGTATGTCTTCTAAGAAAAAGTGTATATTTAGGGCTTCTGCCCCTTTTTTAAAATTGTAGTTGTTTGTTTTTTGGTTGTTGAATTGTATGAGTTCTTTATATATTTTAGCTATTAACCCACTAGATACATCATTGCAAATATCTTTGCCTGTTTAATAGGCTGCCTTTTAATTTTGTTGATGGTTTCCTTTGCTGTGAAAAAGCTTTTATTTTTAGTTTGGTGTAGTCCCACTTGTTTATCTTTGCTTTTGCTGTTAGATTCCCAAAAAAACCATTGCCAAGACCAGTGGCAAGGAACTTATCACCTGTGTTTTCTTCTAGGAGTTTTTATGGATTAGGTCTTTAATTCATTTTGTGTATGGTGTAAGATAGTGTCCAGTTTCATTCTTTTGCATGTGGATGTCCACTTTTTCCAACACTATTTATTGAACAAATAACTGTTTTTTCCCTGTTGTATATTCTTGGTTCCTTTGTCAAAAATTAATTGACCTTATATGAATGGATTTATTTCTGGGGTCTCTATTCTGCTCCATTGATCTGTGTGTCTGTTCTTATGCCCCTACCATGCTGTTTTGGTTACTTATAGCTTAGTACTATAGTTTTAAATCAGGAAATATGGTGCCACCAGCTTTGTTCTTGTTTCTCAAAATTACTTTGGCTATCTGGGGTCTTCTGTGTTTCCATACAAATTTTAAGATTGTTTTATTTCTATGAAAAGTGCTATTGGGATTTTGATAGGGATTGCATTGAATCTGTAGGTTGCTTTGGGTAGTACGAACATTTAAACAATATTTTTCTAACCTAAGATTATGGTATATATTTCCCTTTTTTGTCATTTTCAGTTTCTTTCATGAGTGTCTTATAGTTTTCTGAGTACAGGTATTTTACCTCCTTGGTTAGCTTCATTCCAAGGTATTACACTATTTTTGATGTGATTTTAAGTATGATTGTTTTCTTAATTTCTCTTTCTGTCAGTTCACTATTAGTGTATAGAAACTGAACAGGTTTCTGTATGTTTATTTTTTTTATTCCTGCAGCTTTACTAAATTCAGTTATTTATTTTACTAGGTTTTTTTTTTTGTTTTTAGGATTTTCTGTGTATAGTATCATGTTATCTGCAAAGAGTGGTAGTTTTAATTCTTTCTTTCTAATTTATAGTTACTTTTATTTCTTGTCTGATTGCTGTGACTAGGATTTCCAGTACTCTCAGTTAAAGTAGTGAGAGTGGGCATCCATGTTTTGTTCATAATATTAGAAAAAAATGCTTTTAGCTTTTCACCATTGGATATGGTATTGGCTGTAGGTTCATCACATGTGACATTTATTATATCGAGGTATGCATCCTCTATACCCACTTTGTTGAGTTTTCATTATAAAAGGATGTTGAATCTTGTCAGAAACTTTTTTTGTATTTATTTAAATGTTTTATGATTTTTATTCGTCTGTTTATGTGATGGATACCATTGATTTGCATCTTCTTATTATTATTTTTTCGTCTTTTTGCTATTTCTTGGGCTGCGCCCATGGCATATGGAGGTTCCCAGGCTAGGGGTCGAATTGGAGCTGTAGCTGCCAGCCTACGCCAGAGCCACAGCAATGCGGGATCCAAGCCACGTCTGCAACCTACACCACAGCTCATGGCAATGCCAGATCCTTAACCCACTGAACAAGGCCAGGGATCGAACCTGCAACCTCATGATTCCTAGTCAGATTCGTTAACCAATGAGCCACACCGGGAACTCCAATTTGCAGATTATTGAACCATTCTTGCACCCCTGGGATAAATTCCACTTGATCAATGTGTATGAGCCTTTTAATATATTGTTGAATTTGGTTTACTAATATTTTGTTGTGGGATGAGTTTGGAATCATTCCTTCCTATCTTTCAGTTTTTTGGAAGAGTTTAAGAAGAACTTCTTAAACTGAGTTTAAGAAGAATTCTTCTTTAAATATTTGGTAGATTTCACCAAACCATCTGGTCCTAGGATTTTCTTCATTGAAAGATTTTACTGAATCAGTGTCTTCCTCATTGTGGTCTATTTAGATTTCCTATTTCTTGGTAGGTTTTTTTTTTTGTTTGTTTGTTTTCTTTTTAGAGTCATACCCACGGCGTGTGGAGGTTGCCAGGCTAGGGGTCTAATCGGAGCTACAGCTGCCAGCCTACCCCACAGCCACAGCAATGCAGGATCTGAGCCGTGTCTGTGACCTACACCACAGCTCATAGCAACATCAGATCCTTGACCCACTGAGAGTGGCCAGGGGTCGAACCCACAACCTCATGGTTCCTAGTCAGATTTGTTTCCTCTGCACCACGACGGGGACTCCCGTTCTTGGTAGGTTGTATATTTCTAAGAATTTATCCAACACTTCTAGGTTATCCAGTTTGTTGGTATATGATTTTGTAATAGTTTCCTATGAGTTTTTATGTTTCTGTGGTGTCAGGTGTAATATATCCTCTTTAATTTCTAATTTTGAGTGTTCTCTTATTTTTTTCTTTGTAGTCTAACTAAAGGTTTGTCAATTTTGTTTATCATTTCAAAAAACAGCTTTTGGCTTCATCTTTTCTGTACTTGTGGTCTCTAATTCATTTATTCCTGCTCTGGCCTTTGTTATTTTCTTCCTTCTGCTAACTTTGCATTTGCTTAGTTTCCTTAAGCAGTAGAACTTAGCTCATTTGAGATATTTCTTGTTTCTTAATATAGGCACTTATCTGTATGAATTTCCCTTTTTGCTCTGCCTTTGCTGCATCTTATACTTTTTTTGTATGCAATTATTTAACAATGATTTATTGAACTTGTAAGTTATACCAGACCCTGCACTAGAGAACCAGTATATGGGGTGGGGCGAGGTGCGTCTGGGCAAGAAACTTCTTCCTGGTGTCTGAGGGAGAGATAATTACTTATAAAAGTAGGATGCAAAGTGCCGAGTGCACAGACCAAGGCATACAGTATAATAAAAGACATGAACCTCCCCATGAATAGAGGTGAAGGGAGGGAGTCAGAGAAATATATGTCACCTAAGGCAAGTCTCAAACACTTTCCAGACTTTCCCCATAAGTTTTAATATGTATTTCCATATTCTTTTATTTCAAGATATTTTTCATTTTCCCTTTGATCTCTTCTTTGCCCCATTGGTTGTTCAGGAGTGTTTAATTTTTGGTGTTTATGGATTTTCCAGCTTCCTCCTGTTATTGATTTCTGGTTTTACACTAGTGTATTCAGAAAAGATACTTGGGGAGTGCCCATCATGGTGCAGCGGAAACAAATCCGACTAAGAACCATGAGGCTGCGGGTTTAATCCCTGGACTCTCTCAGTGGGTCAAGGATCTGGCGTTGCTGTGAACTGTGGTGTAGGTTGCAGATGCAGGTCAGATCTGGCATTGCTGTGGCTGTGGCATAGGCTGGCAGCAACAGCTCCGATTAGACCCCTAGCCTGGGAACCTCCATATGCCATGGGTGTGGCCCTAAAGTGAAAAAAAAAAAAGACAAAAAAAGACACTTAGTGTGATTTCAACTTTCTTTAATTTACTAAGGCCTGTTTTGTGACCTATTATATGATATATCCTGGATAAAGTCCTCTGTGTGTTGAAAAGAATGTGTATTCTGCTTCTTTTGTACGGAATGTTCATAGGTTCATTTGGTCTAAAGTATAGTTCAACTCCAACATTTCATTGTTAACTTACTCTCTGATAAATCCATTGTTGAAAGTATTGAAGTCCCCTACTATTATTATATTGTTGTCTCTTTCTCCCTTCAGATTGGTTGGTATTTGTTTAATATATTTACATGTTTTGATGTTAGATATGTGTGTATATAAAACGTTGATATTAGTTGTATGTATATATATATATTTTGTACATATATATATATATTTCTGATTGTTATACCCCCTTGATGAATGAACTCCTTTATAATTATATAATCTTTGTTTTTGCTAGTTTGGGGCTTAAAATCAATTTTTTACTGAATAAATATTGCTAGCACTGCTTTCTTTCATTTTCAGTTGCATGAGATTATTTTCCATCCCTTCACTCTGAGCCTATGTATATCCTTAAAGCTGAAACGAATCTCTTGTAGGAAGAATATGGTCCAGTCTTTTTTTTTTTTTTTTTTTAAATACATCCAGATTCTCTATGCCTTTTGAGGATGCAGTTCATATGTAGAGAGAATAATTATTGATAGGTGAGGACTTACAAATGCCATCATACTGTTTTCTGACTGTTTTTTTCAGTCCTGTGTTCCTTTCTCCTCCCTTTTGATGCTTTATCTGTGTATTGATGATTTTTCCATAGTGGTATACTTTGATTCCCTGCCCTTTATTTTTTGATTGTCTATCACTAGTTTTTGCTTTTTGATTACTATAAGCATTACATAAACATTTTAACGATATGACAGTCTGTTTTATGGTAGTAACAATTTAACTTTGATTGCATATGAAATCTCTACCCTTTGACTCTCCCCTTTTTTATTTTTGATATCATAGGTTACTTTTTTGTATTATGTATATTTTACCAAATTATTATAGTTATTTTTAATACTCTTATTCATTAACATTTGTACTAGAGTTAAGTGGTTAATATGCCACCATATTCCAGTATTAGAGCATTCAGAAGCTGACTCTACATTTACCTTTACCCATGTGTTGTATATTTTCATACTACTCCTTAGCATCCTTTCATTTCAGCCTCAAGAACTTAAAGTATTTCTTGCAAGGCAAGTCTCAAAGTTATGAATTCCCTCAGCTTTTGTTTGTCTGGGGGAGTTCTTAATCTCTCTTTTATTTCTGAATAACAAATTTGCTAGATGGCATATTTTTGGTTGAGAGTTTTTTTTTTTCTTTTAGCATTTTGAATATATCATCTCCCTCTCTCCTGACCTAAAAGATTTCTGTAGAGAAATTCATTAATAGCTTTATGGAGGTCCCTTGCAAGTTACAATCTTTTTTTACTGTTACTGCTTTTACATTTCTTTTTGTCTATGATTTTTGAGTTTTATTATAATATCTCTTGGTCAGGATATGTTTAGGTTTCACTTATTTGGTGACCTATGAGCTTCACAAACTTGAATATCCAAATCTCTTTGTAGATTTGAGAAATTCGCAGCCATCCTTTCTGAGATTCCAATAATTTGCACATTATTTCTTTTGATGTTGTAGGTCATGTAGGTTTTCTTCACTCTTTGGATTCTTTTTTGTTCTCCTCTGAATGGATCATTTCCTAGTTCCTATCTTCTAACTCAAAGATTCTTCTGCTTGTTTCATTCTGAGAGTGATGATCTCTAGTGCATTTTCCTTTACATTAATTGTATTCTTCAGCTCCATATTTTCTGGTCTGTTCTTTGTTTAGTGGTTTTTTTTTTTTTTTTGGCTGTTCCCGTGGCATGTGGAAGTTCCCAGTTGAGAAGTGAAACCTGAGCCACAGCAGTGACCACACTGGATGCCTAACTGCTAGGGCACCAGAGAACTCCTTGTGTTCGTAATTTTGTTGAGTTGACTTCCTGTGTTTTATTATAGCTCATCAAGTTTCCTTAAAACGAGTATTCTGAATTCTTTATCAGGTAAATAGCAGATCTCTCTGTCTTTGGGACTGGCTATTTGGTTACGAGAACATTGTGATCCTTTGGTTATGTCATGTTTTATTGATTATTTTCATATGTCTTCAGGTTTTGTGTTGCTGTCTTCACAATTGAAGTAAGTCATCTCTTCTTTACTAACTGCCCTTTGGACAAGAATATCTTCCATCAGTTTTGTTAGGGATTCTAGGCTTCCTTGAAACTTGTATGGATAACACCTGCTTCTTGCCCTCTCTTTTGGCAGAATTCTTAAATTTGTATTTCTTCTCTTGATACTGAAATGCACCAGGCTGGATGCCAAAAGCTTGCCTTTTGCTTTTTCAAGGATTATGCTAATGCTTAAGTTTGTGATTTCTCCCTGGCTCATAGATTTTTATTGGCTCACTAACCATCTGCTTGAAATGCTCTCATTGCTGCTGTTGGGAGTACACAAGGGAGTACCTAAGGAGGTGTTTGTGGGTGAGGCACATGTGAGCCCTGGTTGTGCCCCTGTGCTGGTTGGTGGGACCCTCAGGTGAGACATACTCAGCAGCTCATGGACAGGTTTCTTAATGGAATTTGTGACAGAGTTTTTAGGATCCATATCCTTCTAGTGCTCCTATATGCTGCTTTCCCAGTTGTTCCCACCCTCTCATTATACAGCTCACAGTTCAGTACTTTGAATGGGGTAAGAGAGAAATGGGATTCTTTGGTACCTTCTTGCACTGCTAGGGGAGCTGGGTGCTCACTCACAGACTTTCACTCTCCCCTCCTGAGTAGAAATCACAGGCTGAGACTATCTCTTTTGGCCCTGAGTGTGTTGCTTTGGGGGGAGGAGTGATCCAGGTAAAATCAAACTATTCATCTTACTCATTCCAATGCGTCCAACTTGTACTGTTTGACTCCACCTGTGTCCTAGAACTTCTCTGCTGGAGACCTAGACTTCCACAAAGGTGCTCTCATCTGTGGGTGATTATCTAAGATAGCTTTTTCCAGGGGCTTATGATCTGTGGCTAAGAGGGGACGAGAGCTGGTGTAGATTTGCAAGGGCAATGTCCAAAGCTAGGTCCAGTGCATAGATGGTTGAGACTCTTCCCAGCTTCCTTGACATTGGGTGCCAGAGTCAACAGCTCTCAGCAAAGGCACTTTTTCAGGTTGAATGCCAAATTGTTTTTGATGGAGAGACATGATGAGGGAAGGTCTTATTCAGCCTGTTGCTAACTGACTTCACTTCCCTCTGAACATTCTTATGTATACTTTTTTATATCTCTGATTGTTTCCTTAGAAGATATTCCCAGACATGGAATTTCTGAAACAAAGGGTATCGTTATCCTAAGACTTGGTATGCATTATTAAACTATTTTCCAGAAAGTTTATTCCAATTTACATTCCTGCCAGCAATGTATATGAGTATATAGTTATAAATATTGAAGATCATTATGGTGAAATATTTCTAATTTAAAAGGTGAAATGGTGATTTCATTGTTTTAGTATTAATTATAAAGGTGAACTTTCTTCATATTTCTTATTATTTATATCTGATAAATTGTCTTATATCTTATCAGTTCTCTACTGTGTTCTATGTGCTCTTTATATAAAAAGTTGTATTTCAAGTATATTCTAAGTTTAATTTTTAATTAATTTACTTTGTTAGGGAAGACTTTAATATACAGTCAAATGTTATTTGTTAAGTTAAATTAATCAGTTTATCAATTCTTTTGCCAATACACATAACTTTAATTACTGTTTGGCTTTAAGTTTTCCACAGTTTGACTGTTAGTGCCTACTTGTCATTTTCTGAGATTCTAATAGATTTAGATTGTTCTTCCTTTTTTTTTTTATTGCACCTGCAGCATTGGGAAGTTCTCAGGCCAGGAAGTGAATTTGAGCTACAGCTGTGATCCACACCACAGCCACAACAATGCTGGATTCTTAACCCACTGTTCTGGGCCAGGGATCGAACCCACGCAGCCACAAAGACAATTCCAGATCCCCAACCAGCTGTGCCACAGCAGGAACTCCTAGATTGCTCTTTTTGATGAAATTGGAAAATTTTCAGCTAATATTTCTTCAAATATTTAGCCTTCCTATTCTCTCCTTTCCTTATTCAGTTCCAATTATATCTGTCTTCGAACATTTGTTGTTATTTAAGAAAGGTGGTGTTTGATGATTTGATACAACTCGTTGAGGCTCTGTACATTAAAAAAAATTTTTTTTTCGCTTTGTGCTTCAGTTTAGGTGATTTATTTTTATCTGTCTTTGAATTTACAGATCTCATTAAGATTTTGATTTCAGATATAGTGATTTTTAGTTCTAAGATTGGATTTGGTTCATTTTTACAGATGACATAATTTTCCTTAAATTTCCTATCTTTCCACACACTATATCCATCTTTTTCTGTGACTTCTGTATTATATTTATCATAACTATTTTAAAGTCCTTGGCTGCTAATTCCAGCTTCTGTTTTGTTTGTGAGTCTGTTGACCTAGGGCAGTTTTTCTCTTGACTATAGATTACATACTGCTTTGGCAGTCTAGTATTTTGGGGTTATATACTGGAATATTTGTAAGATATGTTGCATGAACTGTGAATTATGTTATCTTCTTGTGAAGAGTGTTGGATTGTTCTTGCAGATAGTTAAATAACTTGTTTTGGGTTTTGTCAGAGTGCGTCTGTTTTGTCATTTCCCTTCGTCCCAGAGGGTTTTCCTAATTCTTTGCATGGAGTTTTTTCTTAAGGCATAGCCCTTTGAGATTTCAATTGAAAACTCAATCCAAGGTGTTTTTCAAGACTTCTACTTTGACAGATTCAAAATCCACATTCTTTCTTGCAGTGAATATCTGTTGTGCAGTGCTTAGTTCTTTCAGCCTTCTGACTGTTTTTCTCCTGGCCTCTTTGGAATCTTGCCCCACACATGCATGGTAGAGCTCAATCAAGAATTTGAGGGGAATTTATTTACAAATTGTTTTGCCTTCCTCCTGTTAGGATTTTACCTGATTTATCATCTGTACCAAACCACATTTTATTATTCCTCAGGTCAGTAATTTCTGCCTCTCACATTGACTGGCAAGTATCCTCATGGAAAAAGATATATATTGATACCAGTATATCTACATACACACACACACACACACACACACACACATAAAATGTGAATCTCAGTGGGGTTCCTTTCTTTCAAGAATTGAATTCTTTGATTCATTGGTGTGTGTGTGTGTGTGTGTGTGTGTAAAATCACCCAAAATTGAGACAACAATTTTTAGTTATCTGTATATTTGTTCAGTATAAAGAAATTCTACATGACTAGAAGTCAGAACTCCCTCCATTATCTTCTGTAACAACTGTTCTTTCCTTCTTCTCCTCTTCTTTCTGACTCATCTATCTTAGTCCCCTTGGCTACACTCTTATCTGTTTTTTAAGTGAGCTGTGTGTTCTAAAGAACCTCATCCTTTTATCTCTTAAGTCTGTGATCTCTCCCTGGGTGATAATATCAATATTAATATGTACATTTTCTAGCAATTAACATGTTGATGACTCCAAATTTATAACTCCAGCCCAGCCCTTTCTCCTACATTCCATGTGCTTCTAAAAGTCTTTGTTTCATGTGCATTTCTCCCTCCTCTCACAGTCTCCTATCATGAATGCCACTAATATCATTCTACCTGGAAGCTGAGGAATCAGCTTAAACTCTCTTTTCTCCTTTATCCCAACATATTTGTGTCCCTGTCATATAACATATACCCTTTGTATAAGTATCTTCATCCTCAGTGGTACTAAGTTTATTGCTTATCCTCATTTTCTGTTGGCTCTTAAATTTTCTCCATTTTGTAGTCTTATTCTTTGTATGCACCTTTGACATTCTTGATGCAACACTCTTTCTAAAATATAAATAATTATTACTTCTAAGCTTAAAGCCCTGCAGTGGCTCCTTACTGCTTACAGTTAATGTTCATCTTTCAAAGGAAAGGATGCAAAGTCTTCTATGATACAGCCCTTACCACTTTCAGTATCCTTTCTTGCTGCATTTTTTCTTCTCCTCTGTCTTCCACATTTGTGTTCTAAGTCTCACTGGAAGTATGAAAGAAATAGATTATATTCCTTGCCTCCTTCCTCAGTTCTCCACAGTCTCAGAATCTTGGGCTTAGGCTTCCTTGTTTTCTTACCACAAGAGTTTCACACTGAGATGCAAATTACTACTCAGAAGAAATATGTTATGACTTCCTAGGGTTTTTTCCTTTTCTTTTTTTCTTTTTAAACAGAATGCATTATTTTTATCTTAAAAGAAATACAATTCCAGTTTAGAGTTTAGGTCCCAGGAAGGTAGCTGAGGAAAGAGAAGCTGACTTAAGGGACTTAATAATTACTTTTCAATCATTTGTCCTTCCATGAATAATTGAATGCATACTGTATGCCAGGCATTATTCTAGGTACTAGGGATATTCCATTGAACAAAACAAATGTGGGGGGTGTGTGTATGAAACAGAGCTCACATAGCCTCCTCGCAGAGCACCAACATTACATTTTAATTGAAAACAGATAATAAAAAAATAAAAAAGAGGAGTTCCCGTCGTGGCGCAGTGGTTAACAAATCCGACTAGGAACCATGATGTTGCTGGTTCGGTCCCTGCTCAGTGGGTTAACGATCAGGATTTGCCGTGAGCTGTGGTGTAGGTTGCAGACGCGGCTCGGATCCCGCGTTGCTGTGGCTCTGGCGTAGGCCGGCGGCTACAGCTCCAATTCGACCCCTAGCCTGGGAACCTTCGATAATCGAGTATTTTACTGATATTGGAAAATATAAAAACAACTAAAATACATTTTCAGAAAAGTATTAAGTGGCTTAAATGCATTTTTAAAATAGGAACATTGAAAGTATTCCAAGTATAATAGGAATGTAGAGTAGTATGCAAAAATACTATGCAAAACTAATTGACTTACTTTGAAGTAATTTGTATGTAATAATTTATAATATCTATTAAGTGATTCAGCATTGAAAAATAATCCTGTTGTGAACTACCATGTTTTTAATGAAGAGCTATTTCTTGAACAGAAAAACAACAAAACAGAAACCACTTATGCCAATGCTGTCTACCAGCTAGAGTGTCTAGCACTGTCCTTTTTCGCCTAGGACTCTCCTAGGTTTAGTACCAAAAGAGCAGAGTTCTGATAAATCTCTTAACTCCAGGAAAACCAAGATGGTAGATCACTCCAAAAAATTTACCATATTATTGTGTGATATCTCCCCAAACCACTCTGTAACTAAGGTTTAACTATTCATATCCATTTAAAAAAAATTTTAAATGGATGTTTTATTAAGGTATAAAAATTCAGAACAACAGTTAACCTGCTTCCACCCACCTCCAGAGATGGTTAGTTAACTTTAATTTTAAAGCCAAAAATTGGTGAGTTTTTGAAATCAGCTTAATTTATGTTATCCTTTTGCTAGAATTTGTTTACAAGTAGTGATATTAAATAGAGGCCCATTTCCTAAAACAACAAAGAGTATTGAAAGCTAAAGTGTAGAGTTTGGAACTGAAATGCATATAAATACTTAAATGTTATGAGTTATGAAAATCTTTCATGAAGGATGAGAACCAAAACGATAGATAAATAAGGGAAAATAGTCTCAGATCATCTTCCTGAGCTTCCTTACATCAAGTTTCTATAGCTTCTTCATAGTTGAAGATAGAAAGTAGAACATGTTTCAGAATGTGGGATTCACAGTAAATATCCTATTCATTTTACCTGTCAATCTTTAATTCATAAGTTCAAGCGTTTACTGAAGACTTGTCATGAACATTGTCATGCTTATCTCTTGCGGATTCAAAGATGTATTCTACACAGTCTGGACCCTCAAGGAGCTCTCAGTCTAAAGGGAGGACCAGACAGACTTCAATCAGATATGATAATAAGCCTATCTTAAAGAAAAGCACAGGATGCTGAGGAAATACATAGAAAGAACATACAACTCAGCCAATGTTGGGTAGAGAGGAAGTGAGGTGGGGGCCAGGGAAGAGGCTATTCAGGAAAGACTTACCTGAGGAAATGATGCCTGGGGCTATAATTTGAAGACAGTAATTACCTAGGCAAAGAAGAGATCCTGTTTATCACAGTAGGGTGAGAGGGCATGGTTTGAGCTGGCTTCTAATGGGAGATCAAATCTCTCCCATCTGCCTTAAATATTATTTCCCTCAGGAAACTCTGGATCTTGTGTGAGAAACTACACTTGTTCTTTTTTACTGTCTTTGAAATCTTGCCTTTATTTTATACATAGAATGCATCTCAAATTGAACTAGCCACATATTAAGTACTTAATAGCCATATGTGACTAGTGGCTACCATCTTGGGAAGTGCAGATCAAGGCTGTTCCAGGAGACCTTACTTATGAATATAGAGCCTTCTCCCATAGTCTGAGATTACTGGAACTGTTACACTGGGTAAACAATACAAATGATAAAGTATTATTATGTACAGTTTTAAACCTTTGTGTGTATGTTTCTCTCAGGTATTTTAGGATTAACTAAGGTCTTGGGTAGGAGTTGTCGCTGGCTAGAATATCATTAATCTGTTTTACCCTGAGTTATGACTGCATGCTTCATTGTACCATGCAGTAAGGGGTAGGCAAGAACCAGTTTAGAAAAGGCTTTATAAATTATACTAAAGGGTTGGGTTTCATTCCAAAGGCTGAGGGGTGAGAAGTGAGGAGGAGTTAATGAGTTTTCATCAGGGCAATTCTGCGATCATTTTTGCATTAGGTAAGTTAATATTAGTAGTGTGGAAGACCTGTTATAGGGCAGCTTGCTTAGAGGCAAAGAGAAGGTCCTTGTTGAGTGGAAATAAATAGACTGCAGGTATTTCTCTAACAAAGATGGGTTTATTCAGTATCAGTACAGAATTGTAATTTGGAGTTTGTAACCATGGTGAACCATGTGCAAGTCCCCACTTGGCAAGGAAAGATAACACTTTTATAAGGAGGAGAAGGACAGTGGGAGGGCTTTAGTAAACAGAGTCTATGGCTTTTCATTAAACTCAGTGCTTTTCAGTAGTCTCTTCCTTGTGGCCTCTGCTTTCTTCACAGGGCACGAGAGCTCCCTCTTCTGGTCTCCAAATTCTGTTTAATTGAGTTACCATTTATTTTATTTTTATTTTACATCCTATAACAATGTGGATAAAAAGTGATGAAAGACTAAACTAAGGCAGTGGCAGGGCAGGTAGAGAAGAGAGGGCAGGTTAAAAAGATGTTAAAGAAGGCTATAGAATCCACAGTGCTTGGTGATTCATTGACCGTAGTATAATAAGTATCAAGGATGACTGCTAGCTTTTAAAGGAAATTTATCTTAGGCTATTTCAATAATAAGTAATAATTAGTATCATTAATTAAACTAAGAATACATGAGGAGAACCCAATTTGAGTGAAAAATGTTGAATTTCATTTTGGTAATACTGACCTTGGAGTAAAGAGGGTAAAGTTTTGAAAGTATCCAACTTATCCAATGAAAGATTTGGAGAAAACATAGTATATTCAATTTATTTGTAGTATCAATTATTATTTAAGATGCTTTGGAATGTGCATTGGAATAGTAACTGCTTCTTTCAAGCAGTTTTCTGTGGGGACGGGAAAGGCAACAAATAAACCAGACATTTAAAAAGGATGAATTGCTAAGATAGTCACCATATGGCACTCAGAGAATATTGACCCCTAAGGGCTTAGAACTACTCTTTCAGTGAACTTCTAGTAAAGGGGCAGAAAGCAATGGCAGTGCTAGAGGTGAGACTGAATCATTTTAACATGGTTTTCTCCTTTCTGTTAAAAGGTTATTTAGTGTCCATATTGTATCATGTAGGATACAATACATGATATCAATACGCGATATCATTTTCCCTCTTGTAGCCGAGTCAAAGACAGAAAGAAGGAAAATCATTTCAGCCTTGTGTTTGGGGTGCTATCTAGTGTCTCCTTGCCTGCAAGTTCGAGGTATGTGAAGGCTGCCAAGGGGCCACAGTTAATAAAGGGCTTCAGTAGAGGAAGGGGCCTCCTCTTAGCCCTGAACACAGGCTGTGGGAACTGCTTCTGGCTATAGATGTGTTGGCCAGCACAGTAGCCACCAACTAGCCACATGTGGCTATTTACATTTAAATGAATTATAATTAAATACAATTTAAAAATTGAATTCCTCAGTTATACTGCCACATTTCAAGTGCTTAATACCACGTGTGGCTAAGAGTTAGTCAGCATATCCAATGGCTTACACTATAGAACATTTCTTTTGTAATGGAAAGTTCTGTTAGACTGCACTGGTATAAAGAACTTGCTTTGTTTCTGTATGTCTAAGTGTCTTTAAAATCTAAGGAATTACCTACTTTATCTTTTTGGCCTTGTAGGGTTTTATGCTAGATCCTATGGTTTTTATAAATAATATAATTATTTTTAGCTTTTTATCATGTGTATGTTTTCACCTTACTGTGGCCTATTTATATTATTTCATAACTTAGCCTTTATATTTAAAGTTTTTAATCCCTTTTCATGTCTTTTATATCATTTTTGTTCCCATTTCCCTTTAGTAGTTTGAAGGTCTTATAAGTTACCTGTGATTGATCCTCCATTTCTTTCTTTGCTGATTCACCTAAGTGAATGGAAAGACTCAGAGAATAAAATTCTTTCTTGGGAACAGGAATACTACATGTACTGGCAGGCTCCCTTAGTAACTAGAAGTATTTTTTCTTTATACCGTCTATCAGTCTAGTTCCTTTGTTAGAAGATCTGAAATCTGTTAGTTTTGGTGTATTTAAAATCTTTAAGTGAGGAAGCCATTTAAACAGATTTGACATTCTAAAGGGGGCAGATAGTGATAGATACTATCCACTGTTTACTAAGCATTTGTATTTGCCAATTCCTGTGCTAAAAGCCCTTTAGTCATTTAATTCTCCCAGCAATCCTGTGAGATAATTATGGTTTATTCCAATGTACATATGAGGAAACCGAGGTCTTGAGAGAATGTCAGTGTGTGACCTAATCTCACCCAGTTAAGTGACAGACTTGAACTCACAGATTTGAACTCTTAATTCTAAAGCCTACGATAGTAAATAGGAAGTTCCTTTTAGCAAAGGGCCCACAAAAATAATATCTCTGATTCAGTACTGGCAAGAAACCCTTTGTCATTGAATCTTCTCATATGTTTTTATGAATCTAGTTGCATTAGAGGATCCATAGCCAGGTTTTTGAAATTTTGATAAATCAAATTGGCCTCCCAACTGCTGATAATCCTAATCAGTATTAAATCACACTGGATTTTGAGTATTTGTTACCTTTAATTATTTATATGGATCTTTAAACAAACAAAATTATCTCTGGCAAATGGCTGAGTATTCTTTCTGAGATACAGTCAACATGATATGTGAGAAGCCTCTAGGCCAAGTGTATGGTCCCTGGATTGGGATGCTCCTACACAAAGGCCCATATAAATGTAAATACACACACACATACACGCATATACACATATATACACACAAACATGCATATACACACATACAGACACATATATATACACAATACACACACACACATACTGGTTGTCCTTTCTGCCTAGAATTCTGGTCCTCCAGAGACCCACATGTCTTAACTCCCTCACCTTCTTGAAGTATCTACTCAAATGTAACCTTCTCAAGAGACTTACTCTGATCATCCTGTTTAACTATAATATGCTTCTCCCATTTAATTTCCTCATCTCCTTCCAATAATTGATTGACAATGTGATGATAATTATGATGATGATGATTACTAATATTGGTAATGAGCACCAAGGTCCTTACGTAGATATCTTAGGACACTGGTCAGTATTGTATTCTCTTTGGGCTTATGCCTCAGCCTACCTTTAGAACTAACTTTTTCCTTACTTCCCAGTTGTGCGCCTACTTTCTAAAGCTCAAAGTACTAGGCTAGTATTCTCAACCTTGGAAAAAAAAAATGAGTCATCTCTTTCTTTGTTCCAGTTTGGCATTAATCCTATCACTTCTTCTTTATACAATGTAATACCAGTCCTGTGTGTTAACATGTTCCAGGAGAATGGAAGACTTATTACTTTCTCTTCAAATAAAGTAATCCTATGAAGCAAGCCTTATCTAGTGCCCAGTGGTCTTCTTTCTCAGTCAAAGGCTCTCTGATGTTGTTAAGATAATTTAACTTGGGCCTATTATCATTTTTTGAAATGGCAAAAATTCAAAATATTGGGGTTTTTCCAAATGAATAGAAGAGGCTAAGGGACTTGGAGGAGCCACCACAGACTCTGTAGTTATGTTTTCAAACCAAGCTGTCCCCTTTTTCATCAAGCTCAGGCTCAGAGAACACTTAGAAAAGGAGACACCAATCTTTTTTAAAAGGAATAATGATAGAGAACAATGTCGAGGCTTTTCTCTAGGGTGTCTGCCTAATTTAATCTATTCCCACGTATAAGCTCCTCTTCAAACCACTTGCCTCTAGCACATTTCCTAAGTTTTCTTCTTGACGAGCAATTTTCCCCCTGAATCCTCTATGCTAGGTTTGTCTCATAGCTTTCAAAACCCAGTGAGGAGTAAGGTTCTCTTATGTCGTAGTTCACTTTTGAAATTCTC
This sequence comes from Phacochoerus africanus, assembly GCF_016906955.1. Classification (NCBI taxonomy): domain Eukaryota; kingdom Metazoa; phylum Chordata; class Mammalia; order Artiodactyla; family Suidae; genus Phacochoerus; species Phacochoerus africanus. Next base: position 82,029,325 of record NC_062549.1, read on the forward strand.
AGAAGATAAGTAGGACTGCTTGAACAAATCTTCAAGAGATGTGCTACCAGAAAGTAGCTTACTGCCATGGACTTCAGTGTGCTCATACCTCTCATCAAAGTGTGTCACAAGGGAATGAATGTATGGCATAGGTAATCTGGACAGTCTGTTAACCAGAGATTAGTTAACAGAGTTTCCACTGTGTATATGTGTACTTTCTTTCATGAAGATTTTGCCGTTTTTATGAGAAAATTCCATTGGAAGTTTAACTCAAACCTCTATCTGACTGGGATGGGTCTCTTTGGCTGGGTTTCAACAGTCACGCAGATCTCTTTGGACAGTCAACCAGGGGAATTCTTCAGTATTCAGTCTCCTTTTTCCTTTGAAATTAGGTATAATTAAAGATGAGGTGGTTGTAATTCTGTACTTAAGGATGACAAAAAGGAAGAAGAATAAAAAAAGAATGATGAACAATTCACAGAAAAGATGCCTATTTCAAGCAGCTTGTGCTTAGCCTTATTAGTGAGGGAAATGCATATTAAAACAGAAATAGGATTTTCTTAAACTAGTGAGTTTGACAAAAGTATAAAATTATAGTAAAATACAGTATTGGTAACTATGTGGAGGAAAAGGCAATCTAGGTTGTAGTACTATGGTTGAGATTTTTTTCATTCTTCTATGGTTGATTCTTATTAGTCACAGTATTTATGTTCTGTAAATCACCATGGACACTAAGTTAGTGAATAATGAAATATTGCTCAGGGAGGACATAGGGTTAGGTTTCTGTGAGCTTCTGGACACATTTTTATCAAGCATAATCTTGATAATACATTACCTTATTTTTTGTGTTTTCTGTTTAATGACACCTAATTTAATATATGTTGTTGATTTAGTAACACTGAACTTATAGCCAACAACACCATAATTCATTCTCTTTGCTTTTTAGGGCCATTCCCGCGGCATATGGAGGTTTGCAGGCTAGGGGTCAAATCAGAGCTGTAGCTGCTAGCCTACACCACAGCCACAGCCACACAGGATCTGAGTCACGTCTGCAACCTACAACTATAGCTCACAGCAACGCTGGATCCTTAACCCACTGAGCGAGGCCAGGGATTGAACCTGCATCCTCATGGATGCTAGTCAGATTTGTTAATCACTGAGGCACGACAGGAACTCCATAACTGAAATGATGCTTATAGTACATACATGCTTTCTCTGTAAAGCGCATCAGTCTTCCTGCACTTAAGAATACTAGACAGCACTTAAGTCTTATACCTGAGGGCATTTTAAACAGTGAAATCACCAATATATAAAGCACAGAAATGCAAACAAAGTGGGGCTAAATAGATGCAAAAAGGATACTTGCTTATACTGTGAGAGCTGTAACAGGAAGGCATAGCATTGTTGTGTTCATCCTTAGCTGGGAATTTTTGTGAAAGGTGATTCAAATTTTTGTCATTCTGTGTGTGTCCATGAATAACAACGAATGTGCTCCAAGTATCAATTTAGGTTTACAAGTACATTTTAGTAAGTGAATTTACAAATATGGAATCCATGAATAATGAAGATTGACTGTATTTCCTACATTTTTAAATAATAAGCTTGAATGGCTTCTACAAAAGAAAAATAGAGAAAATAATTAGCAATGCCTGCTTAATTAAATATCCTGGCTTAAAAAAAGTTCCATGAAGGGCAGATGGCTATGAGATAATTAATGCAATTAGCTGATCGTACAAAATACATACTAAAAAAAAGTCCTGCATTTCAGGATTAACTGTTGTTGTGGATTTCGTTTGCTTTAGGGTCAAATTAACACTCAGTTCAAAAACTTGTCAAAGGGAATAACTCTCTTTGTGATTATAAAAATATGAAATAGTGTAACCTAATAAAATAGTAATAGAAAAGCAGTTGACAGTAAACTACTGAAATAAAGCATTTTATAATATTTTTCAATAACAAAACAAAGCTTTATTCACATATAGTATTACTGATTCAAGCAATATTTTCCTGAAAAGGCAGGGGATGTAATTCAGATTTACAAGTAAGATGTTTGGAATTAAACATATGCTCTGGCAGTGTGTAGATTTTTCAACTAAATTAACTTAAAATATTTTCTCCTTTTTTTTTTTTTTTGTTGTTGTTCCAGCTGTGTTAGGTTTGAATCCAAGTTCTGACATTTATTTGTATTACCACTCCCATGTCCATGCTTATACTGTCTTATTACCTGTCTATGAGATCTTGTCACAGTATCACTAGGGCATGAAACATGTACAAATCAAATGACTTTTGAAAATTAGATACAGATGTACTTCCTTCTCTATAAAGTTTTAAAATTAGGAATTGTGTAGTCTTTTACTGAGTGATTTAGCTATAAGATGACCCAAAAGCCACAAAATAAATGACAGTGCTTACTTATTTCAGATGTATCATAATTACTTATATTATGAATAGATGGGCAAATCCCAAGAAAATAGTAAAAAGTTGGATTAAAAGCAAAAGGAACTTTGTACTATCTCACTTTAACTTGCAGCTATTACACATTGTATACTCAGAAATAAAATAATATTTCCCCTATAAAACCATTTAAACATCATTTTTATACTATTATGATGAGTAGTATCTATGTTTAATTATTTTCCAAAAGGTTTTTGTTTTGTTCTGGGGTTTTTTTGTTTGTTTGTTTTGGTTTTGGCTTTTTTTTTTTTTTGCTTTTTAGGGCCACACCCATGGCATACGGAAGTTTCCAGGCTAGGGGTTGAATCAGAGCTACAGCTGCCAGCCTATCCCAGAGCCATAGCAACTTGGGATCCAAGTCACATCTGTGACCTACACCACAGCTCACAGTAATGCTGGATCGCCAACCCACTGAGCAAGGCCCAGAGATCGAACCTGCATCCTCATGCATGCTAGTCAGATTTGTTCCCACTGAGCCACAACAGGAACTCCAGAAGTTTTTTTAAAATATATCCAGATGTTTCTCTAGCACTTCTCCATTAGAAGTCCGTTAGATATGGTAATAGAATCCTGTGATGCAGTCTTTTTTTTTTAATTAATTTTTTTTTTGCTTTTTGCTTTTTAGGGCCACGCCTGTGGCATATGGAAGTTCCCAGGTTAGGGGAATTGGTGCCACAGCTGCTAGCCTACGCCATAACAACTCCAGATCTAAGCCATGTCTGCAACCTATACCACAGCTCGTGGCAATGCCGATCCTTTAACCCACTGAGTGGGGCCAGGGATTGAACTCACGTCCTGTGAACTGGAATGAGTCTAGAAGTCTCACTTAAGGTTGGACTAGAGGCAAAGGGGAAGACCCAGTGAGACCAGGAGAAACTAAACAGGAGCAGTAAGGGAAAATGATTGGGCCAGCTTAGCTGATGAGAACTGTTCAGTGTGTGATTCTCTAGGGGTATCATACTGTCCTCTGATCATGGAACCTCTTCTCCCCATACCCTTCTTCTCTCCCCATTTAATTTGTGATTATAGCATAACTGAGAAAATCTTTTATTCTGTAGTTACATACAATTCTTATTTTGACACATTACGTTTAGAGTGTACTCTTATTCTGACAGAAAAAGTATATATTATGATATCGAGAATGATAGTTTTTGAAGGGTTAATATCCAAAATATAGAAAGAACTGATACACTTCAATAGGAAAAAAAAAAAAGAAAAAACTGATTACAAAAATGAGCAGAGGATCTGAGTAAATATTTTTCCAAAGAAGACCTACAAATGGCCAACAGGTACATGAAAAGGTGCTCAACATCACTAATTATCAGGGAAATACAAATTAAAACCACAGTGAGGTGTCACCTCACACCTGTCAGAGTGCTATTATCAAAAAATGAGAAATAATACATGCTAGCAAGGATGTGGACAAAAGGGAAACCTCATGGACTTTTGTTGGGAATGTGAATGTTGCAGCCACTATGAAAAAAATAGTATGGAGGCTCCTCAAAAAATTAAATATAGAATTACCTTATAATCCAGCAATTCAACTTCTAGAATTGTCTGGAAATAAAGACATTAATTTGAAAACATACATGCACACCCATGTTTATTGCAGCATCATTTACAATAGCCAAGGCATGGAAACAACCTAAGTTGGATGGATGAATGGATAAAGAAAATGTGGTATAGACACAATAGAGTATGATTCGGGCAAAAAAGAAGGAAATCCTGCCATTTGTGACAAAATGGATGGACTGTGAGGTCATTATGCTAAATAAGTCAGACAGAAAAAGACAGATACCATGTGCTCTCACTTACATGTGGAATCTTTAAAAAATCTCATGCATAGAACAGATTAGTGTTTTATAGATGTAGATTGTCTAGTGGCATGGAAAATATAGAAAAGTATCTTGTGAATGAAACTTCCAGAGACTGACTGTAGTATAGACCTGGGGTATATTAGGAATAAATTTCACTTTAAGAAATGTTTACCTATTACTTACATTCTTGTTGGATTGGGATTTGCTTTGTTTCATTCAACTAAAATTACTGAATATACTGTGGTTGGGAGGTGCTCAGGAGGTGGGTGATAGATCAGAGCTCTGTCAATGTGGAATTGATAGTCTAATGAGGAATATAGTCATTAAACAAATGATTATATGAATATGTATGTATTACAACCATGTTAAGTACAGTAACAGAGTTTGATCCTTGTGCAAGAGCTGTCAGGAGGCTATAGCTTATTGAAGTGGAGAAATTCCTGAAAGATTCTCATTTATTTTAGATCTGAAGGATAGAGGACAGCCACATGTGGAGGTCCTAAATCTGGGAGAATCTAGTATATTCTAGGAATTCAGAGAAGTCCAGTTTGGCTCAGGCTTAGAGTGCAGAGAAGAGGGTAGCCTACAGTGTGACTGAAGAGACAGTTGAGGCAGATTATGAAGCCCATGTTAACTATTTTATGTTTATTTAAGTGCAATGGTAAATTCTATGGAAAAGTTTAAATGAGTGATCAGTATGATTATATCTGTATTTTAAAGAATCACTCTGACCACTGTGTGGAATATTCATTGGAGCGGGATAAAATAATACTGACTAGAGATTATGAGACCCTGGGCTTATCACCATCATTGGATGGTGACAGTGGAGGGGTTTGAAATACACTATTTTAGAAAGGAGAGCTTGCATAACTTGGTGATGTGGATATGAAGAATTAGGGTAGTTTATCTACTATAGATAAACAAATCTGTGAAAGAAGGGGTTCTTATATTTTAGAAGAGATACAGAAATAGTGATTAAAACACCAAAGCCTATTTAACTGTTTTCATTGTTTAAATGTTCTTCCTGAGAACAATTTAAATTTTAGGTACACATAAATAGCTTCTACTCCCAAAAGTAGGAGAAAGAAATAAGGAAAAAAGTATTCAATCTTGAGTTTGAACTACATTTCTTAGACATCCATCAGCTTTTAGTAAATTTGGAATCCCCTGGTAAAGTTCTTGAGTCTGCCTGTTTGTTTTGTTTTTGAAGAAAACAGACTGGTGATAATGGGTTCTTATTAAGCTCCATCAATGTTAATTTTAATTTTGAAGATTTTTTTTGAACTTGGGTTTTGTAAAAACAAATGCTGTATATCACACTGCTGTAACCAGCAGATGTTGCTTTCTTGTTAGTTCTACTTTGGGGATTCAGAAGTGGGTGGAATTAGTTGATTAGGATCCAAAAACAGACAGTGAAAAAAACATTCTTTAAAACCACAGAGTTGAAATCCAGCTAAAAATAGTATTTTTTTCCCTAAACTTGTAACTCATAGATATCTCTTTACTAATTTATTATTGCCTATAAATGAGATCCAAGCCATTAAAGGTTATATTTATAAACTATTTGGGTTTGGTCCCAGTTTGGGGCTTTAAGCATCCCTATTAATTGCCTTAATTCCCTGTTAGGAATTATGACATGAATTGTGATGTCACATTTAATCTTGCATGGAATGCAAATAAAATGCTGATTAAATCATTGATGACATAGTCTTTCTAATTTTAAAGCTACAGAAATAATTAGAATAGAAATGTGCCTTTTTTTATTACTCAAATGACTTTATCACTTCTGTAGTTGTATAATGATCATAACAATCTGATTTCACAGGATTTCCATCCCACAGAGAAATGTGCCTTTTCTTAAGATTTCACCATTCTTTTAGTTTAAATATAACTGCATGTAAACTTCCTCTGAGAAGTTTACTGATAACCATTCATTTATCCTTTGTTGTCCTTTCCCAAGTTAACTTCACTTTGTTAGGCTTCTGAAGGTTCCTTACAAGTTGTGGAGGTAATGTACACAGTGAACTTGGCTCAAAGTATATCTTTTTATCTCTCTGATTTATTCATTCATTCAAACAATCAACCTACCAGCCAATCCACCAACCCCCAAAGAACATTTCCAAACTGTGTAGGTATCTAGAATTCATAGGCATTGGCAATGAAAAGGTGAATAACACATTTTCCCTGAGCCAGAGGAACTTATATTCTGGTGGAAGGAAATCCCTGTGCAACCAATAATTGCAATAATTGCAATAAAGTCTTACAATTGCCATGATAAACATATATATCAAGTCAAAAATCACTGTAATAAAATAAGATTGAAAAATACTGAAGCACTAATTTGAAAAGATATGTACACCCCATGTTCATAGTGGCATTATTTATAATAGTCAAGGTATAGAAGCAACCTTAAGTGCTGATCACTTGACAAATGGATGTATATTTGTACACAAAGACACACACACACACATACACACACTGGAATATTACTCAGCTGTGAAAAAGAAAGAAATCTTGTCATTTGTGACAACATGGATGGACCTAAAGGGTGTTATGCTAAGTGAAATCACACAAAGTGAAATACTTAATGTTGAATCTAAAAAAGCAAAACAAATGAACAATAAAACAGAAACAGAGTCATAGATATAGAGATGCAAGATGGGAGGATGTGAGTGGAGGACAGAAATCAGTGAGAAAGATTAAGGGGTATAGACTTCTAGTTACAAAATAAATGTCATGGGTATAAAACATACAGTGTGTGGAATATAGTCAATAATTATGTAATATCTTTGTATGGTGACAGATGGTAACTAGACTTAGCATGGTGATCATTTTGAAATGTATAGAAATATCAAATATCAAATCACTGTGTTATATACTAGGAACTAATACAGTGCTATAGGTTAATTATACTTCAAAGAAACTCATAGGTAAAGAGATCAGATTTGTGGTTACAAGAGACTGGAGTCAAAGAAGGAATTAATGAAAGTAGTCAAAAGGTACAAACTTCATTTATAAGATAAATAAGTACTAGGAATGTAATGTACAACATGATAAATATAACTAACACTGCTGTATGTTATATAGCAAAAAGAGTGAATCCTAAGAGTTCTCCTCAGAAGGAAAGTTTTCTATTTCTTTAATTTTGTATCTATATGAGAGGAAGGGTGTTCATTAAACTTATTGTAATCATTTCCTGATATAAGTCAAATTATTATGCTATACACCTTAAATTTACAGAATACTGTATGCTAATTATATCTCAATAAAACTGGAAGAAAAAATTAATAAATTTCCAAGGAATTCTGGCTGTGGCTCAGTGGTAATGAACTCCACTAGTATGCACAAGGATGCAGGTTTCATCCCTGTCCCTGCTCCGTGGGTTAAGATCCCACATTGCCATAAGCTGCCATGTAGGTTGCAGATACTGCTTGGATCTGGCATTGCTATGGCTGTGGCATAGGCCGGCAGCTGCAGCTCTGATTCCATCCTTATCCTGGGAACTTCCATATGCCATGAGTGCAGGCCTAAAAAGACAAAAATAAATAAATACATAAATAAACAAATTTCCAACAACTTAAAAAAAAAAAACATTGAGAAATATTGGGTTAAATGGTATTAAGCCACTTTGGCTACCACAGGACATTTCAAATGCTAACATGAATTGTAAATCTCCAAAGAGGGTATCTGGTATGAAGTATTTTCCAACTTTGTTGCCAAAAGTTAGAGATGACAAACAGGATAAGAAAAAATTCCAAACCATAATTCTTGCTAAGTTGCCTGCAAGGACCATGAAGAGAACATAAAGAATTTTGAAAGATAGCTTTCACTTTTTAGGGAAGAGAGAAAGATAAACAGGGTTACATAAATCTACATGTCAAAATTTGTCTTCTTTATTTCCAGCTTATTCCACCCAGCACACTCCTTTCTCCATGCCCTGCATCTTTGCACTGATTGAGTCTTTTGTGCTTCTGTGCTTTTGAATTTTTCATCAATGTTAGAAAGTAACCATTTTTCCTGTTGTTGAAACTTAATCACCCTGATATTCCAACATTCACAAATACTTGCATTTTTAAGTCTGTTCTCTATCAAATGAAAAGGCTTATCTACAGTTAAAGAAATTTAGAAAAATAGTTTTGTTTTTCTTTTGTTTGTTTTCTCCCCTCTTCCCTCACTTTCTGGTGCTGAGAGAATGGAGGGGTACTTAGTTTTTTATTTTATTGTAAAATTTATCTTATTGAAATGTAGTTGATTTACAATGCGTGGATTTATACTATACAGCAAAGTGACTCAGTTATATATGTATATACATTCTTTTTCATATTCTTTTCCATCATGGTTTATCACAGGACATTGAATGTAGTTCCCTGTGCTATATAATAGAACCTTGCTTATCCATTTTATAAGTATTAATTTACATCTGCTAATCCCAAACTCTTAATCCATCCCCACTCCCACCCCCCGTCCCCTTGGCAACCACAAGTCTGCTGCAGCTGCAGGTCTTCACCACAGCCACAGCAACTCGGGATCTCAGCCATGTCTGTGACCTACACCGCAGCTCAGAGCAACAATGGATCCTTAATCCACTGAGCAAGGTCAGGGATCAAACCCGAATCCTCATAGATATTTGTTGGGTTCTTAACCTACTGAGCCACGATGGGAACTTCTGGGGTTCTTATTCTGTTTTGGGGACTAGAATTTAGAGTCTGTGAACTTGGATGTGAAAAAAAAATCACTAATTATTTTCACTAATCTCTGAATGAAAGCTATAATTCTTGTGAACACAAGAAATAAACCACTGTAGTAGCTATGTCTTGACTTAGCAATCATTAGAAATTATACATTTTCATATCATAATTGTAGAGATCATAAAAATATCATTTTCAGTGATTGCTACTTTTTTTTTCCTTTTCTTTAGGGCCACACCCGCGACATATGGGGGTTCCCAGGCTAAGGGTCGAATTGGAGCTATAGCTGCTGGCCTGCGCCACAGCCACATCAATGCCAGATCCGAGCCACGTCTGCAACCTATACTACAGCTCATGGCAATGCGGGATCCTTAACCCATTGAGCAAGGCCAGGGATTGAAGCTGCATCCTCATGGAGGCTAGTCAGATCAGTTTCCACTGAGCCACAATGGGAACTCTGCAATTGCTACTTTAAAAGTTATAGGAGTTTTTAGATCAGCTGCTAGGTCTTAATAAAGATGCACTATATGTTTTTGTTACAACTTAAAATATTTTGATAATTGCATTTCAAAATAAATAGTTTCCTTTGTAAGCCTATGTATTTTATGAATTTAAAAACGTTGTGCTCAGAAAAGTTTTTAGATTCCATAAGGCTGCCAAAAGAGGACCTAAGCACAAAAGATAAAATGAAGAACCATTGTTTTGAAGAAACTAGTGGAAATTAATATGTAGCAGAAGCTTCATAAATGATGGCAGGGCTACCATCATCATTAGACAAACTTGCATAAACAAAGCAATTGCAAAAAGAAAAGAAAAAGGGAAAAGGAAAGAATAAGGAAATCTTTCGGGGGAGGTGGGATTTTAAAAAAAGAATGTGGAGTTCCTGTTGTGGCACAGTGGAAACAAATCAGACTAGGATCCATGAGGACGCAGGTTCTATCCCTGGCCTTACTCAGTGGGTTAAGGATCCGGCATTGCTGTGGCTGTGGTGTAGGCCAGCAGCTATAGCTCGGATTTGACCCCTAGTCTGGGAACCTCCATATACCATGGGTGCAGCCCTAAAAAAAACAAAAAACAAAAAATGAAGAACCATTATTTTGAGAGGAAGATACTCAGGATCAAATAAGGATAAATGAGGAGTCCTGGAATTAGAAAACAGAGTAGTACCCAAGGCAATGTCTTCCATGTTATTCCTTTTCCCGGCATGAACACTCCCCAATCCTTTTCACTCTGAGCTTCTAAGAACTTGTAGGACTTGTAGCTCATTCTTGTTGTTCATTTTCTTAATACCTGCTTTAACTTTTATGTAAGTATTTGGATGGATTCACTCACTCATCCTACAAATATTTAGGGATACCTATTATGTACTAAGTAGATTTTGGAGATATAGCAGTAAACAAAACAAGCAATGGACCTTGTCTTCACAGAGATTACATTCTGATGGAGGGAGATAGACCATGAACAGAATAAATAAGCAGAATGTCTAGTATGGCCAGTGATGGCAAGTGCTGTGGGGGAAAATCAAGCAGGGAAGGAAATAGGGTTCTCCAGGAAGGGGAGAGATTTGCAGTTTTCAAAAGGAATGAGCAGGGAGGGCTGTGGCTGAAAGGTAACATTGGATATGAACTTGAAGGAGGTAAGGTTAAGTAAGAGTCATTCCTAGTTCAAGAAAACAGCAAGTGCCAGAGTGGCAGTGTGCTTGGTTTGTTGAAAGAAGCCCCCAGCTCATTGTGGCTGGAGCAGAGTGACCACAGGGAGAATAGCAGGAAATGAGATCGGGTTATAGTGGGAAGAAAGACCCAGAGGAGCATTGCAGGCCACTGAAAGGACTTTGACTTTTATTCTGAATGAAATATAGGCCATGACAAAGAGTTTGAGCAAAAAACCAACAGAATCTGACCTGTTTTAATAGTGTCTCTAGTTTCCGTGTGTGTGTGTGTGTGTGTAATTAGCCATGCCTGAGGCATGTGGATGTTCCCAGGCCAGGGGTGGAACTTGTGCCACAGCAGTGATGATGCCAGATCCTGCTGCACTACCAGGGAACTCCAGTATCTCTCGTTTCTATGTAGAGAGTAGACAGAGCATTACAAGAACAGAAAAAAAGAGAAAAATCTTGATTTTATCACTTTCTATTTGATACAATAACTCTATCTCCTCGCTTTCAGAACTACCTCCTTCCAATTCAGCATCCACACAACTATCTGAGTAACTTTTTTTAAAATGTAAATCTCATCAGTCACGCCCCTGCCTCAAACTATTCTTTTGCATCCAGTATTTACTGAGTAGTTAGAAACTCCTCAGCAAGACAAGGCCATAGATGATCTTTCCCCTTTCTAACTATGTAGTGGCACTTACTCTATCTCTGGTTTAAAATGTAGGTTTTATTATTCAGATATGGTAAAGCCCTCAGATCGGGAGGATTGCTGCTGAGACCAGCTAAGCAGGATAGGGCTGAAGAAGGGTGCTGCAGAAACTTAAGGAAAAAAGTTAACATAAAACAAGACAGAGACATTTATCATAAGTAATAGTGGGAACCAGGGGACTCAAGGTCTCAGGGACAAGAGCCCCACCTCAAGAAACCACACTGCTTTTATTGTGCAATTTAGGATTATGTCAAGTGAGGAGGGGGCTATGGGTGGAGGATATAGGGTTTGTTTATTATTTTATAAGTTCTTTTAATATTTTAAAAGTCACTTAGCTGGTAGAAGGTTAAGCTTTTACTCTGACCTTTAGGGACACATGGAAAAAAGCACCAAGATTAGTCAAGTGGCAGAAAGAGTGGGGCGGCAGTGGGGTACATGAGTAAGAGCCTTCATTGTAGTTTCTGTGAAGGACAGGCAAGACAGGGTAAGCAGGCTTAGAATCCTAAGCTAGTTTTAATAATTTTAGTGGGCTCTAGGGGTGTAGGGGGCTGTTCTAAGTTGCCTGCCTCTGAGGTGATACTGGTCTGGAGCATGAATGCCTGATAGAGGATTTGAGGAGGTGTGGGTGGGCTCTGGATCAGTTGGTCTTTCCAGGGTCAGCAAGGCCCCAGTTGTCAGAACATCAGAATAAAGACACATGCTTAATGCAATCTCCCACTCTCACTGGCTATGTTCCAGTCAATTCTAAATACTTGTATTTTCTGAACATTCCTTGCTAAATTTCCTTACCCTCTTCCTGGAAAAGAGCAGTCTATCTCGTAATTTAGTGATTTTCTTGGTGAAGGCTTCCCTGACCTTTCCAACAGACTCATAACTCCATGCCAGGTTTATTCAGTGTCGCTTATCACATTATATTATAATTATTAGTTTACAGTTATCGCATAAGACCATTACCCTTTCCCAGTCAAACTGTGAGCCCCTTGAGAACTTGAACTCCCATATTCCTCTTTGACTTTCTAGAATCTGTAACCTAGGGCAGTACTTGGTGTGTAGTTAACATTTAATATATATTTATTGACTAAAATGAAAAATGGCTAAGTGGATGAGTGAATGAATGAGTGAGTTTTATATCCATCTTAACAGTAGGAAAGTCATCATCACTGAGATTTCTTTAGTTTGTAAGAGTTAGGAAAAAGTCCCCAAATCCTCATTTTAATCACTTCCATGAAGTGGTCATCAAACTAAATGATTTATTCCTTCCAACTGTAAAACTTTGATTTTTTTGGCTGAACTTTTGGTGAATTACACCTTTCCCTTTCCCTTTCCATGGCTTGGAAGTATAATTCACAGTTTTAAAATTTGCAACTCTAGGAAATGTGGTGCAAGATTTTTATTTGTGCATGCAATATGAACCAAGAAGTATATCAAGGTGTTAAGATCTTAAGTTCTATCATCTGAGTTCACATCCTATCTATGCCAATAGCTCTTGGTCCAGGTGGGCAATCTCTCAAAATTTTAGTCTCTTCATCTGTGAAACTGGGATAATAATGATATCTTCCCTGTTGGACTGTTATTGTAGAGAATAAATGAGATTATTCATGTAAACTCCCTGCACACAGTGAACACTCAGTTGCTATTAGCTGGCATTATTATTGTCATTGGTGTAGATTATGATGATTATCACTATACAGTCATATTATGCACCCTTACAGTATGATACTGGCTAAGGATTAAAAGGGTGTAGTGGCCTTATTTTTGAGAAATTAAAAAGAAAAAAAATACACATTTAGCTTTGGTCATTTTTAAGTATTATATTTTGTTACTATCTAATCATACTCTGCGTAATAAAGAACAATGAAAGAACCTCTTTTGAAGAAGTAATTACTTAGATAGGCTGTCTGGTAAATTAATTCTTTTCCTAGAATTTGAATAACGTGGGGAGGGGAACAGAAAGAAGATCTTTTTGTGAAGTTTATAAAAAAATTAAGTTAGTATAGATATGATTCACATACCAGTACAATTTATATGTTTTCAAATATATAGTCCAATAGTTTTTTAGTATATTTACACATATGTGCAATCATTAGGACAGTCTCTTTTAGAACATTTAGAGTATCACTTCGAAATAAACCCCAGACCTAATGTTTTACCTCCCCACCCCTTAGCCTCATATAGCTACTAACCTGCTCCCTGCCTCTATAGATCTCCCTGCTCTGGATTTTTCATGTCAATGGAGTCATATAACATGTGTCTTTTGTGACAGCTTCTATCCTGTGGCATAATGTTTTTTGAAGGTTTATCCATGTTGCATCATGTATTAGTACTTTCTTTTTATGGCCAATAGTATTCATTTTATAGATCTACCACATTTGTTTATCCATTTGTCAGTTGATGGACATTTGGATTTTCTTTTCTTGGTCATTGTGAATAATGCTACTTTAAACACTGTGTACTACAAGTTTATGTGGGGATGTATGTTTTCACTTCTCTTGGGGGTATGCCTGGGGTTAGTATTGTTGGGTTATATAATAACTCCATGTTTATTTTCCCAAAGCAACTGCACCATTTTTTTTCTTTTTATGGCTATACCTGCGGCATATGGAAGTTCCCAGGCTAGTGGTCAAATTGGAGCTGTAGCTGCTGGCCTATACCACAGCCAAACCAATGCCAGATCCGAGCCACATCTGTGACCTGCACCACAACCCACAGCAACACCGGATCCTTAACCCACTGAGCGAGGTGAGGAATCGAACCTGTGTCCTCAAGGATACTGGTTGGATTTGCTTCCAAGGAGCCACAACAGGAACTCCCTGCATCATTTACATTACCACTACTAGTTTATGAAAGTTTCAGTTTCTCCACATCTTCACCAATAATTGTTAACTGACTTTAAAAGTTTTTCTTAATTTTAATTTTATTGAAATATGGTCGACTTATAGTGTTGTGTTAATGTTATCTGGCTTTTTGATGTTAGCTATTCCAGTGGTTTTTGATTTGCATTTCCCCATTGACTATTGATATCAAGCATCTTTTCATGCACTTATTTTTCATTTGTATATCTTTCTTGGAGAAATTACCTATTTAGTTCTTTTGCCTAGTTTTATATTTTATTTTTTTATGGTTATTTCTCCAATACAATTTTTTTTTCTACTATACAGCATGGGGACCCAGTTACACATACCTGTACACATTCTATTTTTGCACATTATCATGCTCCATCATAAGTGACTAGACATAGTACTCAGTGCTGCATAGCAGGATCTCATTGCTAATCCATTCCAAAAGCAACAGTTTGCATCCGTTAACCCCAAGCTCCCAATGCATCCCACTCCCTCCCCCCAAGTCCACTCTTCAAGTCCATGATTTTCTTTTCTCTGGAAATGTTCATTTGTAGTATATTAGATTCCAGATATAAGTGATATCATATGGTATTTGTCTTTTTCTGACTTACTTCACTCAGGATGAGTCTCTAGTTGCATCCATGTTGCTGCAAATGGCATTATTTTGTTCTTTTTTATGGCTGAGTAGTATTCCATTGTGTATATATATACCACATCTTCCTAATCTAGTCGTCTTTCGATAGACATTTGGGTTGCTTCCATGTCTTGGCTATTGTGAATAGTGCTGCAGTGAACATGCAGGTGAATGTGTCATTTTTAAGGAAAGTTTTGTCTGGATATATGCCCAAGAGTGGAATTGCTAGGTCATATGGTAGTTCTATGTATAGTTTTTCTAAGGTACCTCCATACTGTTCTCCCAGTGTTGTACCAGCTTACTTTCCCAAAAACAGTGCAGGAGGGATCCCTTTTCTCCACACCCTCTCCAACATTTGTTATTTGTGGACTTATTAATGATGGCCATTCTGACTGGTGTGAGGTGGTATCTCGTGGTAGTTTTGATTTGCATTTCTCTAATAATCAGTGATGTTGAGCTTTTTTTCATGTGCTTGTTGGTCATCTATACATCTTCCTTGAAGAAATGTCTATTTAGATCTTTCGCCCATTTTTCCATTGGGTTGTTGGCTTTTTGGCTATTGAGCTGTATAAGTTGCTTTTATTTTAGAGATTAAGCCCTTTTCAATTGCCTCATTAGAAACTATTTTCTCCCATTCTGTAAGTTGTCTTTTTGTTTTCTTTTGGGTTTGCTTTGCTGTGCAAAAGCTTTTCAGTTTGATTAGGTCCCATTGGTTTATTTTTGCTCTTATTTCTGTTGCTTTGGAAGACTGACCTGAGAAAACATTCATAAGGTTGATGTCAGAGAATGTTTTGCCTATGTTCTCTTCCAGGAGTTTGACAGTGTCTTGTCTTCAAGTCTTTCAGCCATTTTGAGTTTATTTTGGTGCATGGTGTGAGGGTGTGTTCTAGTTTCACTGATTTGCATGCAGCTGTCCAGGTTTCCCAGCAATTCTTCCTGTCATTTTCCCATTTTATGTTCTTGCCTCCTTTGTCAAAGATTAATTGACATTAGGTGTCAGGGTTTATTTCTGGGTTCTCTAGTCTGTTCCATTGGTCTGTCTGTCTGTTTTGGTACCAGTACCACACTGTCTTGATCACTGCGGCTTTGTAATATTGCCTGGGTCTAGAAGAGTTATGCTTCCTGTTTGGTTTTTGTTCCTCGAAGTTGCTTTGGTAATTCTGGGTCTTTTGTGGTTCCATATAAATTTTTGGATTGTTTGTTCTAGTTCTGTGAAAAATGTCATGGGTAATTTGATAGGGACTGCACTGAATCTGTAGATTGCTTTGGGTAGTATGGCCATTTTTACAATATTGATTTTCCCAATCCAGGAACATGGAATATTTTTCCATGTCTTTACACATTCTTTAATTTCCTTGATTAATGTTTTATGGTTCTCTGCATATAAGTCTTTCATCTCCATCAGGTGTATGCCTAGGTATTAGATTTTTTCGGTGCACTTGTAAAGGGTATTGTATTTTTGTATTCCTTTTCTAATATTTCATTATTAGTATACAGAAATGCAACTGATTTCTAAATGTTAATCTTATATCCTGCTGCTTTGCTGAGTTTGTTGATCAGTTCAAGTAGTTTTTGGGTGGAGTCCTTAGGGTTTTCTATATATAGTATCATGTCATCTGCATACAGTGACACTTTTATCTCTTCCTATTTGGATAACTTTTATTTCTTTTGTTTGTCTGATTGATGTGGCTTGGAATTCCAATACTATGTTGAATAATAGTGGTGAGAGTGGACATCCTTGTCTTGTTCCAGATTTCAGTGGGAAGGCTTTCAGCTTTTCTGTATGGAGTATTGTATTTGTTATGGGTTTGTCATAAATGGCTTTATGTTAAAGAATGTACCCTCTATACCCACTTTGGTAAGAGTTTTTATCATGAATGGATGTTGGACTTTGTCAAATGCTTTTTCTGCATCTATGGAGATGATCATGTGGTTTTTGACTTTTCTTTTGTTAATGTGGTGTATGACATTGATTGATTTAATGTATGTTGAACCATCCTTGTGTACCTGGGATGAATCCCACCTGGTTATGGTGTATGATCTTTTTGACATGTTGTTGGATTTGGTTGGCTAAAATTTTGTTGAGAATTTTTGCGTCTGTGTTCATCAGAGATATTGGCCTATATAGTTTTCTTTTTTGGTGGTATCTTTGTCTGGTTCTGGAATTAGGGTGAGATGGTGGCGTCATAGAATGTCTTTGGGAGTGTTCCTTCTTCTTCAACCTTTTGAAAAAGTTTAAGGAGGATGGGCACCAGTTCCTCTTTGTATGTTTGGTAGAATTCACCTGTGAATCCATCTGGTCCTGGACTTTTATTTGTAGGGAGTGTTTTTATGACATATTCAATTTCATTTCTAGTGACCAGTCTGTTCAGTTGATCTATTTCTTCTTGATTGAGTTATCTGGCTGTAGGTCTCCAGAAAGTTGTCCATTTCTTCCAGGTTGTCAAATTTGTTGCCATATAATTGTTCATAGTATTCTCTCATGGTTTTTTGTATTTCTGTAGTATCCATTGTGACTTCTCCTTTTTCATTTCTGATTTTGTTTATTTGGGTTTTTTCACTCCTCTTCTTGGTGAATGTAGCCAGAGGTTCCTCAATTTTGTTTACTCTTTCAAAGAACCGGCTCCTGGTTTGATTGATTTTGTCTACTGGTTTTTTTGAATCTCTATTTTATTGATGTTCTCTCTGATCTTTATGCTTTCCTTCCTTCTGCTGACTTTAGGTTTTGCTCTTTCTTCTTTTTCTAATTCATTTAGGTGGTGGGTTAAACTGTCGATTTGAGAGTTTTCTTCTTTTTTGAGGAAAGCCTGTATTGCTGTGAACTTCCCTCTGAGCACTGCTTTTGCAGCATCCCATAGATTTTGAGCGGTTGTGTCCTCATTATCATTTGTCTCAAGATATTTTTAAATTTCCTTCTTAATTTCCTCATTGACCTATTGGTTTTTTAGTAATATGTTGTTTAGTCTCCATGTAGTCAGTTTTTTCTCACTTCTTTTCCTGTGATTGATTTCTAGTTTTTCATGACATTGTGGTCAGAGAAGTTACTTGAAATAATTTCTATACTCTTAGATTTGTTGAAGTTAGCTTTGTGCCTCAGTGTGTGACTGATCCTTAAGAGTGTTCCAAGTGCCCTTGAGAAGAATGTATATTCTGATTTTTTTGGATGTAACGTTCTGAAAATGGCAGTTAAGTCTAACTTTTCTATTGTGTCCTTTAGTATCTCTGTTGCTTTACTGATTTTCTGTCTAGAGGATCTGTCCACCGATGTGAGTGGGGTGTTAAAGTCTCCTACAATGATTGTATTCCCATCGATTTCTCCTTTTATGTCTGTTAGTATTTGTTGTAGGTATCTGGGTGCTCCTATGTTAGGGGCATATATATTGATGATTGTAATATCCTCTTCTTGAATGGATCCTTAACCATTAAATCGTGTCCTTCTTTGTCTTTCTTTATGGCCTTCGTTTTAACATCAATTTTGTCTGTTATGAGTATTGCAACTCCTGCCTTCCTGTCTTGTCCACTGGCATGAAATATCTTTTCCCATCCCTTTACTTTCAATCTATATGTATCCTTTGCCCTAAGGCGAGTTTCTTGTAGGCAACAGATTGAAGGTTTTTTGATTTTTTTTTTTTTTTGTCCTTTGTCTTTGTTGTTGTTGTTGTTGTTGTTGTTGCTATTTCTTGGGCCGCTCCCGCGGCATATGGAGGTTCCCAGGCTAGGGGTTGAATCGGAGCTGTAGCCACCGGCCTACTCCAGAGTCACAGCAACTTGGGATCCGAGCCGCGTCTGCAACCTACACCACGGCTCACGGCAACGCCGGATCGTTAACCCACTGAGCAAGGGCAGGGACCGAACCCGCAACCTCATGGTTCCTAGTCAGATTCGTTAACCACTGCGCCACGACGGGAACTCCCGGTTTTTTTATTTTTTTATCCAATCTGCTCCTCTGTGTTTTTTTGATTGGAGCCTGCAGTCCATTGACATTTAAGGTGACTATTGATAGATGTTTATTTATTGCCATTTTAAACCTTGTTTTCCAGTTGATTCTATGTTTCTCTTTTATTTTTATGGTGGGATGGTTTCCATTTATTTTATGCTTGAATACTTTTCAGTTTCTGTGAGGGTAATATTTGGTTTTGATTTGTGGTTGTCCTGTTTTTTAAGTACGTTAACCCCTTCCTATATCTGCTTGCTTTAGCCTGATAGTCACATCATTAAAATTATAAAAGGATATATTTTTTTCTTACTTTCCTTGCCTACATTGTATTATTTTGATGTCTTTTTTAAATTTTTTTTAATTTAACATCTTCATGTTTAGATCTGTCTGCTGGCTTATTTAAGTTACTGCTTTCCAATTGTGGTTTCCTCCATCCTAGTTCTTCCTCTTTTTTTTTTTTTTTTTTTTCTAATTTAGGGAAGCCCTTTCAGTATTTCTTTTAGAATGATTTTCATACTGCTGTTCTATTTTAACTTCTGTTTGTTGGGGAAATTCTTTATTTCCCCTTCTATTTTAAATTTTATTTTTCCTGGATAGAGTATTCTAGATTGCAGATTTTTTTCCTTTCAGTGCTTTAAATATATGTTTCCACTCCCTTCTGGCCTGTAGTGTTTCTGTAGAGAAATCAGCTGATTGCCTTTTGGGGTTCCCTTTAATTAACGTTTTGTTTGTCTCTTGCTGCCTTTAGAATCCTCTCTTTAACTTTTGCCATTTTTATTATACTATGTCTTGGTGTGGCGCTATTTGTGTTCAAGTTGTTTGGGGCCCTCTGTGCTTCCTGTGTCTTGATATCAGTATCCTTTAGATTTGGAATGTTTTCAGCTATAATTTCTTCAAATATATTTTCAAACCCCTTTTCTTTTTCTTCTCTCCTGGAATTTCTATTATGCATAGATTGGCCCACTTCATATTACCTCCATAGGTCTCTTATATTGCTTTCATGTTTTTTCATTTGGTTTTCTGTCTGCTGTTTGCGTGATTTCCATCATTGTCTTCCACTTCACTAATTCACTCCTCTGCATTATTCATTCTGGTCTTTATTGCCTTTAGCTCAGTTTGTAAATTTGCACATGAATTTTCTAGTTTTTCTTGGTTCCTCCTTATATTTTCTAGTTCTATTTTGAGGGAATATGCATTACTGTTCATATCCTCTGTTAATTCCTTCAGTATTTTCACTATCTCCCTTTTGAACTCCAAGTCTGTCCAACTGCAGAGGTCTGTTTCATTGCTGACTGCTTTAGGTGAATTCTCTTGTTGCTTTAATTGGGAATGGTTTCTGAGCTTCTTGGTCTTGCTTGTGTTTTTCTTTTCCTGTGAATTTGGGGAAGCCAAACCGTAGTTGGGCACAGTCCAGGGTGGGCCAGCACGGGGCTTCCCATGGGCAATCGGCAGCAACCCAGAGCATTTGCCTGTTTTTTAATTGGGTCATGTTTGTTTAATTATTGAGTTGTAAGTGTTCTTTGTATGTTTTAGATACAAGTCCCTTTCCAGATGTATAATTTACAAATATTTTCCCCATTCTGTGGATTTTCTTTTTACTTTCTTGATAGTGTCCTTTGAAGCACAAACATTTTAAACTTTGACAAATTCTATTTTATTTTTTTTTTCTTTTGTTGCTTGTGCTTTTGCTGTTGTATTTAAAAATTCCTTTGCCCAATCCAAGGTCATTTTATTCCAATGTTGTCTTCTAAAAGTTTTATGGATTTAGTTTTCACTTTCAGGTATTTATTTTTAGGTAATATTTCTATTTGGTGTGAGGTAAAGTTCAAACTTCGTTCTTTTTCATGTGGCTATTTAGTTGTCCTGGCATCTTTTGTTGAAAAGACTGTTTTTCCCCCATTAGATGATTTGGGCACCCTTTTTGGAAATCACTTGACACAGTAGGTGTATGGTTTTATTTCTGGGCTCTCCCATTGATCTGTGTGTCTGTCCTTGTGCCAGACATCATGTGAGTTGATTTTGAGAAATTTTATTTTGCCTTGTTTTTCTTTTAAAGAATGATGATGTCAAAGTATGTAGGATTTTTTTTTACAATTTTGAATAATGTACAATTTTATAGTCATGATGATGGAGCTAACTGGATATGAGAAATAATAATCCATCCAGAATTATATACTTAAATATAAATAAGCATATTTTAGGTATTGCATAAACCTGGAATTTTTCTAAATATTTATCATAGGTTTTTTTTTTATTTTGAGGAATAACATTTTTCCAAAGTTCTTTTTCAATTTTTAAGTGATCAAATATACATTATCTCACTTAGTCCTAAAAAGAAATTTGTGAGATATAGGTACTACTATTTACTGATATTCCTGTCTTTCCCTTTTTATCTATGAGAAAACTGCATGGAAATATGCAGTGACCTGTCCAGGGTCATTCACTCAGTTTAAGCCATTTCTGAACTCTGACCACTTCACCAGGCTGCTTCTGTACTGTTAGATTGTACATCAGCCTTTTATTATATTAAAGGCTCTTTATAACTTAAGGGGGCTACATCCCAAGATCTGGAGTCTCCAGTTCTTACATCACTCACTCTACCAAATAACTTGCTCCATCCAGATGTGAACAGTCACCTGTAGAAAATGACAAAGCCACCTGTTATGTCAAAGGCTGAGCAACTCCCTTGATAAATTATTTGCTCCCATTCACAAGCCTCTGCAATATTGCAATTTATTGCATTGTCACATACACCCTAACATTTTAAGTACTTGAAACCACAAATGTTTAATCTCAAATTCCAAAGCTTTATTAATTATGGAAGTATCCTAACAATATCCCTAACTCTGATTCCTTCCTAAAAGCAATTCTCAATTACTTTTATTCATTCAGACATACACCAAGTATTTTTTATGTGTTAAGCAATACTATGCCAGGGGTTTAATGCAGTTAAAAAAATACAAAAATCCCTGCCCTCACAGAATTTTTGTTCTGATGGGGAAACAGACAGCAGAAAATAAGTAAAATAAGACAACAGGAAAATAGGGAGTGCTTTGAGAAGCACAGCCTCTGAAGACTGACAGTGAGCATGGACTTAACAAGAAATGCCACTACAAAGTCAAAATAAATGGCTATGCTTTTATTTTTTAAAAAGTTTAGTCGATTTATAGTATTAGTTTTGGCTATACAACAGTGATTCAACATTTTTGTATATTGTACTCCATTTGTATTTATTATAAAATATTGGCTGTATTTCCAAGGCTGTATTTCCTTCATGCATGATATATCCTTGTAGCTTATTTATATTATACATAGCAGTTTTATCTCCTAATCCTCTAACCCTATATTGTACCTCCCTGCTTCCCTCTACCTTTTTGTTCTCTGTTATGTAAATCTTTTCTGTTTTGCTATATTGATTTGTTTTATTTTTTATGTTCTACATATAAGTAAAAACATACAGTGTTCATCTTTCTCTTTCTGACTTATTTCACTAAGCATAAAACCCTCCAGGTGCATCTATTACAAATGGCAAAATTTAATTCTTTTTTGTGACTGACTGGTAGTCCATCGTATTCACCACATATTGATCCATTCATTTGTTGATGGCTATGTAGGTTGCTTCCCTGTCTTGGCTGTTGTAAATAATGCTGCTGTGAACATTGCAATGCATATATCTTTCCAAATGAATGTTTTCATTTTCTTCAGATTGGCAGAAGAGAAATTAAGAGTAACATGAAAAACAGAAATATGATTGTTAGAGTATTTCAAGGGAAGACTCTTAGTAAATATAGCTCATTTAATTAAGCCTTTGGATAACATCAATAGCAAAATGCCATCCATGTATCATATATAATTTACTTATAGAAATCCAAATTGGTACTTCATTACATGAGTTATGTGTGCTTAGTAGCACTTGTGCTTGGACGTCTCAGATTAAGGAGGTCTAACCTGCCCCAAACTCCCTGCCCTGTGTAGCTGCAATGCCCTGACATTCTCAATTGCTTATCCTACCCTGTTTTCTTTTATGTTTTTCTATAATAAGTATTAGCTTCTAAACATAGTGTATCATTTATTATTGAACACATTTATTTTTTGTTTTCACCCACTAGCACATAAACCCCAGGAAGGAAGGGATTTTTGTTTTCTCACTGATACATCAGGAAGGGTACTCATTATACATTTTTTTTTTTGAAAAATGAATGTTAGTGGAGGGAAAATATTAATTACATTTCCATTTTCTATTGCTTAAATACATATTTAGTGTACTTTTATTATGGCCTATGTATCCAGTCATTCATCAAGAAACTGGATATGCTTTATCCTAGATTCCTTTCACGGTCAATTTTCTAGTGCCCATTTTATAGACGAAAAATGAAATTAAGGCTCAGAGAGGCTTATTTTAAAACTTAAAAAAATCCATTAATTTTTTTCCCCAAAAAAACATATCCCTATTAAAAATTAAAGTCAGGATTTGAACTCTGTTTTGCCTGGTTCCATCTTAATTTTTTTTATGATTCAAAATCTCAATAACATCATTTCTCCAAATTATAATTGAATATGGCGTAAGAAACTTTTTGAATGTCCACAAAGCACCTAAGAGAATAATTCTCTTGCTGGGTCAGTCTCTGGCCTTTTCAGGATAGTTTCTGTCTGTGACAATGGTACCAACAGATATTTTAAATATGAGAGTGGTGTCATTCTAAACATCTCTCTCAAAATTAGCTTTATGACATTCCAATTATTTCCATAACCCATCATGAAACTATCATTTGTAAAATTTTTAACTTTTTTGAAGACACTTTCCTGTGTATTCTTTTAGGCTTGGCACTTTTCCTGACTTTCTTCTCAGTGTTTTGAATTTTTTTTCTTAGGAAGGTTTTTGGCTTTCTTGCTCCTCAGGCCCTAGCATCTTCTGTTGTGGTGAAGTCTTGTGTCTTTTGCTCTATACCCACCCCCAGCTTCTTGTCCCTTGTCCTTTACTCCATATGTGCCACCTTAGTCCCCACAGAGATTGGGAAATTTTGATAACTATCTTTTTTTGTTTCATTATGAACCATGAACTTTTTCTTCTTTCTTTTATGTAATTTTGGCATTTAGCTGGTTTCCATTTCCCCCTTCCTCACATTGGCATCCTTGGCCTCACCCTTTTCCAGTACTTTTTTTCTGAATGTTTCCCACGAAGAGTTTTCCCTTTGAGTCTCTTGTTTCCCTGCCATTTCCTTTCCTTTTTTTTTTTCAAAAAATATTCTTGTATTGATCCCTTTGGCTGCATTAACTGTTTTCTATGACATAATACTGTTTCCATTAAGCTCTCATAGCTTAACATTTTACCTCTTTTTTCTTTCCATTTTCTTTTCATTCATAGAGAAGATCACTTGTTTTGTTTTTCTTCAAAAATAACCATGTTCCAATCAGACATGTCCTCATCACAGTCAGAAGGGCTAGAGTTTTCCCAAAGCAGTGCACACTGGAGATGGGGCATCGCCACTAGCTGGAGCTGCTAGCTTTCCAAAATCCCAAGAGGTCGCAGCACCATGTACCAGGCCTTATCTTCCTAATGCACATGTGCTGCTTGTCGGTTTCAAATGTCAGCTGCTAGTGGTATTACTTAGAGACAGTAGGCTTTGTGTCAGGATGGAAAGAAAAAAAAAATTTAAACCTTGAGTCCCTGGGAAATTACCATTTTTGGACACCTAAGAGCCTGCCACCTTACCAGTCTCTTATTGGTAAAAGCCACTGACACCGGTGCCAAGTTTGAGCACAGGATCAGTTACACTTGGCATGAATTGTACTGAGCCATGGTGTTCTCAGTATGTCGTTAGTAAGGCATTTTATTTATATCTCAGGGAGACAGTCCTAGCACTTGCAAGGCCAAAGAGAAGGACTTCAGGGACCCTTAAAAAAAGTGCAGAAAAGTGAATGGGTAGCACAAAATTAATTACCCATTCACTTTTGAATATTGATTTTTGATTGGTGACATTAGATAGCAAAACAATAATCATTGCTCCTCTGTACTAAGTGTAGGCATGATCTTTTTGAAAGCACTTAATTAAAATATAAATATTAACTCATAATATATATAATTTAGGTATTGGCTATATATATCATAAAATAATTCTGTACTTTACTATGAAATCCTTTCAGTAATGCTTCAAGACAAGGTTTCCATATACTCTAAGTAAAACCCAAATTTGAGACATTTAATGTAAAAAGTAAAATATATATGATATGGATTTTTAAAAAAGCTCGTTCTCAGAGAAGATTGTACATTTCAGAATTAGCCAATGCTATCTCTCAAGATTCCTCGCTCCATTATCTTCTGAAGCTTTGCCGCCTGACTGATATGCTATTTTCAAGTTGCTATGAGTTGTTTTCTCTCCTTGTCCTGTCTAATACATTCAGTAGACATTTGGTCTCTACCAAAAGGCCCTTGATATTTGCAAGACCATTCGGTCCTGGCCAAAATATCCATAAGGCATTTGGGCCATGCCAAAATGTCCTTGGTATTTGTCCCTTTCAAAATGATTTGGCGTGAACCAGATGCACTCTTGAACGTTTTGGATAGAACCAGATTTCAAGGACCTTTTCCTGTGGAACAGATGTCTTAAGAAGCAGATTCTTGTGGACGTTTGGACAAGACCATATGACTGCTAACCATTTCTCTCCTGACTCTACTCATTCCTCAGAGCACCAGTTACATCATAGTTACAAAACTGCTAGAGAGTAAATTTATCCAGAGAAGGGTTGAGTATACCATATTTATTTTTTCCTTCTTTTTCATGTACTGTTTTTCCTTTAAGACTCCACAAACTGCCCCAACCATGAGTAACTTTTGCCATCCTTTGAACTCCTCTCACTCATCGTCCATACTTCTTATCTGGAAGTAGATATGTGTGCTCCTTGTATAATTTTCTTTTATGAATGTTCCTCATCCCCTGGTTTCGATACTAATTAGGAGACCTGTCTTATACCTTTTCAGTATCTCCAGTATCCCCAAAATGATCTAACACTGTTCTTTCCCAACTTTCATGTACACAGAAAACCCCTCGAGATCTTATTGAAGATTGTGATTCAGTCAGCATAGGGTAGGGCCTGAAATTCTGCATTTATGACATTCTCAAGTTATGTGATACAGTTGGTCTGCAGGTGATACATCAAGTGTCCTGTCTGTGGCAGACTTTCAACAAATGTTTGCCGATGCTATTTGTTTCATAAAAGAACAAAAGATTTGCATTTTGTTGAATGCTTCATTTGTCTGCAATATGAAAACAGCACTGAGACGTGAAGATAGATTTAAGTCAATTTCTGTGAATAACTGAAGGTGTGGGATGTCTGTTTTTTGTTTTTTTCCTGGTTTATCTATATGATCAATAGGACTGGATTTTAGCTCACTCATTTTAATAGATACCAGATTGGATGAGAGTATATGTGAATACCTTCTATGCCTGGATTTACTAGGCTTGGGCTTAAAAGTACAGGCCTTTATAACACGTTTTCAATCATCTGAGTTATCCAGTCTTTTTCTAAGTCTTTTTCTGCTCTTACTCAGGACATCTGGCTTTGAGGAGCAGATGCAGTTTTTTCCTGGTAAACTCAAATCCTACGGGCATCACATTTCCAGGTCAAGAATTAGTCATAACCTTACTCTAAACTTTATAAAATTTTTCCTACCTTTTTTTGGGATAGAATTCAAAAGTGGGCCATTAAGAATTATCAGCAAGCAATGACTCTGGGTCCCTAGCCTTTAATGGCAACCAAGAAACCCATGCTTTTTACCACAGACTCCATTGTTGATTTCCCTTTTTTCCCCAAATAGAAAATACACTCATCTGGGGGGGGTGCACTTCAGATTTTGATTGCCAATATTAAAGTATCTTAGATGGGGCTCATTTTTCTGGTTATTTTGGTAGAAATAGTTCACTTGTTTCCCTCCTGCAAAATGTAAGTGCCAGATGTTATTTGGTGTGAGTTCCTAGCCTACACTTTTTGATATTGCCTCTCTTCCTCAGGCCCCAAATCTGCTTAAATATAATTCCTCACAAGTGAAATCGGACACACTAAAATTGAAGACATCTCTGTTTTGTGATTAGTTAAATCATTTTTTAATGTAATTTTATCATTTTTTTCTAAATTACTGAAATAGTTAATGTTTATTATCCACACTTCCCCAAAACCAAACAAAAATAAGGAAAATTATGTAAAAAACAAGAGCCAACTACATCAAAGTTTTTTTTGAAATTGTTTCTTCACTTTCCAGAAATAGTTAATGTTTTAGCCTCAAACTTTTTATGTATATTATAAAAATAAAATTAAGATCATACATTATTTACAGTTTTGTAGCATTTAATTAAAACCATGTTATGGTCTTTTCTAATGCCATTAAATATACTTTCATAACCTGGTTATTAAAAACTTCATAGTGTTCCAGCATATGGATTAGTTAACCATTCCCTACTGTTGATTTTTTTCTCATTTTTATATCAAGGGCATGGCAGAGTCAGATTTCTAAGTAAAGGATTTTTTTTAATTATTGCCTTAGAATAAATTCCTAAAGGTGAAATGGCTGGGCTAGAAGATAAAAGGTATTTATTCATTTATAATTTGTTTTGTCTTGTCCTTTCTAAAACTGCAGTGGTAGCTTAGTAGACTTTAAATAATTGCATGGTTTCCTTATAATGTATTTCCTCTGAATAGCAGGACTTATGTTGGTTCCTGAAGTACATCAATATATACAAGAGAGTTATGTGATATTTAGAACACTAGTTAACCCCAAGAAATAGTAAACAGTAGGCATTACGGTGAGCAGTATTCATCAACTTGACTTATCAGCATACACTGCCTAGTTCTGTTATGGTCTTGTCACATTTGAGACATTGGCTTGTACAAATAATACATAAAGCAACTTGCACGTGAATTTTAACTAGGAGTGAATGGCTGTTTACTAAAGCAATAACTGATCTTTTAAGATTTTTTCCCCCTTATGCAGAAAATTTTACTTGGTAATCATGCTATATATACTATTCGTTGCCTTTCAAAACCAATTTTTAATCATATTTTAAAAGCAGAATCAAATATATGTGATTATATTTTGAAAATGGCTGAATTACGTGAGCCGATGTACCACAGCATTGATTTAAATATAGGACTCCTTTAATATAGCTTGTTAAATAAATAAAGCAAATGGTCATATAAGTATTAAAGTTTAGTTTTATAAAAGTAAATAAATCTTACAGAAAGTGATATATTTAGCACATAAATGGCATATTTGTGTCTTTTAAACATTCATCGTTTGAATGCCTGTAACAAAAATGCCTCCAATTAAATATCATTGTAATAGTTATCTGTTAGTACACATAATTGTTTTATATGTTAGCTCTTCATATATTTTTAAAAGCTTTACACCATTGCCATTAATATATTGATTTGTTTTAAATTTCCTTGGTTTCGGTTATAATTTAAAGCAGTTTAGAAACATTTATGCAATATGATAAGATAAACTGAAGTGAATGAGGAAATAAGACTACACATGATAAAGTGCATGCATGAAATCCTATACTTTTGTTGCAGGGAAGCTACGATAAGGCTCTTAGTTTTTAGACATCCACATAATCAAATTTCATGTCTGGCAGTATATATGAAATAAACTACCTTCTCATAAAAAAAAAAATCTTAACTTTCCCTCTTTTCCAAAAAGGAAATTCCTTCATGGATCCTGGAAGAAGGCCCTGTGTGATCTAGCACTAACTTTTTTCAAGAGCAGCAAGTTGCATAGTATGTTCCTTTTAAGAAGAAATAGCAGAAAGACAAAAAAAAAAAAAAAAAAAGAAGCTGATGGCAACACCCAGTGGGCAGCAATTGTATGAGAAATCAGCATGATTTCTATTCTTACACTGTAGAAGATGTGCAGTATAGGGACAGGGTTCTAAAAGGAAGGATGTGGGAGTTTCCTGGTGGCTCAGCGGGTTAAGGATCTAGCATTGTCACTGCTGTGACAGTTTTGATCCCTGGCCCAGGAACTTTTCACAGGCCTCAGACATGGCCAAAAAAAAAAATATATAGATAGATACAAAATATATATATATATATATACAATTTTTTTTGAAGAAAAGTATGTGTAGTTTGTGTCATTGAAGCAATCACTATACATTTTCTTCAAATCAATATATTTGTAATATTGAGTGGCTCAAAGTTCAAGATTAAACTCCCTGAAAGATAACTGGAATGTGCTTATTCTGTATCCCCAGGCAAGTACAGTGTGGTGTGTTTTGCCTCTTAGCCAAGCCAGGTACCGTTCGTGTGGAGGCTGAGGAGACTAACATGGTCATTCTCTTGAAAAGAGGGAAACTTTTAATGACGCTGACTCAGGAAATACCCATAGGCAGGGCCTAGATTCATTTCCAGTCATTCGTTGCATAGAAATTATTGGAAGAATCCAGTTAACAAAGCTCTAGAGCATAGAGCATGAGTATATAGTTTTAACCTAAATGTTTTTTAAACAAACAAGCAGGTATGATCAAATGCTTATCCTTTCCTGAGAGAAAACACACACATTCAAACAAAACTCTCAGTAAAATAAGTACCCATAGAATGTTTGTCCTTGAAGCTTTTTTTTTTTCTAGTATACTCTCTAAGATGGACTTGTTACAAAATGTACCTTTAGGTAGTTGAATTAATATACTCACTATGTAGCGTGTGAGATCAATAAAACCTCTGAAATAAGTAAGAAATATATTGCCTATATCCAAATCTATGGAGCAATAAAGTATTAACATCACTATTCTGTGGGTTCCCATGAAGCTTCTCCAAAAAGAGCTGCAAAATGATGTCTAGAGCCTGGGGTCCTGGCTGTGCCACCATTTTATCATTTGTTACAAGTCCCAGGTTTGACTTTGCACCTGGTTAATTGTCATCTAAAAGCAATAGCTGGAGTCATGGTCATAACTTTTCCCTCGTGCCGTAGAAATATTCTAATTTATTGAGATTCTCCATTGTAAATTCTGGTTGGCCTCCTATCTGTATTGCCCCGACTTCATCTACACCCCTCTAGAAATTTGGTCTGTTGGTGCATTTTTAATTTTTACATATTTTTACAAGTATGTTTATTTCATAAATCATGGTATATAGTTTTTGAATACTTTAAAAAATGAAATTCCAAGAGAAGATTCAAACCAATTCTTTACTATTGTGGCAAATATCAATGTCCTATTTTATATCCTGGATCTGTCCAGAAATTTTTGTTTCACTTTCATTAGCCTTTTTCACTTGTAAATATTTCTAAAGTGTACACCATTTAGATGTGTATAATGTGATGAAACTGAAAGGGTACCTCAAGGCAAAATTGAGAAGCACCTTATAGCTTTAAACTTATTTTGTAAGTAGTAGGAAGCCATCAGAGGTATTTGTGTTTGGGGAAATTTATCACGCTGACTTCCATTGTACCAGCTAAGGCAGTAGGTGTGAAGATTGGAAAGTTTACAGATCCAAGATGATTCTATGCAACCAGCCATGAGGACTTGAGAGTTCCCTTCTCTAGCAGAGCTCTTATCATACTGTTAGGGCTTTTATAGTGGTGTGCTAGATTCATCTGCACCAGCTTGAAAGATCCAGTTGTTAGCATCACTTCCCAAGTCCATGTTCTGTCCTGGAGGGAACATTTACACCATGGGCAAACAAAACAAATCAGTTTGTTGTTGTGTAGTTTTTGAGAGTTGGTTAATTCCTAGCACATCTCTAGCTATTTATTTACCTATTTGAATTCTTGTAAGACTGTGATCTCTTAGAATAAAAATATCGTCTTATTAAAAATATCACATCTTTATTTCCTCACACTAGTACCTGTATTTCACATATTATAGTATCAATAAATAATCATTGAATAAATGGAGGGACAGATTAACAAATGAGATTAACAAATTAGGTAGTGACCAATTGGTTGTGGGTAATGAATATAATTGTTAGAAACAGCTCTGAATTATCTAGCCTGAGCATTTGGGAAGATAGTAATGCCACTGGGAACCAATGGAGAGAAATTGCATTGGCATGGGCCAGGGAAGTAGTGGAAGATAATTGTTTGGGGACAAAGTGTTGTGCTTGCAGAAGACCATGGTTGAAGATGGTCAGCACTTATTCCAATTACTATCCAATGACAGTTTTGAAATTATTTTTCTGTGGATTTCTAAAATATGCAACTGTACAGATTAAAGTTCAAAAAGCTATTGGTTCTAAAAAATTTGCTTCATCTCAGCAGTATGAGAGAAAATACAGTTCTATAATGCATTCTGAACATTGCTTTGGCAGAGAAAAGAGAAGAGAATAAGGAAATTCATTTTTTAAACAATGTCAATTTTGTAGATGATAGTTTATAATAATCCTAGGAAGAGAAAATGAATTTTTGGGGGGGAAGACAAAATTGCCTTTTAGATATATAACTCCTGAAGAAAAATTTTTCTTTTTAAAAGAGCAATTATAGTTGAAAGAATGAAGATGAGAAAAAATACCTTTGTATAATAAAGACTTGGGGAAGGAAAACAAGATACTTTTGAGGGCAACAACTTGAATCTGAATCATCTAAGTAAAGGGATATTTTAATTTATGAAGTATTCTTATTACTAGAATAATTCAGTATATTCTGTAAACAAATGAATGTTTTTTAAAATAATAACCAAAAAAATAATGTCGATATTGCCGGCATGCTTAGCAGGTTTTTTTTTGGGGGGGGTGGTAAGGATTTTTTTTGTTGTTTATTATTTTTTTAGTAGTTATTTCCCCAATACAATTTTTTTTTCTACTGTATAGCACGGTGACCCAGTTACACATACAGGTACACATTCTATTTTTGCACATTATCATGCTCCATCATAAGTGACTAAACATAGTTCCCATTGCTACATAGTAAGATCTCATTGCTAATCCATTCTAAAGGCAATAGTTTGTATCTCTGAACTCCAAGCTCCCCAGCCACCCCACTCCCTCCCCCTCCCCCTTGGCAACCACAGGTTTATTTTGCAAGTCCATGATTTTCTTTTCTGTGGAAAAGTACATTTGTGCCTTATATTAGATTCCAGATATAAGTCATATCATATGGTATTTGTCTTTTTCTGACTTACTTCACTTAGGATGAGAGTCTCTACTTCCATTCATGTTGCTGCCAATGGCATTATTTTGTTCTTTTTTATGGCTGAGTAGTATTCCATTGTGTATATATACCACATCTTCCTAATCCAATCATCTTTAGATGGACATTTGGGTTGGTTCCATGTCTTGGCTATTGTGAATAGAGCTGCAAGGAACATGCGAGTTCATGTGTCTTTTTTAAGGAAAGTTTTGTCTGGTTATATGCCCAAGAGTGGGATCGCTGGGTCATATGGTAGTTCCATGTATAGATTTCTAAGGTATCTCCATACTTTTCTCCATAGTGGTTGTACCAATTTACATTCCCACCAACAGTGCAGGAGGTTTCCCTTTCCTCCACATCCTCTTCAGTATTTGTTATTTGTGGACGTATTAATGATGGCCTTTCTGATTGGTGTGAGGTGGTATCTCATGGTAGTTTTGATTTGCATTTCTCTAATAATCAGTGATGTTGAACATGGTTTCATGTGCTTGTTGGCCATCTGTACATCTTCCTTTTAGAAAAATGTCTATTCAGGTCTTTTGCCCATTTTCCCATTGGGTTGTTGCCTTTTTTGCTGTTGAGTTGTATAAGCTGCTTTTATTTTAGAGATTAGGCCCTTGTCCATTGCATCGTTTGAAACTATTTTCTCCCATTCTGTAAGTTGTCTTTTTGTTTTCTTTTGGGTTTGCTTTGCTGTGCAAAAGCTTTTCAGTTTGATTAGGTCCCATTGGTTTATTTTTGCTCTTATTTCTGTTGCTTTGGAAGACTGACCTGAGAAAATATTCATAAGGTTGATGTCAGAGAAAGTTTTGCCTATGTTCTCTTCCAGGAGTTTGATAGTGTCTTGTCTTCTATTTAAGTCTTTCAGCCATTTTGAGTTTATTTTGGTGCATGGTGTGAGGGTGTGGTCTAGTTTCATTGATTTACATGCAGCTGTCCAGATTTCCCAGCAATTCTTGGTGAATAAACTTTTTCCCATTTTATATTCTTGCCTCCTTTGTCAAAGATTAATGGACCATAGGTGTCTGGGTTTATTTCTGGATTCTCTATTCTGTGCCATTGGTCTGTCTGTCAGTTTTGGTACCAGTACCACACTGTCTTGATGACTGTGGTTTTGTAATACTGCCTGAAATCTGGGAGAGTTATGCCTCCTGCTTGGTTTTTGTTTCTCAGGATTGCTTTGGTAATTCTGGGTCTTTTGTGATTCCATATAATTTTGTAGATTGTTTGTTCTAGTTCTGTGAAAAATGTCATGGGTAATTTGATAGGGATTGCATTAAATCTGTAGATTGCTTTGAATAGTATGGCCATTTTTGCTGTATTATTTTTTCCAACCCAGGAGCATGGATTATGTTTGTATTTCTTTACATCTTCTTTAATTTCCTTGATTAATGTTTTATAGTTCTCAGCATATAAGTCCTTGACCTCCTTGTTCAGGTGTATTCCCAGATATTTCATTTTTTGGGGTGCAATTTTAAAAGGTATCATATTTTTGTACTCCTTTTCTAATATTTCATTGTTAGTATACAGAAATGCGACTGATTTCTGAATGTGTTAATCTTATATCCTGCGTATGTATCTTCAATAATCACATTAAATGTCAATGGACCAAATGCTCCAATCAAAAGACACAGAGTGGCAGATTGGATAAAAAATCAAAAACCTTCAATCTGCTGCCTACAAGAAACTCACCTTAGGGCAAAGGATACATACAGATTGAAAGTGATGGGATGGGAAAAGATATTTCATGCCAATGGACAAGACAGGAAAGCAGGAGTCACAATACTCATATCAGACAAAATTGATGTTAAAATGAAGCCCATAAATAAAGACAAAGAAGGACACGATTTAATGGTTAAAGGATCCATTCAAGAAGAGGATATTACAATCATCAATATATATGCCCCTAACATAGGAGCACCCAGATACCTACAACAAATACTAACAGACATAAAAGGAGAAATGGATGGGAATACAATCATCGTAGGAGACTTTAACACCCCACTCACATCGGTGGACAGATCCTCTAGACATAAAATCAGTAAAGCAACAGACATCCTAAAGGACACAATAGAAAAGTTAGACTTACTCGACATTTTTAGGACATTACATCCAAAAAATTCACAATATACATTCTTCTCAAGGGCACATGGAACATTCTCAAGAATTGAGCACATACTGGGGCACAAAGCTAACTTCAACAAATCTAAGAGTATAGAAATTATTTCAAGTAACTTCTCTGACCACAATTGCTGGGAGCTGCTCTTGAAGGTCTGCCTTTTGACAAAGTCAAGGAGACCAAAGGACCCAGACTGCACATCATGTCTGGAAAAACGGCAGTCCTGCTTCTTCTTCTCTGTCTGCTGATGTTGTTTATAAAAACTGCAGGAGCTGGGGAATTGCCGCCAAATCAAAACTCCCTGGGGGAGTTCCCATCGTGGTGCAGTGGTTAACGAATCCGACTAGGAACCATGAGGTTGCGGGTTCGATCCCTGGCCTAACTCAGTGGGTTAAGGATCTGGCATTGCCGCGAGCTGTGGTGTGGGTTGCAGACGTGGCTAGGATCCCGCATTGCTGTGGCTGTGGCGTAGGCCAGTAGCTACAGCTCCGATTCACCCCCTAGCCTGGGAACCTCCACATGCCGTGGGAGTCGCCCTAGAAATGGCAAAAAAAAAAAAAAAAAAGAAAAAGAAAAAGAAAAAAGAAAAGAAACAACAACAACAACAACAACAACAAAACTTCCCTGAAAAAAAAAACCAAGAGAGGGTAAACATCAGGGATTAGTGCTTACTCATAAGCTGCCAGAAGTCCCTAAAATCCCTACAATTCCCCTTTTTTCTAGCCATCCTCTACTTCAGGTATTTCCCCTCTCTAAAGAAGTCCCCAATAGAATGCTTACAGATTGGGAGTGCTCCCAATGGAAATTTGATAATGGGCCAGGGCATAGGCCATTCAATTTAGAAAGAGGATCTCATTTTCCTTGCCAGGGAATGGTTGATAAATACAATAGTTACTGGGCATTAACACGAGGAAAGTTGGTCCAGTTTGTACCTCACAACTGGAAACAAATTAGGGAAATATGGGGCTATTTCAGAAAGCCAACCAATTATGAGCTGATATGTCAGGTCTATTGGCCCAACCCCCAAAAGTGTTAATGTCATGGCTTCTGGTTCTATGAGAATTAAGTAACCTTTGATAAATATAGCTTACCTTTGCTAATGGGAAGTAGTTAATAGTTTAGACTTAACAAAGAGATATCTATAGTAAGGTAGTTGATAAGTTTGCACTTTTCTGCTCCATGCGAACTAGGTCATAATCATGAGTACATCTGATTTTGAGTAGTCAAGAGGAAAGTACAAGGAAAAGGAACATTGTGTATGTCCCTCGATACATAAAATCATGGGGAAATATTCGATGGATTGGAAAGTTAAGAAATGTCAAAAGATGTATGACACATAATATAAGGAAGCAAAAATTGTATATAAGCTATGCCTGTACAAGCAATAAATGAGCAGTTCTGCATAACCACTAGACCTACATCCATTCCTTTGCTGATGCCACCCCTCCTTTGGGAAGCCCTGGTCCAGCTGGAGCAGGACTCTGGCACACAATGGCATGAAACTAGAAATCAACCACAGGGAAAGAAATGAGAAAAAACCTACTACATGGGCTAAACAACAGGCTACTAAAAAAACAATGAGTCATTGAGGAAATCAAGAAGGAAATTTAAAAATACCTTGAGACAAATGATAATGAGGACACAACCACTCAAAATCTATGGGATGCTGCAAAAGCAGTGCTCAGAGGGAAGTTCACAGCAATATAGGCCTTCCTCAAAAAGGAAGAAAACTCTCAAATCGACAACTTAATCCACCACCTAAATGAATTAGAAAAAGAAGAAAGAGCAAAACCTAAAGTTGGCAGAAGGAAGGAAAGCATAAAGATCAGAAAGGAAATCAATAAAATAGAGATTCAAAAACCAGTAGACAAAATCAATCAAACCAAGAGCTGGTTCTTTGAAAAGGTAAACAAAATTGAGGAACCTCTGGCTACATTCACCAAGAAGAGGAGAGAAAAAACCCAAATAAACAAAATCAGAAATGAAAAAGGAGAAGTCATGGAATTCCTGTCGTGGCTCAGTGGTTAACGAATCCAACTAGGAACCATGAGGTTGCAGGTTCGATCCCTGGCCTTGCTCAGTGGGTTAAGGATCTGGTGTTGCTGTGCACTGTGGTGTAGGTTGCAGATGCGGCTTGGATCCCAGGTTGCTGTGGCTGTGGTGTAGGCCGGCGGCTACAGCTCTAATTAGGTTCCTGGCCTGGGAATCTCCATATGCCGTGGGAGCAGCCCTAGAAAAGGCAAAAAGTAAAAAAAAATAAAGAAAAAAAGAAAGAAAGAAAAAGAAGTCACGACAGATACTACAGAAATCCAAGAAACCATGTGAGAATAGTATGAACAACTATATGCCAACAAATTGACAACCTGGAAGAAATGGACAACTTTCTAGAGACTTACAGCCTGCCGAAACTCAATCAAGAAGAAATAGATCAACTGAACAGACTGATCACTAGAAATGAAATTGAATATGTCATAAAAACACTCCCTACAAATAAAAGTCCAGGACCAGATGGCTTCACAGGTGAATTCTACCAAACATACAAAGAGGAACTTATGCCCATCCTCCTTAAACTTTTTCAAAGGTTGAAGAAGGAACACTCCCAAAGACATTCTATGATGCTACCATCTCACCCTAATTCCAGAACCAGACAAAGATACCACCAAAAAAGAAAACTATGTAGGCCAATATCTCTGATGAATATAGACGCAAAAATTCTTAACAAAATTTTAGCCAACCAAATCCAACAACATATAGAAAAGATAATATACCATGACCAGGTGGGATTCATCCGAGGTACACAAGGATGGTTCAACATATGCAAATCAATCAACATCATTCACCACATTAACAAAAGAAAAGTCAAAAACCACATGATCATCTCCATAGATGCAGAAAAAGCATTTGACAAAGTTCAACATCCCTTCATGATAAAAATTCTTCCCAAAAGTGGGTATAGAGGGAACATAACTTAACATAAAGCCATTTATGACAAACCCACAGCAAATGTAATACTCAATGGAGAAAAGCTGAAAGTCTTCCCACTAAAATATGGAAGAAGACAAGGATGCCCACTCTCATCACTGTTATTCAACATAGTAATGGAAGTCCTAGCCACATCAATCAGACAAACAAAAGAAATAAAAGTTATCCAAATAGGAAGAGAAGAGGTAAAACTGTCACTGTATGCAGATGACATGATACTATACATAGAAAATCCTAAGGACTCCACCCAAGAACTACTTGAACAGAGTTTATTTTTAAGTGAGGATCTTAACAGCAAAAAAACCCAATTCAGTTAAAAAATGGGTAGAGGACCTCAATAGACATTTCTCCAAAAAGATATACATATGGCCCACAGGCACATGAAAAAATGTTCAACATCACTAATTATTAGAAAAATGCAAATCAAAACTCCAGTGAGGTACCACCTCACACAGGTCAGAATGGCCATCATTAATAAGTCCACAAATAACAAGTGCTGGAGGGGCTGTGGAGAAAAGGGAACCCTCCTGCACTGCTGGTGGGAATGTGAACTGGTACAACCACTATGGAAAACAGCATGGAAATACCTCAGAAAACTAAATATAGAACTACCATATGACCCAGCAATCCCACTCCTGGGCATATAACCAGACAAAGTTTTCATTTAAAAAGATATATGTTCATTGCAGCACTATTCACAATAGCCAAGACATGGAAACAACATAAATGTCCATCAACCAATGAATGGATTAAGAAGATGTGGTATATATACACAATGGAATACTACTCAGCCATAAAAAAGAACAAAATAATGCCATTGGCAGCAACATGGATGAAACTAGAGACTCATACTAAGTGAAGTAAGACAGAAAGAGAAAGACAGATACCATGTGGTATCACTTATATCTTGAATCTAATCTATGGCATAAGTGAATCTACCTATAGAAAAACAAAAAACAAAAACAAAAACTCATGGGCTAGGATAACAGACTTGTGGTTGCCAAGGAGGAGGGGGAGGGAGTGGGATAGACTGGGAGTTTGGGGTTAGTAGATGCAAACTGCTGCATTTGGAGTGGATAAGCAATGAAATCCTTCTGTATAGCACAGGGAACTATATCCAGTCACTTGTGATGGAACATGATGGGGGATAACGTGAGAAAAAGAATATATATGTTGTATAGAAGAAGTTGACAGAACACTGTAAATCAAGTATAATAAAAAATTTTTTAAAAAAGGATCTTGCCTCAAGATAACATTTAAAAATGTGATTCGTTGCACTATAGAGCAATAGAGAAATATATATTTTAAAAATAGGTAATAGAAGAGTTCAACCAATAGGATAAAAAATCTTTACTGTAAGGTGAATTCTAATGTTTAGAGTGAGTTGGTCTTCTCTATACTATGTATATTCACCAGAAGATTCAATAGTTCTTCAGCAAATTTAGGTATGTCTTTATATTCCCACTAGAAAAGTCATTTATGAGCTTGCACTTATAAATCTAAAGCCACTCTGATGGATTGCTCCCATCTCATTTTATACTCACTATGTGGTGTTTTATATCTGTGTTGGAATAGTAATATTATCCTCAATTAAAGTCACAGAGCAAGTCACTTTCAGAGTTTTGGGATTAGGGCTTAGGTTTCTTGAATCCATTCTTAGATAGGTGTGTCCTAGTTTGAGAAAATTTGATATATAAAACTACCAATTCATAAAATAGACAAATTAATGATTACTTGCATTCCAAAAGGATTTGTCTCAGGGTTCCTTCAAATAGGCACTTCTGATGAGTATAATTTAGCGTAGGGGGCTGGACTATTGGTAACCAAGAGGCCAAGTTTCATTGCCTGTCATTAACCAGGTTAATGAAATATATAAACTTGGGCATGCTAACCATTTCATTCATTCATTCTCTCTTGTGCTGAGTCATTACTGCTGCCACTCAAAGATTCTCTTATGAGCATTCTCTGTGCATTGGATGTGGAAATGTCACAGTCCTTGTCCTTAAGGAGTAAATTCACAGCTTACAAGATTTACAGATGTGTGAATAAATGAATAAAATGTTTATGGTATAGGCAAACCAGCTTGTCTGGAGACCACTGTGGTCTAAACAGTATGAGGGAGTGAACTGTGACAGGTGGGGTAGACTAGGAATGTTAAGAAAAGAATGCCTTGTTAAAGAAATAAATCCATGTGACTTGATGACAGATTGGATATGAGGTCCAGGGCAGGTGGTATGGAGAGAGAGAGGAGTCTTGGGATAACTCACAAGTTTTTAGCCTCAGTAACTGGTAACTTGGTTGAGTGGTGGTGCTATTCATGAAGAGAGGGAATTTAGAAAGATTAGGATGACAGGGAGCAGATGATGAGATTAGTTTTGGACACATTAAGTATATGAGTCTTGTGGGATAACCAGGTGATGCTGGTTAGGCCATTGTATATTCCAGTTTGGAATTTAGGAAAGAGAACTGGACTGAATTTACAGATTAAAGTCACATTAGAAGATATGATTAGTAGTGAATGAGATTGCCCAGGGAGGGCCGGAAGATTAAAAAGAGAGCAAAGAGGGAACTCTGGGAAGTAGACTTTTTATAAATAAAGGAGGCTGAGGAGGAAAAGTCAGGAGGAGAACCTGGACTGTGTCATGTGGGCTGAGTAAAGGCAGAGCTTCGGTGCTAAAATCTGCAGAGAAGTCACATGTGGAGTGATCCTGTGACCAATTTGAAGATTTTTGGTGTTCTTCTCCAAAGCAATTTAGGTAGAGCTGTGGGACAGAAGCTTAAAGAGTAAATGGGAGTGGAGATTATTAAGACTTCTAAAGAGTAATTAAAAGTGATTTGTGTGTGTGTGTGTGTTTTGTGATTGGAGAGGCATTATTTTTATAGGCTGAGAGAAAGAAGCTATTGGTAAGAGAAAGGTTAAAAATACAAGAGAAAAGGAATCATAATGGGACAAATTTCCTGACTTAGAGTGGCCAAGAAATGGGAGGGTTAATTATTAAAAGGAAAAGATATACTTCTTCCTTTGACACTGAATGGAAGGAGAGAAGTGGAGGATATAAATAGATATAATTGTGGATATAGGAAATTTAAGGAGGTGATCCTTGATAGTCTCAATTTTCTCTGTAAAGAAGGAAACAAAGCTGTCTGCTGAGATAAAAGATGTAGCTAAGGATTGGGGCTTGAGGACAGTGGTATACATTTGTATTCTCAGCTGTGGAGGAAAAGTGGGAAACAGACATGATAGATGGATAGGCAGAGATTATAGGCTAGAATGGCAGTGTGAGACACATGGACTAGATTGGCCTCAAGGTTATGGTCCTGAGTAGACCAAGGTCTCTTTTAGGTCAGAAGGCTAATCCTGCAGATATCAGCAGTGTTGGCCGAGCTTTTAAGTAGAATGTTGCTGAGAAGGTACCCCTAGGTCAAGGAAGAGTGCTACTAGTCTCTAAGTCTCCAACATCCAACATGGTGGCCACTAGGCACTTGTAGCTCTCAAGTACTTGAAACATAACTGGTTCAAATTGAGATGTGTCACCCAGGACTTGGGGAAGATTTAGTATGAAATAATAATGTAAAATAGCTCATCAATAAATTTTGCATTAGTTGCCCATTGGGATTGTAATATTTTGGGTATATAGGGTTAAATAAATTATATTATTAAAATTAATTTCACTTGTTTTTTGTTTTTTGGGGTTTTTTTTACTTTTTCTGTGGCTCATGTTATATTTCTATTGGGTGGCACTGCCCTTGGTATTCATGGAAGATAATTAGATGGTTTCAGAAGTGCTAACTTCAGTCTTAAATCTTAGTTGCTTACAGCGACTTTAAAGGGAATTATAGTTTTGGAAATTAACCTTTTGAAAAGAGTTTGCTCAAAATGGTTGGATCTTTGAATACTCTCTTTCTTTAATGCTGGAGAGAAAGTCTAAGACTGTCCACAGAACCAGGTTGCCCATATCTGCAAAAGATGAACACCATCTGCATTGTCAGCACAATAGGGGGTTATGAGATTTGTATGAAATATTACTTGTTTTTAAAAGAAAAGGACTCTGTGAGTGCCTTATGGCTGGCTGTAATTTTGAGAGTTTATTTATAAGTATTCTGAACGTGATGATTTTATCTACTGCTAAGTGCTTCCAGTTTGGGCAGATACTATTAGACATTTTATGGGCATTAGCTCATTTAACTCAGCCCAGTATGCTGAACCTAGGACCCTAAGACACCAAGATATATGCACTAACTGCAGAGATTTATGTTGCTATTGTAAGATAAATAAACTTTATACTCTTTGTCCTATTTTATAAATTGAAGTATAACTGTACTAAGATGAGTTTTTTAGACCACTACTACTTCTGCTAACTTTGCTGCTATATAAGAGATTTCAGCAAGAGGACTGATTGGTTATAGGGGGCTTTTGAGAGAGCAATTTCAAAAGAGTGGTAAAGGTGAAAGCCAGATGACAAAAAGGTACTTACTAGGTAGCAGTAGGAATTGACCTTTTGTGTAGAGATGAGGAAAAAGATGGAAGCTCAAAGTATCACTGAAGTTTCAGAGCAGGGAACAGAAACCAGCCTAGGGATTTTTTTTTTTTTTAAGGGATTTAATATAGGGAATAAATAGATTCTTACAAACTCATTGGTGGGGGGTGTGCTGCAGGACCTGAAGTTGGGAGCTGCCATTGGAACTATTGACTTGATTTTAAGGGCATTCCTGCATCTAGAAGCCAGAAGTTGTTGCTGCTACTGCCTACACTACTGTACCAGCATTGACTCTAATTCCCAGGAATCTGGTAACTCAGGCGCAGAGTCTGGCAACCACAACTGCCTCCGCATATGCAATGTCTCCCAGTGGCACCATCAGCAGGAGATGGCCTCTACTCAGTTCTGCTTTCCAAATCATAATTTGTATCAAGAACTCTAGCCAAGAGTATCTGTAGAATGTAGTTTTTAGATTTATAACTTCCAACTAAAAGCAAGATAAAATGAAAGGTTGAGAGAGCTGCCGCTTTGTAGAATCTACCACAGTTGATTTATGTTGCCTATTCTGACCCATTCGTAAGGAACATAAACTTCTTGAGAAGAGGGAGAAGAATTCCTGAGCTAGAATATTCAGAGAGAATGGTATGTGTTTCTTGGGCTTGAGATAGGAAAAAGCTTGGTGGTTCTGGAAAACTGGAAGAGGTGGGTGTGCCTAAACCATTTCAGGTGAGAATAGAGAAGTAAGCAGAGATC
Organism: Phacochoerus africanus; assembly: GCF_016906955.1. Classification (NCBI taxonomy): domain Eukaryota; kingdom Metazoa; phylum Chordata; class Mammalia; order Artiodactyla; family Suidae; genus Phacochoerus; species Phacochoerus africanus. The sequence goes on from NC_062549.1 coordinate 82,071,483, forward strand.
AGATCATGCAATACTTTATAGCTTATGTTAAGACTTTGGGTTTTCTCTCAAGAAAGAGTCTCAGGGGGTGTGAGGTAGGAAAATGGTATAATTCAACTTATGTGTTAACATATTCTCTGTTTTGTGGAGATATGTTTATCAGGAGCAGTGGAATCTAGAAGACTAGATAAGTCAGGAAGAATAAAAGCTAAGAAACCAAGAGTCTAATAAGTAAGAGTATGGTGATGGAGTGGAGATAGGAAGTAGCCCGAAACGGGCTATATTTCAGAACTTGTGTAGACAGGATGTGGCAATGAATTGAGTGTTAAAGATACCAAGAGTGAGCCCCAGCTCTTTCATTATTTTATTCAAAGAGTCAAAGACTGAGCAGCAGTTATTTTATCAGGGTGTGGGGGAAGAGATTGAGAATGCCTCTCAGGTGTCTCAGTGGTAATATGTGGGTGCAGACAAACCTTGTTCTATTGTACTTTGCTTTATTGAACTTCACAGATATTGTGGGGTCTTTTTGTTTTTGTTTTTTTTTTATAGCAAACTGAAGGTTTGTGGCAACTCTGCAACAAGCAAGTCTATCAGCACCATCTTTCCAACAGCATTTCTTCACTTCATGCCTTTGGGTCACATTTTGGCAATTTTCATGATATTTCAAACTTTTTCATGATTATTATATTTGTTATCATGATTTTTGACAGGTGATCTTTGATGTTACTATGGTTAGGATTTTTTTTAGCAATAGATTATTTTTTAATGAAGGTATGTATATATTTTTTAGCCATAATGCTATCGCACACTTACTAGACTACACTGTAGTGTAAGTATAACTTTTATGTGCACTGGGAAACCAAAAAAAAAAAAAAAATTTATGACCCATTTTATTGTGATATTCATTTTATAGCAGTGGTCTGGAATCAAACCCATGATATCTCCCAAGTAATACCTGTACTTCAAAGGTTAAATCACCTATAATATAGTGTTCAGGAAAAAAATGAAAAGAAATAGGAAAATATCTACCAAAAAGGAATGTCATTTCCCTCTGAACTAACGTTTATGTTCTTAGACTTTATTTACATGAACAAATCCTTGTGGGTTTTGCTAAAATATAAAGTAATTCACATAAAAGAAAGCAAAAAGATTTGCTCAACTATTTAAAAGGAGGAAAACTAGGGGATCATCATTTTACATTTTAAAATAACACTTGTGTCAAATGAGACTTTATTTTAGCTAGTGCCTATTGTTGGCTGCAGTAGCAAACAGCTCAATAAGAGGCAGTGATTACTGTGGCATGTGGTCTGTTGAAGCCTAGTGGAAAAGATAGGATTGAATTGTCCAAATATTTCACCTGAAAGCACATTTAATTATGACACTCTTCAGGTTCTATAAATTTACATTACAGCTAATTTCTACTAAATTAAAAGTGAGATGTGAAGCCTGTCAGAGTTCCAAGCCAGATTTTAATGATTCCTCTTATATGAATAATTCATATGGTCTCCAGAGCTAATAAAGTGTTTACAGTGAATTCTCCAGTGGTTCATTCAATGAGATTAATACATAAATAGTTAATTTTGCAGTTATTCTTTCTGAATCCTATGCATAGGTTCTAGAAAGATCCTTAGATTAACAGAAAGCAGCCTTTGGATCTCCACTCTGGTTTCCTTTTCTGTTTCCAATTCTTTCCAATGTTTCATTACCAGTGTTTTAGTTGTAAGTTACCCAGATATTGCTCATCTCCCAGGAATATAAACTGTAACTATATTAGTTATACAAAGTTGCATGTCCATTGGAAAAGCAGTTTGAGGTCAGCTTAGGTAAGATATTTTTGAAGTATTGCCAGAGGCATCAAGGAGAGGACTTAGTATCTACTTTTTAATATTACTGGACTCTGCCAAAGAGTACGAGTAATGGCTAGAAACATGAGTTTTTGCTTTTCTTTCTTTTTTTTTTTTATGGCCATTGCTGCATTGGCCTTTGTTATTAAATTTTGTTACCCATGTTGCCTATAAAATGAAGGCAATGATTCAACATGATTTTTTGCTTTGTTTCACAGCTCTTTTAGGATTGCTAAGACTGGAATTATGCTAGTTCTTCTTTTAAGATTTATCCCCTTATCTGCATCATTGCTAACAAGGTTATCCTATAGTTTAGGCAAGACTTTTGTTCCATGTATTTGGCTCTATAATCCATACATTTTACAAATTTCTTCCAAATTTAATTCATTTCTTAAGCGAAAGGCATTTTCATTCTTGCATATATCTCCTACATCATGGAGAACTGAAGCAGAATAGCTTTCTAGGGAAGCAGTTTGTTTTCTTTGTCCAGACATATTTTTATCAGTATGATAGACCTAGTCAACAAACATCAATATTCTCAAAAATGCATACAGTAATAGAATAATTATATAAACTTCCTCGTGTGTTTTCAGTATTTTGCTAATCACCATTCTACTTAGTGAAGTCATTCTTTAAGCTAGATTTCTTCCTTCCACTGCAGGGTTACCTGAACAGAATTCTTCGTACTTAAAATGAGCTGTTCAATAATCAAGCCTTTGACCTGATAGAGCTGAGAAGGCAAGGTTGTGGGGGGGGATGGGTATGCCAGGAATTTGGTACAGTTTGAAAGACTTCTGACCTTCTAAGTGCAAATAAATACTGTGCTTTAAAGAATCTCATTTTCTCACCATAACCTATCACTTATTAATATTGTAGTAAGTTAAAAATTATTTATTTTATTAAATTTAAATTGTGTGTTGGTACTTTGTGTTGTTTTTATTTGCCTGGTACTCATTTCTGCTTTGTTAATGGAGTGGAACCATACGTGGTAGGGTGGTTTTCACTGTATGAGGAGCAGGAGTGTGGATCCATAGGGAAGATCTAATAGGAATGAAGGGAGGAAGTGATCCATGGAGGTTATTTCTAGGCTTTCACTTTAAACATTTAAGTACTTTTTTTTTTAACTTTTGTAGGCACATCTGATATTATACAATGCTTAAAACTAAAATGATATATCAATACTTTTTTTAAAATGATTTAAATGAAAACCTAACGTTTAACAACAGATGTGAAGAAAATACTTGTCCTATTCTTTATCATTATCACTTACCAAAACAAAGTGTATTATATATGTAAAAAATAATTCATATGTACTGAGGTTTATAGATTATTATTTAATCTAAGTGTCTTATTTAAACTTTTACCCTTATTCTAAAACTATCATTGAAATTCTTGAGAAATGTTAGACATTTATTAAAAGATACTTGAATATTTGGTGGGATCATCTTTGACATATACCAAAATATACCCTTTTTCTCTTTAAGAACTCTCATTTTAATTTCCTTTTGATTCTAAGGTTATACTAATAAAACTGATAACCATTATCTGTTGATTATTTACCAGATGGCAGACACTGCTTTGAATATTTTAACTTACTCTCTTTCTCACTACAACATCATAGTTAAGTCCTATTTTTATCCCTATTTTGCAAATGAGAACATTACAACAGGCAGAAGGGTTAAGCAACATGGCATGGCTGTATAAGCACTAAGTGACAATGGCAAAATTCACATCCAGAGAACATTCCTTCACAGCCCTTATTCTTCATTCTGCTCCATCCTGGCTCCCTGGATAGAAGTGTTGTCATCTTATTTCAGTCAAAAAATATTTAGCAAACATTTACTGTGTTCATAAATAAGAATATCAAGGAAGTTTTATATTGTGTTAAAGAGTTGATAGTCTAGTGGAAACTTACTGAAATAGGCATACATAAAAACTATATACATTACAAGTCAGGGAACTGCAATAAGCATAAATTCCTGTTGGAACAGAGGGAAAGGAAGAATTACTCTGGAAGGAATTCAAGTTAGTTTTATAGAGGAAATTGTGTTATTGGGATTTAAGGTTTCAGGGAAGCTGTGAATGAGGCCTAAAAGATGATTTAGCAGAATGTGGAGGAGCTTGAATGCCACACTTAACAGGTTTAGACACTATGACATAGCAAGTGAGTAGCATGATAATATCTATGTTTTAGACACACAGTGATAGCAGCATGAAAATGAATTAAGGGTAACTTATTGGGTTTGGAGAAATAGAGATGTCAGTAACGTGAGTTTTCCTTAGCATGGCAGATAACTATATGTGCCCATCATTCTTTCCCTTTCCAATCCTCAGAAGTTATGGGAGATGTGTTTTATTTTGTCTTGTTTTATTTAAAGAGTAAATTTCTAGCCATACTGGAAAACAAAAGATTGCCTACCATTAGCAGACCATTAGCTGTGAAAGGCAAAAAGCAGATAGCATTGGAGTGCTAAGGAGAAGTATTCTCTAAAGCATGCTAGAGAGGGCTGCTCAGACAGGGCAGGAGGTCTCGCTGCACATCAGAACTGTGGACATAGTGCTGAGGAGGGACCTGAAGCCTTCAGCAGGGTGATTGGTGCGGAGGCTGCCTGAAGAGCAGCAGAATAAATCAGTCCTTTCCCCTCTGCTTGCTTAAGTCAGTTAATGCTTTTAGCTACAGCCCCGAGGCAGTGAATGAGGGGCTTTAGTTAGAGGCTGTGTAGTGGGTAGGTGGCAAGTGACACTCAGGAAAAATGGGAAGCCCCACTTTCTACTAAAAAAACAACCAGCATACTCTACCTGTCAGTATGTCCCTGGCTTCTATGACAGGTAAATAGAGAATTTCAAAGATAAAGAGCCAGGATTACCAACCAATTCGAAGTTAAGTCCTACCATAAAGAAAACACCAAACACAATAAATAGAACCAATATCTAAGGACAACAAATAGAACAAAAATCTTTAAAATAATACAGTCAGTATCCCCAGAAACAGAATATTGGATCCATAAAAATAAATATACAGAAAATTTTAAATATAATTTTTAAAATGTTAAAAAATACTCAGGAAATGAATAGAATTGTGCAGTGGACAAAGTTTAAAAACAAATTAGTGAGGTGGTACCGTTCAAATGGAGAAATTCTCCCAGAATATAACACAAAAAAACAATTAGATGAAAAGTATAAGAGAAAAGAGAGACGGAAGATAGAACCAGACATTTCAATATATATGACATGGAAATGGCTAAAGGAAAGTAGAAATAAAATGGAGGAGAGAAAATAATAAAAGAGATAACAGAAACTGAAGTTGTGTCTCTTCAAACAGGACTAGACTATTGAGTATGTAGCAGAATGACTGGTAAGTGCCCAATGCTTAGGTAAAAAAGAAACCTTCCAGAAAAGAAAAACAAATTAGTTACCTAAAAAGAATGGAAATTAGACTGAAATAGTCTGCAATGCCATATTTATCATTATGTTATATATACCGCATGTTTCATATGTGCGTGTGTGTCTGTGTTTGTAGGTATGTATTAGAGGGCAACTCAGATCCCACTCTGCCCTTAATGACTAGGGTGCCCATTCCCCAGCTGCTAGAAGTGTTGGCAGCTCTCAATAGCACAGTAAGTCCCTCTCCAGATACTGCCCTCTGCCAAAGTCACCTGCCCAAGGGCATGCCCCCTTTCCTGGGGTGGCCTATATGCAGTGACTTGTCAGTTTGGAGAGATAAATGTTCAACCCCTTTGCTTCAATAGAGGACAACTCTGAAGCTCCAGAGCTGTTTGTAGAAGAGGCTTCTGATATTACTGCAGTGAAGTTCAGCTTCTCCTTCTGCCCATTCTTGTTTTCCTCCCTTCCCTACAAGTGTAGATCCTGAGGCCACTCCCCAGTAAACTTCCTGCGTGCAGATTTCCATCTCAGTGTTGGTTTCCAAGAGAATGCAACCTCTGACAATATTCAACTACCCATGAGATGTTCACTAGAACTAACTCTGTATTAGGATGCAAAAAAATAAACAAAACAAAACAAAAACTCAACAAATTCCTTCAAAAGGAGACCAAAGAGGAAGTTCCTATTGTGACTCAGCACTAACAAACCCAACTAGTATCCATGAGGTTGCAGGTTCCATCCCTGGTCTCACTTAGTGGGTTAAGTATCCAGTGTTGCCATGAGCTGTGGGGTAGGTTGCAGATGAAGCGCATAGATCCTACATTGCTGTGGTTATGGTGTAGGCCGACAGCTGAAGCTCTAATTTGACCCCCCTGCTCCCTAGCCTGGGAACTTCCATACACCACATGTGCATCCCTAAAAAGCCAAAAAAAAAAAAAAAGACCAAAGAGACCACAGTATAACACCCCCTGCCACGAATCCTTTTAGAGGTCAAGTGCTGTGCATATAAATATTAAAAGCAATTTTTTTTTCCTTTTGCTTTTTAGGGCCACACTCATGGCATATGAAGGTCCCAGGCCTAGGGGTCGAATTGGAGCTACAGCTGCTGGCCTATGCCACGACCACAGCAACAAAGGATCTGAGCTGCAACTGTGACCTACACCACATCTCACTGCAGTGCCAGATCCTTAACCTACTGAGCAAGGCCAAGGATCAAACCCGCAATCTCACAGTTACTAGTTGGAATCATTTCTCCTGCGCCACAATGGGAACGCCTAAAGGCAATACTTTAACGAACATGATGAGCACCAAATAAAAGTGGTTAGAGAATAAGTTCTTATGAAGCAGATTAATCAAAGTGAGTCAAAAATTTCCCCCAATCTGAAGTGATAAGGAAAGGAAAATAAGTACTCACCTTTTGTTCTCCTTTCATAAGTTTACAAAGTATATCTTATTTAACAGAATAGCAGCTTACCACTTCATGAGTAGAGTAGGTGTTTAATATTGTGTACTTCATTCCCAGGAAAATTGTGAGGAACAGAAAGAAAGTAATGCATATGAAATAAAATATAAAGTCATCCTTATTTCCTAGTTTATACATTTGGTTAATACATTTATAATTGATATTTGCTGGAAACCTTGAAAGTAAGACTTAAGTAATTAAATTAACACATGCCTTTTTTTCTACTGTTTTTATTAAGGTGTAGTTGATTTACAAAGTTGTGTTCATTTCTGCCACATTATTTTTATATTCTTTTCTATTATGATTTATCTCAGTATATTGAATATAGTTCCCTGTGCTATACAGTAGGACCTTGTTGTTTATACCTTCCATATGTAATAGTCTGCATCTTCTAATCCCAAATTCCCATTCCATCCCTTCTCCACAACCCTTCCCCTTGGCAACCACAAGTCTGTTCTTGTCTGAGTGTTTCTCTTTTGTAGATAGGTTAATTTGTGTCATATATTAGATTCCACATATAAGTGATATATGGTATTTGTCTTTCTCTTTCTGACTTATTCATCCATGTTGCTACTTCTCTTATCCATCCATGTTGTTACAAATGGCATTATTTCATTCTTTTTTAAGGCTGAGTAGTATTCCATTATATATATATATATATATATATATATATATATATATATATATACACACATACATATATATACCACATCTTTATCCAATCGTCTGTCAGTAGACATTTAGATTGCTTCCATGTCTTGGCTATTGAGAATGGTGCTGCTATGAACATATGGGTACATGTATCTTTTTGAATTATAGTTTTTTCCAGATATACTCCCAGGAGTGGGAGTGCTGGATCATATGATAATTCTCTTTTTAGTTTTTTTGAGGAACTTCCATACTGTTTTTCATAATGACTGTATCAACTTACCTTCCCACCAACAGCGTAGGAGGGTTCCCTTTTCTCCACACCCTCTTTAGCATTTGCTATTTGTAGCCTTTTGATGATAACCATTCTCATCCATGTGAGATGGTACCTCATTATAGTTTTGATATTCATTTCTCTAGTATTTAGCAATGTTGTACATCTTTTCATGTGTCACTTAGTAATCCGTAGGTCTTCGTAGAAATGTCTATTTAGGTCTTCTGCACATTTTTGATTGGATTGTTTGGGTTTTGTTATTGTTGTTGCATTGTATGGGCTGTTTGTATATTTTGGAAATTAAGCTCTTGACAGTTGTCTCATCTGCAAGTATTTTCTTCCATTCTGTGAGTTGTCTTTTCATATTTTTATGGTTTCCTTTGCTGTGCTAAAGCTTATAAGTTTGATTAGGTCCCATTTGTTTATTTTGGTTTTTATTTCTATTGCCTCGGGAGAATACTTGCCTTTAAAATGTGCTTAAGTGATGAAATCACAGATGTGAATGCTGCTTGCATCCTTGCACGATACACCTATCATAATTCTTGGTGATCTCCATATTCGTATGAGTAATCCATTCCATACCTTAGCCTCTCCATCTGCTGTTCTCCTATCTTCCAACCTTCTTGCCCTTCACCTGACCTCGGCCATAGTTATACCTTAAAACTGGTCATTATAAATCTCTGTAACCCCCTCTCAACCAACCTCCAGTAATTCCAATTTCAGGTATCCTATCTCTTAACTTTCTAGCTCTTATCTCCTAACACACTGATTTCCATAATCATTTCATCCTACTAGGAGTTCTAATCCATTGATCTATCTTTTCATTGTCTCTCACCCCTTTAATCACCAGGGCCTCACTTACTTTCCTCCTCAATTAAAAAGTTTTATGTGCATCATTATCAATATTCCCTTACATACACCCTCAACTCCCTTACCCCTCTCTTGTGTTGTTGTTTTTCTCTTGTTTTGTTGTTGTGTGAAACCCTAACCCTCATTACATTCAACTTTCTGCGTAACCTACTCCTGTGCTCATGCAGCTGAACATGACTGGAGAAGAACACACAGTTCTCCCTTTACATTCATGGTCACTAACCCCAAGAGAGCTCTTAGTGCTACTGAGCAATCATATTCATTTTTCTAGTCCATTTACTTTCCTGTTCTCTTGAAATGTATCTCATACCCTCTTTTCTCTCCTCAGATCCCCAAAACCTCCTCCTCATCCTTCTTCTCAGCTGATGACAATCTTGCTGACTTTTTCATTGGAAAACAGAATGAGTCAAAAGAAAATGACAAGAGGGAACTTTAGAAATGTTCTAAAAGGATGATGATTACCGAGTGTACATGCATTTGACGGAATTCATGGAGCAGTACACTTAAAATCAATGCATGTTACCATGTACAAAACCAATGTATGTTACCATATGTGTGTTATATCTCAGTAAAAATTAAAAATAGAGAAAGAACTTCCATAAGTTCCCACTATTCCATAAACTCACATAACTACACTTGGGCCCATGTACGGTCTTGAACTCAAGGTGAATGTCCCACGCTCTTGGATAAGGCCAGCTCCTCTACTTACTCACTTGCTCTCATCCCTCCAGCAATTCTCTCTTCTCCTTTATGCTTCATCAGTTTTTCTCTTGTTGTATCATTCCTATCAGCATGAAAACATGCTCTTATTTTTCCCACTTTAAAAGCAATATCCCCTCCTCTTCCTCAAAACAAAACAAAACAAACTCTCTCAATCCTGCTTCTCTCTCCAGTTGCTTCTCTGTTTCTCTCCCATTTGCAGTAAAATTCCTCAACTTAGTTACCTGTATTCACTTTCCCAGTTCTTCCACTTTCATTTTCTTTTGAAATCATAATAATCAGTCTTTGACTTTTCTCCCCTTCTCTGAAACTGCCCTTGTCAAGGGTATCAGTGACTCCATTTAGAAAAATCTAGTAGTCAGTTCTCAGGCTTTATCCTACTTGACTTAACTGCAACATTTGACACTGTTGATAACTCCGTCCTTGACACTTTTCTTCACTGTCTTCTAGAAAAGGACACTTCTGCCTTTCTGCTCACCAAGCTGGCTTTTCCTTCTCAGTCTCCTTTGCTCATCTCTCCTCATTTCCTTGACATTTTAATAATGTGATGCCCCTGTGATTCCTCTCCTCATTGCCTTTATGATCTTATCTAACCTGTCACTTTATTTATTTATATTTGTCTTTTTTTAGGATCACACTCACAGCATATGGAAGTTCCCAGGCTTGGGATCAAATTGCAGCTGTAGCTGCTGGCCTACACCACATCCATAGTAATGCGGGGTCCAAGCCATGTCTTCGACCTACACGACAGCTCATGGCAACGCTGGATCCCCAACCTACTGAGTGAGGCCAGGGATCAAATCCACATCCATATGGATATTAATCGGGTTGGTTACCATTGAGCCATAATGGGAACTCCTTAACATATAACTTTACGTATCATATATATGCTATTGACCCTAAAATTGTTATTTGGAGTGTGGAACACTTCTCTGAACTCTAGACTCATAGCCATGTATTTGAGGCAACTCAAACTTAATATATTCAAAGCCAATATCTGGGGGACTTGCATTGCCAGATCAAGACATATAAAGTTATAGTTAAGACAGTGTAAGACAGATGTAAAAATAGACAAAAAGTCCAATGGAACCAAATAGCAAACAGACCCATACATACATGAATACCTTGATATAACAGAGCTATTGTTTGAGATTGCTGGGGAAAAAAGAGAAATAAGTCAATAAATGGTGGTAGGTAGGGGAGTTAAATATCCAAATGGGAAAAATGAAAATGGATATCTACCTCACATGATAGTCAAAGTCAATTCAAGGTGGATCAAGACCTTAATGTGGAAAGCAAAACTCTAAAAGTTTCAGAAGACAATAGAGATGAGTATCGTTATGATCTTGGAGTTGGGAGTAATTCCTTAAGAAATGAAGCACGGAGAGTTCTGTAATGGTCTAGTGTTTAGGATTTGGTGCTTTCACCACTGCAGCCCAGGTTCAAGCTGCTACATGCAGTGGCAAAAACAACAACAACAAAAACCTCCAAATCATAAATGTAAAGATTACTTTTATTAAAATTTAGTGTTTCTTATTATCATAAAAACAAAACTTAGACAAGCTACACACTGGAAAAAGATATTTTGCATTATATATAACTGACAAAAAATAGAATTCAGAATGTATTAAGAGGAAGTTCTCATTGTGGCTCAGTGGTAATAAGCCTGACTAGTATCCATGAGGATACGGGTTTGATCCCTCGCCTTGCTCAGTGGGTTGATGATCTTGTGTTGCCGTGAGCTGTGGCGTAGGTTGCAGATGCAGCTTGGATACTGTGTAGCTGTGACTGTAGTGTCGGCCAGCAGCTGTAGCTCCAATTCGACCCCTAGCCAGGGAACTTCCATATACCACAGGTACAGCTCTAAAAGGAAGCAAAAGAAAAAAAAAATTGTGTTAAGAATAACCATTAGGGAATTCCAGTTGTGGCTCAGTGGGTTAAGAACCCAGCATAGTATCTGTGAGGATGCAAGTTTGATCCCTGGCCTTTCTCAGTGGGTTAAGAATCTGGACCGCAAGCTGTGGCATAGGTTGCATATGTGGTTAGATCCAGTGTTGCCGTTGCTGTGGCATAGCCTACAGTTGCAGCTCCAATTCAACCCCTCGCCTGGGAGCTTCCATATGCTGCAGGTGCAACTGTAAAAAAATAAAATAAAATAAAAGAGTAACTATCAAAAAGAAAAAGTAACACAATAGAAAAATTGAGAAAAATTAAGAACAGGCATTTTACTAAAAGTAAGGGATATATATGAAATGACACTCAATTTCTTTAATAATCAAGGAAATGCATACTAACACAATGAGATACCATTTCACACTTGTTAACATGCAAATTTTAAGTCAATATCAAATGTTGCCTTTGCTGTGGAGAGTGGAAATCCTTGTGCACTGATGGTTGAGGCTTAATTGTTCCAACCATTTAAGAAAACAGTTTGATAGTACTTAGTAAACCTGAATACATATGTTCCCTGATTCATTAAAAACTCTTGCGCATGTGCACCATGTACAAGAGTGCTTGTAGCAGAGTTGTTTGTGATTGGGTGTGTGTGAGAGCTAGAGAGAGAGAGATGGGGGAGGACAGAGAGACATGGGAAGAGAGAAGAAATTAATTGAATGTCCATTAACATGCAAATGAATAAAGTATGCTCTATCATACTTACGGTAATAAAAACACGTGAGTTACAATTGCATATATTTACATGGACAAATGTGAAAATTTGCCTTAAAAACTGAAAATGAGCAAATCTTTAAGTAAAATTGATATTAATGTTAACCTCTGGGTGGATATAGGGATAGTGTAGAATGAGGATGGGGTACACAGGGCCCTTGTAAGTTATTGTAATATTAATTCAGCTTAATAGTAGGCACACAGGTATTTTTTTGTTATTTTTAAATATTCATGTGTAGTAAACATCTTCTTTATGTATATTTCAAAGTTAAAATAGGAGTTTTGAAAATTTCTAGCTTAGAAAAACAGACTGTTAAGTAGGTCTAAGTAGGTCATTGATAGGCCTACATCTTCAATTTTTTAAACCTATGCTTCCTTTTACCCACAATTTTATGAGTTATTTGTAACCATTTTTCTCCTAAATTTCACTAGCATTAAACTGATACAACTGTAACATTTTGAAAACTCTCTTGCAATCAATGCCATCACATTAGTTGATTTTAGATCTAGGTGTTAGATTATCTGTTGTCTTTATAAATATAAGTCTTTCACAATAATGAACTGGGTTCATATTTTTTGTGATTCTCATGTGTTGATAAAAAAGGTGTTATTATTATTGCCCTTTTAAAATAGATTGCACTGGACTTTACACTGGGCCAAAAAAAAAGTCTTATGAGTGAACTGACATTTTTCATTCCTCAGTTTTCATACATTCATGCTATTTCCAGGAAAAATCAGTACCAACAATGTATACATGTATTTCATTAACCAATAATTGCAAGTGATTCTAAAGCTGATGATTTTTTAAAATTAACACTACATGGCTGACTTTAATGTATATGTTGATGTGTGTTTAATAGGAAATTGCCCGGCATTTACGCCCTGGAACCCTCCGAGCAATCTTTGGTAAAACTAAGATCCAGAATGCTGTACACTGTACTGATCTGCCAGAGGATGGCCTATTAGAGGTAAGATAAAGAAGAGTAAACATGCTATTTATCTTTCAAGCTCATAAATAATCTCAGCAGTTCTAGTGTGTAAGGAACTTTTCAGTACTCTTGGATTACAGTATTCTTTAGCCATTTGATAACTTCAGATTACAACTTTAAAGGATCAAATTGTAGGATGCTGTATGTAATTGGGTAGTTTTCAAAGAATTAAGATATTTTTCTGATTGGTATATATTATAGTTTAATTTTTTTTAAAAGTAAAGAACTATAACATTGGTTAAGTAATGTGAAATTTGTTTTAAAAACAGGTAAAAATACCATTACCTTAGGTTTCTAGTCATGAGGATTTACCAATGAAATTGAGAAGTCGAATATGCAATAGGAGGGTATTAAAAGTAATAGCAGCCATTTATTGGCTCTTTTAATATACCAAATTCTATAATAAATATGACAAATTCTTTGTATAAATTATTCCATTTAATCTCCACAAAATTCTAATAGGTTGGCATTATGTCTAGTTTGTCAGAAAAATGAAATAGAGACATCCTCAAATCAAACAGCTACTATAGGACAAAGCCATATTTTGACTTCTCGTCTGTTTAATTAACATAAGAAACAATGAAAAAAATTATAAGAAAATATAAGTGAAAATGTGTATGATTTGGGATTAAGAAACTCATTTCAAGGAGTTCTTGTTGTGGCTCAGTGGAAATGAATCCAACTAGTATTCATGAAGATGTGTGTTCGATCCCTGGCCTTGCTCAGTGGGTCAGGATCCAGCGTTGCCGTGAGCTGTAGTGTAGGTCACAGACATGGCTTGGGTTCTGCATTGCTGTGGCCATGGCCATGGCCAGCAGATGTAGCTCTGATTCAACCCCTACACTGGGAATTTCCGTATGCTGCAAGTGCAGCCCCAAAAAGCAAAAAAAACAAAGTCATTTCACAGCCAAAGGAAATAAATTTTGAAGAAAAGATTAGTATTTTTAACTTCTTACAAATTAAAGAAAAATTGGTGTGTCAGAAGGAGCTAAATGAAATTAAAAGACAAATGATAAATTTAAGTGATTAAAGCATGAATGACAGAAAAAGAATTGATATCCTTAATAATATTTATTTTAGTATTATGTTTTCTGTTAAATCTCTCAGTCTTTTTGTGTGTGTGTGTCTTTAAAGTTGTATATAGAAAAACCTTCCCCAACATTTTATTTTCATTTTCTTACAAAGACATATTCAGCTTACTTGGAATTTATGACTCTTAAGTGAGTGTGAGGTATGGATCTAGTCAGCTGTCACAACATTGTTTATTAAATCCTTCTGTTCTTTCATTGTTATTTTCCACTTATTAAATACTTATACACACCTATGCCTGTTTCTGAACTTGCAGTATTATTATATTTGTGCCAGAAAAATATTTTTATTGTTGTAGTTTACAGTTTTATTTTTTTGTTCTTTTTTTGTGCATTTTTTATTACTCAATGAATTGATCACATCTGTAGTTGTATAATGATCATCACAATCCATTTTCACAGGATTTCCATCCCACAACCCAAGCACATCCCCCTATCCCCCATACTGTCTCCTCCAGAGACCATAAGTTTTTCAATGTCTGTGAGTCAGCATCTGTTCTGCAAAGTTCATTGTGTCCTTCTTTCGGAATCTACCTGTCAGTGATAGCATTTGATGTTGGTGTCTCATTGTCTGACTGACTTCACTTAGCATGATAATTTCTAGGTCCATCCATGTTGCTAAAAATGCTGGTATTGTGTTCCTTTTAATGGCTGAGTAATATTCCATTGTGTATATGTACACATCTTCTTGATCCACTCCTCTGTTGATGGACATTTAGGTTGTTTCCATGACTTGGCTATTGCAAAGAGTGCTGCAGTGAACATCGGAGTACATGTGTCTTTGCAAGTTGTGGTTTTCTCTGGATAGATGCCCAGGAGTGGGATTGCTGGATCAAATGGGAGTTCTATGTTTAGTTTTCTGAGGACTCTCCATACTGTTTTCCACAGTGGTTGCAACAATTTACAATCCAACCAACAGTGTACTAGGGTTCCTTTTTCTCCACACCCTCTCCAGTACTTACTGTTATAGACATTTTGATGATGGCCATGCTGGCTGGTGTAAGGTGGTACCTCATCGTGGTTTCAATTTGCATTTCTCTAATAATGAGTGATGTTGCACATCTTTTCATGTATTTTTTTGGCCATCTGTATGTCTGTTTAGCTCTTCTGCCCATTTTTTGATGGGGTTGTTTGGTTTTTTTTGGTATGAAACTACAGAAGGTGTTTATAAATTTTGGAGATTAATCCCTTGTCAGTTGATTCACTTGCAAAGATTTTCTCCCATTCTGTGGGTTGTCTTTTCATTTTGTTTAGGGTTTCCTTTGCTGTGCAGAAACTTGTAAGTTTAATTAAGGCCCATTTGTTTATTTTTGTTTTTACTGTCATTACTCTAAGAGGTGGATCTGAGAAGATGTTGCTGTTGTTTTTGTCAGAGAGTGTTTGGCCCATGTTTTCCTCTAAGAGTTTTATAGTATCTGGTCTTATATCTAGGTCTTTAATCCATTTGGAGTTTATTTTTGTGTATGGTGTTAGGGAGTGTTCTAACTTCATTCTTTTCCATGTGGATCTCCAGTTTTCCCAGTACCACTTATTGAACAGGCTGTCCTTTCTCCATTGTATATTCTTGCCTCCTTGTCATAGATTAGTTGGCTGTAGGTGTGTGGGTTTAATTCTGGGCTTTCTCTCCTGTTCCACTGATCTATATGTCTGTCTTTGTGCCAGTACCATATGGTTTTGTTTTTTTTTTGTCTTTTTTGTTTGTTTGTTTGCTATTTCTTTGGACTGCTCCCGCAGCATATGGAGGTTCCCAGGCTAGGGGCCTAATCGGAGCTGTAGCCCCTGGCCTATGCCAGAGCCACAGCAACGTGGGATCCGAGCCGCGTCTGCAACCTACACCACAGCTCATGGCAAGGTCGTATCTTTAACCCGCTGAGTGGGGGCAGGGACTGAACCTGCGACCTCATGGTTCCTAGTCGGATTCATTAACCACTGCACCACGATGGGAACTCCTGGTTTTGATGATTGTTGCTTTGTAGTATAGTCTGAAGTCCGGAAGCCTGATTCTTCCAGCTCCATTTTTCTTTTTCTTTGTATGTCTTTGGCTATTCTGGGTCTTTTTTGTTTCCAAACATGTAGTTTACAGTTTTAAAATGTTTTCTTGGTTATTATCTTAAATGTATTGCTCAAAATGAACTGTACATGAGTTGACCAAGGTCTTTATCCTACCCCACAGGTGCCAGTAGATCTTGACTGACATTATACTATATTTGTAAATTAATGTGGGGGGTGACATTAATAGTTCTCCAACTGCATATATATGTCCTTCTTTTATGCTTCTTTTTTATATGGATCTTAGACATAGCCTATTAAATTTATTTCTATCAATTTTTGTTTTTTGTTGATATAGAAAATGACTTTGATAGCTCCATTAAGATTTTCTGTTATAGTCCAGAATGTCAATCTGCTAAAATCTTATCCAAACTGCACCCTAGTAGAAATTTAGACATAAACAATTCTAAAATGTAAAAAATAAAAAATTAATTTTTAATTATCCAAAGGGTTAAATTTAACTTTACATTTATTTTATAAATATTCCATTTACTGTCTGATAAATTAGGACCTATAAATTCGACTTAAATTCAGACTATTGTTCAGTGAAATTGAAATATTATTAACCGTGAATTTTATGGCCATTAAAATATTATCTAAAGTATGCCTGTGATTTTGCTCATGCAATTTATTATTACTGCTGCAGTTTACAAAGCCATTTACTAAATGATTAAAATCTTTCTAATCTAACTGCATGGAAGATTTAATTGCAAATTAATGGCCGTGAGGATTAATCAAAAACCTGAAGTTGGAGCTCCAATAGCTCCCTTTCACATGGCCAATGATTCATACTTGATATGACCTGAAATAAGTCACTTTTTCCATACCTCACTTCTCTTATCAATAAAATGGAATAAAGAGGGCTGATACCATCAAGGAATGTTCTCCTAGTTAGGCATTAACAGTTTGCAAACTGTTACTTAGCTTTAAATGATAAGATATTATAAAAAATACTATGAAGTCTAAAGAGTTATCTGCTCATAGGCTTTAAAGTGAAGTTCAGAGTGACACAGAGACAAATTCTCTGTCCAGGGAAGCACTTTGTACTTAGATCTACTCATCATTAAGGGAACATCCTTTAGCTGTAGAGTGACCATAAAATGTATTGCCCAATCCAGAATTAATCAAACAGAATGTTAGGACAAAGAGTATAAACCAGAACTGTCATGGGCACAGTAGAATCATGGGTTCCCTAGTTATATGGCAAGAAGGGAACAAGCAACTTCTCCTTTTTCTCATGTGATGTTTACTGAGCTAAGTTTGTGTCATAATGTGTGAGCTCAGAAAGTAAGGTTTCAATTTATGTTTTGTCACCATCCATTATTTACTTATAGCAAACAGTTATAGAATATGTTTTACTTGCTACCTTTGTGACAGGATGTCAAAATCAGACATTTCCTCTGTCCTCATTGAGCTCACTGTTGAAATTTGAGAGCTCAAGGATCTTAGCATGAATACAGAAATCTGATTTCATTAGGTGTTGTTACTGTGACGCAACCACTTTTGTGGTTATAGGGAAAATAACAGCTTCTGTAGAGGAGGAGACATTCTAGGATATTATTTTACTGGTAACATGCACTGAGGACTTTGTTGGTAATAATTATAAAGAGTTAAAATTCATGCTTTAAAGGAAGAATTAATGGAAAAATGTTTAGCATAACTCATAATAAAAGAAATATTTTCTACTAATAACAAAGACTCTTTAAAGTAACAATGGCCACTTCTGGTAAGTTGGTAAGTCT